>NC_142180.1:20981666-21600833 GCF_026936395.1 Plectropomus leopardus | reverse complement strand
TAATCAATGTGAAGCACCCAAATTCACAGCTTCTCAGCTCTGCATCATTCCCTCTGTTGGTAGATTTCCTCTGGGTATCTTTGCGCTCCAAGTCAGTTAACACGGCAGCCCCACATGGAGAGTCCCCTGAGCTACTGTACAAAGCCACATTTTTCCTCCCACAAAAGTAGGACAAGCCCCAGCATCTTTGTTACTGGGAGCAGAGGGCTGTGAAGAAGAATGGGTAGCCCATCCATCTCTCTCGCCCAACCCATTCATAACAGTCATCCTCCAACTGGGAATTAATTTGCTCCAGAAACCAGGCGTCTCAGCGCCGGAGTGGAGAGAGCATGTGTTTGGTCCTCCGGGGAGATATGAGCTATCATGGATGAGAGCTGTTGATAAACAAATATGCAATTCACAGAGGCAGATGCCAGCAGGATTTTCACCTAGATATTTAAAGGGTCTTCCCAGTGATGAGTTAGCACCGCCCTTCCTCTGTAAATCTACTAAATGCCTGAAAAAACATTACTATGTGATGTTTTCCTTGAACTGTACTTTTATGTTACTTAAATAACTCCCAGTTACAATTATAAATAATAATTAACAACTACTATGCCTATTAATTTCTAGTTTAATTGATAAACATTTGCCCTATAAAATAAAGAAAATAGTAAAAGAAATGACTGTCACAATTGCCCAGAATCCAAAGCGAAGTCCTAAAATGTATTATTATGTCCGGCCAGCAGTAGGGTTTTCCATGCATTCATATATTTGTGCCACGATGAAAACATCTGCTGCCACAAACAGATCTTCTATTTTCAAAGCTGGGCCGTTCATGCTTACCACTATTGGAATATATAAACCATTCTGTCATGTGTTGCATCGCACTCTGGGAGGGCAGAGCACCCTGTTGTTACAGACAAAGCAGCAGAACATCAGACACAGTGAAAGTGAAACTTAACTCTTAATGTTCATTGTGCTGGGTTTAAAAGTTTACTTTGACCTGCTCTGCAGCACCTTCTCCTCTCATCCATCGATCTGATCAGCTCTGACTAGATCAATTATCCACACAGCGATGCTGAACTGCTGCTGAGGGATAAAAATAACTCATGATGAGTTTTCTCTGGACCCATAACACCGTCCAAATTTAGAGAGGGGGCACCGAATAATAACAGAAAAAAGGGACACATGCTCACAGGATTTTAACAAAATATAGTATTCTTCCGCCCCAAAAAAGAGTCGTATGGTCCACCACTTAGGTCCATACTGAAACTTCACAAACATCACAACTGTTCAATAGATTGCCAAAAAAGGTCGTCGGGGCGCATGGTGGCTCAGTGGACAGTGGTGCCCAATGTACAGAGGTTGTGTGCTCGCCGCAGCAGCCGCAGGTTCGATTCCAGCCTCGACCCTTTGCTGCATGTCACCCTCTCTCTCTCTCTCTCTCCCCCTTTCACGCTTAAAACTGTCCTGTCCATTAAAGGCAATAAAAGCCCCAAAAAATAATCTTAAAAAAAACAAAACATTAATGTTCAACCAAAGTCTCACACTATCTGACAAAAAAATCTCAACCGTGGTACAGTTTAATGATTTGGTTAAGTTCCTACCAAAAGCTTTAGGCTATGACGTTATGCCGTGCTTCATTTCGCCACTTTAAGTACCTTAACTGCATCCAGACTGTTTCTTGTGCAACTGCTGACTATGGTCATATCCCAGCCAAATTACCGGGCCACACTACAACAACTACCGTCACAACACAACAACACATGGAGAGGCACACCTTACAGTTTGATTGCTTTCTGCAGATGATGCTGTTGCTGTTGTTGTTCTGTGTGTGAAGACACATTCAACACACAGGTAACAGAAAACATGATGGTGACCTACTAGCAGCAGGAAGAAGAGCCTCTTTGTCAGATTTGGCTGAACAACACAAAAAAGTCAAATAAAAAGACAAAGTGTACGCAATAGCTTAATGAGAATACGGCTAATGGTGATGAATACTTCACATACATACAGTACATGAAACAGGCGTCCAGTTTAGTTCACTATCACATGTCCAGTTGTTCCGCTTGTATAGTATGGCAAGGCAGATGATGAAATGTACATCACATGGATCCACATAGACCCTCACAGCCATTTGGAAAGCATGAAGAAGCCTTAAGCCTTCTTTCTTAATAAATGACTAAAATGATCATACTTTTATTTTAAATAAACAGATATACTCAGGCATGTTATGTTTGGTTCTCTTTTTCTGCTCTATCTGATACAACAGCTACAGTAAAGTTGATAGTAAGAACAAATTTGCGCATTACAAATAAGGTACATCCAAAGGCAGTTGCTACATGGGGAATACAAAAAACACTGCTCTCATCTTCATCACGGCTCATTCACATCACTGCTTTGCTGGGAGAATTTGTTCTTGCACCTCGAGCAAGAGATACTCATCTTTTGATTTGCCGACTCCTGACATCTTGCCTCTGGATTTGAACCTAGCAACTCCATCTTCACCCTCAGCCCTACACTGAAGCTCTCCATCTCTGAGTCGGCGATCTTGTCCGATAATTGCAGGAGAGCACTTCACAAAAACTAAGGTCTGCATATTATCACAGCAATTAGCGTGTACACACAAATACTGATTACCTCCCTCTCATGATCACCACTAATGACAATTTCAACACTCCGTCACAGTCTTGTGCTCACAACCAAGTGCTACCCAGCAGTTTACAGCAGGGAAAAGCAAGCTGTTTGCAGAGAAGTCATAATAATGAAATGTAAACTGAAGCTGCTCAAATTCCAATTAAATTAATTTCAGAAGCTTTTTGCCGCATGAACCAATAATTTGTGTCTATATAGCTCTCTTGTGTAAGGCTGGAGTGGAAATAGGAATCTTTAATGTTATTTGTACACGCTGAATGAAGGATTAAGTGTTGGGTATAATGACACTGTAACTGAAAAATGTGGCAATTTAACAATATTTTCAAAGGCAGATGCAGAAAATTTGTGACTATGTAGTTTGTTTAGTGCTTTGAGGCAGATAGATTTACAGCATTTCCTCTGAGCCAAGAAGTAAGAGGCAAAAGGAGAGGTCAAGTTATACCACTTTCCTTCAGTTGTTCAGTAAATGTATCTCAAATCCAGTGTCTTGTATTTCAGTATCTGTGCGCCGTAACTTTCTGTAGGAGTTTGTCTGTTAGAAGTAGGTGAAATGGAATTGCCTTGCATTTCTATAAATACCTATGAGGCATGCAGTTAATGAATCCTCTGGCAGAAGTCGAGGGCTGGGCTGCAGAGCGGAGCACAGAGTGGAGCTGGGTGTACAGATGGGATGTATGAAGAGTTCAAGGATACACCAGCTGAGAGGTCTAAAGGCAGTAAGGTTTCGTGGCAGAGCACGACCGACTCCTCACCCAGAGCAGTCCCGCAGGCCTCCATCTGACTCTGACTGCGTGTGCATCTCAATTTGTGTTTTTCAGATGCACATAAAATACCTGCATGCTACCATGTGGATGTGTGCATCTGTATATATACCCCTGAGCATCCAGGCATGTTCACACAAGTGTAGGTAACAAGACAAGGCATGGATGTATGATTCATTTTCCTCCACATGACAGGGGCTTTAGCAGCGTAACAGGGAAGAGGTGGAAGGCCCTGTTCCCCTGACTCCCTCACTACACACGGGGAATATACAACACCTCTTGGTAGCCGAGTGAACAATGCTACATGCCTTCGTACAATGATACATCAAATATTGCATAGGTAATCGGGCGGGGTCAATTTACCTCCTAAAATCACCTTCTTATTCTACAGTAACAGAAAAAGACTGAAATATAGTTTCTTGCACAACTTTTGACAGTTTTCTAATTTGTTTAGAAATGATTAATAGGTTTTCTATTATAATCCTGTTTATGATACATGTTGCATTATTGGAAAAATAAATCAGTGAAGAACCTGCCAACAGAATAACAAGGACTCAGCCAACAGAGCTAAAGGATATCTGTGTGAGTTAAAGAGTAACTAAACCCCAGAGAAGTGCTTCTACCCTGGAAATGTCTCTTATTGAAATGACTGGAGCCGGCAAGCTACCACTTGGTGGTGTGAAAGCCACTTTAGCTTTAACTGTCAAAGTTTTTTATCATCATTCGAAGAACTCTGAACAATGCATGCAATTAGCTGCTCGACTAGGAAGGCGAGGGTTTTTAGACCCGTGTGTAGAGTGCTGTGTAACTGTGAAGTGAAAGAGGGATATAAGAAGGGAGAGAAAGAAACAATAGGACTGAATTTTCTTTGGAAGCAACTACCTTGAAGGAGATAAACATATATTTCAAAATGATGTGACATTTAGTTGACTTGGGAACAAATATGTTGAATACTAAAGACAGCAAAACAAAGAAATATCTATGTCCTTTGTTAAAAAATGTACCTATTCATTTCTACAACCGTCATCCCTTGCGGCGAGATGAACGTTGTGCCATTGTATCTTCCAATTCATTCCTCTCTCCGTGTAATCCATCATTGACACAGGCAATGAGAGTGTAGGTGTTTCTGTGCGTCTGTGACTCTGTCTGTATCCGAGGAAAGAGGCCCGTGTGTCAGTTAGGGGCTTGCTCGCTTTGGGAATGTCTAGTTCAAGTAATATAGATACCAGAGTGTGTTGCTATTTTGGGCTGTTCAAGCTTTCCATCCGTGTGTAGTATGTTTCTGTCAGATCATCGCACACAGAGAAAGTGATTAGATTAATTAAGTTGTACGGTCGTCTATGCCTTTTCCCCCTTTGTGACAGCGTAAAGAAACTCAGAGAAACCATGTACAGTAAACAATGTCAAACCTCTGTACCTCAGTTTCTCAGGCCGTCATCACAATTGGCCTTATTTCCTCAGGGGACATTTTGTCTTGACCTGACTGAAATTTTGTAAAGTGAGCAAGATGTCGTAAGATGCAAGTAGGCATTGTTCTACAAAGATTAAAAACAGAGAGGACTATGTCTTCCCACTGCAAAAGTGCCACAAAAAGAAAGAGGTGGCAGTCTGTTGGTGATATCTTGCACAAAAGGAAGGATGTCGTGGCTGTACACATTCATGCTGGATTTTTACTTCTGCCTTCAGGAGTTACAGCATACCTACAGTGGCAACATTCATAGGCTGTGATTCTGAAATGAAATATTGTAAATACAGTATCAGTGGCTCTAAACTGGTCCAGCCACAGCGTCCAGATTTGTCCTTAGTCATTAGTTCAAGGTCCGCACATATGAGAAATGACCACATATTCAATTTTATTTGACAAAATGTAAATAAAATGTGGGCTTAAAACAGAATCAGGTAAAACTTATTGTAAGAATAAAGTATAATTAGTTAAAATGTTAGGGGCATTTCTAGGATTTGAGGACATTGGGGGCCTAGCCTGGACCTCTGTATGAGAAAAAAGAACGAAACCATGCCTACCAAATCTGCGGGCTTGTCTTTAAAAAAAATGTTGGCAATATTTTTGGTGATTATTTTTCTTTAAAACTTTTTGGCAACCCCCCCCCCCCACCCACAAAAAAAATAAAAACCCAAAATATTAAAAAATGTTGGCAATTTTTTCCACTTAAAAAATCCAAAATGAGATCATTTATCACAATCAAAAAACTCTTATTTTTGAAAAACAAAAGCTCTGTGCTGCAAATTGAAATGATCGCAAGTCACTTTTAGTCCATTCAGATCAGACCAATGACCCACTTTTGGACTCCAACCTACAAGCTGGAAAACACGGCTCTATATGGAATATAATTTCATGCACAATACAGCTTAATTATGTACAATACATTTCTCGAGGGCTGCAGTGGTGCTATCTGTGAGTAAAATCTAATGCAGAGCTATAAATCAAAACCTGCTCCATGCTATTTTCTACTGCAGGCCACCCATGAACCCTGACCTTAACTGACCAACTCATACCAACACTTTTGACACCACATGCATAAACCTGTGTTGAAATGAATGGATAAATCCAGATTAAATGGGAATAAACTATAGCACGCTGCCATCGAAGATAAATCTAGTGCACACATTCATCCACCTGGGAGATTCCCAGTATAACCACTGTCCTCTGCTGTTTGTCACCATGGCTGTACCACATCAAATGGGAGTTAAGTACCTCTCTCAAGTTCACCTTGATGTTTTTAGAGTTGGTCTGGAGGTTTGAACCAGTGGCTCTCAAATGAAAAAGAAAAAAAAACCAACAGTCCTCTCCTCGCAGAAAGAGTGCGCAGATGTTAAAGTACCGTGATACTCCATTGCAATATAATCTTACAGAGATAAGTGAAATGACCACATGTTGTCAAAGTCAACTTTGTTGTCAGTTCTGCCATGTGTGTTAGACATACAGGAATTGAAAATACGTTTCTCTCCATACCCATACTGAAAAGAAAAAGAATAAAAAATATATTTAAATAGAATTAAATGACATTAGAGAGAAATAGACATACATACTATATATACACACTGTATATATATTCACATATGTGCAATATGGCGCAAAGTGATGGGTGCAAAAGGCAGAAGGATTGCATTGTACCAGGTAATATAACATATACATGTTAAGCAGCAGAAACAGAGTATATAGCACCGTGCCAATTGAAAAAGGCTCTGTGACAGTGAGGTAAAGCAGTAAAAATACTCTAAATACAGCATCCATTTAAACTGATAGTGATTTTTTTTTCAGGTAGGCTTTTTTTTTAAAGTGGCTAAAATACACTTTGATAACAACCCTTCTATTCAGAAAGGTAATGCTGTGCTTTGGGGTGCAAGTCCTGGATGTTTCTGCAAACCAGGAGCATACCGACTGCCAGTTACTGTATGTAATACACAAACTGTACATAAGTATCTCATACAGCCCTACTTCAAAAATACCAAACTACCACATTAAACAACAAATGATCTGCTCTTGAAAAAGTAGCTGCCTGCAGTTTCAACTCTCATTAATGTCCTGCAGTGTAAGAAAGTGAAGTCCGGGGAACAAATGCACTTAATGCACACCATGATCTGCACAATGTGGAAGCCTCTGGATGGATGGATGGAAATTAACTTTGGTAAAAAATCTTAATCCACATCTATTTCTGGTCAGAAGAGAAATGTACTGTGATTCATCTCAGCAGATGATCATGACAATCATCAGATATATATAGACATTAAAATACTATATAATACTCTCTTTCTGAAAATCTATTAAATTGTTGTATTCTTAATTAATGTAAAGTAGTAAGACAAGATTCACTCAAGTTCATTTAGAGTTGAATCCTTACAAGAAAAGATTTATCTTGTTCCAGCTTACAAAAGATAAGTGAACTGTTGAGATAAGAGCTGCATGTCTGTGGTACTTAAAGCAGCCAGTGAAGTATTTTCTCAGGCTTGGCACTGTTGTTCTGTTCCCAGCTCAACTAGAGAGAAATCTATACAGTCCCATGTAAAGGTCATAAAAAAGATTTGAGCTCAATTAGGTGCAGTCAGGCAGAGAAACATGTTTCTATAGAAGAAATACAAAATGACTTTCCTAAATTGACTGAACAGCTACACTAAAGTGGGTTTAGCCTCAGGCATTGCATCTCACAGAAAAACATTTTCAAAAAGTCTATTTGCAACCTCATTTTAAAGTAAAAACAATGATTACATCATGCTGTAGTAGTTCTGCTGAAGAAATAAGGATGCCTAAAATTAGAGAGAAATTCATGTGTGTCCCATCACTTTTTTGCTCAAGGTTGAAAATGTCTTCTCATGAGTTTAGACGACAAAGGCGACTCAAGAGCGTAACCTTTCTACTTTCAACATTTCTCCATACGCACTCCTCTCCCTCGCCTTACACACCTCAAGACTGCTATCACGTCAATTAAAGCCTATCCTCCAGCTATCATATACCCCAGGGTAGTTAGACAGGCTGCCACAGAAAAGGTCAGTCGCAGCTTTAACAATGTTGCAGGGAGAATAAAGACACTGGAAAGATAGAGGAGTGTGTTTGCTGGGAGTGACAGTCAGAGCTGACACAAAACAACAGAGGGTCAGATAAGTACTCAAGGTTTTACAAAAGTTTGTGAAATTATCACAAATAATGTTTACTACTTTTTACCTCCAAAGGATAATAGCACACGCTGAAAAAACACTTCAAACAGCTTGCTTAAGGTCAGGGGTTGTTATGGGTTTGGGTGACACTTTAGGCTAAGTGAGAAAAACAGCGATGCAATCAATTGCCCTAGAAAACAGCTATTTTTACTATTGATTTATCTGCCAATTCCTTTTTCGTCTGGTCAATTAAATGTCAAAAATAAAGGAAAAGACAGTTTCCCAGAGTCCATGATAAAGTATTCATATTGCTTGTTTTGTGCAACTAAAAACCAGAAGATATCAAGTTTACTATAAAAGAGGACAAAGAAAGGCAGCAAGTACTAATATTTAAAAGGCCAGCACCTGTGAAGTTTTGGCATCCACAGCCATCCTAGCGCCTCTGTGAGACTGTACTTTGACATGGACTGCTGGGCAAACCCAAATCCAGATTTACTGTTTGGCATTGGCCTCGCTCTAATTAAGGTTGTTTTCGGTGCTGTGTCTCTTGGATGTCTGCTGCTTACGGTCTGGCACCTGGTTGCTACCTTTATATAAAGACCCAACCTTCCCTGAGCGTACATGCACGTCAACGTCCCAAGCACACAAAATAAGAAGTAAATAAGAAAATACAGGCAGAGGGCAGAATCTCTGCAGAAAAATACACTGGCATACACTAGTGGGTCATACATGATAACTGTGAGGGAGTACTTCTGTTTGAGTCTCTCTCTCTCTCTCTCTCTCTCTCTCTCTCTCTCTCTCTATATATATATATATATATATATATATATATATATATATATATATATATATATATATATATATATATATATAAACATAATAGTATAATAATTAATAGTATTTAATTTTATTATATTTTTTTAGGAAAATCCTTTATAGTATATCTTTAACATGTATGTTTAGCAGTTAATATCTCCAAAGTAATAAGTGCTTATCCTCTACAGAACATTAAAATCTGTACGTCACAGTGATGCATTCAGTAGTTAACGGTTCATGAATGTCTACCCCATAGTGATGCTCAATGAAATCTCAAAGGGATCATCACAGTTCACAGGTTCATCCTCAGGGCACCATAAATGTCAGTCTAAAATTTCATGACAATTCTTCAAAGTAGCTGCTAATGTATGTAGCTGAAGGGAAAGTATTCACTCAACTGCCATCCTAACAGTCCTCCTTTCATCTGCGCTATTTCAAACTCAAAAATGTCTCCTCTCTCACTTCATATATGCAGATCCTGTAACTTGTTTAAGATCCTGCAGATTCATTACCCTCAATCCATCCTTCTAATAACAGAAACCATTCAGTGATACTGCCCCTTATATAAATGACAGACAGCAGTGGATGCATATTGTAAATTCAAATTAGCAATTCAGAGGTATCCAGAGAGACGTGCATAACATAAGTGAAAACACCAGCAGGTACCAGCTCCATCAATCCTGTTAGAGCATTATTGCACAGCATCATCTTTTTTGTTAATGTAAATCAGTCTGTTGTGCACAACAGAGGATGTGTCCATGCTTTGAAGAGCGAGATAATGCGTGGTACTTTCACTGCACTGTTGGCAGTCTCTTTTATGGCCAACAGCTTTAACTCCAATAACAGACTCAGACTGTAAGAGAAAAAATCATATACTGGAACCATTAGAGACAAGATGGTTGCCTCCTCAAAGCCTGTTCATTATTACAGTTTGTTCCTCTCTGCATTCATTTGCTGAACAAAGTTTTCCAAAGACAGCCAGTGAGAGCAGAGATGGAAACTCTCCATTCTGGCAGAGGGTAAAAGATGGCAACAAACTAAGCTGTGTGACGTGATTACGTGTGCCTCACAGACCCTTGTGTAATCAGAACCACTGCCCACATCTAATCTTGTGTGAAGAGCACCCTCCCCAAGCCTAACACACACACACACACACGCACGCACGCACGCACACACCAGCCCATAGATGACCAGTCAAGAAATTGTCCTTTGATGATGACCGCCTCAGCGTGGTGATTTGAGCTGAAAGTCTGACATTTACATGAGGAAAGCTACGACGGCAGCATCTGTCCCTCATCAAAAATTTCCGCTCAAGTCTACTTCAGTGAGCAAACATCATGCTGAATTTATTATGAGCATTGATGAAGGCAGCTCTTACACTGATTGGTAGGTCATATGATGTTTCCAGTCTGGTATTATCAAAAGTGTCATGTTTTAGCCACCCAGAACTGGATCAAGCAGGTCTCAAGGCTGTTTGATGAAGTAACGGCACCAAAGATTCAGTGACAAAAGTATGCTTGCTTCCGCAAAGCAGTCAAGTTGCAGTTATCGTTTCAGATGTAGCCATTACAGCTGACAATGCTTCAAATATGGATGTTTCAGCAAAGAAGCTACAAATTCTTAAATGTGGATGCTTCAATCACATCTTCAACCCGGCAGCACTGATGATCTATACAATCAGCACTGTTTAGGGGTGGGCACCCAATATTAGTTTCACCAATTCAGGATCTGACCAAATGTCTCTTCTGTTCCCAAGATATGATGTTTAGTTATGGCCCAAAAGTGTTTTATAACATTATATATAACACATAGTAACATAACGTCATAATGTTGCAGTGAAATTGTCCTCGGACCTTTCAATTGTAAAATGTCATCACTTCATCATTTTATCCTGTTAGACATCTGTGTAAAGTTTTGTCAGAATTAGCTTATGAATTATTGAGCCATGGCAAAATACATTTTTGTGAGGTCACAGTGACTTTTGACCACCAAAGTTCAATCACTTAATTTTTGAGTCATATGGACAGTTGTGCCAAATTTGAGGAAACTGCCTCAAGGCCTTCTAATGAGACCGACACAAGTTCACGGTGACCGCGACCGCTGAACTCTTACCTTTGTTTTGTCACACCGTACTTTACTTTTTTGATTTTATCTTGTTGAGTGTGCGTTAATAAAACTTAACATTAAAAAAGAACTCTGACCATTAAAAAGTAATCAGTTCATCATTGGGCCCAAGTAGACGATTGTGCCAAATTTGAAGAAATTCTCTCAATGAGATATTGCATTAACAAGAATGGGGTCGACACTCAAAACACATAATGCCTCCAGTGATGGCTTTTGCTAGGGGTGAGGCATAAAAATTGAAAAGAGCTGTTTTGGTCCTCAGTTTTAAAAATAGGAATCCTAAATTGGCCACACACCTAGAGGCTATTGTGAAATTTGAGTTCTCCTGATCGATGCTCGGGCACAAAGCCAGTCTCAGCTCCAAAATTGCGGGTGTTGTGTTGAGGAATCCCTGCCTTGGGTCCTCCGTGAATATCTGCTTCCATGCAGAAAACATCCTTGTCCCTGATTCATGCAAGCACCTACTAATTACAGATTACCAATTGAAACCATGTGCTTGGTTAAAGGACATCCTTTTGACTGAAAGTAACAATGCTTGTCTCGTCGAATTCCTCCTTTGTTTTAGCAACCAAAGAGGAAGGATTTGGAATAGCCACTCGATTTTATCACTCCTTTGTGCAAAGCTATGAATTGGCTCAATGACACAGCATGTTAATGTGATGCTTTTGTCAAGGACCTCTGTGGATTTTACTGTACGACTACGTCTCAGCCTGGTCTGACATGGAAGGGCATCTGTTGAAGTGGGACTGTATGTGTGTGTGCCAGAGGGTGAGATTAAAATAGATTATCCAAATTACATGTGATGCTAATGGGCGGCTAATTCATTGTTTGACAATGAATGAAACTTGTGCTATCTTGGCTTGCTGGTGTGTCTGGCTGCTGCTGCTTAGTTTTGAAAGGAGTAAGCGTCAAAGACAAACGTCCTGAGGGGAAAGACAAAAAGGGACAGTGTGTCTAAGACGTCAGGACGACAGCAAACAAACCCCAATGAGTCAGTGTGCAGAGAATTAGAAATAACTGGCAATAAAGCTGCCGTCAGTATCTCACCTTGCACAGCTGCTCTGCATGAATGACCATGGTCTCCCGAAAATCTGTTTTTGTGATGTTCGGCTTAGTGCTAGCAGTCATATCCAGACATCAGTCTTTCCCTGATAAAAGGCTCAGGGGGAAAATCCAGCCTGGTCTGAGTTTTGCCAAAAGATAGAAGACGTAACACTGGCACTGCTTTTTGATGCCTCCTTTACTTGCAATAAATGGCGTTAGGCCACAGTGACCCTTGATCAGAGTTTGATTTACTGTCACAAATTTCAAAAGAGATTAACACTGATTTTAAGTAAAGACTCTTAGAACATTTAATCTGAAAAGTGAGATGCCAAGACTGAACAGTGACACATCACCTCCACGCTTTGGCTCTGTGAAATACAGATTCATGGCCGTGGACTGCACTGCGTGTTACTCAGTGATGTCTTGCCATGTTGAGTTAGATGGCATCCTGCTTCCATTGAGATCAATGGTGCTGTGAGAGAACATTTATCTTCTGACGGATTCCTTGTGATTGTGGCGAACGGGTAATGAGCTGCCTGTGGGCGTCTCTCTGTCTTTCTGTCTTTGTCACAGTTTCTATTTATCACACACACACACACACACACACACACACACACACACACACACACACACACACACACACAGGTGCACTATCACTAATCTGTACACCTCTATATCCTCAAACACGCACTCAAACATCCACACATAGATGTACTGAAAGGGAAGAAAATTCCTGTCCGTTGTAAAGCACTCTCACAATAGAGGACCATATATAACAGCTGGCAGTTCCCATTTAAAGCATGCTCCTCTCTATGGGTCATACTTCAGTCTGATAGATTTGTACTATTACAATGTGATGATCACAATGGAGCCATTAGATGGTTGACTGCACCCTTTCTTAATATGAAATGACTTTGCATGCCTCACAGCTGCAGCGTCATTGTCACAATGTCCACAAATTCATTCAGTGCATTGTGCCCCGAGAAACAAGCTATAACTGACAACTCAAATTCAAACTCAAACTCCTGAAATTTTCCACTTTGAAGCGGATGTGAAGTCGTCAGCTTCTCTTAACAGCTCGCATTGAACTGGCTGAGCTAGTCCAGTAAATGCTTTTAAAACGTCAGCAACCACAAATGATTTGCTAAGTGCACAAGGGCTGCCTAATGGTCCCCCTGAATGCATCTTTACATTAAGTTTGCATAATGTTTGAGGCTTTGGCTTCTCCTTGGATCTTAATAATTATAAACTTGGTAATTATAACTCAGAGTTAACTAAAAGTTTCTAAGATGATGAACAGCAGTGTTGTTCCTCTCTGAATTAGGGGGATATTTTACTGTAAATCTCCCATGAAACCTCATATCCTGCATATTCAGCTCAGTTCATGAGATAAAGTGAGTATATTACTGTATATGTTAACTAAAAGGCCCTGAGTCCACAGTCACTGCCAGCCCACATGACTAATGTTGCTTAAACATAAATCGCTGCTAAAAACAGAAACCTTGTCTGACAGCGGCTTTCAAAATCCTGTAATTCATCATTTTATTGAAGTTAAAAAGGCTGCTTTTGATGTTTTTCTTTGGTGGAAATTGGTTCTATATATATCAAATATGTATATTTCAAAAAGGACGCTCTGTTTGTGTATGAAGAGGATATGTGTTACAGAGAAAAATGTGAGGAAGACAGAATTTTTTTTTTTATTAAACAAGAGAAGCTGATACTTGTAGTCTGAAGTGTAACTGTGCCGTGCGTTTACCTAATAGCTTTTGAAATGTTTGCTTAATCACTTGGATCTGTCGACGCACTGGAAGTCCAAAAAACTTCCTGGCTCTGTTTCACTGATAACAGCATCAGCCCAAATAGGCGCTGGTCCAGTTCTTTAGACAAAATGTCTGACTAGAACAAACTGTCAGCTCACTTCAGAGCACAAAAATAAAAGGCAAAGAAATGCCACCGCTTGAGATTAAGAGGTGGATAGTAACTCATTACAATTACCGCACATGAGTAAAAAAGTACTACTTTTGAGGAACCAGTAGTTTTCATGTTCCCTTTTTAAAACTGTACTTCTGCTCTTTACTCAAGTATAAGTTTTAGCAAGTAATCTAAATTTTACTTCACTATATTTGTCATTTATACCTTAGTTACAACTAGTCTGCTGGTCATACTTTTTATGCCCAAATCTAAAAAGTCAATGAAGTGCTTCCTGTTCTAAACACTGAGGTCTCTCCTTATAACAACCCCTCTTCTAACCTCCGCTAATATGTTGCAGTAAGTTGCACATACTGTAGGTGCAAATGTAGTCAGCTAGCTCACATTAGCTATTTTTCATGTTAAATAACAAGTCTGTTTTTTTCATTATTTTGCACTGGCAAGTGCACCCCAAGTATTACTTAAATAAAAAGTAAGACATTCTTTAATTTGTTAACCACATTTTATTTGTGTGTAGATTTTCAGCACTCTACCCACAACACTGTTGAAATTATGGAGGAATTTTTGAGGCTGCCAAATTTTCTGTGTGTCATTTCAAGGAGAAATTCTGAAATAAATCTCATTTAAAAAATAAAATAAAAATCATAAGAACTTTGCCATATTAATAAAAGCACATAGTGATGGAAGAAATCCTCCACGAACAACTGATGAATGATTGCTTTACTGTCACATCCTCAAGTAGTTAGATCTTTTTATGATATGTAAATGGCTGCATCTGAAGAGCATTAATTTCCTCTCACAGCATGGGTGAGCATCCTCAAACAATAAGCCATTACTGGCAGCCTATCTTGTTTGCGCAGCGGGAACTCGATCCATTCCAGTGAAGGACCGGTGAACGAGAGGCAGCCTGGGTGACAGCAGGGAGGTGGGGCTGGGTGCCGGGGCCTGTGACAACGTAGTAATCAGGGTGGGGGTTTGCATGTGTAACGGGGCACCTACACTTGACCTAGGATTGCTCGGTTGTGTAAACACTAAAGTCTGCCTTTTAGTTGTTTGTTTTCCATGATTCAAATTCAAGCATCTGTGGAGCGTACGTGCATTACGTCTTACTTGACAGCAGTGGTAGCCGAAGTGCTTAGATCCTTTACTTATGTAAACGTATTAATACCATACGGTAAAAATACTTTCTTACAAGTTAAAGTTATGCACTTAAAATTATACTGAAGTAAAACTAAGTATATTCAAGGAAAAAGTACTTAAACTATTAAAAGTACCAAATGCAGAAAAATCTAACAAAAAAAACACCTCCAAAACTCAAAATTGTTAAAAAAAAATATAAAATAAAAAAAATAATAAAAAATTAATTAAAGAAAAAAAACATTTAAGAGGAAAAAAAGAACAAAAAACAATCAGAAAAGGTTGGCAAATAATATTTTGTCAATAAACTGATTGAATCATCAAATTATCATTACTCTACTATCATTACATAACTCTTAGGTAAGTTAATTCATAACATAATATATTATTTTATAAACTCTTCCTATGTTTTTAATGCAAAAAATGTCAATCTGGTAAGTAACTAAAGTTTTCAGATACATGTAGTGAAGTTATATTTCCCTCTAAAATGTAGTGAAGTACAAGTAGAAAGTAACACGAAAAGAAAATATTAAGGTAAAGTACAAGTACCTCAAATGTGTACTTAAGGCCAGTACTTGAGTAAATGTACCCTGTTACATTCCTCCACTACTTGACAGCTTTTGCAGCTCTGGAGAGCATCAAAGGTTGAATTTTGGATTTTGATCAGAGCTGACTGTCATAAAAAACAACATCTAAAAATGAAGGATCGACTTAGAAATTGCTCATACCAACTTTAATATTTTTTAATGGAAGGATCATGTACATGAATTATATACAATGGAAGAAATAACCATGAGAATTAGAAACCAGCTCCATATCTTTGAATACATATGGAGAAAATAGATGACATATACAAGACACAATATTTCCAAGGACTCTATTCAGATGCACATACATATAAATATATATATAAATATATATATATATATATATATATATATATATATACGTACATAAATGGCTTCCATTTGACATGTCCTTGTTTTGATAAATGTATCCTCTGACTTAAATTTATTAGTTATTGATAAATTATATGTGATGAATTGAAAGTTAAGTAATAGTAAGTAAGTAATACATTTTTACATACATACAATACATTTTTCATATGAACTTACATATATTTACCAGTTACTATTGTTATTATTATTAGTATTATTAATAATAATCACAACAACAACAACAACAACAACAATAATAATAACTCTAATAATAATAATAATAATAATAATAATAATAATAATAATAATAATAATAATAATAATAATAATAATAATAATTGTTAATCAATGTATTTCTTTTTTATGATGTTTTGTTTGGGATTTGTTTTGTTTTTTTCCCCTCCCTTTTTTTCTTTTCTATTGTGATTGGTAACTCCAGTGTCACTATCAAATATCATTTCTAAAAAATGCAAAAAGAAAGAAGAAAAATTAGTAATAAGCAGGCTGGGAGTTTGAGGTGTTGCTGATGCTTGCACATTAATGACCCGTCCCCTTTCTCCCAACAATTTTCTATTCCTGCAGCTGATGTTTTCAAAGGCTTTAATTGGGCAAAGTCACACAAGGTAACCAGGGCCTCATGGGCCTGTGTCTGGGCAACCTGATTACTGTGTGTCGGTGTCAGTTTGTGTGTGCATGCGCCGGCTGGGTAAAGGTACCACCCTGGGGCCGTGAAGTTAACAAGGAAGAGCTGTAATTGCTTGTGGTAGTAAAATGACTTAAATAAGTCAACTCTTTGCTTTTATTAAAATGCAGTTTCACTGCCAAAATTCTGGTGAGAAAACTTATGCAAGGTAAATTCCTGGCCAGAGTACACACAAATCCAGTGTGGTCATTTGTGGTACTATAATAGATGTCAATGAACCCTCACAGTAAAGAACATTATCCTTGGATGACTGAGAGTGGAACTTTTTTGCCAAGCTGGTGGCATGGCTCTATGAATGGCAGCGACATCCTCTTGATTGGTTGGTTCACCACTTTAGACCAGACTGAAATATGTCATTAACTACTGGATGAAAAACCAAAAGATTGCATTCAAATTTCCATGGTGGGATGACGATGAATACTGCTGACATTGGTGATCCCCTGACTATTCTTTTAGCATCACAATAAGACAGACGTTATGGTTTTAAGTAAAATGTCTCCACAACTTTTGGCTATAGTTTCCTGAAATTTGGAATATCCTTTGCCTTTAAATTTGGAGCTCCATGGAAAAATAATACCATTCTTATCAGCCTCAGCTATACATTGTGCTTTGTGCCAATGAGGATATGTCAATATGCCAACAAAGCTAGCTAAACTATAGACTGTATGATAAATAGGGATGTCCCGATCGGATGGGAAGGATCTGTATCAGGCCTGATCAAAGCATTTTTTAATTGACTGGATCAGTTATTTTAAGCACGCCTGTAAATCATGTACACTGGATTGATATTAATAACTTTAGAGTACTTGAAATGTGAACTGTGCAGCTGTATTATCCAGGTAAATACAAGTATCGGGACTCGAAAATAATCAATATCAAATGGCTCTGATCGGGACTGGGGGCAAAAATCTTGATCGCGACATCCCTAATAATAAAGACACGGCATGGCATTTTCCTAAAAATGAAGCCAAAAGATGACCACAGGGGCAGCTGTAGATCAGAAGGTAGAGCGGGTCATCCAGGTTGGCAGTTTGATCCCAGACTCCTCTGATACTGGAACCCAAATAGCTCCCGATGGCTTTTCCGTCTGTGTGTGAGTGCATGGGGGTCTGTACACTAAGGTGTATCCATGTGTTCTTTTTTTCTAATATGGCTAGTTTTAAGTAGTTTTTGATGCTTTAAAAGGGGGGTCTGACATCATGATTGACAGACGTGTGTGCTTGGGATCAATGGCACTGCTCATGATTGGTCAGTCTGAAACTTGATACCTCGGAGATGGCTACTGTGCAGTCCGACTCCAAATAAAATCATCAGTGCAAGGTGCCAGCAAATGTATCCGTGATATTTTGGCTTCATTCTTGCACAGGGGGAATTAGTGGAGACGTGTTGTGCATTGTTATGTACAGTCTATGGGATAGACTCTTTGTTTTCACTGGATGTCAATAGGACTCTATCAGTTCCTGTCTCTCTTACTTTCTCTCTCACTCTTTCTCTCTGTCCCTCCATAAATAGCTCTGGTCTATTTCAGTACCACAGATAGTTGAGACAGAACAGAAAAATGAGTGGGCCTGGATTGAATTGCAGTTATCAAGATGATAAAAGCCAATTTCTAGTTTAAATCAACTATGTAGAAGGTCGCCTTGAGAATAGCCCTAGCCGAAGTGACAAAATATGGTCGGTGTTTTATTTTGTGCTGTCCACATCGAAGCTATAATTCCCAGTGGCATACTGTACTCAACAACATCATTGTCATGTAATTAAAAGGCAGCTGGACCAGCATCCAATATTGTAGGTGGATAATTAAATCAAAACACATCTTGATGGACTGGAATAGTAATGCATGAAGAAGACAGAAAGCCACGTTTTGCAATTAAAGCACTCAGGGGCAGACAGTGGCCCAGTAGCTGTTAGTACGACAGCTCCTTACAAAGCACAATAATATAAACTCATGTACAGAGAGAAAGACAGCACAGCTGCCCAGATCTAGGACAGTCGGAGGCTAGAAGTGAGAGACGAGTCCACAGCGAGAATGTAATGCCATTTTCCAGGCGGCCACTAGTAATCAGGTTACTGTACCCTCCTGCTCAATGCACAGAGGGGATCCTCCTCCTTTTACTGCCATCCCTCATCATTAGCTGCTGCAAGTAGCGACACAGCTATAGTGTAAGTAATGACTTAGACTGGCTCTGCAAGAGGAGCTCAGTGTCCTCTTTCGCCACAGTTTTGTCTTAATGGGCAGGTAATAGGGAAAGAGGAAATTGGCCACTGGGGCCTGGAGAGGGCTTTTGTTCTGCCAGGATATGAGGAGTTATCAAAGGGGGAGAGAGTTAAAGTGGAGGCAGAGGGAGAGTACAGCCTGAGGGAGAGCGTTACCGCCCAGCCATCATTACCTGTCTTCGTCCTTCAATCCTGCGCTCTCTCTCACCATCATGGCCACTCCTATTATCTGTCAAAGTCACTCTCAGATGTGTTTGTGTGATATCTGAAAGGGTATGCAATGAATTTGACATATTGGATTTTGAGTTGGTTTGTTTTGAGGTATTCAGAATGATTTTTACCTACACAGCAGGTACAAATTTGACATTGAAAACTAAAAGTACGTGTCAAATAATAAAATATTTATATACTACATTTATGCTACTAATTTGCATAAGTAGGTATAGGTATAGGTACAGTAACTACATCCCCAAACTTTCATTCTAAACATATCTGGCAAACATGGACTGACAGCCTTTTCCATTAGTTTTCCCTACAACATCCACTCACTCACCTCAGCAATACAATGGAGTGCTCCAGGGATGGCATTTCTTTTGTTGGCCAACGCAGAAGTTAGCTTTGCGCTGGTCGCTTGTTAAATAGCCTGCAGGATTTTTTCATTGGATTTTGGATTATTGCAGAAAATGGGCTCTGTGGCAAACAAATGTTAATACTTATAATACTTAAATGTTTAATTCAGCAAAATAATCTTCACAAATAAACACACACACTTTTAGCGTATTTGATGCCTAAATGCAATCACCAAAAGTAGAAAGCTAATATTAGGCTACAAACGAACTACACCACAGTTGCATGACTGAACATCTCGACCATAATGATGCTGTAGAGCGGTGTGACGGCATTCTGTATTCTCATTTATTTGAGTGGGGTATTTACTGACATATTTTATGTTGTAAAACAAAATGAATGTCTCTTAAGACCTTACTCAAGGCATCTAACCAAAACCCATTCAGACAGCCCACTGACTCTGAGATGAGGAAACTGAGGATGGTAATATGCTGACTCAAAGTCAGGATTTAGGACTCATTACTGGGACACTCTATATCTGACTGCAATGACCAAAGCACAATTAACATAACTGTTAGGATAGTATTTAGGAACTTAAAGTGCTTGGTTAAGGTTAGAGAAAGATTGTCATCTGAGAGATGGGGTTGCAAATAAATCTAAAATAAAATGAAAACATTAAGTTGTCAAATTAAAACAGACTAGGCATTTCTGAGAAAAAACACATGAAAAATGTGAAAAGTCAGCTAAAATTTGTAAACCCCAGCTGTAGCTCAGTTGTAATCTTTCAGCACTGCTCTGTTCTCCTGTCATTCTTCTCCCTTATAGGTTAATTATAGCCAGAGATGCACAGCAGCGTTTAAGCAGCGGAGAAGACAGAGCACTCTTCTAAGCTATAATGTAGGCTTCTTTTATTGCCGTCCAGCTGGTGGATCTGCTACTGATGGAGGAATTACAACTCCAATTTCAGCACTGACAGACACCCTGCAGGTATTACTAAGCACTGACGAGGGAAATGTACAAGTCAGGGTCAGGTAATGGGAGTTGGGGTCAAGCAGCTATTTTTAAAACTGATGAGGTCAATTAGAGCGACTGTGTGGACTCTGTAATTTCTTCCGATTACAAATGATTCCCTTTATTACAGCAGCATGGGAGGGGTCCAATGTCAGGCCGGATTATCCTAATTCATTAATTAGTTTCCTTTATCCTCTCAGGGCATTTTCTGTCCATCAGGCTCCACTCTATCAAATCAGAGAGATTAGTTTTTTTGTTTGATTTCTGACTCATAAGATGTAGTCTGTGATCTACATTCTTCTTGACTTGACTCGATCAAAATCAGTTTGATTTCAAGAGCAGTCTCTCCACTGAAACTAGACTGTTGTCAATGGCAGAAACCTTGGGCCTTTATCAGCAACAATCCTCAAGAAGAAATTTGCTCTGAAAACACACTTACACACAGTTTTTTATAAAGATTCTGACATTTACCAATATTTCCTTATTTAGGATTTGTTTCTAGCTAAGAACAGAATCTACTTAAACAAAAGAACGCTCTTACTCACAGTTTGTGCTGACATGTTTGTGCAAAATAATGGATTATTGTGTTTTTTGCAATTCTACAGTTGTATTATATGATTTATATTACATCAATAATTTCACCATTCATTATTTTAAAAGAAAGCATTATGGCATTTTAAAATAAACACAACACAAACACTTCAGTTCACACCGGTTACGTTATTGGATACCATGCAATCCAATATTTCGTGATTGCTCACACTAGAAAATATCACTGGCAGTTCAAACAGGTGCGACAAAAAGTGACAAAGCAGCATTAAAAGTTAGTTATTATTATCTTACAAAAATGTTGCATGAAACTGTCCGCCATCAACATCTCCCCCTCTCCCTATGTCTCCCTCTGAATACACACACACACACAAACACACAGTTTCTCTGTCCTTAGCTGTGCTATTGTAAAGCATAAAGTTTGCAAGTTGGGTGTTTGATGAATACATATTTTTAGCATCTCATACATCGTTTTGTGTGACTTTATACCCACTCATGATGCTACATGTGACAGTTGGTTTAGCATTAGGGATTTGTGGGGCATTCACCTATGCTAAACAGGATGAACTAGCATGCGCTGTCAACTTACGAGGACTTGGGATTCATCATTTAAGAACACAGGTGTGAACAGTTCTTGGGTTTAAGACCACGTCATGAATCAGAAGTAGACTTTTCAAAAATACAAATTCAAGAAAAAACTATATTGGTAAATGAGGCTTTCTTTCCACTGGGGTATCTGATCGGATCTGTTCTTGGTCCCCTACTTTTCTCAGTGTGCACCACCTCCCTTGATCTAATTAACCATTTTCACGACTCTCTTGCTATGTTGATGACTTTCCTGCAAGTCAACCAACTGTCTCAGTATGGATCTCAGCCTCTGTGATATTTCAAAAATAGATAAAAAATGATATATGCTGTTGTTCTTCGTAGGACAGTCTCTGTTTGTCAGGCTATAATGCCTGACCCACCCACCCAAATACCCCAAAACAAATTGTTAAATAGATAAAATGTCAGATATTGACCTCATTGTGGCGCTGGAGAAAAACAGAGGAAAAATTACCAAAGGCATTAGGCACCATCATATCTGCAGTGGTGTAATGAAACAAAGTAAAAATACTTTGTAACAGTGCTTAAGTGTTTTTGAGGGGTAATTTGTGTTCAGGGTTTCCACACATGTATTTATTTGTAGCAGCCTGCCATGATTTGCCATCATGTATTTTCTATTTCGGAGCTGAACCAGTAACTAGTAATGCTGTTATAGTATATATATGGTTTGTTTATTCGTCTTGCCACCCACTAGAGAGTTTGCTGATTCTCCCATGCGGCCATGTCAAAAGTACAAAAAATATAAAACAGAAATGCTGCTAGAAAGTCTACAGAAATGCTAGCCACTAGCATGAATAAAAAGCACAACAAACTTTGGGAAATTTGCTTGTTCAAACCTGATTGGCTGTGAAAAACTCTGACCAATTAACTTGCGAGAGACAAGTTGATGGTCCATTGGAGCTGTTTGAGGAGTATGGTTTGTAGCATGTTCATGTGAGAATACAGGAATATTTAAGTGGAGCATTACTGAGAAATGGACTTCAAACAAAAAAAACCCTTGATAAAAAGATACAGCTGTAGTTTGATAATAAAAGAGGGGACCTAAAACCATCAATGTGTGTAAAACCGCTTTACACAAAATAATTGACTACATGAAAACAACACACCTGCTCTATGAGGCGTTCAGAGCAGGTGTGATGTTTAAAATAAAACAAGCCGACACTGCATGTCATTAGTCTTAGCCAACAGAGTGCACTGGGGAGCAAATTCACATGAGGAATTGCTGAATTGCTGGTATTTCACAAGTTTGCCACTTCCTTCAGTAGCTCACAGATGGCTCATGCGCTTCTGAGCGCTGGACTGTAGCTACTGTACAGAGAATGATTAAGGGGAGAACTGACTCACTGTTATTTGCTGAAATAGAGACTTACAGTTATGCGAAGCCTTGCTGCCGGGTCATTTGGGCTTCTGGGAAATGAACAATAAACTCAATATAATAATACTGTATAAGCCAGTGCACCCTTTCATTTAGTACAGCCATCATGTAGGGAAGGAAATAAGCTCCTTTGATCTTATATGTTGGGGTGCCTTTGCAATTTTCCAGGAAAACATATACTATATGCTTCATGGTGCTAACCCGTGCCCTATAAGCGTAGACTGAACACGAGCCAATTACAGTCTAGTTTCTTAAACATACACTGGGTTAAGATTACTTTAGCTTTCATGTTTTCTCTCTCCACTCCAATCCTTTAAAATTCTGTATGTACTATAATCACTTCAGATTTTATCTTAAATTCAAGGCACTCAAACCACACTTATTTTCTATTGTTTAAAACTGGCAGCAGGTCTTTCTGCTGAGCATTGAGTTTATTTTTTACTCTCAGTTCACAATTAGTATACTTCAACACATTCTCTCCCCGAACCTGTCAAATGCCGACGCTTGTTAAAGGGCTCAACAGGTCAATGTATGTTTTCACAGGAAATGTAAATTTGTGCTTGTTATATGCATACAATCACTTTTCAAAATAAACTTTTGGAATTTAGGTATATAACGTTCTTTGCGGATTTACCTATTTGGGAAAACAAACAATAATACATGGTTAGGTTTAGAAAAAAAAGGGTTTCCCATATGTTAAATTATTTGTGACAGGCTCCTCGATCAAAACATTTACAGCCACAAATGAATTAATATATTTTGGAAGATAGACCATTCCTTGGGAGTGCTTTTGGAATATATTATAAAGCGTTCAGTAATGCATTGCACCACACTCTCAAAACCCGGAGCACCTGTTGCTCAAAAGATGTTGAGGAAGAACACCAGGCACATTCAGTGAAAGTGAAACTTAATTGTTAATGCACTAAAAGTTTACATTCACTGCCTCTTTAGCAGCTATTCCTCTCATTAATTGATGTTACTAGCTCTGTCTGGATAGACAGATCAAATCCACCCTGCAACCTAAACTGTTGAGGAAAAAAGAATTCATGACGAGTTCCACCACTGCGTTCACAGACCCGTAAAAAATGACCAAATTAAAATAATCAATTTACCATGGTTTTACACCAGACATAAAGAGCCGTCTCTCCAGAGTTTGTCTGACTCATCCACCTTAATGCAGACCTCTTTGCTCTTTATACTACAGTAGTTGCTGCGTCAAAAACTGCTACTGCCTGGTTCTTCTCCTACAGCCAAGTTTTGCACTTCCCTCTAACGTCAATGTTTCCCAACTGGTCCAGCCACTGGGTTAAGATTTCTCCTTGGTCATTAGTTCAAGGTCCGCATATAAGAGAAATTACCACAAATTCAATTTTATTAGACAAAATGTAATAAAACATGGACTTAAAACACAATGAAATAAAACATATTGCAAGAATAAAGCTAAGTTAGTTAAAACCAGGGGAGGACATGGGGGGGCTTACCGGACCTTTGTAGGGAAGAAAAAAAAATTCCCAAATTTTTTGAATAAAACGTGCCTTTCAAACTCCACGGGTTTGGAATGCATGGTTTCTTTGAAAATATGTGGGATTTTTCCTATTTTTCTTTTACATTTTTACCATTAAAATTTTGGGTAATTTAAAAACTTTATGGGATTTTTTTTCTTCTTTAAAAATGTTTTCTCCTTTTTCCTATGTTTTTTGGCAATTTTCTTACCTTTCTCTTAATTTTATGGCAATTTTTGGTGATTTTTAAAGAAAACATGCCTTCCAAACTGCAGGCCCACCAGAACAAGTATTGCAAATCATGATAACATTTATCAAAGCCATTAACTTCAAAAAAATCAACATTATTGTTGGATTTTCACATTTCTGGCAGTCTTTGAACACATCATGTGGGACGAACACTTCATGCATTTTCCCCGAGTTACTCAGGAAGGCTCAAAGAAAAATATTTGTATCTTTAGGGAAGGTTAAGGTGAGTCATTTGCGGTCCATTTTGGAATGGACCAGTGACCCACTTTTGGACCGCAATCCACCAGTCAGAAACCACATCTTAACATCACTGATAAGTTTGTCTCATAGTAGTTGTAGTTTAAGCTGTGGTTTGTGAAAAGTTAAACTTTTGTTCCATTGTTGGCTGCAAACAATTTGTTTTGTCTTATACTGGTGTCTCCATTGTTTCCCTTTAATAAAAAAAGAAAGAAAGAAACTTGCTTTCTAAGCCAGGATTCTCTGGAACTCATTGTCAGGTCATGGTCTACAATGCATCATCTAAAGTCTGCAGGCATCAGTTGCTGAATTTTTTATTTTACACTTTAAACAATAACATTTGGATTAATATTAAAGAGCATTATGAATTGAACAGGGCATTATTTGAACCTTCAATTACAATTTTGCAAGCACATTATTAACACTATTCGACATGTTTACCCTAATTTCCCTTTCATTTCGACCCTTCTCGTAGGCGTTACAAATGAGGCACCGAGGGGGTCTTTGGCCCTGACTGTAACCATGAACACGATGGCTGAATGCATACTACATGAGGCTGCAGCAGTACAGTGGCAGAGGAAGGTCAGGCTGTAGAACATCAGAGTGAAGGGTCCAGATGGCAGCAGGGAAAGAGCAGAAAATTAATAAGCTCTGCTTTACAAATAAAGAACATCCTGTACAGTAGTTTTCTCATGTAGTACAACTGTCATGTCAGCAATGCAGGGGCATCCCTCAAGGAATGATCTGCGGTTAATCAAAATGCCAAGCCCATGAGAAATGTGATCTTTTGTTGAAGCAATATGTTTGGAACAGCACATGTCTTTTCTGGCATTACATTCCTCTCATTACATGCTCAACATTTCAGCTCCATTGTCAAGATCTCTCCGGTTGTAATTAATGAGCTTTTCAATCAAGAAGAGCAGCATACCATACATGGTATGCTGCTCTGATGTTTAATTTGCAGCTATTCAAAATTGCTCTAAAGGTAAAATAACAGTGAATGTGCGCGGTGGAGTTGTTAATTCCTAGAGTTTATGGCAAGGTGACACTCGTAACACCTATGTAGTGTAACTGCAAATCCAAGATGTCCTTTAGCGTTAATGATTAATAGGTGACAGCATGTTGATTTGCTTGTGTGTTGACTATATGGTCATGGCCGCTCACATGAAAGCCTCATCCCTGTCCTTGTGGCTGACATGGCCATAAAGAACCATCACTGGGTTCTCCCAAAATGGGATAATCAGCGCTACGAGCTGTCGGACTTTACTTTAAAGCTTCAATGTCACTCACGTAACAACCCACATGAGGAGTGATTTAAAAAATCCAGAGAAAGAATCAATCTCCCTCTGCTAAGAAGAGTGGAAGTCAAAACAAAGCCTATCATCTGGTGCCGTGGTACCTGATAGTGGAGTAGTCTCCAGAGAATACAGCTTTAAGGAGGGAAAGAGGAAAGAAGAGCACGTTGAGAGAACAGTAAACATAGCATAGTGCATCTGAGAGGGTGCAAGAGTGTTAACACAAGCTTGTGAATGTGGATAGCATGACACTTACGCAAGCGTTGCAATTAGTAAGATAAAAGTCAACAGAAATACAATCCAAGCACAGCACCGAAGCCATATGAATTCCAGAAATGTGGTTTATGACTGAGATGTTATCATTAATAAATACAAAGAATATGAATGAAGTCAGTTCCTAAATTATTTGCTCACAAAAAGAGACATCACAAGTGACAAACTGCACATTTATTGACAATTTAATTCATTTTAAATCCCATTATCTTCTCCACACATGCCCTACATGCACTGTACCTCGAGTCAGTGTTGAATTTGTGCATGTGCTATATATTACTCGCCTGAGTTACACAATATAAAAAAAAAAAGTTAATATATGCAGTTATAATGAGAAATGGAAGCGCATTATCCACTACTCAGAATGCTCAACCAGGCACACTAGAAACCTCAGCGAAATCCTTGTGTTTTTCTTGCCAAATCGGATTCTCGTTAATGAAATGTTCAACTGCCAAAAAACATCTTGTGTGAGTACACCAACTGGGAGGGGCCCAAAGCTCTCTGTAATAAATACTGCAGGCCACTTTTTACACCGCTGCGGACACTTCCCGAGTCGTTTCTCTCTGCAGTTCACAAGAGTTTTCAGCTAAGTGGATACAGTGTCCAGTGCACATACATATTAATGAGTAAAACATACATCCTCTAGTGTACAAGTTGCCTCTGGAGTCGTGTCCTTGCACAGCGATGCCTAAGTTGAAACTGACATGCTTTTTACATGCTCCGTGATCCAGTGTTAATGTTTCATGAGCAGCAGCCTGTGTTTCATGTTTCAACATGAGCCTTCAGTATCCACAGAGATTACATACACATTGCTTCCATACTAGCTGGGAGGTTTAGTATGAGTATCATGTTGAGGTCTGTCAGTCAACTTGTTTTTTAATGATGTGCGTTTCAGTTCATACCACTGTGTGATGCTTTGTTTTGCATAGGACAGATGATCCTGTTGCAGTGTTCTCCTAACCCCCTAACCTTTGACCGTCGATGATATCTGGGCCAATGACCAAAAATAACTTTGAAATGTTATCTTCTACACCAGGGATCTTCAATATATTTCATGGCAAGTGCCCGTTAGCTCAAAGAGAGATGGAGCACAGACGGAGAGGAGTTACACTCGAGATAATTCTCTGAATATTTTTTGTCTTCTCTCATTTGCGCTTGCCTATAGCTGAAAAGTCAGCAGCAGATGTCGCATGGCTAGGTGAGTTAGTCTCACCCTCTGCACTTGTCTCAGCAGTTCCTGAAGTAGACAGTATGACTGAGTGTATTGCTCGAAAACTACAAAAAAATCCTTTTTGTCGCTCACAGAAAAGTTTGCACACTTGAAATAATAATAAAGCTGGCCGATATATTTAAATAGTAAATAAATATTAGCTACTTCACCTTGCTGTTATGGATATGAGCTGCACAGTGATTTATTGTTAGCTAGCTCACAAGAATGCACAAGGGTTCATGGGTAACAGTTAACCTATCATTACTGTTTTGTGCTGTAAATTACATGGGTTTTCTTAATGATTGGCCCATCTATCTTTGCTTATAGCATTTTGGATTCATTTTATGCATATTTTCACACATATTTTAATTTTTGAATTTTTGATTCACTCATTTAAGCTCATACCAGCTGGCTTTTGGTGTATCCTGATCTTGAGGCTGAGCCAATGTCTACTTAATACCATGTTTGTGAGCTTTTGATTGTATAACATCAGTGCTTATCAGTCTTCTTGCCCATGTTGACTTAAATGTTGAGCAAACTGGAGGTAAGCAAGCCTTATCTGCTAATGTAGACTATGTGATATGCCCGAAAGCTCCGGAATAGTGGTGTCCCAATATACTGGTATTAAATTAAATTAAATTAAACATTATATTAGTTATATTATATTAATAACAGACTTGACTGCTAGCATGAGGGGTTTTATTATAAAGTGTTTTTCTACAGTACTAATAACCCTCCTTATTGGTACAGTCAAACATAATTTATTATTAGCGACAGTGCAATCATATTATGTTGACATGATTGTTAATATTTTATTGATTTAAAAAACTGCGTTTTTAAAAAACACGATTTCAAGGAAGATGCAATTAAAATTACCATTGCATTGTTCAAATGGCTTCATAATTTGATATGTAAGTTTGGATGCATACTGTGTATTGTATTGAATATCAATACTTAAACACACAATAGAAAATTACAGTTAATACAAAAATGATTTCAACATATATCTCAGTCCAGCTTAGATTTCCCGTTCAAAGGTTAAATCATTTAAATTTTGTTGTTAAGTATTTAAAAAAATAGGTCCAGTTAAACATTTTTCATCTTTTGCACCAGCTTGTTTTAAATTCAGGACTGTGTTTAGTCTCACGAACTGAAACTGGAGTTCAAAGTCATCCAAACCTCTCTTAGACACTGAGTGTGTATACGTGTGCGTCTGTGTGTCTGTGTGTCTGTGTGTGTGTGTGTGTGTGTGTGTGTGTGTGTGTGTGTGAGTCACACTAGCTGACAGCTTTTTATATGTTCACCTGATGCACCGACACGATCTAGCCACACTTGGAATAGATAAATCTTATTTGCCTGAGTTGCTCTCCAAACAGAGTCTAATGTGAGCTCACAAATCTGCAATATTGGATTAAAATGTTGAATGCTACACATCATATGAATAAAGAAGAATAATCAATGGAGGGTGATTAATACTGAAAAGTGACTGATGGAGAGAGTGTTGAAAACAGAGAGTGATGGCATTTGAAGTCTTATTTTGCACTAAAGACTAATGGAAGAGGTTCTCAGGATCAGAGTGATTCTTTGCATTCATTTGTCAGTTTGAGTTCAGCGGAGCAGTGTTCAATTAGACCGTTTTCAGGGTCAAGAAATGTCTGGAAACATTACTTTCTATTTCGGTGCATGCCGTTGAATTTCCTAGCAGATTTAGAATAAAATTATATTGAAACCCAAAAGAGACAAATTGATATCTATTTGATTGTTGGCTTGTGTTATTTATTAAATAGATTAATTTTTAAGTCAAGTAATTCAGTTTTAATTAAACTAATCAAGTCAGGTTCAAGTCAGCCATGAAGTGGCATTTTTAAATGTGTTTAATCTTTAATTAGAATTAAAATGCAGGACGTGAGACGTGCTGTCTCAGTCCAGGTTGATTTTTTTTAATTTTGCCACAGGGATGTTTCTCTTCAGTGTGTATTCTGGTAATTTCACAAAAACTTTACAGAGGAGGGGATAATTATAGATGACCACGGCCATCTAAAATGCAGGACAACAACGTTTACACTAAGAAGAGATCTTTTAAAATCCAAATATCCAATCATGTTAAATCTTTTCCTGTTCTGAAATCAATAAAATGATATTTGACGACAAATGTTTAACTACTGTCCTTGGGTGTACTGTTAAAAATCTAATTTCCTCTAATGCCTGAATCCAAACAACACTTTTACATTGACAAAAAAGTATTTTCATTTTGGAGAACAATTACTTTTTATACAATGGGTCCCATAATCCCTCATCCTTTTTTAATGAATAAACTGAGAATATTTTAATATTTCTGGTTCTAATTAAAGTATTATGAGGTTTTAAACACCAGACAACAATGTGAGGTGAGATTTTAAGAGTGGTGATGGCAGGTGTCCAGGTGTTTGTGTGCACCACACTCATAATGAACTGCTCTCTCATACTGCTCTACAGTATGAGATGTCAGCTCTACTGGGACGGACTTGCGCTTTTTAGAAATAACCCCCTCTAAAAAGGTCAAAATTGCGCTGCTACTTTACCATGTTTTTTTTAGTATTTTACATATTGATTAAACTTTAGAGCATCAGTTTTGAGCAGTAAATAAATTAATTAAAGGGTTGAAGATGTTATTATCCATTAAGATAGCCGTCTAATTTATATATAACAAAAAAACAGACAGAAAATAACAGATGTTCAATACTTTCAGAAATTATTTTCTTGTCTTTTTCTTTCCCAGTGCTGTAGTATGTGTAAATGTCTCCAATCCCTTCTTTTTTCTTATAGCCTGAGGTCAAACTGACAACCATGTAAAGTAACATCAGCATGCATAACCTCAAGGCTACCGCACCCTGTGTGCTGCAGCCTCCCATCTGTACATATAATGTGTTCTAACACAGCTGTTCCCTTAAAGTATCTTCTTTGTAAGTGAAGAAAACATTTGTAGGCCGAGCACTGCACTCTATTCACGCTCTCATATTCTGGAAATGTTACGACTGCTGGGTTGCGATTCCACCTGCAGTGTGTATGGGTATTTTGTATGGGTAATTTAAAACCTTTGACCTGATGAAGAAAACTATTGTTACATAAATGTTCATTCAAATACACTTGTGAGGTAGTCTTGCACCTACATATGATGTGCATTGTCTAAGAACTGTTACACCCCTTATAATAAATTGTTTCAGCAGATGAGTGAGAAGATTTGCATGCAAATTATAGTTATGGCAAAAAAAAAAAAAAGATTTCTGGACATGTTTCATTTAAATTCCAAGATCACCTTTCCAAGTGGACTAAAGGCAAAAATATAGCCATGTCCTGATTTTTTACTATGTTCTTTTACATAATTTGTGAAAATTATGCTAATAAGGAAACGTTGCATGACTGCACCATGGTAACGTGAATTTCTGGACATCACAATCATAGACTTAGACCCTTAGATCAACTTTCTAAGTTAATAAAAAGCAACATTTTAGCCATTTCTGTTTTCTTTTTAATTATCATTCATCGTCATTTCTGGGTCCAACATTTTTCCAGTAGACTATATAGAGACCAGTAGCTCAAGAAGGTGATTTTTATGTTGTGAACTCGCAGGTAGGTTTGTGGGTGTTTAGGGCCATATCAGTCTGGCACACCCTTGACAGCCTGATGCCTTTGCACTGATTTCTATTTAAGCCGTATTAGCTCAGCTGTCCTTGGGAGCTGCAGCCTGTAAACACTTTAGGGACAGTTTTTCGCCATCTATCCCCATTATAAGGCATTACAGCCCTCTGCCTTTCCTTAAGTGTCACTTCATTTCTATGAAAGCATTGCCACTGCACATCCTCTCCATAATGAAATAATATTCTGTTGTACTGCGCTGAAATTAGGTTTACAGGGAACCACAGCAGAATAATTAATTCTGTGTACATTAATCAAATAGTGGACAGTTACTGTAGATCTTGTTTGATGATGAAAATGCAGTTAATTATGTCTTAGTTAATAAATCAGGGGCTGCATATAAGATAAACATTGTCAGATCCGCCTTGAGTTATAAAAAGTTGTTCACAGTTGATAAAGTCTAGTATTTTTTTCAGCGTGTGCACAATGCAAGCTTTTCTGTGGATTTTGGTTTTACATTTGGTCCTACAGGCTTTATAAGTGTGAGAGCGTAAATCCCCCTGACATTCACAGCAGAACAAGGTTAAACAGTATTTCAACATAATCCTTAGTGTTTGTTTTAAGCCGCTGCACAGGATACCACAGTGTTTGGGTTTCCACATGAGGACAAAAGCTAAAACTCAATAGAAGAACTTGCATCCAAAAGTCACACTCCTCCTTAATCTAATAAATCACAACTAAATTTAACACAGACGGTTTGAAGGAGCTAATCTTAACATTTCCATGCTGCTTCTAAATCAGCGAGAGTTGTAAAGGTGCCAAAATAATTCTAATTCTGACACCTTATAATAGGTTTATATTGTTTGATGGTATTAAGACTCAACCCAATAATAATTAAATAAGTTATTCAAAGGAATTAGTCATGATGCAGAGTATGCAAAATGTATACAATGCTACACAATGCTCTGCTCCTTGTGTTAATGGTAAAATAGACAGAGGCTAATTTTTCTTTATTGGGATATCCCTATGGGACAACTAAGCAGCAACCTCCCGGGCTGAAAAATAAAGCTATCACAGGAGTGCCAAAAACTGCAGATCCTTTAATTGCCACTTGAGGCTCGATCCAGACGCAAATCAACCCCCACAGACCCTCATGTTAAAATAAAATGTTCTATTTTAAACATGTTTACATTCTGCTATGACAAACGTTTTTGGTCTCTGTGGCAAATTTTTCCCTCCAATGAAAACTTTGAATTTTTCTTTCAGATTATATTAAGGCTTGAAGTTGTGCAGTAATACTGTTGCTCTCTTGATTTTCAAAACAGGAGTCCTTTAACCAGTGGGTGATGTTATGGTAGCTACATCCATTATCTTTACAGTTTATTGGAATAACCATATTAAATAAAGCTGAACATAGGCAATTTTTAAAACAACAGTTGAGAACAATTTGTGAGGATGATTGATGACTCACCTTTAAGGGAAATATTTTGAATTATCAATTTGCAATCATAACAGAAAGTAGGGCTGCAAGATATGCAAAATAAATAAATAAATAAATTGCAATTATTCTGACAGATATTGCAATTGCGATATGAATGGTAAGTGGGAATAGTACTTTTCTCATTTTATTTTCACTGAAAACAAGATATTAAATTGATGATGATGTGAATTTCTAGGGTCTGTATCAAACAAGGATGTTCCCTTATGTCTGGAATATGATTTGCAGGCCAGAATATCTCTGTAGCTCTACAATGGTATAATGGTATGTTGCGACACATTTTACCTTTATGAAAACGTTGCAGCTGCTTTGATGGCACTGGCCATAATACGATAATATTTTGATTTATTGTGCAGCCCTGACAGAGCAAAAAACAGCTGTGGGTTAAGCCTTTTCAATTCTTCCCTGTGACCACCTCACCAATTCTGGTAGTCTCATAGACCAATCTCACCTGTGTGACACCTGAATAAGCAAAAGAAAACTCAATAAAAAAAAAAAACCCTATTTGTCTTGAGTGTGAGTGACAGCAGGAGCCTTACATGCCCTCCAGTAGTTAAATGCTGCAGGTGCAGAAATGCGGCCACAGGGTGGCTTTCAGCGAATCACCTCAAACCTCTTTTGTTGACTGAGGGATTTAAAGCGCCACCAAAGCTTAAATCCATACAGACGTCTGTAACAGTACTATGAGAGACATTCCTGACAGGCAAACACTTTTACACAGATCTCCGGCTGAGCACTGCTGCCCAAGCAATCTGTGGGTGAAAATCTGTACAAATGAAATAAGCTGATTCACTTTAAAGGGACTGAGGAGTTGAAAACGAAGGATGATGCAGAAGTGATTGGAGGGCCTTTGGTCAAATACATCTAATGCTTTTGTTCTAAATCTATTTATTAATATTAAAGCGGCAACCATATAATGTAATCTCACTTTGAGTGGATCAGCCGTTTAAAACAATTTGAGTTCAACCAGTGCTTTCTACAGAATATGAATCTGTGTGTGGCGGAGGCCTATCTTGTTTGTGTCTCTTAGGCTAAGGCAATATCTATGTTTTCATACCTTCACACCTTCCTTGAATTTCACCAGGGTATACAATATATGACAGTATCAGCGCAAGGGGCTGAATTTATCAGTTTTACTCTAACTTTCCAGTTTCTGCTTCAAAATAAAAGCACTCTGACAATATTTCTAGGACTGTGTTGTTGACAATGCAGTAGCTGTACAGCTTAAAAATGAGAGGAGTATGTGCTTTTAAATGTGGAAAAACAGTAGTTGTAATAATAGGCAGCTCTGCAGCAGTGCTGCAACAACAAGCACTGTGAACACACACTGCTCACACATGCAGTGTGGCCCGAGCATAACCTCCAGGGCATGTGACGTGCACTGCATGCAAAACAAAAACTTATTACAGCCTCTCCAGTATAAAGTTAATAGAAAGATGAGGGTCCGTATTTTATTAAGTGTCTAAAAATCACAGCATTGACATTTCCGAATACCCTGGTATAAGGTATTACCATGATACTGCCCATGCCTAATGTGTGTGTCCATTTATTTTATGTCATTCTGTGACCTTCTCTAAATTCTAATATTTTTTGTGGCTTTGTGAATGCAGTACAGGCAAAACCCATCCTGAGCTATTTTTACCCCACAGCAGCAGTTGGTGTTTTGGCACAGATAATATATCTGCTGATCCGGTCAGAGCCGATCAGATCAGTGGATGAGAGGAGAAGAAGAGTGCAGAGTGAGTAAATGCAAACTTTCAGACCCAGCACAATAAACCTTAACTTTCACTTTGCTTACAATTCTGCTACTCCGTATGTGACAAAAGTACACTTGGTGATCCAACAGTGTGGTGCAATAAATAACCGCACAGTATGCTCATTTCAGTAGCACTAGAAAATCTTTTCATGGCGGCAGATGTTTAGATTCTGGTTTAACATCAAAAAACGTAAAGTGTAACCAAATTTTTATTAAATGGTTATCTTTTTATTTTGCAGATTTTTTAGCTTATGTTTCACAAATAATACTTTTCTGTTGGTGTTCATATACCAGATATTTTAAATAGTTAACTAGCTTTTAAAGGAATAGTTCAACAACACACACTTTCTTGGTGAAAGTTCATTGAGAAGATAGATATCAGATTGAGTGATATCAATCGTCTCATGTAATTTTCGCCAATTAAAGTAAATATTTATATTCCAAACTGTCAAATTATTCCTTTAGTTCAATATAGAAATTATTAAGGATTTTGACTTTGCTTTTGTCAATCTACGTCCCTGTGTTTCACCTGTGTGATTTTTCTATAAAACAATCCCAATGAAAATAGTTTAGGCTGCCTGTAGCACAGTGATAATTATTTTCCTATGCTACATTATGCTGCACTAGATCACATTACATCCACACAAGAGACAATTAAAAACAGACAACTTGGCTGCAGCCTCCGCTGCCTCTAATTAGTTCACTTTTGTTATGTAGAAAATAAGGTAACCAAGGAATCAAAAAACTGATTAGAGGTGAGAAATAAATCCTCCATGCTGTTTTTCAGGGTTAGAATTATGTTCGCATTAGAATAATTGCAATTCAATAAGATAATTTGGCCATGAGCACAAAGGAACATTGTTTCACCAAACAAAAAGTGTCTATGATCCTGAGCGTGCTTTTAAACAGTTTTAGGCTTTGAGAGTTAGATCATGTCTAGTGCTCGGACATGTTTATTTGGCTTACACTGACTTAATGTCATATTTTCCAAGTCTTTATAAAGCATTCACGAGAGGGCTCTAAATGTATCCTCAGGAGGTGTAGAGGGCAGTTATTTGTACTCTAACGTAAATATCTCTTGACTTCAGGCTGTAATTCTGGACATGATTTATGTAAGTCATCACCGCCAAAAGACTTGTCTTTGACGTGACACTGCTGCAGGGACTATACAGCAAGCCAATATTTTTGGACAGTAATATATGAGCAGCTGTAAGCACACTTAATTCTTCAAATAATTTTTCAAGAACACATCAGGTTGCATTTTTCAGTGATGTATTACATGCACTGCTAACAAACCCCATTCATTATAGGAAGCAATATCCATAACGCATATGAGAGCCAATAAACAATGGCAGCACTCTGAGAGAAAATCGACTCACAAGTCGCTTCAGTTTGAAATGGCAGCAATAAAACTGAATACCCAGGGTAACATTTACAGGTATTAGCCTAGCTTATCTGCGGTATTAGCACTATTGGAAGTTAGCTATTGACCTTAATTTCTGTGTTCAGGATCATAACACGCTGAGCCTCAGTGTGTGTGTTTGCGTGTGTGTGTTTGCGTGTGTGTGTGTGTGTACTATTGTGATTAAATGTGTCTGACTTGGCATAATTCAAAGTTTCCATGTGAGTGTGTGTCATGTGACGGGTAATGAGAGAATCGAGAGGTACAGCCCATTGTTCAAGCAACAGCCCAAGAGCCAGCAAAATGCCACAGGGGGAGAAGGTTTAGATGGAGGAGAGTTTACCACAGTTTATCTACACATACTACCCCATATTGCTCTGATTCAAAGCTGGTTAAAAATCACGCACTGCACTTTTGGTACTTGTTTTTTGGCATAAAATAATTCTTGCTTTTGTGCCCGCTCGCTGAGTGACCACAATTGCAGCTCTGAACAAGTTGTGCTTCACCTTTTCCAGTGTGTAACCCCTTAATATAAAGTCTACTTAGCATCCCCTCACCAGTAGTGACATTTGTCTAGCAGTTGCTACCAGTCTGAATCATTTTTAAAAGGCCTGAAACACCCAAAAATGATCCAACCTTGTAAATGCAAAGAAAAGTCTGTTTTCCTACCTCACTAATTACCTTGCAACCTCTCAGATTTGACTTTCTCAACCTACTTGAAACAAACATTTTGCCCAAATATAGTCATCAAATGTTTGTTTAAATGAAAAAGCCCTTCTGTTTTCATTTCTTTAAAGTTCATTGTAACTAATAGTAATAACAATTCTATAATATCAAGGTATCCTCACACCACGAAATTTTCTGAGACAGTTATACTGTGAAAATCTCATAACGTTACAATCGAAAATCTCATACCATTGCAAGAGGAGCATGCACTCTGCAGCTGAATCTGGGGACTGAAAGTCCCACAGAAGTACACCGACTGAGAAAAAAAAGGACGCTCCACATGGAGAAACTCAGTTGAATGAGGGCTCTTTATGATTCTATGATTCTATGATTCTCATGCCTAAAATGCCTCAAAAAGAACAAAGGACTTGCTTCACTGAGTAGTACGTTTTTGCACAGAGATAAATTGTTGAAGTTCTTCCAACTCAGCCACTCTTTCCAATTAGAGCTGTTTTTGCACCTTTGGCCAACAAAATTGCATAACATTGTTCCACCCAAAGTCTGTACTATTGATTGCTCTTGTGCCTAGGTTCAGTAATTAGCAAGCTGGAGTGCAGATAAAGCTCTGCTTGGTAGCCTAAATTTTGGTCTGTTCCCTTCACCGAGGACATATTAACTACTATTATGATTTATTTAGACAAGTTCTCTCAGTCCCAGTTAGGATGCAACGGTCCATACATTACTTGCCAATGTATATTGGCGCATTCTTGCCATTAGCGTGCCACATATTTTCCTCTCAAGGGCTCACAGAGCATGTGCCCGTCCGGGACTGTGATCAATTTTCCATCTGCAGAGAGGCATCCCAGCTATTGTTTGTGGCATTTCTCTGAAGCCAAGAGCGATTCATGCAAGAGGTGAGAGGCTAGAGGTCTGCCAGGAGCAATGAGAGACGCATCAAAAACTACACTGCATTATCCCAGCCAGCTGATACTAAAGCATGTGTCCAACCTGCTGAGCAGACTGTGCTCCAGATTCTGACCAGTCCTTTCAATGCAGCGGGGAATTGATGTTATTCAACATCCAAGCATTATGTTTAATATTGCATGTGAGATAAACAAATATCTATTTTTGTTAAAAAAAAAAAAAATTCAGACGTGTCTTTTAATCCCGCTTTTTCTCCTGTACTTTACATAGGTGGCTATTTTTCCCTTCTCACTCTATCTTGTAGGATGTCTCTTCCGTTATATAATACAGGGCTTAAATGTCACCAGTTTAACACCATGAAACGGATCAACAGCAAGGTGCCCTGGTTTTAAGCGGCAGGTATTCCCTCATGAAATCCATCTTTTACATGAACTATGAAGAATTGGGCTGCTGCACAGTCTAGCTTTTGTTAAATAAGTGCTTTATATTCCCAGAAATACATCTGCAATTACTACTTTTATTTTGTAGAAACTGACAAAAAAAACTTCAAGTAAGCATCCGTTTAATCGGAGCAGATACAACATCTAGTTTTACCTTTCATCCTTTCATACTTAAAGTGGCTTACAGAATAGCACCTTCCCACTACATTCTTTATCTCCAGCAACCTGTTTTGACCACTAACCTTGAGTTTAGACATCAAAAAAGGTTCAGCACAGTCGTCTCCTGACAGGTCAAACTCTCATCTTTCCTGTAATCACTCACAGTATTTCATCTGTCAAGAAGTTCAGTAACAAACTTCATTTCCTTCTGTAGAAGCAATGATACGGGAAATTCGGTATAGATTATTTTATTGCTGTCTTGTGAAGGCCACAAAAGATGGTACAATACAGCCGGTGTGCATTAAAAATGTAATTTTACTTATCATTAATCAGAGCTACTGAGTAATTTTACAACTGTTCAGTTTATTAATACTTTTGACCATCTCAGTTTTTCACTGTAAATGGGCAGAAAATTTAGAATATACATAAGAAAATACGAGTGGTGCAGTTGCCACAGCCTGGTGTAATATAAGAAGGGGTGTAACAACACATTGATATGGGTCAATAGGACGATTCATTTGTCAACGATCAAGTATCATCACTGCAAGATGAAATCATTCATACAAATCATAATTTTTAAAATATTTTTGGGATTTTGAAATTCTAATGGCACATCTTTGTCACCATTTCCTTCCAAGATCACCTCTTTCCTAAACACTCAAACAGCGATAACAGCCGAGCACCAGCCAGATAACAGTTAGCAGCCAAGAAAAAGACAATGAGGATATTTACTGATATCTCATATTGATCACAGGCCTCTGAATCAAATTCAAATCATGTCTTGGCAGACTTTGTGACAGCAGTAAATATCATTCATCAGTATCATCAGTGTCATTGGCCAAAGAATCAATACAATATTTTATGATGATAAACCTGCTGATTTACACCCCTTAAATAAGATTATTATAAAAACTTTTATTCATGTAACAAACTGACCATGTTAACTGGTTCATGGGGATAACACAACCCATCAGATTTAGTCTTAAACAGTCCTGCACTGAAAACACAGGGGTGAATGCAGGTAGTCTTTGATGGAAAGTGGATACCAGACCCTTTTTAAACCAGGTCATGAGCAGAGTTGTGACCTGGGTCAGACATGACACCTGCAACACTGAGCGTCAGAATTGCATGTCTAAATAACAAAAAAGCATCACTTTGACAGACAGATGAAGCTAGCTATGTTTTGTATTCCATGGCTAAATGTGCTTTATTCTACAAATAATGTTCTGGGCTTTGAAGCTAATCTACTGAGTAATTCAACAGTTCTTGTGCCAGTGAGGAAAATACAGTAATTTTGAGAAACACTTTTAAATTTGCTGGCAAGCAGAGAAACCCAAGCCTGTTAACTTTGACAGCAAATGTCTAAAAGACTCTTTAAGCACTTTTAAAACAGTCCTCTGAATGGTCAAAACAGGCCATCATTAGCTCCTTAGCTCAATGATTCATCTTTGCTATTTCTGTAGACGGGGACTTTGAAAAAGCAACTCAGACAGGAAGCAGAGAGCAATCAGACGTCATGCTGGCTCCTTCACCCAACAAGGTCACAGCTTCAGCATTAAAGCAAAACTGCAGTTTTCTATAAAGACCATTTTCAAGTAATGATGCTTTCCCCCATAAGAGATAAAACTTATTGTATTTGGAGCAAACTCTCTCCAGACTCTGTACCACTAAGTCTTCAGAAATCCATAAAGCTTTTCATGCTACCTATGAGAATGCCTGCATTACTTTCCAGTAAATGCATTAGTTTGCAGTTATGAACAGGCTGTGGTAGCTGGGATATTGTAAATTGATTTTTCTGAGCCCTGAGATAAATATTAACATTTATGTCCTCTGCCACCTACAGTACTTAATCATTTGATTAAACTGTTTGCATAATGCTGCAGTAAATCTCATCTGCTGTGCAATTTTTTAATTTTTTTTAATTTTATCTTCCACAACAGCTTCCCGGTGACCAAATTTTAAATCAGATGCTGCTGTATTACTTGAGAAAACTATTTAATGACAACCTATTACAGTTGTTTCGGTCAGCTCAGGCACTGAAATTATTTTTTTTTTAACAAAAAAAAAATAGTAATTCATATTTATGTCCTTGGGAGAAAAAAGTGTAATTATCTTATTGTGAGGACAGCGAAGGCTATCAAGTTCCTTGATTACTGTCCACTGTAGTTCGCTGCCAAAAATATCTAATCATTCCTCGATAAATAAGAGCCAGTTCAGCAGAAGTTGACACAAAACAGCACAAAAGGCCGGCCAAGACTGTCGGCCAATACAAACTGACTGCGTGCCTGGTGAAAGATATCCTCGACACTGTTGGCTCGAACAACACCTGCACATATGGCACAGAAGGAACATTCAGCACTTTTTAAATAGCACCATTTGCCATTCATTCACAAAAACAACAGAAAACAAACGTTAAGAGTTTTTCTATGTCATCTCGTCGTGTGAATGCTGCTTTGCTGCTGGTGTCTTCTTGGCTGTTGATGTTGTTCATTTATACTGAGTGAGACTGAGTGGGTGGGCGCAGGTGGCTTTTGGGACTTTATTAGGAGCATTAGGCTTTCAAGGGAACTCTCCCTCATGGTACAGCAAATGCATTTTGTGACATGATCAGCTGTGGAAATCAGTGAAAGAAATGCCTAATTCATTTTCCTGGCAAGGGGAAATGTGGAAGCTCTAATAAGATCCAGCTAAAAGGCTTCCAGTGCTGCTCCATGTGCAGTCTGAACAGGCAGCTTCACTGCGTCTACAAAATGTAGAAACTGAGTGTGATGAATGGCAGTTTGGTCTCTCTCTGGTCAGCAGATTTAATTGCAGCTCTTCTCTGACATGAAATGTGTAGTCTCTTGTGACAATTATAATTCTGCTACATCTGTGTGTCATGAAATGATTAATAGCATACAATATAATCTATCTTCTGTCTATGGGTGAAATGTGAAGTGAATGAATGTCTGAGGCCGGCGGCCATAAAGTCGAAGTGAAAAGGATGACAATAGGCTGGCAGAATCATTTTGACCTCTTACATAATCAATTTTTTTACTGTTATGTAATGTGGCCTTGGTAATTATCGGACAAGCTCTACACACTTGTCTTCTTCTGAGGGGCTGTGGGTGGCAGACGGAGGGTGGGACAGTTTATGTGTGTGAGAGGTTGTCTTTTGGTATAGAGAAAGTCACATTACAGTCCAGATAGCTGTGAATACTGTGTTCACACTGTTGACTTAAAACCTTGTAGTAGAGCTGCAGTTCATAAGTAGGTAATCATTTCATAATGCAACTGCCTTTCAACAAACACAAGTTTCATGGATGTCTAATTATTACTGACTATATTATAACTTGGTAATGCTAGCCAAATATGCGGCATCAATTTACCTGAAACCCTTGTATCCTTTAAAAAAAAGGTCCTCTGGTGTCATTAAGGACAAAAATTTACAATTTTGTGTAAAGAATGCCACTGCTATTTTTTATGGAAAAAAATATTTTCCATACACTGCTTGGCAGAATATTTGGGAGGGAATATTACAGTATGGGATATGTCTGTGATCAGCAACAACACTGATGTGGATGCATTGATATTTTTTGTGTACTGTCAAATTTAACAAAAAAACTCCTTCTTGGTACCTTAGATGACAAAAATGTCCGTGTCAAAAAAACTGCCATAAAAATGTCATATATTAATATCATTTTCCACTTTTCCTGACGACATTCTTTTAACCAACATCAGTCCTGATCATATCTACCAAATACTTATTTATTATCAGAATGTTTCTATCAGAAATTTTTAAATGCCATATACTGAATGCTAGGTGCATTTTTTAGGGAAGGAATATTATAGTCAGGAACATGTCAATGATTAGCACCATTCAGAGTGGTTCAGTATGGTTTGAACCTTTTTTAATTAGCTCTGAGTTGTGATCCCAACATGCCTAATGCACGTAGCTTTAATCAGCAAAACCAGTGATACATTACAACTGACCGGTAGATATGGACATTCATCTGCCATACACTGTACATAATTCTTAATAAATACTCTGGTCTGTGTAATGAGCTGTGTATGATCTTCTGTCATCATAAGCACTTGATAAGTACTGCTGTGGACGACCATGCTCATCACTGTCTACAGTCAACCCTCTACATTGTGCAGTGACCCTCTTTTCATTGCCATAGTCTTGTGGAAATGTCTTCAGTCGATGTGTTGTTACCGTAGACAGCCCCACACAGTATTTCCATCATCATAAGGTAAAGTCTTTTCTGTAAGATGCCCTGGACGGGGGCAAAAAGCACTGAGTTGTCCAACTGTCCTGACACAAGTCATTGTTGATTTCACTGTTGTAGGGGAAAGACTCTAGGGCTGCAGATAAGACTGTTGCCATGGTCCTGAAGGAGATACCAAGTAAGGCGTCATCAGAAGGGAAGCCCCTCCTCACAGTGACTACCAAGGTGGGCAGAACCATTTCAGAAACTCCCCCGCCCTCCCCCCCGCCTCCAAGTGAAACGTCCTCCTGTGTTGGTCATACTGAACAATAGCAAAGCTTTGAGTGTCCTATAACTGACCTCCACTCTTTACTAACTCATTACTTAAGCCTTTTGACTGTTGTATCTAACAAAGACGCAACACATATTTCATTTCCAGCTGCTCTATGGGGTATAAAACCCTACATCACTACATTAACACAAACAGTGAATCATTAGATCAACAGAAGCGGCCAAAAATTGCTGCAATTATCCATACTACTTTTTATCTTTTCAAATTAGCCTCTCCAAGATTTATGGTGCTTTTCTTGTTTAGATTTATTGTGCATTTAGTATGTATGGGGGGGATTAACCAGAGGGTCACACAAATTTCCTCTCCCATTCCTAATCAGGTGAGAAAAAAAAACTCCCACATGAACTTTTTACACCTCATAAGCAGCTAATCCTTAGCACAAACAGCATATGAATGCATTTCCAAAATGCTATGCCACACAGCATGGCATTAAGCTGTTGATTGAGCTCTCTGTGTACAAAATACTGCAGAAAAATGACTATACCCGCTGCTGAGCTTTTCACTCCTCTTTTGCTTTTTACGTGTTGTAGCTGGTTGGAGCCGGTGCTCCAGATGCCAATATGAGTTTTCTTGCTCTGTGCTTGATTGCTTTTTGTACAGTACGTGTGTGTGCGCTGCTGTGTGTGTCCTCTTTTATATCTGTCTGTGTTTTAATAACCTGTAGCATGCTTCATACTTGTTTGATTTTCTAAAACAATGTCTGGCTTTGATAAGCTGTCATACTACCAAGTTAATGCTTCCACTCAGGAGGCTGGGACTTAATTATGCCTTAGCATTTTTGCTGAGTTCACTAACAAGAAATGACTTGTATTTTTTAAAATATATGCTCCATTAGGCTGTAATGTGTAAATCATGATTTGTTATAATTATAATGTGTATAAAATGGCAAGAAAATGTCAGTGACAATGAATTTCTCTACAATAACTAATCTTTTATCTATTAAATAGATGCGGTGTAGTGGAGGGGTATACGCAGGTATATCCACCTCTTTATCTGTCAGTTTAGAGCATACCCAACTATCAGCCTAAAAAGCCATTGGAATATATCGGGGAATATATCCACTTCCTCCTGGGTAACCTACCCATCTACCTAATTATCCACCCACCTCATCAATTACCACTAAACCACTAAAACGCAATAGATGCTATTCCCTTGAGACACTGTAGTGTCACAGAAATCAATATTATGGACACAACAGGTCGATAACTACCTGTTTGTTGCATTTTACCACCTGTAAATATCAATATCTTTATCCTTCAGCGAATCCATTGACAGGATAAACTGAGAAAAACATACATGAAATGAATATGTCCAGATCACTGTGACTAATTCTCCAGCACAGTAGTGATTAAACCATCATCCCGCTCATAAAGGCTTTCAGCATGTGTCAGCGAGGAAATATCCTCTGCTTCACAGGAATGACAGTAATGCGTTTCCATTATCAGAAAATGGTCTGTATGAAATAAACACAGAAAGACCTGTTCATGCAGTGATAGCTACCACAGCTGGACAGATAAAGAAAATGCACCACCTATAAACTCACACTTCATTTGGAAAAGTCAAGCAATATATGAGAGAGGAGCTGCTCCACAAAGTCAAGACATTCTCTGACATTTAGTATCCACTTATTATGCACAGACTACACCGAGTAATATCGCCACCAAATATGTCACGTTGCCCTATGAAGCATGTTAGCATTACCATAATGTAATCACTTCACTTGAGCCACACTTGAGCCATGTCATCACAAAAAGTAAGTCATATCAATCAAATTTTTCATCTTATGGATTTCTTACTAACTTCTACTCGTAATTCTCAAACTGCCTATAAAGTGACTACAGCTACAACAACAGCCGTCTAACCAGAACCAACCTACAAACCAATAGCCCAGGCAAGGAAATTAAACAGGACAAACACAACAGGAGTGAGGCAACACCATACAGGAAACATATGCATTAATGTATAAAAAATAATCACTTACATTTGTCATGTTATCAGGCTCAGTCTAATCATTTACCTTGATATGGATTTTAGGTCACGCTGTATATTGTCCTAATGATGAGAGATGGTAATATATTAAAAATATTTTTAAATCCAGTGTTTATTTGAAGGTTATGCACTATTCTTTGTTACACCAGCACAACAGTGAAAAAATAGAGGTCCGCACACCAGGGAGCTCGCCTTAAAGGATTTTATTCTGCGAAAATAGGTGACGTATTTTGGTTTATCTTGGATCCAGCACCCACTACGGGATGTGTATGTCTTCTGGAATCTCTATACACCAGTACAACAGCACATCACATTTAACAACATTGCATCTCCAACATGGAACAAAAGTAATACCAACCAATTTCCAAATTCAGGGAGAATTTTCGTTTGGCTTGTCAATCTCAGAACGCTATTCACCACAAAGGCGGATAAATGTCTGTACCAAAAAAGTCATGTATTAAACTATGCTGAGAGTCTGCCTTTAGGTGCCACTTATGGGTGCACGGATCCGCTGCACTGATGCTGCTCCTGTGCTGTACCACTCACTCACACATACCTGCACCGATGTGGCGAAACCCAACCATCTTGAGCGCTATTAGTTTTGCCACACTGTTAACCGAATGGAACATCAGTTGATCCTTTAAACTATCACTTACCACCAGTCTGCAGCTATTTAGCACTGCGTGCATACACAAGAATGTTATAAAATAGTAACACAGAGGCCCTGTAGTTTGAACCAATACAGTCGACTCTTTTTTGCCTCCTACATTGTCAACAGCAGCGCATACGCTCCACTTCTTCTGTTCTTACCTTTCACATTAAAAGCCCAAGACATATACACTTCGTCACTGCTTAATCAGAGTGAACTTTTTCACATGCTAAGGGTGCGCTGATGAGTTGTTCAATATATTTAAATAAATTTGCTTCAAAATTTTGTTCTGGCCTTTGCTTTTGACAAAATACATTATTATCTCAATGAAATGTAATGAGACAAATGTTTATGTGAAACAAAAAAGGCAATGTATCATTTTGGTCAGTAAAAAATATACTTTTCATCAACATCTAGGTCAGTGAGTCAAAAAGTTAATTTCAGACACTAATCTCCAAAACTAAGCGTTTTGGGAACAAAGCAAAAAAACCTTGTTTTGAGACAGTGCATTTCTTAAAAAGGCTTTAAACTACTTTTCTCAGACTAATAGGCCATACAATTCTTGTAATCCTTCAACACACCTGAAAACATGGCAATTAACAGCCGCTGCTGTCAGTCCAGTCACATTAAAGCACCTGCAGTATCGCTGTCAAGTGACTGCTCAGAAATGCCGTACGAAACAACACAGCAACAGACTAGGGATGCCTCCAAAAACCAAAAAAGAAGCAGCATGAAACTAGACATCTATCTGTAGCAACAGCAACAGAGACAAATATTATTTTAACAGTTCTTTCCATTTCTTAGTCCCAGTAAGGATGACTCCTAGTGGTAAAATAAAATATGTGATTATATGACTTTTAATTTGCAGCCCAAATACCAAAGAGTAAATGTGCTTTTAACTATGAAACATGTCATTTAATTTGTGCAAAATGAAAACATTTTACCAGGAATTTAAATATAATATCACTTAGTTCTCTAAGCCTGACTTCAGTTGTTAAAACACGTGTTCCTTCATCTCAATAAACATGGACATTGTGGTTTATTCTGAGAAAATACAGCATTGCTCTGGTGCCATAAATACCTACAAAAGTATTAATTTTCAGCTAAAAATATTCCCCAATAATTACACAATTTCAGTAAAGTTTGCAAAACACTTCAGTGCTCAGCTGTGTCAGAAAATTACTGAGCAATTTTTTTTTATCAAATTATCTGTGGCCTGTTTTAAAAAAAAAAAAAAAGCCACTTCAGTAGAAATTAATCAGATCGGGGCTGAGTGCCATAGACAGGGCAGGAAAATTGGAAAATATTAAAAGACAGACTTTTGCTTTGTTGGTTTTGGTCTTTTCTTTGGGTTTGCTGAATATTAGATAATACAGAATAGTGTGACCCTTATTTAAAAAAAAATGAATGCACACAATAGGACAAAATTCAGTCTTTTACACGATTTCATTTCCAAATTTACAGCCTAAGGACAAATCTTGTAAAGTCATTATGATGAGTCATAAAACACCCAAGTAACTGAACTCCAGTATGCAGGCCTGTGGGAGTAAATGGAACAGTTCATCGCCACCCACAACAACAGCTACGATACAGCTGTAATGAGTAAACAACCTGCTGCATTACAGAGAAAACTGCAAAGATATATGAGAATTAAAAAAATGTAAAAAAGCCTTAAAAAGATCAGATTCTGAAGAGCTGAATGAGAAATAATTCCTCATCATAACATACTCCACATGTGAACCACACATACTGAAAGATGTTGGATGTAATTACTTCTCAAGACATGATACCTTATATAGCCTCCAGGTTTAACAACCATTTTAGCTCCTCCGCTTTGATATTGTGTATCCACCTTTCCCTTTATGTAGTGTTCTCCATCCTCCCCACCTCCTCGTGTCCTCACCTCGACCTCCCCGCCTTCAAAGCTCTGACAAGTTTAACTGGTACACGGTTCCCTTAACAGCAACATCTGAGAGATCTCTTGGAGTCAAGCCCAAGCGGCACAATTAGCTCAAGTTTTCCATTACATAATTTTCTACATTATTCCTTAAAGTAAACAAAGTGCCAAAGTGATTTGCATAGGAGAGGAGCAAAAAGGTATAACATGAGGGGAGCAAAGGAGGGGGAAAAAAGCAGATGGGGAAAATGGTAACCTCCTTGTAGAGACTGGAGGGAGTAATGGGCGTACAACTCAGGAAGATGCACTCTTGGCTTAAGAGCCAACCTGTAATTGGCATTTGTGTGCTATCCGCTACCAGAGTGTCTGATGCATCTCCCCTGATGAATGTGGTAGATCCTCTGTCCTATTTTATGGATGATTAGAAGAGTAGAAAATGCAGAGGTGTTGTCATCATGACCATTATTTAAAATTGGCCCCCATGGCAATCACAGGAAGTGCTTTGAAGAACATCTACAGCAATCATGTAGTGTGCGGTAATGATAGCTCAGTGTCCTCCATCAGGAGACTGCCAACAGTGATGTTCAGCCATATCCTTGGTACAGTTATGACTCAATCTTATCTGCTCAAAACTGACAGTGAAATATGATGTTTTTTAAAAAAAAAAAAAAGCTCAAAATTTAAATCTTACTTAGTTTTTTGATTATTCGTAGAGATGTCCCAGTCAAGTTTTTTTTTTTTGCCCCCATTCCCGATCTGGGTCATTTGATATTAAGTATCTGCCCTGATCCCATACTTGTATTTACCGTGATTATACAGCTACACAATACAAACCTCAAGTAATTTTAAGTTATTAAAATCAATCCAGTGTATATGCTTCACGGTTTAATAGCTCTGCAATGCAGTACAAGAAAAACTGTCTGCATCCAAACAGTTCCGTGAGGATTTTTGTACTTTATTTTTGCACGAATAAAGTAAAAATGGCTCTCATCACAATTCCACTTAGTGCAACATTTGTTTTTCAACAAAATAACAAAGTAAACTAACTAAATGTGGCTACAGAAATTGCTCTCAAACGCAGCACAGTAATATAAGTACAGAACACTATACTTGAGTAATTTAATCACAATTCCACTTCAAAGTACTGTTATTGCTGAACAACAAATAAAAATCTGTCACAATTCTGCTTATTACAGCATTAGAGTTCACTAAAAATGAACAACAAAAATTTCAATTCCACTTTGAGTGCCGCAGCAGCTCAAGTTAAACATGAAAAAAACAGTTTCTACTTACTTGAGTAGCAGCATTACCATAAAACCTGAATATCTGCTGCAAATCGTGATGAAATCTGTGTGGCAGCTGACATAATTACAGAATTGGGTGGGGCACATGCTAAAAATAACCGATCACTATCAGTTAAAAAATACGTTGATCGGACATGATGCTAAGCCTTCCGATCCGATCAGGACATCCCTAATTATTGGATATGATCAACAGCGATTATAAGTAACTATGCCAGTCAAACAGTAGCTCTGTCATAATGCCAATGTGTTTATGTTTCACAAATTTCATATTTACAAGTTCCTCATATCAGTGTAGCCTCTGAACATGCAAAGATTTGTTAATTTGCACTAAACACAAGCTGAGGCTGTCATTAGGGAATAAGAACATGTCACAAGTTTTTTCACATAAATGTCTAAATGTCTAAACCACAAATATCAATCCTCTGGTGGTAACAATGGAAAAGAACATTTCAGAGCAAATCATGTTTAGATGTTTCACCCATAAATACTTGGCATAAAGTCCAACACTTTTTAAGCGGCTGTTGGCTTTCACCTGGGTTGTAACCTTGTCAGCGATCCTATTTGTGATATTTATGGACAGAATCTCAATGTGCAGTTAGGGGGCGGGGGGTGTCCAGTTTAGGGAGCTCAGAATTGCATCTCTGATCTTTGCAGATGATGTGGTCCTGTTGGTTTTGTCAGACTGTGACCTCAATCAAGCAGCGGGGCAGTTTACAGCCAAGTGTGAAGCCATCGGGATGAGAGTTGGTACCTCAGGGTGCCCATGTACAAAGGCTATGTCCTTGCCGCAGTGACCGCAGGTTCGACTCCAACCTGTGGCTCTTTGTTTGGTGTCTCTCTCCCTTTCACCCTGAAGCCTTTCTATCACAATAAAGCCCCAAAAAATCATCTCTGAAAGTCAGTACCTCCAAGTCTGACACCATGGTTCTCTGACTTGTCCGCTCTGGGTTGGGAGTGACTTACTGCCCCATGTGAAGGAGTTCCAGTTGTTCATAAGTGAGAGTAAAATGGAGCATGTGATGGACATATGATTTGGTGAAGCGTCAGCAGGAGGGCCGCCCCCTGAAAGCTGGAAATTCGAATCATCGGTCTGAGACTACTCAGTCGACTGAGTGTTTCAAGTCGAGCCGTCATTTTTTTTCGAGTCAGTAAGCTGTGCAGTGTACTTCTGGGAACAGACTTTGCTGTGGAGTGAAAGCTCCTGACTGTCACGCTACTCTTTGGTAGGCTGCACTGGATGTGGTGCAGCGGGACAGAGGAGGAGGGACTCTTCACCACAGAGCTCTAAGATAATATTGTCTTCTTTCTTCTGCTTAAAAGTGGTGAATTTACAGCTCACAGCGACTGAATGGCTTTTGTTTGATCTCTAGTGTGTGCAAAAAATGTTGTTGCACACTGCCCGTTCTTCCTTAGTGCATTTAGCTTGTTTACTGTATAACATGAATGTTATTGTCACACTGAAATGCTAAATCCCGTTCAAACTTTAAAACTTCAGATTTTGAAAAAAAAGTCAAACATTTGTATTTAACGGCCAAATCTTATCTGACTGACATGATTCTGAGTTGGGTAAAGCCCACGTCAGCAGTGACGCATGTATCGCACCGGCGCATCGTGGTGAAGGTAAAGCTTTTAATTTACTGGCCCAGCTACGTTTCAGCCCTCACCTACAGTCATGAGCTTTGGTTAGTAACTGAAAAAATGAGATCACGGATACAAGCAGCCAAAATGAGTTTAGTCAGGAGGGTGGCTGGGCTCAGCCTGAATGATAGGGTGAGGAACTCAAACATCCGGAGGGAGTTCAGAGTGGAGCCGTTACTCTTTTGTGTTGAATGAGCAGAATCAGGAGATTTGCGCATCTACTTAGGATGCCTCTTGGGGGCCTTCTGTTGGAGGTTCTCAGGGCACGTATAACTGATGGGAGGCCACAGGACAGAACCAGAACACACTGGAGGGATTATATATCTCATCTGAACTGGGATGACTCGGTATCCCCCTGGAGGAGTTGGAAACCATTGCTGGGGAATGTGACATCTGGAATATTTTTCCAAGCCTGCTGCCTCCACAACCCAGCCCTGGATAATGAAATGGAAATGGATTGAAGGATGGATATTTCAATCAGAGCTAGTGTAGCGACTGACCAACAAACCAACTAAAAACATCAACCATAAAGCTGCTAGAATGGCTAAAATCTTTACCCGACATGTCCCAAAACTGTATAACCCTAAGAGATCCATCACTCAGCAGCAGCTTCCTATAAATGAGATCCTTTTTTTATAATCCTCATTGAGTCAAGTAAGAGCCAAGCTGGTTGCAATTTTTCACAAATAAGGTTCTCATTTCACAGCTAAACACGATGTCATATTTTCTGAGAATATGCCAACGCTGCCAACTTTCAGCAGCGAACATGACTCAGCAGGGCTCTTGGCCAAGAGGCTGTCAACAGCTCTCATTATTCTCTAAAAACCTCCTGACTATTTAATGAATTTAATGTATTACTTGAAAATTATGGTATTCTATAAATGTCCAGCATGCTGCTCTGCTAACAGCGCTGACCTTCAGTCAATCAGTCACAACATCAAAAACAGTGAGTCTTTAGGGAAAGCTTCAGCCTGCATGCAGAAAACATTTTCACTGCTTAAACAAATAGAGTGTAAGAATCCAAGGTCATCTGTCATGAGGAGGAATTTCCACACAGACCACATGGGTTGAACAGTCCACCTCTGTTTAATGCAGACTGTAACTCTCGGATGTCCCTAATGCTTTACGAGCATCAGAAAGACTGTTATTCACTGACAGATGTTTTTCCAGTTATCATCCACTCAGCCACTGCGAGCATGTGAATTTATGAATGCCATTTACATTGTTGAGAGATTCTCCCCCTCCAGTCCCCAGGTCCCATGTCTCCGCAAGAGAGCACTATATTTATACATCTCAGCTGGCTTTTATGTTGAATGGGCCAGTCAGCTGAGGAGCTGTTTAGATGGAGCTACACTGGATTTGTTGAATACAGGAAAAAAAAGAAAAAAGAATTGTTTCAAAAGAAACTGTATTTTTTAAAATCATTATCTATGATGTACAATATCAATATCGTATCGTACTGTAGATTTTCACATTTCACATTTATCTCTGTGCAGTGATGCACGGTGGTGTATTAGTTCACATTGGATTTCATGAAAAACTAATGTAATATACATTAAGGACACCAGCTAGGGTACATACAGTGTCAGAAGCAATATAAAAAAGATAATTTAATGTTACAGAAACAAAACATCTTCTGTGAGCTTTAAAAATGTAGAACTGAGATTAAAATTAATACAAAACTCCATGAACCCTGCCATAATAATTTCCAGAACTTACTGACTTGTAATGCATTACATACTTTCAAGGAAACTTAAACTACACAAGTAGATGATATGTAAGATATATTACTGCTACATGTCAAAGCGCTAATAAAGATTAAAAACTAGGGGCGTCAATCAAGGCAAATGATCAGGATCTGCGATATTCGAGCTTACAAAGTTTTATCTGATCCTTTATAATGCATAGCAAGGCAGCAAGTGCAGCCGTCGTTAACCTTTCAACTCCCTTTTTTACGTCTCTCCATCACTGGACTGAGCTCCTATGTGTGTGAGAGCAAGATCTGAGGTCCACCGACAGCAAAACATCAGGACATCAATGACAGCAAAATGCAGAATGACACCGTTTATTATTATTATTTATTTATTTATTTATATTATTGTTAGTATTATTACTTTTCTTGCCAGTTTTCTTTTTTATTTCACCTCAATGTAAGAGTCTCTTTCATTTTGCTGGCACTAATGGCGCATTGTGTTTCACTGTTCTACTCCGAGAAGAAAGCGGTGCAGAGTTTACGACAACCGCTCAACACACCACTGCAAATTCAAAAAAAAAAAACAAAAAAAAAAACACAGCTGTCACACCACTGAGCAGAAAGCCAACAAGAGTGATGTTTTAATGTTGCCTACTCCACATAAAAATGTACAAATGATGAATATAAAGATTCAGTGGAACATTGTTTACTTAGGTAGGCACTTAAGCAAGGCTGCACTGAAGCAACAAACACTTGAGAATACTCTCTGAGAGGGACAGAGAAATACCCTTGAGACAACAACAAAAAAAGATTAAAAAGAGGGTTTGTTATTTTTTTTACTTTTTTATTCATTTTTACAAAATAATAAACATTACGGAACAGTTTCGATGCTGATTTTTTTATGAATGGTATTCAATTGTCAAGCAAGTCCATAATTTATTTCTATCAGGATCTCAGGCTAAAATACTTGATCAGGACAAGCCTATTAATAACCTGATAAATCATGATGCTAAGACCAAAAGGACACAGAAGTTGACTGAGTGTTATTTGTCTGTGGGGCTCTATAGGCAATGACAGCTATTTTCATCACTGATTAATTTAGCTTTTAAAAATTAATTTATTAATTAAGTGAAATGTAAAATGTTAAAAATTATTTTTTCAAATTACTTGTTTTGTCCTACTAACAGTCTAAGACCCAAAGATTTTAAATCTACATTTTTTTTAAGCATAAGACAACATGTTGTCATACTGGAGAGGTTTTTAATTTGTTATTAACAGAGCATGTGAGTGCAGCGGAGCAGGAGCAAGCAGGAGGATTTTGGCTGGAGAGCAGAGAGCCTTTGAGAAAAAGCTGGAGCATCACCTTATCTCTGGCTCCATCCCACTACAATTTCACTCCGGTGCCGCTCACACCATGCGTCTAAAGCATGTCTGACCCAGAAAGTACTTAAAAAGTCATACATTTAGGTGTACTATTCCTGTAAAAGTAACAGATAACAATGATATGGAAAAAGAATGTGGCAGCATCGTTTCAGCTGGTAAAGATTCACTCTGGAATCACATTTACCAAAAGTACAAAAATGTATTGAAAAATTGGAGCGTGCAATGGCGTGTGATACGGGTTGTGACTGACAGCGCCAGCAACATGATAAAAGCATTTAACCTCCTCCCTGGCACAGAGGAAGAAGATAGTGAGGTGAATGCGGGTGCCAGCAGCAGCAGCAGCAGCAGCAGCAGCACTAAACATGAGGAAGAGGAGGATGAGGGACCACCTGCACTCTCACAAGTCAAACAATCTAACATTAAAATACAAGGCAGATGTTTTTCTTTTTTTTTTCTGGAGCGAGCACTGAGCGATTTGAGTGGAGCAGGGTGAAATCCGAGTGAAGGGTGGAGCGATGATTAGCGGAGCGGCCTGCATCGCCTCTGAGCGGGCATTAGGCAGAATTTACAGCTCTGTGCCCCAGGAGCGGGAATTCTTGTCACTCCGCTCCGCTCACATGCTCTGTTTCTTAATAAATCACTCATTCAATTAATCAATTAAATTGTTCCAAGGTAATTTTCTGTCAATAAAACTAATTGATTAATCGTTTCAGCTCTGATTGTCTAAAACAAAAGAATAACAAACTCACACAACACCTGCCAGGCATGTTTGTATACGTGACTGAGACAGATTTATATATATTACTTAATATTACTGTTAAATTATTCTAAAAGATAAAAAGAAGCCAGTTTTCTCAAAAAAAATATATAGCCACCTACAAAAAACAGTGAGCTAAACCACTAGACCCATCTCATCATCAACACACACACAGGCGCGCAGGCTTAAAGGGAAAAAGTGTTTTGATGTGGTAAATAATAATAGCAGGGTGGATGAATGCTGCTGTTTTTGTTTTGTCTGAATGACAAGCAGAGCTTCTCTCCTTCACTGCAGTTGGGTCTGTCAGTTAAATCATTCCCACGTATGTTTAAGGTAGCGTTTTAATTAGGTAGCGTTTCAGCTGGATACGGGTAATTAAAGCAGCAGAAGCCATTGGAAATGATTCATTTCTTCCATTAAAGGCCAACAGTTGAGTTGTTATTATTCAGCTTTTATCAAGTTTTGCAGCAAAGATAAAAGGAGACATCTCCCTCTTGACAACACTAACGATTGTAACTGAGGTGGCTCAGCCTTCACTCAGACTCTATTACACTTTTCAAAGCACAGACCGTAAATCACTAGATAAATTCGACCTTTGAAAACAAGTCTACCCCTATATATTCTCATCCTATAATTTGTCGCTGGTGTCCAGAATTGGGGGGAAATGCATGGGCCGGCGGCAGCGGAGGGTGAAATCAGGTTACTTCACACTGTGAGACTTCCCATGAACCAAAGCTTTATTCTGACACCAGAACAGCACAAACTCTAATTACCTATGCTGGGTCAGCGTTCTCGCAGCGCAGCACAAACTCTCCAAACAACGTAATGACCCCTCACTGGATATTATTTATGTACCTCTTTTTTTCAAAGGTTTTCTGCGTGCTGCAGAAGTTTCAGCTTTTTTTGGTTTGTGCAGCAGATATTAAATCTTATTCCAACTTGTGATCATCTTCTACTTTTCCTCATTTCATCTCTTTGTTGGACATCATTATTGTGAAATTTGGACACATTTCTGTTGTTCAAATATGCATGAAGCGAATTCCATATATCTAACTCATCATGATGAAATTAGCTACAGTATGTGTCTTAACCTGGGCCCCCTTCAACAGCTTAAAAAACATACGAACTGTTTAAACACTCTAACATTTACTAATTCCACAAAAAAACACAAATGTAAGCTGATGAAACGTTTCAGTGGAAAAACAGAAACAGGAAATGACCCATTACATCTGTTTGGAATATCAGATATGTAAAACCTGGTTAAATATGATGATATTTTACATGCACCATATCTACAGTATGATTGCTGTTGATTGTACTTTTTACACCACACTATGACTCCCAAACCTATTAGATTTCTGTTATTTTTGTTTTTAAACTGTTTGCTCATAAGAGGTCTAATGGCAAGTCAGTCATTTTCTCGCGTCCTCTTGACCCCAAACATAAGTGGCAATACAATGTAAAATTACATTCTCTAATTTTCTTGTTTGTGAGTTACTTTTTTTTTTTGCAGACCGCCAGGAGAAAAAATTATTAACGTATGTGATGTAAACAAACATCACACACTGAGCAATTTTAGAGCTAAGTTGTGTCAGCAGCTACAAAAAATAAATTTCCCATTATTTTACATCACATTGAGGGAGATAACTGTCAAAATGTCATTTCACACAACAAAATTCCACGACTTTTTTCGAAACTCTCGCTGGTTTTCACCACTTCCATGACTTCCAGGCCTGGAAAAGGTGTTTTTTGAAATTCCATGACTTTTTCAGGTTTTCCATGATTATGGGAACCCTGAAATCACTGTATATGTTAAGTAGACAATTAAACAGGATGTATTTGCTCAATTTAAAAAATGGATCATCAATGCAAAATGCAATAATAGAGGCTCATTGTTGTTCCTCATTTTTAGCTAAAGAACAGTAAGACTGCATTGCTCTCTTTCTCTGTTTCATAATACACTCAGAAGATTCAAAGAAGTAAAAACTGAATTTATTTTGTGATATCTGTTTTCAACCATTTAGGCCTTTAAATAACATTTTTTAATTTATTTGACAATGGTTATGTTTACATCCTTGTAACACTAAATTTTAACCAAATCAAAAGAAAATCTGCAAAAAGGTGAAATTCTTCTAAATGTGTGCTCCCATCCACCACTGCAATGTGAATAGTCGGAGTTGGGCATAGCAAGATAACAGTTGGTTGCACCAGTTCTCATGTGCCTTTAAATTACTGCAGAAGAAGAGGCCTCTATGAGATAAAGCAATAAGTGAGCACAGCTAGACCAAAAATCGTGGAAAACAATAAAGAAATCATGACGCAAAAAGTACAGTATTTCTGTTTGTTTCATGCTCATGTCCATGTATGCAGTATAATGATTTTGTTAGTGCATGAAATATTGTCTTAATTGGTATACATATTTCTTAATTTTGTCACCTTCATCCAATGCACATCTTAGATTGCTTTTTTTCCAACACTTTTTGGATATCAAAGGGTCAAAAGAAAAGAGAAAATATGTCAAGGAATAAATATGTTGGCATAACTATTATTTTTACGCATAAAACAGTGGGATTTGTGGACCCTCGAGCAAAACAAATGAGTTAAATACCACTATAATCACACAGGTGGATGGATTTATACATTTTTAAATGTGAGGGCTCACACAATGGAGACATGGGATGAATACCCCATTCAGTACCCTTTCATATGAAGCATATGGCAGGTTGTGTGCAGCCCATTCCATGATTGGTAATTAAACTCTTAGCACCTTCATTAAGATTCTGCTTACAAACACAGCCTGGAGAGTTACAATAGCAAATGTCATGTTTCCTCGCTGCCAGCATTATATACACTCTACTCTGACAACAGTGGTAGCGGCTTACCCTTTCTACCTTCAATTATGAAGCATTGGTTGGTAAATTGTGGCCAGCTGCACCTGGAGTATTCAGGCTTCAGGGTAACAATAATGAATTGGATGTAACTTATTCTGCAGCTGCACTGGCAAGCCTACAAATTGGTGCATCACACACAAGGTGATTAGCATTTTCATGGTTTGGAAAGTGAAATAAGCAATAACGGTAAAGCAATTATTGTTTGGGACACATCCATCCCATTTCACTAAACCCAGCTCATCTCAGCGGTTCTCTCAATAACAACTATATGACACTGAGTGAGATTACATGCAACTACCTGCTCCTGTTTGTGTGGAAATCTGATTTCTTAAATTTAATGTAAATGAGGGACCTAGTTTCCTTAATTGTGCACTCGTATTTTGATTTCTTTTTTAATATGTGCATTATAAAGACTTAAAACAAAAAGTAACATTATAACTGCAGTGCTAAAGGATGAAAGATGCATGTAGTTCAGTTTTCTTTCATCACAAAAAAAAGAATCTTAAATAGTAAAAGCGCTACACATTAATCGCACAGGTGTTTTCACATATTGTGCCTGATTACAGCTCTTCTGAAGGTGTAGTCACACTAGATTTTACTCCTCATTTATTCCTATAACGAATAGATTGAGAAGTTTCCACTTCCGGCCATGAATGAAACACTAACTGATTGAAATTGCAATCCAATGTCCACACAGAGGATGGAGTGGGATTGACCTCTTATTCAGGAAATATTGATTGCTTTTATTTATGTTTATGTTAATGGATGGCAAAATAAAGCAAGCAGCAGAGAGGGAGGGACGCTGCTTAGCTATAATAAGCACAAGAACAGCGACAGAGGTTGATGTCAATAAAATAATTTGATATAAAGTCACGTAATTGACAACTTGTCATGGTCTCCACTTCCACTGCTACACCAATGACGTCTAGCTCTACATTTCCACTAAATCCATCACCGCTGCAACTCAGTCCACTCTAACTGCCGAACTGAAATGAAATTATGGATGCAAGCCAACTTCCTCAAACTAATCTGTGATAAATCAGACATGATCATTGTCAGGCTCAGATTTCTCACCAAAAACACATCACCATTGATTACTCTACTCCCATATATCTGTAATCTCTGAGTTATTTTTAATAGTGACCTCTCCCTGGAGCACCACGTTAATTAAATCACCAGAACTTTCTTTTCTCCACCTAAAATGCATAGCTCCTCGTCCCCCATCACTATTCCTCTCTGCTGCTGAAACTTAGATCCATGCCTGCATCACATTCACAACTGATGACTGCAATGGCATTCTTTAAGGTACATCACCCAAAGACCTAAAAAACTAAAACCTAATAAACTCCAGTATATTCAGAACTCTGCGGCTTGAATATAACAAATGGAAAATGTTTTTCGGCATATGTGTAATATTTTGACATCTAAATCACTATTATCAGGCGGCAATTCCTTTAATTTTGAAAGTCAATGACAAAAGTTAAAGCTTTGACCCTGTTGTCACATTCATCACCGATCAGAGAGCAGTGAAAGCCCCCACGACCTGCCCCGAACTCGGCGGGCCCACAAGAGAAGACACCCCAACACTCCAGGATCAACAGCTGGTGATTTGACTGACGAGAAGGACTCAAGTGATGAAACTTTGCACCCCGAGGATGAGGTCGCAGCCCACATGGAGTTCAAGAAACCCAAGGGGGATCCTTTTGAGGTTTTATGGTAGTGGAGGGAGCATGTTTACGATGTTTCCCCCATCCTGGCATTGTGCCCAGCTAGTGAAAGAGATTTTACCTCGAGGTAAAATAGGTAATTTGTAACTTAACAACGGAGAATTCAGCTGAAACAAGAGACTGTGGACGATATACTTTATCTGCACAGCAACCTCAAGCCCTAAGGACATAAGCCTAAATATCAGCACAGTGAGTTACAACTAGGCAAAATGTTCTCCTAATGTGAAAGACAGTCCCTTTATTGTGAGGAACTGTAGCCTGTGTGAGTTTAATTACAGGTGCAGGTAGGGCTGGCAGTGGGCGGGTGCGGCTTTGACTTGGAAGTAATGACGGGTAACGTGTCAAACTTAATGGGTATGGGCGGATGCTAGTTTTTATAAATGGACCCATGCAGAACTCTGCCTCCACTGGCTCTCTTTCCAAAAACTGATCCAATTAACCAGACCCCCTCCTACCTTACAACGCGCTCCATCGCCACACTCCCTCCTGCAGCCTCCGATCCTCTGATGCCAAAACTCCTGTCTCCACCACTCAGGACGAAGCTGTGGTCCAAATGCTCCTCCAAATGTTCTGGAAAAAAAGAAGACAAAACCCAAGTCTGTAGGCAACAGTGTCATCATAAACAATAAAGATGCCAGTTTGGTTTTTAAAAAAAAAATGTGTTCAGGGGTTAAGGAGACATCTTTGTGCAGACAAGATGTATGAAAAGGTTTAAATGTAACCAGGTAATTACAGGGCATGTAAAGACACCGTCCAATTTCCTGCCTTACAATGACATTTTCCAATTACCATGTTGTGTGTGCATGCCATCATAATGATGTGATTGTGTGATGTCGATAATTCTTCATTCAGCAATGGCTAAACAGCAGCTGTGTTTTGATGTCTTTCACAAAAGCTGTAAAAAGAAGTTGGCTGCAGCCTCACATTTGGGCAAAATCAGTCACTAATGCAGCAGTCCAACCATATGCCAGTGTTCAGTCATTACTGGCACACACACAGCGAGGACTAAAATAACAGCCATCCATGTCTCAAAATACTCAGAACATGATTAATGTGCTCTTTGTTATATGTATAGTCTCTATACTTTTCACATAAACATTAAAGGGACAGTTAAACTCAAAATTATAAAATACTTTTCTCTTACCCGTAGTGCCATTTATCAGCCTAAACTGTTTTGGTGTGAATTGCTGAGTGTTGGAGATATTGGCCATAGAGATGCCTGCCTTCTCTTGAATATAATTGATTTAAATGGCACTCGATTTGTGGTGCTAAATCACAAAGAAAAAAGAATACATTTGAAAAACTCAACAGCAATGTCTCTTTCCAGAAATCATGATCCAGTTATTAAAGATCATCCACACACCTTGTAATAAGCAGTTTCATGAAGGAACTATGTATTTTCTAGTGAATTACACCTGCCAACCGTATCACAGCACAAAAGGAAGCGTTCATCTCCTGCTAGCTTACAGAGGACCACTGAGCTAGTTACAGCTCAGCTGGGGAGGACGGTGTTAATATCTGCATCTCCTGCTGTCATGAGCACATGCCTCTCCTACATGAAACTTTTTGGAACAAAGTCTGTGGATTATCCTGAGTAACCGTGTCATGATTTGTTAAAAGAGAGTCGGAGACGAGATGTGTATTTACTGTATGCATTTGCATACTGTATTGTATATATGTTTATGTATACTATCTGTATGTATATGAATGTCGAAGAGCGACTGGGGCGTCAGGATGGGTTCTGTTTTATTTTGTTTTTTGTTTTTTGGTTAAGTATGTCTTATTTAGTTTGATTTGATTTTCTTTTTGACTGTGGATCCTCTTATATCAATATCATTTTTGTATAAAGTTAAAAATATATATATATTTGTATGAATGTTAAAATGAAAAAGAAAATAAATGACAAAAAAATAGAAGGTAGACATCTCTACGTCCGATATCTCAAACACTCTGCAGCTCACACTAAACAATCTAGATTGATGAATAGCACTACAAGTACAGAAAAAAAAGTATTTCAGATTTTGGGGTGAACTGGCCCTTTAACACAACCCAAGTAGGAACTCTTGTCACTGTTAACACAGGCTGCAACATCCCTTAAATCTGAGTGGATCAACACACACTTGAATCACTTCAGTGTATCTATGTCAAGATGCTGTGAATAAATGATGTGCTGCAAAAGAGCAAAAATGTGTTATCTTCCTAAAAAGACACACAGACATGTTGAAACTTTTGCAATGCAGGGATGTGGCAGTATAAGGACACTGGTGTCATCCGTATCATGCCCAACAGGGCTGAACTTCTCTTTTTGTTAACATACCAGGGACTCTTGTACTGTGTGATTGGAGTGTAATGCTGAGAGCCTGAACTGTCTTGTCTGTTTGCCCTTACAGCTGGTGAGTGAGCAACAAGAAAGCCGCCCGCTTTTAAGTCCCTCCATCGACGATTTTCTCTGCGAGACCAAGTGTGATGGGGTTTCCCGCCCAGTGACTTCCAACACAGCAGGTATTGTACAATTTCAGTCTGCATAAACACGTCTGTCTAACATACGTAGATGACCCAGTATTACAAGTCATTTTTAGTCAAGAGATGCTAATAGCACCCAGGCATCTACAGCCAACAATGCCATTTGACTTGAGTGGAACAGCTAATAGGGCTATTTACACCTGGCGTATAAAGGGTTATGTCAGAGGCAATTGCACAGATGTCTGTGGCCAGTAATGGTGTAAATCACTAGTTTCATTACGATACAAAAATATATTGATACTTTGGAAAATTATACGATATTTGCCAATATCCCAGTCTGCCACAATGTGATTTTGATTTGATTCGATTCAGGGGACTGGGATCGATATAAACTGATATGCCACCTATTTCTTTTTATCTTTTGGCCCAAAAAAATGAAAACAACAAAATGTCAACAACTGTCATTGGTTAAGTGCAGTAAAGTTTAATTTAAATTGACTCCACAAACACACATCAGACAGCACATTAGATAAGTATACTCTCCTGTCAGAGAGCCCGTTCTGGAAGTTATTTTTTAATTTTAACCCAAACCAACATCTTTTTCCTAAAAATGGAGGAATATCTGGCTGGAATAAAACTTCTCCAAACAGTCATAAAACATGGATTACCAATGAGACCATTTAACAAAAGTATAAAATTCAGCTAAATAATAATTGTAAAGGTTCACAGACAAAAAAGTAATTTTTTTCTGATCACCCATTATGAGCTTAAGCACTTTCACATTGCATAAATTAGCCTAGAGGCACGAGGATTTTACCTCACCTCACAGCTTAAAAATTCACATATATTATTTACACTTTTTCTCACTCAGTGCTGGTTTAAGTGACTCCAGGCTGCATGCATACATTTTTTAAGGTCTAACATTGTTGAAAAAGAGCAGATAATGTTGCCTTGTTGCTGCAAGAAGCTACTGGAAAGAGATGCTCAGACAGGCAGTCACATCATCAAAAATCCCATAACGTCATTGTTTAAATACGATATGTTTTGTCTGTTTACTAGGGCTGTTACTAACTCAGAATAATGCCAGTTGAATCGGATTTGGCTCTTCAATACGAATATTCAACGATTTCTTTTGTTTTCTATACAAAGTTTTAACTTTTGAACGACCTCCGCAGGACATTTAGTGTGACTGTAGCATTTATGTCATCTAATAAAAAAGATAATAGCGTTAACCAACACTAGATATCAAAGAAAAGCCACAGACTGTATCGTGTTAAGTTGCTGTGAGCTGTAAATTCACCACTTTAAAGCAGAGGGTCTCACCTGTCTTCTCCTCTGTGCCACTGTCTATGCACTGCCTTCATGTCCGCAGCTCCAAAGAGTACCGTGAAACTTAAGAGCACTCACTCCACAGCAAAATCTGGGGACCAAAACATGCCCAGAAGTACACTGCATGCTGGCTAGTAGAAAAAAAAGGGAAAGCCCTGCTGTTAACCCTAATTCCCTCCGAAATCTAACAAATATTTCCACACAGCTGATTTATTCCTAAGTTAATTACATTATCCTCGTCTTTTCCGTCGCAGCTTAGGCGTATCATAATGCTGATGATATGGATCGATGTTTTCCCTATGCATTGGCCAAAATTGCGCCATTGATCACTAAATCGGTTTACTGATCCAAATCGATGGATTGTGACACCCCTAGTGGACAACAATGCTAGTGTAAAAGTCCATTGCATCTCACTCCCTCTACGGACTGTACTGCTCTTTATACTACCTCACCTCACATGACTTTGTGGCAGTAGGCTTGCAAAATCTTTCTCACACATTTACCACTTTAATTCCAGAGAATATCTAAGGCTGTTTAGAGCTATTCTTAACCATGACCTCTTTGCCCTAATTCTATCCACTTCCAACCTCTACATGTCAACATGACAAGTACGAGCCATTCACAGCACACAGTGGGATCCATAATAACATGTCATAGGTATGGGTATAAATAGCCCAATAGCTTATATAACAGAAACTCTGTTTTCAATTTGCTGCTTAACAGACTCCACGTCAAAAGAAGAATATGGAATACAAATGTACTCTCACTCTGCAGTATACAGTGGAAAAGCTTTTTTATATCATGCTGTGGTTATTAACGTGAGGGACTGGATGGCACATTGGATGATGCCTCCTGTAAACAACATGTTTTCATTATCCATGGCAACAATACTGTGGAGGCTGCAATCGATTCAGCTGGGTTATGTGTCTATTAAAGACACCATCACACCAGTAATCACTATTAGTAGTACCAACACAAAAAGTATGTTTAAAACATACACAACAAAGAGCTCATAATAACATAATCAGAGCCAAACAAATACATTCGAACCAACATCAAAATGTAATGGAACGCCATTTCTGAAATTAAAAAAATAAAAAAAATAAAAAGGAACCAGGCCAGAAACAACTGGCCCAGGGGGGTTCACATGCACACACACTGCCCTGCACTACACAAAAGAAAACAACTTGTAAAACGCCATGTGCAAGCTTTGATGCTTGCAGTTCTATCGTGTGAAAATGGCCAAGACCAAGTTTAAGTGCAGTCATTATTACATTGTTTGCTGTGGTGAGCGTGTGTTTGATCGAGAGACAGAGAGTTACTGTGGATGCACTGAGAGCAGACAGGTGTTGGCGGTCAGAGCAGAGAGTCTCCTGTGTGCTTCTCGACCATAGTGTGGAAACTGAAGGAGGACGGTTAACATGTTCACAACAGGACTGATGTTCTTTTATTACATTTTATTAAAACGTTTAATGATGAGAAAGACAAGGCTTGAAGTTACAAGTTATAATGTTCTACTGTGATTGGAGATTTTCACAATTCGATGGTTAAACAAAGGCATATTATTCAACTAGTGCATCAGTTCATCTAATTTCATCATAACACATATGCCTACATGTGAGAGCAGTGCATTTTGACTGTATCCAGTGTTGTGTTGGTTATACTATAGAATGATGTATTGCTTTTGTATCGTGAATAATACAAAAGCTATGGATTTTTTTAATTGCATACTTAAAGGCAATGTTAGTCTGAAGAAACACTTTTTTTTTTTTTGGTTTTCCAATATTCAGCCTCATTGCATGGAGGCCAGCACAACAACTCACTGGAAATGTGAAGTGCATTATTAAACAGGATGGATCCTGATATATATGTGTTCATCTTAAAACTGGGTCATCAATGGAAAAATGCAATACCACCTCTAATGGAGGTTCATTTTTGTTTCGTATTTGTCAGCTCATGAATTACATTATCGTTACACGATACGTTTTATCGCCCAGCCCTGCTCTGTCTGTCTCTCAGTTAAGGGTTTCTTAACCTCAAAAACACTAGAGACTCATGATGCAGCAAATGCACTGAAACTTTATTTTCCTTCAAGTTTCAACAACACTGTGGGCAACTGCAGAAGACTAGCATTATATAGTTACAGATAGTATACAAATGTAGTATGCATCAATGACATCAACAGCCTATTGAGTACAAAACCACAGCCATTAATATACAAAGCAGTGGCCCAAACTGGCAGATCAGATTTTCCTTGTAGCTCAATTTATCTGTACATACACAAGGGCAACATCTTGACAGTAGAGAGAACAGTGAAACTTAGATTATTCATGAGTGTCTCTCTGTGTATTGTACAGTATATATATTCATTATAACTCTTTCATCCTGCCACTGAATAAATTAAAATTTAACTAGGTCAAAATCAGTGTTGAGAAATTGAATGTTCTGACTTAAACAGATGCCAAATGCCATCTTGGTTTCCACATGGATGGGACCCTAATCACTGAGCTGTGCCATCTTCTGAATGACGATGATTTGCAGAACCAGATTGCACAGCTGACATGTGTCATCTCCAAACTGGCCACTGACTGTGCTGACAAAGTATGGGCAAATGCTGTGAGAAACTCTCAAACTTCTGTCTCCCCAGTGCCTCCTGCTGCTCCCGTTGACAATGACACATAGTTTGTCATGAATCTCAAAATCCTCCAAATGGTCAAATACTGTCTAACATGTAGTCTATGTGCAATATTGTAGAGGTATGTGCCACATAAATGCAAATCTTTACACAAATAAAATCATCAGCACCATGTGGTTAAGTGTTGTGTTTCAACACTGTAAGCAGTTTTCTCACTCTCCACACGATTACTTCAGTTTGCTCCAGCTGCTCTGATTTCCTCCCACAGTCTAAAGACATGCAGGTGAAGAGATTTTAGGTGTGACTGTCTGTCAATCTGTTTTCACACTGTGATGGACTGGCACTGAATAACACTAAACAGGAATTAGCAAGCAAAGGAAATCAATAATGAATGATAATTGCCAGCTCAAATATGCTAATCCATACAAGACCTGCATCATGGTGTGCTCTCTCTTGCATGCAGTTGTGCTTCCATATGACTTTGAGGTTGATGACTATTTTTGCCCCTTGACGGAACTTTAAAAATCATAAATTATAAATTGGTTTTATGGGTATCTGGGGTTTAGAAACACACTGGTCAATTAAGTGTCTGTTTAAATTTTCAATTCAAGTAAGAAAATAAGAAAAAAGTCTGAAGCCATAACCTACAGTAACTTAATCAGCAGGTTACCTCTGTTGAGAAGAAATTACAGTGCAGGGTCCTTCCCACTTGGTTAGGATATCTATCACTACTCATTTGCAGACGTAGGCTGAAACTCATTTATTCAAGACGAGCCTCTCATTAACACCCCCTCACTGTATAAAATCCCCTCTCCTCTGTTCTCGTGCTCAAAAATCTTTTGTCTCTTTTGTCAGCACTTGGCTTTAACATGCTGGTTCAATAGACACAGGGCTACTCTGAAGACACGATGGTTCTCATCTTTGAATTCACTTGAACACAGCTGATTGTTTGTGATATCAGTGATCAATTAGGATCAATTCCTTCTCTCTTAAAATGTAGTTTAGTAAATGTTAAATTGTAAATCTAGATGTTGTCTTACTGGGAAATGTCCAATTGATGTATGTCCCACCACTAAAAAGCAACCGACCCATTAACATCAGCTCTAGTGAGCAAAACACTGTATTTAGCCAGGTGGTAGCTGACAAAATCACCAGGAAGAATGTCAGCACTGCACATTTCTGCAAACCATGGATACTTTTAATTTGCACATTATTATGTAATGGATATGTTAAAGTGTTAGATTCAGGCACATAAACCATTTGGTTATGGCTCTGAAATGATCCTGTCCTGGCTGTACAAACCAGGTTTTGGGGGCACAATCCCAACCAAAAAAGCAGCAGTGTTTCAGTAAAGATAACAGCTTTTCATGCCCCGCCCGGCAGGTACGGCAGTATGTCTCTGTAAACTCACCACTTTTCGTAGCAATATCCCAGCTGGAAAAACTGGCTGTCACAAAACACCCACACTTGGTGTCAAAAAAGAGTTGGAAACAGCAATTACTCTAAATAACAACCTGTTTTGCTGTTTGTTGGTCTTGAAGAGTTGTCTGCAGCTTGACCATTGTTTTACCCAGTCCACCACCCCGTCCAGCTTCCAATGATAAAGTCAGCTCCTATACTTCATCAGTTTAGAAATGTTGATTTCAGTGTTCGAAATTAACTTTTTGACAAACCTGCGCGATACCTTCCAACTACCAGCCAATAATCTGCCTCTGCACAACAAGTAAGCTCCTGTCAGGCATCACTGCGATTAGATAAGATGAGTAGGCATATGGCTCAATACATGAGCAGCGAAACACTGGTGATGGCTAACCAACCAGACATCGTAGTGGTTGATAAAGAAGAGAAGAAGGCAGCAGTGAAAGCTGTAGCAATCTCGAGTGATTGCAACATCAGGAAGAAGGAACAAGAGAAGCACGAGAAATACCAAGGGCTGAAAGAGGAGCTACAGAAGGTGTGGAAGGTAAAGGCAGTGGTGGTACCAGCGGTGATCAGAGCACTCGGGGCTGTAACCCCCAAACTGGGACAGTGACTCCAGCAGATTCCAGGAACAACATTTTAGATCTCAGTCCAGAAGTGTGCAATCCTAGGAACAGCAAAGATACTTGGCAGGACCCTCAAGCTCCCAGGCCTCTGGTAGAGGACCCAAGCTTGAAGGAAGAGACCGCCAAAAGAGGATAGTGTGAGAAAGGAATTTATATATATGCAGTATATCACTATAGCCTCGGCATGTGAACATGTTGCCTGTTAAGCAGTGTTTAGGTGTTTAAGACACTTTCAGCATAGTCTAATTACATGACTGTTTTGGTACAATAATTAACCTGCCTCTGTGGTAGATGAACTTCCAAGATTTACTCTGCAAATGAAAAATCAACCAGCACTTGGCATTTGGTGGGTGTTAATTTTGGACCCTGGTTGATATGATGCATATGAAAATGTAACATATACTTGGTTTGCAGAAACTTGCAACGTCATCATTTTCTTCTGGTGGCTGAGCTTAAACTGTCAACCAGCGACAGCAATGTTAATTGACTGTAGCCAGCTGGGGCTGATAAAATTCGCTAGTTGTCATTCCAGTCAGCGAATTTAACAATTATTGACGAGAACATTAAACTGCCACTGTTATTGTGGGCTGTGACGGTATGGTTTTTTGTCACTGCAGTGATAGAGCAATGTATTACCCCGGTTTGGAGGTTTATGCAAACCCAGCCACCCCCTCCTCTGAAGGAGTACAGTCCCACAACACCAGCACAGAAGCTTAACGACGTTCTGCTGATTACTATGATTACTGTGTTTTCATTTCATATCACACACCATATGCATTCCCGTAACTTTTACCAGCAAAAACAAGAAAGAAAACAAAATGCAGTGATGACGGTAATGAGCCTAATCCCGTGGTAGGCATCACATAACTGCAGTATTGCGGAAATGAGGTTACCATAAAAGCCCTACTGCTATTACTAAACTTTAAAATGGTTAAATAATGTCTAGGCACTGTTAAGACGGGTTTCTTGGAATCTAAGCAAGCAACATTTCTAATTTTAGAGGTTTAACTCTCAAAGGTTGTATGAATATGTATGTTATTTCTCTTCTCACTACCAACACTATGTTGTGAGGCTGAGATCTAACGACTAATAAAATGCTCAGTAATCATATTTATTTCCTCACCATGAGTCCATTGGTCACCACAGCGCAACTTCATTTCCATTAAATTACTACACAGTATACAAAAATCCTGTTAAATATCCAGTTCATGAGCAAAACTTCTGCAATTATCTTCCAGGTCTCGTCATTTCAAGAAGACCCAAGGGTGCCAAACATTTTTGACATCACTGCCTTTTTATGAACAGCTTGTGTTTCTTTTTGATGCTAAAAACTCTTCAGGCAACCTTCCCCACGAGTGTATCTCCCTTGATTTGTAATTGTGCTTGTCATCTAAAGAGCACAAGGCATGGAAGACAAGCATATTCTCTAATTACGCAGAGATTTCAGTCAACAAATGCTCTCAGTTGGTTGTCATGAAACAGCAGCACGCCAATTATGCAGTCATGTGTCTGTAGTTTTTGAGCTCGCACCGCACAAAAGACACAGTCAGGGTCCTGGGAAATGAGTGTGAAAACTTTGTAGGCACCTAAAATAACCAATTTATAAAAAGACTGTTATACTGGGGTTATGAACTTTCTTATCTTGACATTGGTTTACAAGTCAGGAGGCAATGCCAAATTATTGCGCGTTAAAAACTCCAGAAGTGCTTCATGTACAATTTGTGTATTACACTGACAGTGTATGTAATGGATTCAGAAAATGCATTAATGTTCACCTCAGGGGTAAGAAAGTAACAGCAGCCAGTAGCCAAACTGCAGCCCAGGGGGAAAAAAATCACCCATTTCCCTTCACAATAATATTAAAAAGAAAACTATCACACAAAATTCAGTGCCTTCTTCACCTTGAATAGGGGGTACATGATAATAATATTTGCACATCGTCAGTTTTGGCAGGTATTGGCTTTAAAATGAAATATAAAATATAGGCCAACATGCTGATTTCTGCCATTATTACAAACTGATTTTTTTGTTGATTGACAAAGTGAACCAGTACAAAACATCAGCCCTAAGTTGAGGCATTTTTCTTATTTTGTACAATGAATGAATATTACATAAACTGAAAAGTACTGCATTTCATGTCTCCATCTGCTGGTGGGCCATCATGATAAGAGTATGGATAATGTGATGTTAATTCCACTTCAGAAGAGAAGTGATCATTTAATTTAGTTGGGAATAAAGGATAAATGGATATATCCATATCGATAACCAATATCGGTTATCGACTAAATGGGTTGTTTTCATTTTGCATATCGAATATCAGCAAAAAATCCAATATCTTGAAATCCCAAGCTGAATACTTTTGTTTTATTTCAACTGCACGATGTTCACATGACAGCACTGTAAATATTCCCAAAAAATAACCACTTACTACAATAAATTCAACTACTAACACAAAAATATTAAATAAAAAAGTTGGGAGAGAAAAGTGGCAGTAAATAGAGAAAAGGCTTGTTGCCATGGGAGAACTGAAACTTTTTTCCAAATTACAACCAAAAATGCCAAGTACTGGGTGCACATTTTTTTTAAAAATGGATTGCTGCAGACAATGCGGTACTGTATGGCTTACATTAATAGTAAAGATATTAACTGTGGCAGAACATGAGTAAAAGGAATTGATGAAGAAATTCCAAATACACCTTCATTTAAAACTGCCATTTGAAACATGGCTACGCATTTGAATAGTGTTAGGATGATTTAACACCCATGCTTTTAATCATCATCAAAAAGGGTTCTTCAGAGCCCTTCAGAGAGAACCCAATTGGAACAAGAGCGTATAATAAGCTGCTTTATAATATAATAAATAAAAATAAATCTAAAATCTTGTAGATACAAAAGCATTCTGGAGAAGACTGTAAGAATGCTAACAGACTGCTTTTATCTGAGGTCTTGAATTTATCATAATAACTGTTCAAATTAAACATCCCCTCTTAGTTTTAATGAAACCCAGTTATCAGCTAAGAAGTTTAACACTGCTACAGAGTCTCCAGTCTAAAGCCGGACGACAGCACAGACAAAAGTTGAGCCCCTCGACAGAAGGCTGTGTCCTTCTTTGCCGCTCTAACAACCTGTGATTGAATTACTTAATTGACCAAACTGGAGCTCCTTAAGGGCCTGCCTTATCCTTATCAGACAGTGCAGCGGCCTGTAGTATATTCAGTTTTTCTGAAAAGAGCAGCAGCAAATTTTTTAGATATGCACCCAGTGGACAATACCACTACGGCTTAAGTACCTTTGACAGCTCAACTCGCCATTTCATAAAATGTGTAGATCAAAATCAAAGCGTCATGCAGCAGAACAACTGAAACCTGTCACTCTGTCTTGTTACAAAGAGAAAGGAAAGTCTCTGAAACACAGTATGATACATGTGGAGTGAACAACCTTGACCAACCACAAAATCAAAGCAGAGATATTTGGTATTTAAGAATAAAAATCACCTCGATGACCATCATTCACAAACTGAACTGATATCAAATCTCACTGAATTTCAGAGAAATTCTTTAGAAATTGAAACAGTGTTTTTCCAGCATTAAAGCAAACTAGAGGGATCCATTTATGGCTGAATACGAAAATGTGTTCCAGCAAATTTACCCTGTCCTGCCTCAGAAATGAGTCAGTGTTTGCACTTATTGTACTACGCAGCCGTTCACATTCATAAAATCCCAGATGAAGTTAAAAAATGCTCATGAAACAAAAAAACATGCTGAAATCATTTCACTAGTGCAATCTAAAGTAGCCTACATCTGATGCTTGATGTCCCTCATGCGTGTGGAACATGTGAGCCTGATTAGTGCTCTCTCTCAGATTCCCCAAAAATCCTGGTTATAAATAATGAGCATTTAATTCAACTGAACTCCTGTCATGTCCCTCACAGTTCTGTCTTCAACACTGGACCTGCTGGATCTCAGCGAACCTGGCGAAAGGAGGAGCAGCAAGGACAAAAGGAGCCCCCTGTCGTCCCGGGGCATAAGCCAGAAGAACAACCCTCACAGGAAGAAGACAGATGAGACAGAGCTGATCCAGGTGGAAGTTGAACAGACAGGACCAAGCATGAGGACCCCAGAGAGGGCGTCACTAGACTCAGGTAGAGACGGATTGCAACCTTTGAATTATTCACAATCTTTTAGAAGAGCCAAAGCCGAGATATTCCTAATATGCAATTTATGCGTAAAAAATTCTTCACTGGGACAATAATGCAGGCTAACCAACAGTTACATTGCACTTAAAATTCTGCTACAAGCAAACTGAAACATCTGGCACACAGTAAAAAAAGCATTTAACAACTCACACATCAGAGATAATAGCCTGCATTTAGGGATGGGTATTTTACTTCTATGGTACTGAAAATGTGTCAGAAAACTCCAAAATACTGAAATTTAGCATTGAATATATGACCAGATCGTTGTTTTGCCCATTTTAAACTCTTTGCAAAGTTCTTCTACAGCTGCTTGTATTAAGATCAATTTTAAAAATGTAGCTTCTTTTTGTTTTTTTTTAGGAAAACGTGTTGTGTAGGAAAAAAAATGTTTCTTTCTCTCAGTTGGTAAAAAAGGTTTCAAAGTCATATCACAACCCAATCAGCAGAATCAATGTTGGTATTGTGCATTTCTACAAACCACAGACACATTACATTTGTAGGTAAATTAACCACTGTTTGTGGCATATGATATTTTTGATGATATGCCAAAATACTGACAATATTTTATTATTAATTCTAAGAACATACAACTGTAACCAAATAAGTGGTATAGTTGTGTATGTCAGCACAAATGTAGTTCACCTTCAACAAAAGTCATCTCTTAGATTTTAGTTTGGAAACATAGCAGTGACTCAGAGTGAGATTCCAATTCTGCATAAAATAAATATTACAACAGAAAATTCGATCAAAAAGTACACATCATAACAGTTGCCAAGTATAAAAACCACTGTCTTAAATATATTAATAGTACATACTGTATATAAATGAATAAGTTGTTTTTTCCACCTGGACTTATGCGCTGCTATTTCTCCTCTATTCTTCTTGCTTTAGCATGTGTCACTCAGTGCTGACGATCACATCACAAGCACACAAAGACCTGCATTCATTGTGACAGGCTGTTATGTCAAGATGACTATCACAGACTCATATGCTGCAAGCATCACATAAGTTTACAATAGGACAGGCTTTTGACAAAATTACCTAATAACACCATATCCTGTGTGCACACAGTGAGAGTGGAGAGTGAGAAGCTGAGTTTACGCTGAGCGGTCGCAAAAAGAGTCGGAAAAGTCCGGGGCTGTTCATAAAACATCCAGGATGCCCAGGCCACTGACTCCACACTACTGAAGTCACTCCTGGCCAGTAGCAATCTCGCTTTGTTGCCGTATGTAACAGTATGGCGCCATTATGTCGACCAGTTAAAATATTGACATTATCACAATATGCATTTTTCTCATCATATTAAAAATAAAACCAGTATTACTGAGGATGATTTTATATGGCACACCCTTGTTAGCAACCTTTTTGCCTGTTTCCCGTTGTCCTCCATCCCCTCCACCTCATATACATTCAATTAAAAGTACCTAACATCAGAAACGTTGATATGATAAAACGTACACATATAATATATCCGTGGTTTTGCAGAAACATGCAATGCAGATATTTTCTTCTGGCAACTGGGCTGCTTATCAGCATTAGTTCAGAAATGTCCAAACAACCGACAACCGACATAATGCAGTATTTATACCAAAGCATACATGGTGTTACCTGCCATGCAGCAGTGCATTGGCAAAGTGTACAGTGAGATATTTAAACTGAACAGAAAAACAGCTTTCCTATATTAACTTTACTCAGTGTGTATTTCAGCTGATCTATTCTGTAATGTCATATGCGTCTGTAAAAATAAAACCCTATCATTTCATACAGTCCCCTGCCCTGCTTTACCTTACTGGCAAACCACCTCACCCAGTTTCTCATAAGCTATAAATCTTCCACTACCTTCCCAACAACTCCCACTCTTCCCCTGTGGAGCTGACCTCACACATGTTCAAGATAGGCCAAAGAGGGATCAAGCCAATTTACTGTAATGAAAGGGATCATCTTTAAAGACATTAAGAGGAAACGGCCAATTACTTTCCTATTTGCCAGTTGAAAAGGTTAAAGTCTTCAGTGAGAACTAATTATGCAGACTGAGTCAAACTACAGTGTGGTGAATAAATCATGGCCGTGAGACTGATTATGGCGTCATTTACAAGAAAAACTTGTCCTATGTCCTATTAGAATTTGTGGGCAGATATTTTTGTTTAGACAGCCTCTGAACTAATTGCATGTTTTTAGCTCATTGTTCCATCAGAGAGACTCCATTTATTGTTGTGCTCCAGTGTTAAAAGGTTTGACTCTCAACTAATGGAAAACATAACTAGTTACTTTCAAAAATGATCTTCCCACCCTTTTTCACAAACACATTACTATTATTCATTTGATCAAGGGTGAGGGTGTTTTTGATGCGTAACAAATTAACTGAGTTTGTCCCATTTGTTAGTGAAGCCCATTTCATGATTTTATTATTATTTTATTCTTCATTATTCTGTTACTGTCACCAGTTACCATCGGTTCACCGTTGGACAAATGGGAAGAGCTGAACCCCAACCTTGAGAGGAATGGCAACAGGAAATGGAAAACGGAGAGACGGCATTCTTCTAGAAATTCATCCAATGAGTTTCTTTGGTAGGTAGTGTTTCAGTATCCGTTGGAATTACGCCTGTATTGGTCAATTGGTCAATTATATGCACTTTGGAGACGTTTTCTGACAGATTTCTATTTATTTTAATCCAAACCACGATTTTTTTTTTTCCCAAACCTTAACCAAGAAATCCCATTCTAACAGAATGCCCTGAAGATAATCTTCACCCAACAGCAGCAAATGCAGGAAGTGCAATCAAGGAGGATTTTAATGAAGGTCAAGGAGGTTGGGATGGTTAATGAATGTGTAGCACATCAGACTTTACTGCAGGAAGCTGGAGACTGTCACAGACCTGCAATTTTATCATAACCACAATCTCTCCTGAACCTTCAAGTTAATGAATGTTTTTATATTAACAATGTCAATGTCACATGACTAGATGTATGTAAAAGGGGCTGCATGTAATGATGAACACCTATCGCGTCTTTAAGCTCATTATTTTGGTTCACCTACTTTAATTAGACTATCGTCACACACACAATATTGTTTTTGGCTTTGGCAGAAAGAAAAAAAGCTCTAGAAAACAACTGTAAGCTACTTTGTCATTAACTACATGGGTTTATGTAGTTAACAACACTAAAACTATATAAAATAACAAACAGTAATGTTACATTTTTACTCCACTTGCCACTCCGCTGCTCTGTCTGTGCTTCAAAAGATAAAGAGAGAAAGAGGTGCAGCTCCAAAACTAGAAAATCTGTTTGTGGTGACAGATGCTGATGTTGTAGCGGTGAGACCTGGGAAACCCTGCACACAAAGAAAAGTATCAGAAATGTTTTATTCATATAAATTTGAGTGCAAAGTGTCAGTATCGTGTAAATCAACTGTTTCTCTTCTACTTTAGGTCCATAGACTGTAAAACCCAATTAGAGCCATCGAACAAGAACTTGGACGCAAATACCAAAGTGGAGCCAGAGTCTGCCCTAGCATCTCAAGTAAGTGCTCAGTGTGACAGACGCAGGCGGTAATCATCATTATTGTATGTGCTGTCTGCACTTGAAATCAGCATCCTTTTGAAGTGAGAAAGCGTCACACATCTCAAACATATTGTTGTGACTGATGGTTAATAACGTCATAATAATTTCATGAAATGATGATTTTCACTTGTTAATTCTGCAACTGCATGTTAATGCATGATAATGTAGCCTTAATATTAAAGTATGTTTCTAATAAGACACCCTGTTGTGTAACTGTTTACCCACCATTTTGTCCTAACACCTACAATTCTTCCATTTCAGCTCAACAGGCAGTATATTAGTGGAAGACATGTAAGCCTCCCTATGCATCCTTTCATATGACTTTGAAAGACTTATACATTTGCACCGGAAAATACAGCATCACACCATCTCATAAAAATTTGACTTAAAAGACTAAAAAGAAGAGATTGCCAAAGGCAGCTTTGAGTGAATCCTGATATACTGTTGGCCTTGAGATTGTTGCTTTGTGGTGCTACGAGGTCCAAATGTCAAGCGCTTTCCTCCTGAGTTGATGTCTCTGTGTAGGTCTGCATAACGGGTCTTGTTTCCAGACGCCATTATTAGATTAATAGCCTATGAATTATTCAGCAGCCTTACTCTGAGCCCATTAGTGTTGAGCTCACCAGGCTAGCTAAACATACATCACCTTTTTAGCATTCTGATGAATAATAGATTTGAGATTAAAGATAACCATCCAAGATGGAGGGAAGTTTTCGGCAAACAAACACTCTAATTTTGTTTCACTCAGGAGTTGCATAAAAGCTGACAGAGATACTGTAAAGAGTGGTTTTGGTTTCCTACTTGGAAGGTATCACACACAAACACAGAAAATGCATGCCAAAAACTGTGTTGTATGAGATTTTCATAGACTGAACTAACACGAGAAAACAGCCCTGAAATCTGAGCATTGAGGAAAAATCCACCCTCAGATAATCATGTGTTGTTCGATATAATCAGTTAGAAGTGAGTAATACATTCTGGGAATGGCTAGGTCTTATTTATGCTTTAAATCGAGATCAGAATGTGACATGACAAAAAAATCTCAACTCAACGTCTACTATGAGGCTTTTTGTGATCTCTCAACTGCTTCTCACAGTCCTCATCAGCAAATGAAATTGAAGTGTTTATTAAAACTTTTGAGTGTACCCAATTGACTTTTCGCTAAACCAATTCCTTGAACAGCATATGTCCAACTGTAAACTGGCACTGCAAGCCTGTAAAGCTTTTGATTTTCTGTGTATGACTAACTTCACTAATGTTTTAAGAGATGTTCACACTGAAATCAGTTGTCTATACTCTGAAAGAAAAAAGTCAGAATTAAGCACAATTTAATTTTTAAGGTTAAGCAGTGAAAAAAATAAAGCAGGTAGGAGCCATTTCAACAACTTTTCAAGAATCAGATATATATTAAATGCAGCTGGAATCGTGGCACTTTGCATCAACTATTATGAGCATTAAAAAACATGACAAAAACTCACTAAATAAAAATTAACAAATAATATTTATTGAAAACAATTTGGGGGGGGGGGTTCGTTAGGAAAATAAATATTTAGGAGATGTGTCTAATTATTACACCGGCATTTTCCTTGGGTGAACACAATGGCATAAAATAATAATTTTAATAACTAACAGATTACTATTTCTGGTGCTGACTTGCAAAGGTGATAGATATCTTAGGCTGTCTAAACACAACTGTACAAAAGCAAAAGCGTGAGAAATAGATTAAAGGGTCTGTTTGAAAACTTTTATTTTTCCCTAACAAGTGGAAATCTAATCTGGATGCTATGAAAGTTTGTCCAACATCAGGAACAAAGCTATAGGATAGTGATTTTAAAATAAGTAATTGACAAGACAGCTGAAAACAGCATTTTCAACCAATTCATGTCGATAGCTTAATTATCTAGATAGTTATAGATAATTCAATCTGCCAGCGACAGTTGTTAGTCAGCAAAATCGAAGTCACCAGTAAACTGCTTTTGACTGCTTTTGTATGAAATCAGGTTACAGTGAGGCTCAATTTAGCTCACCGGGCAGATTGTGGACCCCATATACAGTATAAGTCGAGGCCCCTGAAGCGGGCACGAGTTTGATTCTACCATGTGGCCATTATCCATTATTCGCCCTTTCTCTCCAACCTTTCCATTCTCTCAAAGCTGTCCTATCAATGAAGGCAAAAAAAAATACTCATAAAAAAATATTTTCAAAATGTTACCATTTTCATTGTAAACTACATACGTACCCTGCAATACTGTTAAATTGGACAGGAGTAACTAAGGGAGGGAGGGAGAGCGTCAACTAACAATCAGTTTCTCTTAATCTGCATAGTCTACTTCCATTTCCCATGATACCATTCCACGGACCGAAATTACAGATGTGTATTGGTGCTGTTAATCAAAAGGTAGAAATGTGGACACACAGTAACACAAGTTACTAACAGCTGTGATTCAAAACAGGCAACACTGCATTCTGGTCTTTTAAGTCTTGCGTTGGCAAACAAATTGGTTTCAATGCCACATCTTATTTTTAGGGTTCCCACATATTTTTATGGAAATAAATTCAAACCTTTTCCATGACTTTTCATGGACCCAAAGTTTTCTTTTCTAACCATACTCGCCTGACATTATCCAAACATAGTTTCAGCTAGCTGGAATAAACGAAGGGAGAGAAGGAATGTTGGGAGAAAATGAGAAAACATACATGATAGTAAACAAACCTTGTCACACACAGACACATATTAGAGCGACTTTACCATGACAGCTAGAGAAAATAAATTTGCTATTTTGTTACATTATGTAGAAGGTTATTGTAACATTTCATTAAATATGACAAGATTCCATGACTTTTCCAAAACATTTTACTAATGTCATGACTTTTTCAGGCCTGGAAAATATGGTTGTGAAATTCAATGACTTTTTAAAGGTTTTCCATGACTGTGGGAACCCTGAAATTTTACTCTTCCTCTATTTAAGTAAAAATTAAAACAAGCACCAGAGCCTCACAGTAATTCCTCTTTACGGGAACAGACTTCAGAGAGAATTTAAATAAAAAGATACAACCAGAAAGACCAAAAACCATCTTGTTTTTAGTGTTGTTTTTTGTTTTGGGGTGGATTTTTCCTTTAACATCCCTACTGTAGCACACTGCAAAACAGCAAAAAACATCATGAATGTGTTGAGATTTAATTTTAACACTGCAGGCATTTTTGTCTTTGTAAATTAAAAATATGATTAAAACTGTAAAACAAAAAAAATGAAATAAAAATGGATGAGGCAGTTTTTTCTGAGTCCATTAATGCTGAGTTTAAGTAACCTCAATTAATCTTGCATAATGGCAGTCTGTAGCATTGTTACAGGTACTGGCTGGCCCTTTCTGGGGGAAACCACTGACAAGGAGCAATTAATTCCTCAGGCTCTGTAATGGATTTGCTATTCCTAGAATAAATATAGTCGCAGCTATTTACAGGAAAATATAGCACCATGTCACATCTGAGCATGAAATGGTATCTCAAAATCATTTACCACTCGTAGTTAAATGTGTAGATGTCATGTGGAGTCATGTAAACCATGCTGCACTCTAATAACACAAAACCACATGCGTGTAATTGGTCAATTTTCATTCTCAAAGCAGAGCAAGGCTTTAAATGCAAGTTTGTAACTGAGAGGCTGTCAGCATATTTCAGACATTGCATGTGCAGGTGCACGGGAAAGAGAGGGTGGGAAGGTGAAATTGCGAGAGGCTGGATGAGTAGCATGGCATTCAGATGAGGGGTGGGGCGAGATGCTGACAGTAGTGATTCTGCTGGCCTTCCTAAGCATGTCAGAGGCTTTGTCGAGGCAGGGATATTTACTCGTCCCTGAGAAAGCAGAGACGGCTGACCCTGCACACTCTCCCTGCCTGTCTCTCCCTCTGGCTGATTGTGTGTGTGTGCGTGTGATGTGGTGTGCTATGCAGAATGAGTGTGTGTCTGCTTGTGATGTGTTGTGTGAATGTGAGTGTTTGTATGTTTAATAGATTTTGTTTGTGCATATAATATCAATATATGTATATTTTGTGAAACCTATGTGTGTATGTGTGTGTGGCAGGCTCGCCTAAGCAAGGAGCAGCGGTGGGGCAGCGCCCTCCTGTCCAGACATCAGTCCCTGGAGGAGGAGTTTGAGCGGGCCAAGGCTGCTGTTGAGGTAGGCAGAGTGCTACTTAGTGCGCCTCACATCTGTCACCTGTCAACAGAGTGGCATCTCCACTGCTGACTTTTCATAAGGCCTAAAGGTGGAGTCAGCGATTCTGGAGAGAGGGATTGTTGATATTTGAACAACCAAACAAATATGTCATGCAGATTTACCATCCCTCTTGCTCCCACAGCCTTCCCCCTATCCTGTACACAAACATGAACGCCCCCTGTTGCTGATTGGTTGAAGTAGTGTTGTGTGATTCAGTCTAAGACAGTGTTTGTTTACCATTTACAGAGAAAAGGCTGCGTATGAACACATGAACATGAACTTTTTTTTCAGCACACACATAAAACAGACACCTCACAAATGAGAAAAAAATAATAATAACAATTTTTTTAAAGAAAACATGTCTTCCAAACCCACAAGTCCTCCTACAGAGGTCCGGGTCAATGTCCTCATCTTGAAGCATCCCTGGTTTTAACTTATTGCACCTTATTCTTGCAGTATGTTTTATTTAATTGTGTCTTGAGCCCACATGTTATTTAATTAGTCAAATGAAATTGAGTATATGTTAATTTTTCTTATGTGGGGACCTTGAACTAATGATTAAGGACCGAATGAACGGACCGCTTGGGTACCATTGTACTAGGGAGTGGTCCTTGAGTGTCTTTAGAAATATTTAAATAAAAACCTGCAATAAATTGAGAACTCTGTGAACTTTAAGCCAAGAAAACTTTGTTTCAATATTACATTTTCAACATCATTGTCCATGCAGCCCCATAATCATTCCTGCAATTTGAATACATCCACCTGAAGTCCTGTGGAGCTGATTTCCATTTGCACCTTTTAGCCCTTGTCAAATGATCAGTATTATGCTTCCTGCTATGTATACGCCCCTGTGGTGCTAGCTGACAGTTAAATAGTCCATGCTAAATTCCCACACTCAAGTTCACAGGGTGCTTGACCCAGAGAAATATTCACGACTCTGAGCTGGCTAACAATAGAAAGGTAAATAGGTCAGTCATTTTACAGCCAGACATATCAGATACCGGGGGGGATGGCGAAGTAACAGTAATTAGATATGGCTTAATTCTTCACAGGACTGTGTACCGACACACTTCATGTGTTGAGTTGTGAGGTATGCCTGACGTTGTTGTACTATCAGGGATGTGATAGAGTTTGCCATAATGACAGTATGGAAAATAACTTGAAATCCTTCTACATCTGTGAGAGGAACAAGCTTTTGTTTGAAGCTCAAAGAGCTTTCATCAACTTTTCCTCTTTGATGTTACTGTACACAAAGATCCAGCATGAAGTATTTAGGAGGATACAGGCATAAATGGAATATGATATTCATACGTGGCAAAGTTTTCATTAACTTTAATTCAACCCAGTTGTGTTTTCGTTACCTTGAAATGAGCCCTTCAATCTGCATATGGAGTTGGTCCTATTTCTCAAAGTACTGTGTTGTCTCTACAATTCTACAATTCTACAATTTCATTTAGCAGACGCTTTTATCCAAAGCGACGTACAACACAAGCAACAGTATCCCAGAATGAACAATATAATATATAACAATTTAAACAAGATAAGGCAATTAACATTTTCGCATTAGCCACCGTAGTTCTCCTACACGCTCAGGACATGAGAGAAGTTTCAGTTGGATGCAATCTGCAACCTTACTGCCAGATGCCACTAAATCCTTCACACCACACCTATAAAAAAAACTATTTGATTTAGTGATAAGATGGATGGGCTAAAATAAGAATTTCCATCCACACATTAATGAGTTTTTCTCATTTTGCAATAGTTTTTCTTTCAGCTGAAGATATTTTTGAAAGGTTACATAACATAGGCCCAACAACAGCTACCTGAGTGACTAAAAGAACAGTTTCTGTTTGTACCAGAGTGTAGATAACCAGAAAAGTTTGTTTTTTTTACTTCCAATGAAACCACTCTACCACTCAATGGACATCTCCCTCCCCAGAAAATGGCAGTGAACCCTGCACTATTGAGTTACTTCAGCTTTAGAGGGCTCCAGTAGACTGTTGCACACTGAATTTTGTGTAATGGTCAATAAATAATAGAGCAGGGACAGGAAGACAGTGAGAAAGTGAGAGGAGCAGCTGCAGAGGAGTGGACCGCCCGCTCGGGGATCCCTTCCCAAAGTTAGCGATTATGTCACATCTTGTATAAGCCGTGAGCTGCACCCTCCAAAATAATTGCACAGTTTGAGTTCAAGCGGCAGCCAGAGGGCAGGTAAGTGATGAGATTCTGAGATGCTCCTGGACAGGCGTCTGAGCATGGAGCATCGATTGGAAATAGTATCTTGCAGCTTCGATCCAGCAGCCTGAGTGCTGGCCTCCACCCTGGAGGAGCTCTGACGCAAACGGTCAGCCATTTTGGCTTCAGCTGCCAATGTCAAAGCCCACAATCAGATAATTTCCATTTAAGTAGCTGTGCATATGCATACACTTTTATACTTACTAAAGACATGGCGGTAGAGATGGCTCAGATGGCAGAGAGAACATTAAATCAGCACACCGCCTCTCTGCCAATTCATTCAATTTAACAAAGTAGCCAAACGCAAGAAAAGTAGGACCCACAGAGGAAGAAGAAAAGGCTCCCATCAGACTCCCAAATGTTATCCATTTTACAAAGCTGGCACAGATGAAAATGTGTTTATGTGTAAAAAAAAACAGAATAAATGGCACTGGGCCAAAAGAAGCACTCAGCTTTGAATTCATTTACAGAGAGGCTGATAAAGAGATATTTTCAGAGTAGGTAAGTTACTGTCCATCTCTTACTGTCCATGAGGATCCCTCCATTACTCTGAGCTGATGACAATGTAATACTTTTATTTAAAAAAACTACTAGAACAGCTGCAGGGTAAATTGTGACTTCAGGGAACAGTGTTTTGGCTGTGAGGCATGACAAAGCACTCCCACAGTAGCGATAAAGATGAGATGAAGGTGACTGTGTGGCCTCTTGTTTGATTAAAACAGCAGAGGGACAGGTTCACTTTATTCTTGCCGAATATTGGTCTGAGGCAGTTCTAGTTCAGTGAGAGATTGTACAGGCAGTTGCCTAGAAGTTAGAGATTGAGGCTTGTGATCAAAAGGTCAGTGGTTTTAATCTACAGGCCTGCTGGGAAAATGCGGATGGGGAAAGTAAATGAGTGATGCTTTCACCTCCCTCAGCAACTTCCATCAGTGTGTCCTCAAGCAGACCAGGAAACACTGAGAACATGAGAATTAGGGTGTAAAAGGCATCCACCCTTAACCTTGCAAGTGTGAATTCAGGGCTCTGGTTGCTTGGAGGGTGCTTTTATATTGTGTGTGTGCATGTTTAGTTAAGTCCTTTTAGACTCTGAAAAAGATGTCTTTCAAATTCTGGTGCAGACAAAACAATTGCACCAAAACCACTGAAGGAGTCTCTCATGGTGTTTTCAAACCTATAGTTTGTTTGCTCTAGTCTAAATCAGTGGATGGGTTGGTAAAGTTAGTAAAGTTGTTGCATTTTTTTATTTGTTTGGTTTCCTTTCATACAGGAAAAAAATTACTGATCCCCAAATTGCTCACAATGACTGACATCAAGTGTGTAATTGTGTACGAATGTATAAAAACTCAGTAGCAGGTGGCATCTTGCATGGTAGCCTCGGCCACTAGTGTATGAATGTATGTGTGAATTTGACAAGTAGTGTGAAAGTGCTTTGAGTGATCGAAGGCCTACATTAAGTGCTATACAAGTGCAAGTCCATTTGCATTTATGAATGGTACTAGACATGTCTTCCTCAGGAGTGTGAAAGTAAACACCATGGTCCTGACGAAGGTCTAATTTTCCTCATGAAGGCACTTTATTGCTACTCCAGGTCAGACCTGCATTCATTCTCAGGCTAGCAACTTCTGATCATTCGTCCACATCCCGGTATGCGATGCACACCTAGAAAAGCAGCCATTTATCTCAAACACTGTAAAATCTGACAAGTTGATTTTACCTGAAAAAATTTAGGAAACTGATTGCCTTGAAAAATGAAAAAAAATAATAAAATAAAATAAGAAAATTTAAAAAACTAACCATTACACTTAATTTATGTTTATATGTAATTGTTGAGTTTACCTAAAATTTAGTTATATTTACCTCATTTTGTGAAGTTGCTGCAACTTGAAAATGATCTTTTTAATTAAGCCAATCTAAGTTTTAGAAGTGTATTAAGCTATACATCTATATTCTGTTGGTTGCAAACTATACAATCATATTTTCCTAAACAAAACAGAACTTGAAGATTTCCTAACTTAATCATTGGCAAAATCCTCTTTGTGATAATCAAGTTAAATTAGATTAACTTGATTTACGGAAGTTGCTAACAATTAGAAAGAACTAGGTAATTCTACATGTCAATTTTAACAACTTTAACAACAATTTTAACTAACTTTTAACAAATTAAGTAAACACAGCTAAATTTGAGTAAACTGAACAATTACATATAAAGTAGACATACATTAAAAGTAATAGTTATATATACTTTCCTTTTTCAAGACAATCAGTTTTAAGCAAGATCAACTCATTGGATTTTAAACTTCCAGACTGCACCTTTTAATTGGGTAAAATTAAGGTCGGCTTGCGTTTTTAATCACAAACGCTTTAGAGTTTGTTTGTGAAAGGCTCATGACGGCATCCTATAGGCGAAGTATGACTATTCTGTTCAGATCTATGCCAAATGAAGTGAATCATTTGGGAAAAAAACTAGAGCCCAATTTCGATGGATTAAACAATGAAGGTTTAAAAACAGATCAACCAAGGACTGAAAGTGACAGAGCTTCTTGGCTTCTGTTCTGTGATTTATTTCCTGGTGAAATGGAATATTTCAGCAGCGTATAGCAGAGGAGGGATTTAAAGCCAATCTTTCACATTAGATTGGGCTGCTAAAAAGTAGGTGGGCTTAGACTTCAGCACGATACATAGCTACAGTAGAGTCCATGTATTGAGCTCACTGTTGGCTCCACACACACCTCCTCCACTTTTAGATCAAAAGGAGGACAGTGGAGAGATGGATGAATTAGACTTTCACCACACTGTTTTGGAAATGAAAACACAGGTTATGCAAACTGATAGCCAAAAACCACATCTCTTCCTATCTGTCTCCATATAGCTCTGTTAGCTACTACAACCAGAAAATGATGACTTGCAGTTTTATATGTCCGGACCAGCTCACTAGTCATCCAAAGTCTCATTTGATTTGATGAGCCATCAAACATTTGAAACCGTTTTATCTGGTTTTATAGAAAAAGAATAGACAGACATTTTGATATAAAAACACAGTATTGATTTTTTTTTTACATATAATTAGAGATAAATTACAAAATTCAAAGACAGATTATCAGTAAATATAAAAAAATATATTTTTTTTATTATTTCTTTTCATTAAATTAATCCTCTGCATGTTATCTGTTGTTAAAACATCCTCATTAAAAATCTGTTCAAGTGAAATTTATATACATATTATATATTATTATATATACATATTATTTTTTTCTCTGATCAATCAGAAAGTGAAGAATAGTTAAAATAAAGGTGTGTTGTGCCCAATTTTGGCCCATTAAAAATTAGTGAAACGTAAAGACTGCCCTTTTGATATTACAGTTAAAGTCTAAATGAGGCTGAGTTGTAGTCTTGACTAATAGATACTTATTTCTTTGTGAGATTATTGTAACACCAGAGCACATAAATATACACATGGCAAGCAGTAAAGTGCAGCATGTCCAAAAAAAGACTGTCCAATAAATAAGCTTTCTGTCAGTCGATCTGACTTAATGCTGACAGCCCTTGGTCTGATTGTTAAAGGTCAGAGTGAGCAAACTGGACCAGAACTCAAAGGTAATGGTGTATCATTTTTTTCCCTAGGCCCAGTCCAAACTAACCAAACTTCAAGTATAAAAGCATCCTAAATTTATCTCACAATTACCGAGCATCAACACACTTCAGAGCACAGTTCATACGTCATAAATTCATAGTTGACTACAGTAATGCCCTGCACACAGAAGCTCTATGTGTTATCACAGTCATCCATATAGAGTATAACTGCATTGTCTGCCAAAATGCATTGGTAGCACTTTGTCCAGTGAAATGTATTTTATTCTTCTCTGAGTGACATTATCGGGACTCCAGCTTCCTATTTTTGTCCTGCTGACCAAGGACTTGGCCTACACAGCAGAGCAGTCGGTGGCTCATTAACATTAAAAGGCCAGCCTTGCTCTGCACATGAGGAGAGATTTTTTTTCTTTTTTCATTGGAGGCTGCTCCATGTCACTGGTAAATAATGAGACTTTTTTGTAATGTAAAAACCCTGGGCAAAGAGGATAAGTAAACCTTATTCACATGCTTGGTTTCCTCCAAAGGTCGAGTCTTAACTTAACACAAACCAAACTTATAAAAAAAAGAAGGTCAGGGGTCTACTTGAGAAGCACTCACACATAAGCCTCATTCCTATTGCACAAAAAAACAGCTTACACCTGCTAACATCTGGCTTTTTAATGCAATGTGAATGTGTACGGTTGGCATTCGCATCCGGGTCAAAGGACTTTGCACTAGGCAAGAGTTTTTATCACCTCCGGCTCCGATCAGATGATGATGATGGGAACACAACACCAAGGTCAATGCAGTAATCTCAGCACCTTAACCGGTGAGATGCAATGACGCTCCGTCACTCATTACCCTCCATCCCCTCCTAAGCAGCACTAAAACAACAATCCACATTAGTCCGCACTGAGTAAGAAAGAGAGACTAAATAAGCAAGAGATATATACAGAGAAGTAACCACTGAAAAGTTGCACGAACATACCAAAAAAAAACAATCCACAAACACACAAGCTGATATGTTGTTTGTTCACTGCCGGTGAACACACAACACATACACACATTAATTTTTGCTGTTGCTCAAACTACAGACTTTACTTCTGCATTGTCGTATTGCCCGCCACCCATGCCACCATCATAAACACAGTGGACCTCTCTCTCTTTCTCAACTCTGATAAAATGGCAAAACTAGGCAGCGCTGATCAAATATAAACAGGATTATAATACTGCACTACCTATTTCTTGACTGAAATGATTTCAGAGACAGATTTTAGTGCCTCATTTAGCTGTAATAGCAAGAGTTTGAAGAGAGAGTAAGTGTTATACTCTTTCCTGCATCGTGAAAACAAAGGCTGAAAAAACTGAGATAAAAAAGCAGGAATTATCAGCACTGATCAAATATTCAGTAGTCCTGTATGGCACAGTGCATTCTGGTAGTTGTATGTTTTCTATATCTTGAGGAAAAGCAAATTCCACTGCCCTTTTCCTCTGTTTTCATTGATCACGTAGCACCAAGTTTAAAAGTATTTGTGTCTTTCTACTGCATAAACAGGGTAGTTTTATGAAAAGACAATCTCTCTGATAAAATACTGTACTTCTCTGGGATCAAATAATTTTACTGAACTCAAGTATCATATTCTAGCAGCAGAGCAGTAGCTCCAGAAATGTAAAATCCTGCTAAACCAACAGGCATTCAAACATCCCTAACAATTTACAAATCCAACAAAAGGGAGCTGCTTTAATTCATGGAGTCTTAACAATGTTCATTTCAGCAGTACAAATACTGAGTAAGCGGATCATGAAAAATTAGTCACTTTACATGCCTGAAATAGCGTGTTTGATGGTTGCCAAAGGCTATAAAGCCTATAGCCCTACATTTCCCTTTATTCTTTGATTCATGTGCAAAATCGTCTACAGATTTTCATAAAGCTGTGGTTGTGATCTGTATTTGTGCAATATCCAAATTTAAGAGAAGGATAAAGCTTAAATATGGATGTGGAACCAACAGATCTGAGTGCTGCTGATCATGAGTTCTTTATTAACATGTCTACTGATAGAGCAAAATATACAGCTTTTTGTTTTTTCCAGGGTACAATTTGCTATTTTTGTGCAATAGTCTGAAGCTATTGTTTTGTGCCTTTTTTTTCCTGGGGAGCATCAGTTTCTGTGTTTCAGCTGACCTAGCATAAATAAGTTTACAAATTACCTTCATGGCATTTTACATTTATATTCACTGGATTTATTACCTCAGTCCAACTGACTATGACACAACTAATTTGATTCTAGAAGCAAAATATTAATATACTTTTCCCATGAACCCTTTTATTATATGTAACCTCTTCCGTGGTTATCCAAGTTGTCAATAATGTATTCATATGAATCCCCCACCAACCCACAATTAATTTCCAAGCAGAGGTGCCATATTTGGCAGCAGGATTCTTTGGATTCAATCCATTTCACGTAACACTTCATCCGAGCTGCTGAAATTAGAGTCGCAGCTATGAGTTCACCCCAGTCATACACAGGATATAATTAACCATGCTGTATCTTTGTCTTGTTCCACATAATTAAACCGCCAATGCTAGTGTAAAAAGCTCCCTTCACAGCATTATAAGAAATATGACCAGATTTTTTTGTAAATTAAAGATTTTTGAAAAAATATATATTTACTCCATTCAATGCTGTGAGCAATTTGTAGTCACCCATGGTGCAATAAGGAGGCAGACAAGTTACACACCAGATGGGGTTTCACAATGCAAACAACTCACTATGTCTATGAGACACAAATAACAACATGATGGACTGAGGCACAGTGCAACTACAGGCCCAGAACAAAATGAGAAATAATGAAAACAAAAAACGTAGATATAATGTTAACAAGCATAATGGCTGTAGCATGAGGAACGTTCACATGAGCATGAAGCTTAAGATTGCAAGATGCCAGGAGCAGCACTGGGCCGTGCAAAGATTTTGCCACAGGGCTGGAACAGTTGGTCACATAACATCCACAAACAAAGAAAGAGTGTACTGTACGAACAGTTAGTACAAGTTTGAGATATTTGAGTTTTACTTGATCTTTCCATTTTATGTTTCTTTATACTTAACTACATCTCAAAGGGAAATACTGTACACTATAGTTAAGCCATTTTCTATTTCTCCCAAATTACAGAATGAACAAGATTCAACTTTCTTCTTCCAAAGTAGCAAAATAGCAAGTTGCAGTACAGAGAGGTGGTACACAGCCGTTATCTGAGCACAAGTAACCTTTTTTGTATAAAAACAATTGTTTTGATGTATGCATTAGTGATATAATGATATAAAAAATAACACTTAGATCCTTAATCTATCACATAATAAGGCAAGGTTTTCACAAAACTTCTGATACAGCAAAAACGCAGAAATGCCAGAAAATTTCCTTGAAGTTAACCCTTTTTTACCATTGTTCATTTAATTAATTTATTAAAACAAAATTTTGAACAATGATGGAGCTATACCTGAGTGACCCACCTTCTGGGGTGTCTTCTTGGCAGCATATAAAACAAAAACAGCTCCTAATGAGATATAAAATGCTGTTTTGTAGTTATAAACCAATACAATTTTTTTTAGATGTATTAAAACTAAGGTCAGAATTTTGGCTTGTGGTTTTCTGGACAAAGCAGGAATTACTAAAATGGGCTCTTTAAGAAATATCGTAATGTGGCTCACATACATTGAGCATGTCTCATACAACAATGGCAGCAGTGACTTTTCTTACCCTGTCTGAGTCCATTAGGTATGACTACCTAAATGCTGCAGGGATAACATTAGTTTCACCTATTGACACACTAGGCTGATGTTGGCTTAAATGAATTGGCATGTTTAAAGTATCTCCACTTCCCTCAAAAGCAATGGCGGAAAAGTTATTGTTTTCACCGAGATGACAAAAAACGATACCATCACAGCCCTATACTCAAGAGCGTTGCCAAGACAAAATGTTCATGTCACTCATGTAATATTGTCTGCACATAATCAGCACAAAAATAACTTTCAATGAGGCTTCAGCAAAAACCAACACTGTTTCTTCATGTAAATCCCTAAACCCAAGTTACTGCTACAAATACTTACATTTTTGACTTTTCAAGCCCTATCACTGCTTCCCTCCATCTATTTCCTCCACCTCAGGAACACTGATAGTGTACTTCCTGACAGAGTTGACAGCAGAGACTCACCCACAAGCAATGTGTCTGAGAGTCAGCAGCCCGCAATTACCTGCCATCTCTCAGCATCAGGGGCCACACAATGACCTGCAGGTCAATCAAAAGCCTCAAAGATGTGGAGATGAGATGACCTTTGACACATACATACACACACACGCACACATTCGTACAGTAGATCTTTCTGACCCTGCACCCCTCTACAGTGTCACTTGCACACACATATTTACTGTACACAGTGCTCTCGTGTACTGATGGGTTTGTGGCTTTAGAGGACTCAATAAGTCACAGGAGGCTGTTCTGCTCTGTTTGGCATTATTCTTCTTGCTCTGCCTCTGACAGGAAGACAGCCAAGAATCATGGAGTCAGCCAGCTGGAAGAAAACTCACATGAAAAACAGGCATGACGTTAACTGCATCTGTAGTGATGATGCTGTATGCTAGCAGCAAAGGCACAGCTCTCAGAGAACTGTGTGTACATTTTTACTGCAATGGAGAGAAATGAGAAGAACAGAAAAAGAAGCTGCATCTCTCAACCAGTCATAACGCAAGCTGCATCCAAGACTTCAAACTCGATCCCAAGATAACTCAGAAAATGGTTCACTATGAAATTTATAGAGATGTACTACAATGTATGTACATTCAGTAGAAAAATAATACCCTTTACTTCAAGCAGTTTTTGGAGCCATATATAATGGGGGGGGGGGGTCACCATAGGACCCACAACACAATATCATCATAGTTAAGCCATTATTCAATATAATTACAATATATTCAAACCTTTCGTGATATACTGAATATTGCTATATATCTCACATATCTTGTGATATATTGCAATTGTTACCTTTCTTTCAACTGCAAAGTACAATTTTCTCATCGAACTATGTGAACTGTTTCCAACCTGTCACTATCCAAAACCTGTTTATTTACATTGCAGTAGAGACTGTGGAGTAAATAAGTATAAGACACATTTGCTGTGCACATAAGCACTGAGGTTTTTGTGGTCTGCGCATTATTGTGGCTTGATAGTGTGCAACATAACTCCTATTAGAGATGGCGAATAAAACAGATACCTGCTGCCTTCAGACTGCTGTAAAGGGACTCGTGAGAGTAAAGGAATGGGACTACAGGGTTTGCAAACATGGTTGTGGCTCATTGAGGCTTTACTTTAGCATAGTAGTGCTAACATGCTAGTAATGACAATGCCAATATGCTGATGTTTAGAAGATTAAGTGTTCCCAATGGTCCTTGTCATAGTTTGAGAACATTTGCTAATAAGCACAACAAAGTACAGCTGAGGCTGATGGGAGTGAGGCTGGCTCCAAAAGTCAGTCAATCCCCACTGACACTCACGTTTTAATGTCCAACTTTACAGCCAAAAAAAACATGTCTACACCCTGGTAAATAAATAAACTCAGGTCTCCAACATTCATGAGGACTGTGAGGGGGGTTTATATAGCTCACCTACATTTTATTAAGGCTTATCATTAGACACACTGAAGGGTGGGCCTGCTTTGAGTGAGAGGCTTTCTGTGAGGCGTTGCTACCATCTATGAGTAAGATCTCCCCATTGCTAATCCACACTCCACTCTCTCATTCAATTATAATGGCAACGGCCAAGATACCAAACTTGAGGCATTATTTTTTACAGTCTGTAAAAAATGCATTTCTTCAGATGCACCACCATTCTGGTGTCTAGTGTGCCACATGGCAGAATCAGAAATACTTTATTGATCCCTGGGGGAAACTGTGGAGTACATTTTATAGTTAAAATTTTCAGTTATAAAAATATCTGTATAGAGAGAAAAAAAAGTAAGCAATTAATCTACTGTAGAAAAGTCTCCACGCCTTTATATCAGCTCTAAATTAAAAAAAAACAGGTATGCAGTGAGAAGATGGCAAAACAGGATAGATGTGGTGCGGTCCTGTTTCATAGTGAAATCCCTTGATGCAGCTTTTTGAACACACTGAAGCTGTTTCAACTCCTCTTGGCTAAGGCAGCTAAACAGAGTGATGCACAAGTCAAAGTGAGAGGAGATAAAGGCACGTTATAATCCTTTCTGTATCACTAAAATGCATGATGGCTCTAATTTTAGCTGTGCTCCTGAGATGGAAAATCATGGCTGCACAGGTTTTTAGCATCTCTTACAAAACGCCATCAACACACTCCAGATTTTTTAAAGGTGGACTGAATATGAGTTATTCAGCAGACTGAGAACAGGTTGAATCTGGCTGGAAACATAACAAGGACTCTTATCTATATAGAAAAATAGGAATTATTTTCAATTTTCATTACCTTATGTCATATGCTTTATACTATTAAAAATATTCAAAGATGAAAACTGGTTCATAGCTTTGTCATTACTGAGAAGTTAAGCAGGGTGTCATCTGCAAAATATTTAATGTACATTTTATGTTGCAATAATTAAATTAACTAAAGAGCACTTAAACTGTGATACTTTATTTATTATTATTTATTTTAAAAACTAAACTAAGATTTTCAAGTTTCATTTGTGCAAATTAGTTCAAACATAGGCAAAAAGTTGGGTGTTTTACTTTACGCAAGTGGAATTTGTATTTATAGAAACACTTTCCTCAGATTTTCACTATATTTTGCCCAAACAACTTGTCTGCTCTTATCTGGATTTCAGGCCATCATCTTTATCTAGTTAGGCTGATTGAGTCAAACAAATAACACACACAGCCCACACTTAAATCGAATAGAATGCTGAGCTTAGGGCACAGGTACAAATAAACAATTTCTTCAATGTTCTTAATTTATAAAATGAAACACACTCATCATCCAAACAACATTACTGTAATTACAACAGTTGAGTGGTGGAGTGTTAAACAACTCCTGGAAACTGTTTAATGAGGAGGCTGGAAATGTACACTGTTTTGTTTTTAGTAAGTAATAATCATGAATTTGATCATGTGTGCCTTTGTGAGTTTGTGAGAGTGCGTATCCTTCTGTTCGCAGCTAATCTATTTTGTGTGCATGCTGTGATTCACAATTGTTGATAAACCTCTTTCAGTGACTTATACTGTCATTGACTTCTGACTCCTAACTCTTCTTAACGAGCTGGTAGGGGCTGCAAGTTTTCTTGAAAAAAAGCAACAATCCTAAAAATTTGTTGCAGGCCAGATTTTGGCCTTCGTGGCTCAAAAACTGACACGCACCAAAAGATTTATACATACATACATACATACAGATACATACACTTGGTCTATGCTGGTTGTTGTTGTTTGAAAAATTTCAATATATGAGCTTGTGCCAAATAGGTTCATTTTTTCCTTCGGAGAGAAAATGAAAAGCTATTCCAGGAGGTGAATTGGCATATTCAACTGACACGGTATTCATCTATTATAACCTTCAAGGCTTCAGTCAGCTAACTGAAATGTCAACATATAAGAATACAAATGTCAAGAGGTTAAGGCCCCAATGCAACATTTCTTGAATACATAAATAAAACAAAGTCTATTCTCATGCATGGTTAAAAGGTTTGGTTTTGCAGGAGCGATACGAGCATTCTGTGGATTACTTAACTGATTTTACGCATATGAAAATACTAGGCTGTTTTCCTGCTGTACATTTAAAAAAAATATTAATGCATCAAAGAATATAATTAAATACATTTCGTAAATATTAAGTATTCATTTGTTTGCACTTTAAAAGACCTGCCAATCAATGTGAAAGCGGGAGTATGTTCTAAGTTTATGTATTGATTTTTCATGGTGGGGCCACTCATTTGTTTGCATTGCAGGTGCGAATAGCTCCTTTAAGCTCTAACGTGACTTTCAAATGTGATGAGTCATCAGAAGTGTGGAGGTCCATACGTTACACGAAGTGAGCCGGACGCAATTGACATTTCAAACAGAGGGACGGTGGGAAATTACAGGTGGTGTTGTTCTATTGTGGACTAATTACTCATTCTGTCTCCTCTCCTCTCCTCTCCTCTCCTCTCCTCTCCTCTCCTCTCCTCTCCTCTCCTCTCCTCTCCTCTCCATCGCTCTCTCGCTCTGTCTGTCTGTCTCTCTCTCTCTGACGTCTGTAGTCAGATACCGAGTTCTGGGATAAGATGCAGGCAGAGTGGGAAGAGCTCGCTCGGCGGAACTGGCTGACGGAAAACGAGCAGGCACAGATTCCCTCCTCGGTCTCTCCACATGAGAAGGTCACTATCATTACAACATTACAATCAGCACATGCAGAAATTAATCTTGATGTGATAGATGACAGTGTCAGCCTCTGAAGAATAAACAATGCAAGCTTGTTTAGAGTTGTACTACAATGAGTTGTCCAGCATTTTGAAAAATCATATAAATTATGATTAAAGTACTTTTGATATTACAATTTTATATAAAAAATACACCTCAATCATGCATAATGCCCAAAATAAAGAGAGTACACAATCCCACTGTTTCCCTTTCCCCCCAAACTAAAGAAATAATTCAACATTTTGGGAAATCGATACCACTTTCATGTTTGTACATTAGCTAAAATGCTTGAGCCAGGACATGGTTAACTTAGCTCAACATAGAAACTTGAAGTAGGGGGAAACAGCTGGCCTAGCTTTGTCCAAAGTTTAAATATATGGCTAAATTTACAAATTAACAGGTTTCATCTTGTTTGCTTAATCCGTACATAAATAGAGATTTAAAGGGAAACTTTGCTGATTTTCAACCTGCACTGTGTCATCACAGTGTGTTTCAGCCTCTGGAGCAAGCAGCACAGGAAGGGGGACAGTTTTCTGCTTTAAAAAGAAGTTACTAGAGTCTTGTTGTACCAAGTTACTAGCTGAGACTCTAAAATGTGACACAACTCACATACTCTTTTACATGTACTGATTAAACAAATAAGATATGTCTTTCTTTGGAGGTACTGGTAGGTGATTAAGATTGTGGAGGCAATTAACTGAGACTGCTAGTTTTTTCCCCTCTGTTTCCAGTCTTCATGTTAATCTAAAGACGATCATTTCAAGGCAGTAGCTTCATATGCAATGCATAAGGTGAGATGATAGTGTTATCGATCTTCTTATCCAACTCTCTGCTTTCCAAAACAAAAAAAAAAAAGTGACAAATGCACCTGCCAAAATGTCACACTTTTACTTTATACCCTGTTGTTGGATGTGGACACTTTTCTATTCACATAACAATGTCAACCTAACCTAACCTAACCCTAAATACAATCTGAAAAAATGCTTCTATGGTATTCTTTGATTAAAAGCATCATAAAGCTTTCTGGCTCATAAGTGTGAACACTAGCTTTTATTCAGAGCCCAAATTGTGCAGAGCTGCCTTGTGCAGTACTATACTCTACCGTATAGCATTACCATATATGCTATACAGTAATGCTTGTGGGTCTCAGAGGACAGAGCATATGGATGAGCAGTATGTTTTAAGGCTTTTTTTTACCAGCTAGCCCTTTTTTTTATGGGCAAATGATATGAGATCAGACCTCTGGGCTTTCTGATTGATCCCAGTGCAGAACTAGTTCTTAAAGAAAAAGCTGTTTCAAAGTCATCATGCTCAGAAGCAGTCAACAACACACTCCAGGGTAATCATAGTTTGAAAATGCAAAGTTTAACATTTAAAGAGAACAGACCAACCCTGGGGAGCTCAGCCCAGGTTTGAAGTGAAGCAGAAAAGATCAATTCCTGCTGCTGGAGCTTTGCTTAAATATACAACTGCATAGGACAGTTGCCTTGGTTTGCATTTGAATATCGAAGAGAAAGAAACTGACATTGCCACTGTCATTTTTTCTTTTTTTTTTGGCTGACAGGGTTACTACTTCCACACTGATAATCCTTATAAAGACTTGCCTAACGCATTTGAAGAGGGACTAAAGAAGTCTCGAGAGGGAGACTTGCCAAACGCTGTGCTTTTGCTGGAAGGAGCTGTCTTGCAGGACCCTCAGGATTCAGAGGTGAATTCATTTAGCACACACACACACACACACACACACACACACACACACACACACACACACACACACAGTATTTTATCCTTATTTAACCAGGCCCCGGAGACACTCATATTTACAGCTGAGGACGAAGACACATTTATAGCACAGATGGCCAATAAAACTGCAGTCCTGCACCGGTCAACCAGCAGTTGGGTTTTCAGCGCAACGTAATGACTAAATCCAGCCCCAATAACTCTACCTCATGCTGAGAGAAACTAGAGAGGAAGAATGCTTCACTGACCACACAGGCAGTGTGAAGCAGATTTAGTAGGCAGCACCCACGGGCTAGACGCCGATTGCCTGTAGAGGGCAAAGGCTTTTTTTCTTGTTAAAAGAGTTGTTTACTGTAGCAAATATACTCAACTTGTCCAACCTCTTGATGAGAATTTCCATTTGCCCAGTGAGCTGAATAATAGCTCATTCCGCAGGTTTTTTCCCCTTTTCATATTCTCCTCATTTCTAAAGAAGTGACCTCTTTGCAGGCTGAAAGAGCAAAGCCTTCATACAAAGTACTTTCGGAATCCCCTGGAATATACAGAAATGTGCCAGTTATTCCGAGGAGAGGATTATCCCGCGGTGTATGGAACTAATACGATTCCGAAATTCCTCCTAGGGCGCTTAGTGGCTTATTGCCCCACTGTGAAGACCTCTGAATCAGTCAGAAATAATTTCGACCCTCATTTCAAAGAGTGGAACAAAAAAGCATCTGCAGAGATTAGCCTTAGAACAGGTTATTAAGTGTGCCCTTACAGACACAAACGCAGAGGAGTAATCTCATAATCTTACATTTTGGATTTGAGGTTGGCTATATATCATTGTCTGCCCTCTTGTGCTGATCAAGGGTACTCTCCATTTGCATGTCCCTGCTAAGGGCCAACACTGGCACAAAGATCAACCGCAGTGCCTCTCACATAGTCACATTCATGCAAGGGCGTAGGTTTTGTTTCAACATTGAAGGGGGAAGACAACAGAAATGTGGGAGGGTTTGGGGGTCCTCCACTGGAAAATTCTGAGTATCCAACACTTTGTGAATTTGTGTTCATCAATGTGTGTCTTTTCTATTTCAATATCTGATCTAAACGTCTTTAATTTTTTCACCAAAAAAAAAGGCCTCAGCTACTTTTCCCCTGCACCTATTCAAAACTCGATTGGTCTATTAGTTTACTAATTTGCAACTATTTTGATGATCAGTTTATCATTTAAGTAATGTTTTCAGCACAAATATCAAACATTTGCTAGGTCCATCTTCTCTAGTATGAGGATTTGCTACTTCTCTGTCTACTTAATAAAGGAAAGGGTGATTTGTATGAAAAGAAAGAAGTAAAGAAAGAATTTTTGCAGTGTAGTATTGCAGCTTTAATACTCATTAGCTGGTGCTTTTCCCATATTCAGTTTCTTTCGATAAATTTAGTTATGCATCTAATTATTAAACTCTGTGTTTGGGCAAGTGTCATGCATAATGCAGTTGTCCAATCCAGCAAGTGAAAAAAATGTGATTTCTCATGAAATACTACCTAAAAATTAAACTGCATACTGTATAGCTAAAGCTGAGCTTTTCCAGCTGAGCTGCATGTGCATCTCAACACTAAGTGTTGAGATGCACATGCACACTTAACTCTCTGATAATACTGCACACTTAACTCTCTGATAATAATGTCGTATATGCCCTAACATTAAGATTTGCTCTGAACCTAACGCAAAGATTGTCCAAGAAGGGCTCTCGTACATCGTACCCCGCTCAGATTCTTTATAACCCAGCCTTAAACTGTAGTGTCTTTTGAGATATTTGGTAAAAAATACATCCATGATGATAAATCCAACACTGAATGTCTTCTGTGATTATTTATCTTTTTTTCTGATTGAAAAAAATCACCTGGTTACCCAATCACAGTGGCAGAGGGTTCAGGACAAAATGCCACAAAGAGCAAACATCCCATACTGTTCATGTACAAGTGCTAAATAACAACTAACATTATTAGCTGGGAAAAAAGCTTTGGTGGACACATGGCCTTACGAAAGTAACACCTGTGACTGTCCAATCAATCAGAATTTGATCAGAGCCTGTCAACCAATCAATCGACTGACCAACCAGAGGATGTCAACTCTAGAAAATAGTGAAACCACAATTTCCAAGAGGCCATGGTAATGCTTTTAGTGTGCTGTGTTGTTCAACTAACAGTCCAAAACCCAAATATTATTATTGCAAAAATCACTCAGATAGTTCACAACACCTCAATAGTCCCTTATTTTAATTTCCTATTGAGCAAATAATCATTCAGCACTACATAAAATGAGACATTTTGACAGACAAGTAAATTATTACTTAATTGTTTTTAAATGATAAAGCAGTATGTCAGTGAGTCATCTCTGACAGCTTCATTGAATAATAAATGGTTTTCTACTGCTCTGATGATTTAATGTAGTATCTGAGAGTATCTAAGGCCAACCCCCCGAGCTTAACACTTTTTTACACACACATTTTTAGTTATAATTGCATGAGCCCTTGTTTGACCTCATGAAAGTTTTACAATGGATGGAGTTCTAAATGTTAAATGCACCGAAGCTCCTCTGAGTGAATATGTCTGAAACACTGGCGTCATTTGCTCTGTATTGGATCCCACTCATTGTGCCTGACTGATGATGCTGAGCCACTCTAACTATGTTTCAGTCCCTTGAGAATACCGGCTATGGAGTCCAGATTTCCATTCTGTTGTTTACTGTTACCTGTATTTTGTTTCCCTGCAGGCTTGGCAAGTGTTGGGGACCACGCAAGCTGAAAATGAGAATGAGCAGGCTGCGATCGTCTCCCTCCAGAGGTAAGGAGAAACAACTGCATCATATTCCCATTTAAAATAATTTTAAAAAACCCACTCTAAAAACTTGGCGGAGCTGTAAGTGATTATTGCTCAGACACACCATATGTTTGCACAAGTTGGACTTGGTGAAGTTAAAAGATAAAGTCCATTGTATGAAATTTCCCTGAGACGTTTTGATGAACATTGTGGCAGAAGTCTATTCAGCAAGAGGACTCAAAATTCTGATGCAGAGATTTGTTATATTTAAAGTCCAAATAATAATGGCTCTTCACGTCACTGTTTTACTTTACCAACCATCGACTGGGAAGAAACATTCCGTGATTTTTAGTCCTAAAATAGAGACACCCCACATGGATGATGATTGCACAGGGCAAGGGTATGAGTCCTCAATGGGAGGTGGCCCACTTTCATTCATAACACTGCCGAAGCCAGAAATTGCACTTATCTGAGAGTGTGAACACTGAAAACACAGGAGACAGCCATTCAGGAAACCAAGCAACCTTTGTTTTAAAAGTGCGACATAGATGGTCCATTCTGTGAAGTAAAAATAATACTAAGAAATAAATAAATAAAAACATTTGATTGCAGTTTTACGTAAATGGGATTACAAAGGATGTGAATAATTTATTTTTCAGTTCCTGCAAGAATCTCACTTAATCCAATTGACTGATGCATATTCTGAAACCACATTCAGACCTCGAATAGTTTGCATGGTGTACATTATGTAATAGCTCCATCTGTGAGGGGTGTGTTTGGTACGAAGTGAGATTAAATGTTTAACTGGCATTAGTCCTGTTGTTGCTACACTGGCAACACTTCAGTTGGCGAGCACCATGTTATCCTGCTGTATTCGGCTTCTTTTTTTTTTTTACCACTTCATTAAAAATTGCCACACAGACAAAATATAAAATCATGCAATTAAAAATAAATTGTTTGGCTGATGTCTATTTTTTGTGCAAAGAACTTTTGCTTAGTTCACTTTTAATGCTAAAAACATGTGAGCTTTGTCTCTACAGTTCTCTACAAAAACATTTTCTGAAGAGCTGTAGATAACTGAAGTGGCAAAGATGTGACTGATGTGTTTGTGGTTAGTTTGATTATGTACACAAAAACATATTGCAAACATGGGACTTCATGGGACACCTTGTGCACATACAATGCAACATTTTTCACAAAAAACATTCTTGTAAGTATACAGTGGATTTGTGTGGCCTTAACCAATATTTAAATAATCTTCACCTACAGCACATTGCTGTGGGGGACTGAAATAATTTGGTTTGACTGAGATTATGTGGGTTTTAAGGAAGTTGGCGCATCAGCTGTAGCAAATCTGTCTGGAAAACTGTCTTGATGAAATCTTGTTTTGGCCTCTCCTCCAGTTTCTTAACAAATCCAAGTTGTTCATCCAGCACAGTGCTGCTCTTCTCCCCTTTTCAATTACAAAAGCCAGCATAGATCTTAGTGGCGATTGTCCAAGTGATATAACCGGTGACATAACTTTAGCTCTCGCTACAAACACACTTTCCATTTCCAGCTCGTCAAGAGCTTTTTTTCCCTAAATGCAAATCAGCTAACCCTGCTACTGAGGGCACCATGCAGGCCCTGTCCTCTGCTGGAGAGGCAGAGCAGGAAAGGTGCAGCTCACGCATCCTGACCGAGAAATCATTAGCCTTCGCCTGATGTTCCCGTGCTTTGGCCTGTCCCAATTAATGCCTGTCAAATCTAAATTTTCCTTTGAAGTGCACACCTCACACCATGTCTTCTCTCCCATCCCTGGGTCCTGTCTCTCCATCCAGGTGTTTGGAGCTCCACCCAAACAACCTCCCAGCTCTCATGGCTCTGGCAGTGAGCCTGACCAACACTGGTATGCGACATGACGCCTGCGAGGCCCTGCTGCGCTGGCTGCGACACAATCCAAAGTACAAGCACCTACTGAAGGGCAAGACCCACCTTATTGGATCCCCAAACTCCCAACGCAGGATGTCTACTGCTCCCAACATGGGAAGACACGAAAGGTGGAGTACTTAGAATTAAAAGGCAGAAAGTTTAACAATACATTAGACCTTATTAGGTCTGAACAAGCAACAGGGTTGCTCAGATATGAAAGTTTAACCTCTTTATTTGACCTTTATTGCAATGACTAGTGTCCAAACAAAAAATAATATCAAAATATCACAACTGAATTTCAACGTTATCTAACAGTTACAGAGTCTCTAAGTAGCTTATACCACAAAACCTTAAATAAAAGCTTAGTTCCAATTAAACACCCAATCCCTTCAAATATGCGGGTGTGGCTACACATTTTGACAAATAAATGCCTGTCTCAATTAGAAGCCTGGCCTTGTTGCCATGCATTTCATTTTTACAAAAGTTATTTGTATGTATAAAATCAGGTTGTTGGCTACCCACTGGAGATAACAGTAGTTAGCTGTTTAGATCACACATATAAATAGTGGCATATGTTTAAACTTTTGTCAATATGGACATGCTACACAAATGGTTAGCTTGGTAAAATTCTCTGCAATCCATCCGTTTGTTTTACTGCAACCATGAGCACCAAAGAAGACAGCAATACCTGCATGGTAAACAGGACACACGCAAAAAGAGAGATATAAATAAACAATTTAATTGTATTTCCCACCTTTGCTGAGCAACTGTTTTGTGTGATAGGAATTAAAAGCCCATCCTATACACACACACACACACACACACACACACACACACACACACACACACACACACACACACACACACACCTGTCCATAATATAAACCTGCTAAATTCAGTAATTTCAGCAAACAATATCCCAGACTATTTAAGTTTAACAGCATACATGTGCTGCATGTTGCAAACTCAAAAACAAGATCTTAACCAGTCATTTCAGATTATCATTTGTTTAAAATATTATTACTCTCTCAGACAGAGCAAAAACGATTTCAAGGACTTTCAACCACAGCTGGTACTGGTGTAATTTCACTGCTAAGGTAGCATGCATGGAGATATGTGTATCCATCTTGTCTGCTGTAGGAGGCAGACCATCCCTTTTATCTTGATCCAGAAAATAATAGGCTGTTGTATATATCAGATTGAAAAGGCCTAATCACTTTATCAAATCATTAATCGTCTAGTCAATGTTAAGAGGTACATCCCTAGTACTGTGGTCTCCGCTCTAATCCATGAATATCATCCTTTTCATTTCTGCTTCTTCCTCCATCCCTAACTCTTTACATTCATCTTTGCAGTTCTCCTCCCTCCTTTATTCTCTCTCCTCTTACTTTCCTTTATCCTCCCTCCCTTTTATATACTGGCCTTGTGGAAACAACATATAACACAAAGGGCCTGGCTGTATTTCCCATAACTTCTTCAAAATAAAAGCTAGTAAAAATATTTTAATGTGAAGCAGCAACAGCAGAAAAGATTGGGTGACATACAAAGTTTTTAAATTGTTTGCTGGGCTCTTGTTTTGCCCTTAGTGGTAGCCATGTAGCCATGCTCTGAATAAAGGCCTCTTAACCTAATTTAACTGCATTTGTCCCTGCTCCATGCATGATTGCCTTAAGTTTGTTTTCATATCCCATTTATTGACCCTTTTCTTTAAGAGCATCAGCATTTTTTCAGTTTCATACGACAAAGACAGTCCTCCAGCACACCACTACCTTGTTGTCTTGTTCACAAGAAGGAAAGATTCAGTTTGCATTGTTAGTAACAAAAAACAGCTGCAACACAATTGAAAGTAATACAAACCAAATGTACCAAAAACTTATACACAGAGAGAAAAAAAGTCTCCAATATAGACAATTGGGTTTAGCTGCCAACAGTCTCGCATAGCCAAACTTGTTTTAGCACGGTGCCATTGCTGGAGAAAGGTCTGACTGAACCAGGGCCCCAGAAAGCAAACTTGTGTGTATTAGAATAGCGAAGGCACGAGATTGGTTAAAACATCAAGGTAAGCCAATCAGAGGAAGACTGAGGCAGAGTAGGGCCGGTCAGGCCTTCGCTATCCTATGAAACACAAATTCACCCCAAAGAATGCTGCTCAGCCTTGCTTCTAATTTTTTCCCTGTGGCCACTTGTGGTACTGCAGCAAAAAATCCCCTACAGCCCAAAAGCGTTTTCCCCAAAGACCACTGTTATTAAAAAAAAAGAGCTGTCTGTGAAACTGTTGACAGAACACCTCTGACTGCAAACAAGGTCAATTATAGGGTTGGGTATATCATTTCCGATACCAGTGTCACAAATGATTGACTTCAAATTCAGTATGTCTTGACAGTTTAAAGTACACGTAATATTGATTGATACAATGCACTATTTACAAATTGACATAATGCATTCACATTATCAATAAAAATTAAACCAACAACAATAAGACAGACATTTCTCTATTGTCTGTTAAGGAGTGGCTATAGTGAGAATAGCTGGTCCACCTTAACAGTCCACCTTAAGGGAACTGGTCAGTTTCTAATGTGAGGTTAACTTGGCTTGCTGACTTCGGGGCTGACCCCCTTCACTGTAATCAGCAAGTGTGAATGACATGGGAGCTTTGTTTGGGACTTGAGGAGTTGTAGCATTTCTTTACTGACAAAAAGCCCAAACTGTGCACACACTGCACTGTTGTTTTTTAAATTCACCCTCTCTGCTCGAGTCACTGCCTCACTGTCACAGGCACACACATGCTTTCTCTCTCTTTCACTCTCAGCTGCCCACTCGCTGCGCACACACTCTTGCATCCAAATGATGCACGAAATCTACGTCATGATTCAGTCCAGCAGGTACAGCTGGTTTTCAGTACTTAACCCTAACAAATTATGACTCTATTATAAATTTTATATCCATCCTTTCCTCAAGCTGAGAAAAGCTATTCAAAAATGCGTGACTTGGGGTGTCCAGTAGCTCAGTTGGTAGAGGAGGGGCCCCATGTACAGAGGCCACGGGTTTGATTCCAGCCTCGGCCCTTTGCTGCATGTCATCCCCTCTCTCTCCCCCTTTCACACTCAGTCTACGAGCTGAGTGGCAACTCACAGGTGGGGCCAGCAGGTAAAAAAAACAGTATCGCCCATATTCGGGGGCCACATACCCTGGGACTAAACCTGGAGGCAAGAACCATATCTGACCTATGTGGATGCAAACAAGGCGAACTATTCTAAGGTCCCATCCTGGGGTTTGATATCCAGATATACCAGTGCATCACATTGCTGAACCCATTATAATTCTGTACTAGGAGAAAAAAATGCTCCGGGTTGTTTGCATTTCTTTTAACAAATCATAATATTCTTGCAGCGATGGTGCCCTTGCAAAATAATGTGAGGAGATTGTGGAAGGGAAGAAGAATTTCATCTAAAATAGGCGGCCAATGGCAGGCTTTTACACATGATCTACATCCTGTGAGTCAGACTAAGGTACTGAAGACACACCTGAGAGGAGTGGATCACCGTGGACGCTATACCAGCACTGCCTGGGGGCAGATATCCCTTTTGGCTGTGAGGCTGTAGTAGAATCATACTCCATGTCATCACGGTTTGGGGCTGATAAAGTTGACTAACTGAGGTACAGACACTCACGGGACACGTGGAATTCATCATGTTTATCGTGTTATTTTATATTTGGCTCATTTTCTTTATAGTTGATGGAAATTCAATTAAAATAGCGACCCTACTGGCTCAACAAAAAAAAAAAAAAAACACATACATTTTTCTTTTTCTGTTAACACAAAGGACATAATTAATATAAAGTGAATAAATGAACAAAAACAACACTGAATTTTACTTGCCCTGCACTAATTCAATTCTCTCTGCATTTGTCCTTGCTGTTATTTCTCTTTTTTCCACCACTTCATCTCTCCTTTACCCTCCTGTCAATCTCCCCCTCTCTCTTATTTTAACACTCAGTGAATAAAAGTTGACATGCAGTACAATGCACATCATAGCTTTGCAATCTTAAGAGCGCTCACTCAGCAGCTTTAAGTCACACTAATCCTTAGCTGTGTCTGTGTGATCTTTGTGTGTGCATGTGTGTGTGTGTGTGTCCACAGCTCCCTGCTTCCAGAGGTCAAGGAGCTCTTCCTGGAAGCAGTTCAGCACAACTCTGACAGCATCGACCCGGATTTGCAGACAGGCCTTGGGGTGCTCTACAACCTCAGTGGAGAGTTCAACAAAGCTGTGGAGTCCTTCAATACAGCCCTGTCAGTGCGGCCTGAGGTAGGAACTTGGACACACACACACACACGCATGGTCGCATGAAAAGATGCAGATTAGACAGACTGGAGCTGTTGATGTACAAACGCTTGTCAGAGACAGAGATGCTCTGCAGACAGAAACAGATTCATTGGTTAAATCAAGCCTCAGTGGGAGAAACGATGACAGAGAAAACTGCAAATTACCTAACTTGGCAAAAAAAGAAAAAGTTAAAATCTGCATCTTAAATCAATCACATCATTTAATTATAACCCCCCCCCCCCTTGTCACCACTTATGGAACAAGCATACAGTATGCTAACATTTTGAGAATTTTATGGTAATACAACAAAAATCAAAACATAGAAAGATTTCTCATGTCAAATGTATTGTGCAAAACATACATATTGTTTTCTATCTGATTTATAACACAAACGAATGTGTGTCATAAAGTATTATACTGAAACTGGTGTTTTAGATCACCATATTATTAAAGGGTCAGTTTAACCCAAAATTCACAGCACTTTTCCAATTACAACTACCCCAGGGAATGAAAAATTCAAAATAAGATGTCTTCTTTGTTCAGCATAGTCTCCTAGATAATTATAAGCTCAATTTAACATCATTATAAAATTCTGACCATTTTTTCATAATTCCTAAATGCCGCCCCAGAGAAATAACCTTCCTCTTGTCTCAGCCTGATCATTATTAAAGATCTTAAAGTGCTCTTTTTCCTCTCTCACTGCACTAATTTTTATTTGAGGTACCAGGAAGATCCAAAAGAAAACTTGATTGGCTGTTAAATTAGCCTGCACACTTTCAGAATTTTGGCTCAGTGATCAAATTCAAGTCTTAACACGATGTAGTTGGAAAAACAGATCAGAATTTAGCAAACTCCAATAAGTTACTTATTTATTCCTGATAAGACAAAAAAAAAAGACTATTGTGAGCAGCATTTTTTTTCCTCTGGGTGCTGATATCCAGCCATACAAATACTTTCCGAGATCTTAATATTTCTGCTGCCACTCAGTATGTGCTGTGGTCTCACTGGCAGAGATCTGACCAGCTGACTGTTAGCTTGTAAGCTGTGGTTGGTAAACACACGGATGTACTGCTTTCCTTGCAGAAACAACATATGTCTGACAGCTGGTTGACTCCAGCTGGAACTCTATTATGACAATGATGTAAACTCTGCACCTTTCATGAAACGCTAGTAGTCATCGATGATCACAGGCTCATTCAGATATTCACATCCAATACATTTTACAAAACTGCTCATCTCTGCCCAGTTGGACTCCGAGGACGAGAGTTTGTTTATGTATCCTGGCTGGTGTCTGTTGATAGGATGCTATATTACACGGAGTCATGCAATATTTTATGGTATAAAAACAATTCTTCCTGTAAACAATGTAATCAAAGTAATGACTAAAGTAAGATTTTATTCTTCATCACATACTGTTACTCTTATACTTTTCTCAATGTTTATTGTGAATTACTGTAATAATTATGATAATAAAAATGGACACTTTGACAATTGCACAGTACTGTAACAGCTGTAACAGCAGTAGGAGTGCCACACAATTCCAAGATTTGGGTGTTTATTATGCCACATCCCAATTTACTGCTGAATCTAACCATTGTATGGACCTGCATGAGCTATTTTACATGAAGGGGGGGCAAGAAGGAAGATCCAGGCACGGGTTTGATGGAGGGAAATTTACAACTGCTAACTAACACATACCTCCCACATTGTAATGATACAATGCTGGTTCAAAATCTGCAAAATATCCCTTTGAGTTTATAATTTTGGATTTTCATTATGCAAGTTAAATTAAGTTAGTGAGATATAATGGCTATTGCATTTTGTTTTACTTTGTAGCGAGAACACAACGTTATCATAATGATTTACAAAATATGCGCTAACTCCAGCAGTTTAACTGATTTGGCCTCTGACAAACACATTTAGTGTTTAAGATCTGTTACAAACACTCACGCAACACTACGGCGCACACTCGAAAACCATAAACTGTCACACAGCACATGCTCCCATGCAAACATATATAGCCAACATGAAGCCCTCAAGCTTGTACACACCCTTGGAGAGATGGAGCCACAAATATCCAGGGAAAGCTCATGCAAACAAATGCAGTGAAGCACGTCAAAGTGTCACAGCAATATGTGAAATAAGGAGCTGCCAAATCTGGCCTCATGAACTGCTGACTGGCACACATATGATCTTAGAGTAAATCCAGATCCAGTGCACACATTTACGCAGAAACTTAAAGCACGCTTTGATGCAAATTTCATCCACAACAAACAAAATAATCACACACACAATTACAACCACAAACTTTTCCTCCATCTCTGCATCTCCTTCATGCAAATCTGTCTCTGTCCTCTCAGCGCTGTCCCAGGCCGGCAACAATATTACTCACTGTTAAATCCAACCTCCCACATTTGACTTGGTAATATCTGCTCCCCTGCTGGAAAAAATAGCTCTGAACACAAAGGGAGGTAATTATATCCCGCTGCTAGGCTTAGCCAAAGATGAAGGACCCCTATACTGTGGCAGACCATGACCTCTGTGTGTGCCTGTCTACCTGCAGGTGGGAAACAATGGCAAGGACACTGTGTGATGTAACTCAGGTCTCCTTAAAATACCCTTGTTAGGTTACTTCATAGCAGGGAGCAGCGTTAACACTCCAAACAGCTCCTTGTTATTTGTGTATGAAAAATTAAAATACAGAATTATGTCTCTAACGCTGCTTTGTCATGCTGTCTCTGCACATAAAGGTTGAGTGTTATGATGTAGCACAGATTATTTAGCTCTATTTCACTCGCACTTTTCTATTTAACACACTGTCAGCTGCTAGATGAGGTCTCTCAGAGATGGAAAACATTTAAGACTTAAAAGATAACTGAAGAGATGTTGCTAATGGGTTTTTAATTCAAGCTAATGAATTACTAATTAAATACATACTGAAATATTTTTAAATGCAAGCCATATTGTCGAGGCTGACAGCATCTAACAACACACATCACAGTGAAGTTGCCTTGACACTGCTCATCCCTAAACCAACCCCACCACTCGCCCTCCATGCAGGACTACTTGTTGTGGAACCGCCTGGGGGCCACGCTGGCAAACGGGGACCGAAGCGAGGAGGCGGTGGAGGCCTATACGCGAGCCCTTGAGCTGCAGCCGGGGTTTATCAGGTCCCGCTACAACCTAGGCATCAGCTGCATTAACTTGGGGGCACACAGGTGAGTGACCTGGGGCTATCAAAGGGTGGGACAAACCTCCCATGCTTGTTTTATGCAGTGGAGGAGAATTAATTAGGGATGAAAAATCAAAATGGTACTTCAGGCCACTGAAAAAAATAAACACTCTAATGAACTGAGATGAATAAATCCAAACTCAGCAATCCACCTGTAACACAGCAGCAGGCTCAGACCCTTCAACTATGCAGCAAAACAATACACAAATATTCTAACTGGGGCTACAAATATCAGTTACGTGGCTTATTATTTTCTCACTTATGCTATTAATCATTTAATCTACCGTGTCAGAAAATAATGAGAAATGGCTGTTATAATTTCCACAGCATGTGGTCTCTGTTAGATTTCTTGCTGAATTTGCCCAACAGTCGAAACCTTAAACATGATAATGTCAGGACCTCACAATGAAGAGGCAGAAATCACAGAATATTTGGTTTTGCCTTAAAAATGACTGAAAGAACTGACATTAAAATGAATGCTTATACATTTTTTGTCTTTCTATTCTGTCAAATAATCATTCCAGCTTTAATTTAAAAAAAAAAAAAAAAATCACAAAATTTGTGAGTCTCTTAAATTACTAGTGTGGTATGCAGATGACTATCAGCATACACATATGAACATAATGTTGAAAGTCCTAAATGCTTTTGAGTGACATTTCTAAAATGCTTAGAGGATTATAAAACAAAGTGTGGAGAAAATGTTAGTTATGCCAATATTAAAAGCCAATATTACAGAGACATACTTTTATAAACTGGAAAAAACGTTTAAGGAAATACGCAGCAAAACCCCAAATTCGTATTTAGTCATTGTGCACCTGCCAAACCTCAAAATGAAAACAAGCTTCAAAGAACAAATATTACACATACAGTAGGCCAACAAAGAAGCAAAAATTCAAAAATGATGCTAGCAGCCAGCAAACCACAAGTCCAGACAATAAAACTGTCAAGCTGCCATGACAGTCAAGCACGCAAACACCAACTAAGCAAAACAAAACAACATAATATAAAGCTGGTCAGCAAAACAAATACGAAAAAGCTTACCTAGCTTGTCTAAGAGAAGTAGTGACTCTCAGGAAATCTTCATGGAAAAGTTGCCTCCACCCTGCAGACGGTGTTGTATCGCAATGTCCCCCCGTCCAGTAGCGTCTCCCCCCGGTGTTAAGGCGAGTGTCGAGGCTAACAGCCGGTTTGACTCCGTCTTTTAACTGGATATTTCCTTCAAAAATGTTCCTAAAACGGCATGGTGGTTAGTTAGCATGTGAGCTAGCTTATCACAACACAAGGACGCGTGTCAGTAGTATTTAGTAGCGAGTTTATCAAATAATAAGCAACCACATTACAACATTGCGACGGCCGTTACAAATTTGTCCGCTTCCGCATGTCCGCGTCCACGAGGGTGAGGTTTGGGCCGCGTGACGTGAGCGCCGTGCGCAAAGCAGCGCGCTGTCATTGCTGGTTTAAAGGCGCAGAAAACGTTTATCCTTCCTTTTATATGTTGTGTTTTGTTTTACACTTGTTACTTTGTTGTAGTTTTTATCTACTTATTTTTACCATTTGTGTTCCGCATTTCATCTTTTTGGTATAGTGCTTTTTTTTTTTTACCTGGGCTGTAGTTATGCCTGATATTTTGTAGCTAGGCAACATGTTTGGTTTTTCAATCTAAAAAAATCATAGACCATATGAAATAGATAGGCTATGATATACTTTCAGTTACCTATTATTTATAGCTTAAAATTTTAACTATTAATAAATAAATCCTAGAAATGTCCTAAAATCTTAGAAACGTCCTGAAATTCTTAAAATGTCCTAAAATCCTAGAAATGTCCTTAAATCTAAGAAACTTCCTTAAATTCCAGAAATGTCCTAAAATCCTGGAAATGTCCTAAAATCATTGAAAAGTCCTAAAGTCGTAGAGATGTCTTTAAATCTTAGAAATGTCCTAAAATCTTAAATATGAATATCAAAAAATCTTTAAAACATCCACAATTACTGGAAATATCCTAAAATCCTAGAAATGTACGAAATTTAGAGAAGATTCCTACAATCCTAGAAATGTCCTAAAATCCCAGAAATCCTAGGAATGCAAAAAAAATTACTAGAAACATCCTAAAATCCTATAAATGTCCAAAAAAACATGTATGGGGCTGCTGGGACTGGCCCCTGGCCTACTGTCATTTTGCAAAAGTGGCCCCCAAGCAAAGCATTGAGTATCCCTGTCCTAAACCAAACTGTTTCCTATTTGTTATTCGTTCCCTAGAGAGGCGGCCAGTAACTTCCTGACTGCCTTAAGCCTTCAGAGGAAAAGCCGGAGTCGCCAGCAGTCGCACCAGGTAATGTCTGGAAACATCTGGGCTGCTCTGAGGATAGCTTTATCCATGATGGACCAGCCCGAACTCTTCCAGGCTGCAAATATTGGTGACCTGGATCTCCTTATGCGGGCCTTCAACTTAGACATTTGAGGAATGGGAGGTAGTGACATCATCTCTTCCTTCACTTGCTCTTCGATTTCTACCCAACAGCCAAAAGCCCAAAGTGCACACATCAGAGTGGATTGGATCTGATGATAGAGACATAGAGTAGTGTGGTTTTTATGCACGTCAAAATTAACTGCAGTCGTCAAAGTTGTCATATTTTTTCGCCCAAGTACCTTGGAGCAGTTCTGAGGACAGGTTCTTCCAAGTGCTTGAAGTAACTGCTTTGTGATGGATTTGCACCGCAATTTGTGATTTCCCCGAAGAGCACAAGGACGGGCAAAGATTGTACGAGCAATGCCTTAGAGAACACATCAATTAAAAACTGACTCATCCAGTGGAACAGAGCTGAGACAGGAGAGACAGGCAGACGGACAGACAGCTTGAGGATCTCACACAGGAACCCTCACACGCAGAGAAAAGATGAAGTTTTGAGAGAGAAAAAAAGGTTTCGTTATCCAATTATTTTCAAAGACTCAAGTCTGTCTCACTCTCCTGAAGGATGGATTTAGTGAGCAAATGATAAAGACTGCACCGTATGACCTGGAGCTCCAAATTCTGTCCCTGGCTTGTTTTCATCCTCTTTCAGCGGAGAATAATAATACTGCATGAATAAGCATTTTCATAAATGGATTCTTGTTTAAAATTAACATATTTTAGAAGTTTTCCCTTTGCACTTCAGACAAACAGATACCTTCCTCAACCCACGTGGAATGTGCAAGCCAGGTTGTAAAGCCTTACTCAAATGCATGCGGACAACAATATTTATTTACACTATTTTTATGGCAACACAAAAAACACTAAGCCATTTTCAGACTGAATTCTTTAAATAACTGCCATCTTCTGAACTTGAAAGCTTTCTGAGCCATTATTTTTTGTTTCGTTGTTTTTTTCTCGCTCTTTTGGTTTTGGCTCCTAGCTTCTCTTTGTTCCCTTTATGCTGACTGGCTGGAGAAATACACACAAAATCTGGGCAACATTTATCTTTAAAACCTTCATTAGTGTGAAAACTTTCAAATTATCTCACATATGTTTTTCCAGGTCTAAAAATATCTATTCCATCTTCGGGGATGGCTTTAGCAGCCCTCACATTTGATGTAATCACCCGAATCTCATTTTCCCAACTGTATTCTTTTCATTACAGTATAATAATATTACAGGTAATACATGCGTAGCTGCAAGCCAAGACATAAGCAAGCCTGGAGTATTTCCTAATGCAGTCATTTGTGTCTTTGCTGCGCCTCCACAGGCAGCGAAGCTCACAGTTAATTAAATTACTCTGCCTCAGCCATCATGCATGATTTAAATATTTATGGAGGCTCGGGCAGAATGCTGCACATATTTGAAACGCTATTTGTTTTACCATCTGCAAACTTCAATTCACATGAAAACATTATCGTGCATCCACAAAACACATGATTTTATGGAGCCAAGATGACTCCTCTGTATCACCACAGAAGCAAAGCTTTTAAACACGCGTTTGGCTTCTCTAGCGCCACTGCTGCTACTTTGAAAGTGAAGGGAACATCACATTCCTCGATGTGAGTAAATGATCGAATCTGAATAGCTCAGCATCTTGGTGTTTATCAGGCGTGTCCACATTCTTGGTGTGCTGCTTTAGAAAGCAGGTTTTTATTCTCAGATCCTATGCAAAAGGTCATGTTTTATGTTGCCATTCTGAATTGTCAGTTTGTCCCTGTCTGCCTCGGTGGACCAAAAGGAAGTGGCGATTCTGTGCTTTGAGAGAACGCTATCAGGAGAAACCAGAGACCAGTACCAGAGCCATTCATCTTCAAAACTGTACAGCTTTGATCTCAGTCTGTATGAGAAGAAGAGTTTCATTAGGGAGGCTTGGAGGAGAACAAAAACGAGAGTTCTTTTTCAGGAGCATGGTCAGTGGACGCACTAACAGCATCCACCAAAAGTGTAGCCTTCATGTTTTATAACCCCGCGGTGCAGCGATTTGACCTTGCACCTGCCAAAATCATTGACGTACATTAAGCTTTGCTGTCAGATACTGTGTTTTATATCACAAGCCACAGCACATGTTCTCTTTGAAACTAACCCCACATGCACTTTGAGAGGAAAACTCAACTGCAAACTGTAACTGTTGTCAAACCAATCTCATTAATCTCTGCTTTGAGTGTAACGAGTAAGATGATATTTCAGGCTGAAACAGATGAGTAGCAACCGCAGCCAGATACTTAAAAAATGTTGGCAGAGAGTCTCTGTGGCCAGCCATGATGTTTAATAGATCAAGGAGGCAGAGGAGCCCAGTGAGACTCAGCACATATGTGCACGCCACTAACAGTCTGCATCAGAGGGGGGCTGACAGTGGACTGCACAATGGCAAAGGCAATGAGGCCAAAACTGAAGAGAATGCACAAATTTATTCAGATTTTATTATGATAAAAGAGTTGGCTGTGTAGCTTTTTTACTGAAATAATATGGGTGATATCCAGTGGTCCATCAGTGACATCCTGCTGAATATTTCATTATCATTCACTTACTAAAGAAGTTATCCTCAGGAGCATGGATTTATAGATTGAAATGTTGGTCCATCGCTCCAGCGCTTTGGTTCAGACTGAAATATCTCAGCAACTGTTTGCGAAAGATTTAGGTTCAGGGATTCATGTTCACAAGGGGATGACTCCTGCTAACCTTGGTGATCTCAGTCCTTTGCTCTAGCATGAGCATTAAGAGGGAAGGTTACGGTAAAGAACAGGCTCCAAACGGTCCGATCCTTTGGAGCCGATGCCTCCAAGCTTATCAGTTCTTTTTAGCGATGCCAGCATGTTTTTCTGATGGTTGCACATTGCAAAACGATGACGTTATGCACCTATGCTTTTGGAAACTAAAGATGGAGGCATGGTGGAGAGAGAGAAAGTGTGGCTTTTTCCATTAAATGATCATTTCAAATAAGGATGGAAACAGCAGCAAAATATTTCTTTCTACAAAATATTGGTTTAAAAATATACTGTGCAGGATTTTCCTTAAAAAACAGCATATAGACATATAGAAGTAATCCCTCCAGATCATCACTTATGACCCACTAGAGGTGTGTGGCTGTGTATTTCTCTGCATAGACTCTGCCCTCTGTCTATATTTTGGTATTTTCTGTGTTTGGGACGTTTGTGGGTGTGTACCCCCACAGCGCTCAGATTAGGCAGGACTTGACAAAAAATAGCCTCCAGGTGCAAGACTGTAAGTGGCAGGTATCCAAGAGACACAGTGACAAAAAAATAAAAGAAAGTATAGCGAGGGGGAAATGCCAGTCAAGAATGAATCTGGGGTTGACTTTTACTGTTACTTTCGCTGGTTCGCAAACAATAAGCGATCCTGCATAGTATACATTTAAATTCTAGGAATGTCATGTATTTGACATTTATGCACAAATGCAATTGCTTCCCTAAAAAGCAGTCAGTCTGTTACCGAGGGGCAATATCCCAACTTATTATAACATTCATAATGTTATGATAACATTACCGTCATGCGGGCAGATAGTTTATATGACAAAAAAAGACAAAAAAAAATGCTCTTCAAACAGGCTATTCTCCATATATCAATACTGAAAACCTGTGCAGGCCCATTATTTTCCACACAGAAAGAATGATCAGTAGGCTATTCAATAAGACAATTGATAAGCAGAATCTATAATGGCTTTGTTATCAATAAAAATTTTTAATCCCCATCTGGACTATTAGATGGATCATCATGAATGGTGGTACTGACATTCTTGTCCCCCTCAGGACGGATTTTAATAACTTTGTCGATCCCTTTATTTTTTTATCCCGTTTCACCATCATGTTGAAATACAAATGTGTCTAATACTTAGGTTTATGACCAAAAACCTGCAAAACTAATTATGTTCTCATTAAACTCAACTGTACTTTGTTTTTTTAACTGTTAGCACGCTCTCACCCAAACCTATGATGTGACAATGACTAACATTATACCTGTTAAACATTAGCATGTTAGCATTGTTGCAGCCCCACTGTGAAGCCTCACAGAGCCCCAAGTCTGGCTGTAGATGCTCACTTGCATCGATATTACAGCTGCACAGCTACACTTAGCTAATTTTAATTTTGGAGAGCTCCCACTATACATCTGTTTCAGCCAAGCTTCTGTTGACATCCACCTCAGTCTGTGTGATCTAAAACTGCTGGCTAGAGGCTCACTGGGCCAGCATGCTGAGCGCTCTGTCCTCATGGGTGTTTCATTTGTATCAGATCAGAGTCTCTGCACGTCCAAGACAAGCTTTCACCCACTTTCCATAAACCATAAAACCCAATGTACTTGTTATAGTTTCCCTGACAGGTTGTTGTGAGACATGGGAGTTATTCTTCAGGCCAGTAGCCCTCCATTTTTAAATATGAACTCATATTCTGTCCCAGCTGTCTTTCGTGTCAACAGTGAGCTGTAGAAACTCAAAACATGATGTCCGGTAAGTTGTGATTTCCAAATCAACTCTAGTTTTCTTATGAGGTTGTAGGCCTTTGCTTTTTTGCATTTTAAGATACTGTAGTTGTGTTAAAGATGAGAAACTTATTTTTTTAAAGAAACTTTTAATTGCTGGCTAAAAGTCTAAACTGTGCACACCATACTACAGCGCATTGAGATAGGATGCCTGGTGACAGTTTTGTTTTTGTAGAACATACCTACTGTACCTTCTCAGGTGAACTGACCTAGCTAAACGCATGCTCCTGAGGAACATATCGAGGTTGATCGCATGCTAGATCCTCTACATTTATTTGATTTTTGGTTTAACGCTATTTTTCATTTGTATGCATGAAATACATGGAAATGCTTTCTTTTGCGCCCACTAATGTAGAGAAATGAAATATATCATGAGGTTTCCTTGCAATATTTCTACAATGCACTTTGAAAATCTGCAACCTTGACAAAAAGTGATGTATATATTCAGTATATATTCTACACAAGATGCTTTTTCTTGCATAGAACAAATCAGTGTGCAAGGCTTGAGCAGAAAAATGAGTGGGAGGCACTGAAATCTCTTTCAAACATACCTGCACTTGAGCTTGAAAACTGGTACATTGCTACGACTGGGTAATTACAGTTATATTCTGTAGAAATTTTGTAATTATGGCTTCTACAAATTATAAAATGTACTGGTAACACTTTCAATAACCCCAGCCAATAGTGCCATCAATCTGTTGTCACCAAATGCTTTTTAGTGTTGAAACGTGATCATGCTTAACATTATATCCATAAATTGTCATGCATACACTTATGAAGTGAGTGTAAACATTCAAAAGTTATTTAATACATATCACAATGTTATGCTGTAAGCTTCATTAGCTCTAGAAACACACGTAAACAGAGCAAAACATTTAAGTCACAGCTTTGCTCTTAATGCTTTATATATGGAGACCCAAAGTGTTAAAACTTCCATAAAATAATCATATGCATCATAAATAAATACAGACTATGAAGTCTGAAATAAGCCAAAATTCAGTATATTGTTTTACCACAATAACAGTATATAAAGTATGGAAATGTGATGGATAACCAGTAGGGACAATATGGCCTGGAATAATTTATTATTATGTAATATTTCATAGTACTTTCCAGCAGTATGCATTGTAACAATAATTTCTAATGATAATGTAACCTGGACCTGGATAAGTGGGGAAAAAAGGATGGATAAACTGAGAAAAAAATGACTCACTGAAGTTCAGTTAATTTTCATTAAATTTGTCTCTTAACTTTGACACATTTGGCATTTGATCATTACATATTGATATAGAGTATTTGAAATGGTTTCAATACCCTTTTTTTATCGTATCGATACAGGAGTGCTAAAAGCTTTTGTTCCTAGTTTTGTTTAATTTTTTGTAAAATACTTGTGTACCGTTTATGTTCATTTCCCTGTTGGACTTCAAATTTCTTTTTTTGTATCAAAGTTGAGTAGCTGGTGACAACAGTAGTGTCAGTGTTTGCTACAGGTGTTTTAAACATTTATTTCTTGGAGGAAAGACCTGAAAAACCTGCAGGTACCCTGCATTCATGAACTAAATTTTGAACACTTTGGTTCTCCATATTTATAAAGTACTTTTTTATTGCTTTTTGAGTGTGGCTATCACAATTTATAGATGTGTTTAGTCTATATGCATTGAATATCAAGTTCTCACACTATGAAGCATTTATAAAATGTTATGAATGGTATCATTGGTTCGGGTTAGCAAAGATCATCAGTACATGCTGTGTATATTTCTTTCTTCACTCCTTTAATTCAACATGTGTACAAAGGCAGTTTGTTCTGGTTTATTTATTGATGCATCAGACATGTATGAATAAAATGATATTTTGATGAATGAAGTTAGAAATTATATACTTTATATACAGTATGAATTACTTACTGAAACACCTACTATAATATATATTACTCTCCCTGTATAATCACAAGGAAAGCATTAGCACCTTTGAAACGTACAATATGAAAGTAATTTTAAAATAAACAGTTGTTATATATTCTATGCTCTTTGTGTTTTTATTTTCCAAAAGAAAACACTTGAACTGCAGCCACTTGTTCTTTTTTAAAGAGGCCAAGTCTCAACAAAGGTGTAGTTTATTAAATTATCCAAACATCGTAAGTAAACAGCGCCACTGAGTATACTGTCATGACTCTATTCACATACACCTAAGCCACATTTGGATAAATGCATACATTACAAAAGTCAACTTAAAATATTCCCTTCAGGAAATCTATGTAATGAAAACTACAGAATTGGCACAAACTTGTTTGCAAAAAGGCAACAGAGTAAAAACAGGTGAAGAACCTTTTTTTTTGACATTTAGTTAAATGAAAAAAGAGAATACAACTCACAAAAGTACACTTGTACAATCCAAATGACTAAATGTCAACGTCTAGTGCACATGCTGACAGTGAAAAAGCCTTTTTTTTTGACAAATTGAACCGTAACATTTTAATAACGTAGAGAAAAAGAATGGAGGAGACCGAGCTGGAGGGAAAGCTGGAACAAAACGACGATAACGTAATCAGGAGGATGGGAGGGGTTCAGGGGACAAAAGGTGCTGAGAAATAAAATTAATTGCACAGAAAATCTGAAGACATTTATGACCAAACATCATTGAGCAAGACGACAAGATTATGACCCATTCACTGATGATGAAGGGCAGAGACAGTGATCACAGACGGGGTTTGACAGGATACATTTGGTTTCTGACAAAATGACTTTTTACGGGAAGAACGGTGGAAACACAAGACTTGCATAGAGAGACCTTTTAGAATTCCCCGCTGCATAGACAAAAAACACTGCAGCAGTTTATCAAGTAGTATCTGATGAAGATGAGAGGTCGAGATATAATAAAACTGAAGTTTTGCTCAGGGAAGTCCAGGCACAGTGTTGTTAAAGGGGAGCGCTGCTGAAACATGTATTCTGTAAAATTGATATTTATCTGAAAGCTTCCATAAACATTTTATTTTGTCTGTAAAGATATTAACCCTCAAGAAGACACTTGTGACCTTTTACACGTGCACTATAAACCTGCAATTATCTAAACATTACCCGGAGGAGCTGTATGCGAGAACATAAATGTCTGAATCAGCTGGATCAGATACTAAACAGACTTTATTCTGCCAGCTCCCGAATGCAAAGTTTGTGTCATGTATGATTGAGCCCATGTGTGAATAGAGAAAATTATCAAGAGAATTCACCGTGAACAAGAAGTTACATGAAAACATGTGCGGGTAAAGAAAAAGTGATTCAGGAACTTCTGTCAGTAAGGGCTGAAATTAAAATCGTCAGACAAATTCAAGGAATGACAACAGTTGTTTATGACCAAATTAAAAACTGGTTATGTGTAATTGTCACGTCCTGCTGCCTGCACGCTCAATTCAGGCGCCACCCCTTATTTAAACCAAACAACCAGTACCTAAACCAGCAGGTGAGAATGCTTCTGACACTGATAATTTCCTGTTGTGTGCTACATGCGTGAACGGGAAATTCCACAATATGTCTCGAGAATCAGGTGCGAAAACGCATAGCCTGATTGACTGAAGACATTTTACATATGTCTCCACTACCTCCCACAGTTTTTGATGTTTACCAGATATGCATCAAAACAGGTCTCCTTTTGTTTCTTCAGCCCTCTAAGAAATGTCAATATACTCTCAAAGGATCATCCTCTTTTTGAATATGAGCGGAAATGACTTCAAAATCACTTAAAAATGTAAAACTGTAATGCTCAGAAAGTCTATTTTAAGCAGAACTCCCCTTTAAAATATGCACCCAAAAGTGCAACACTGAACATGCCAAGATCACCAAACTGGAATTAAGTGTTTGTGCAGCTGTAAATTTACACATATTTGACAAACAACCACATAATATCTACGCTGAATCTGTCCGGCACAACAGGAACATACTGAGTAGATAAATGAGGAGAGTAGAGTGTCGGTGGATGATAATCCAACATGAGGTTATTTATAGTGACTAAACAGCAAAGGGCCAGTTCTCGTTCACTGTGGTTTTGTATTAAAGCTGAACAGGAGGTTCTGGTTGCAGTGAGCACCATGAAGTTATACATTCAGCACTGCACCACAATCTGTGAGTGGATCACCATACAGCTTTGATCATACAGCAAGTTTAAAAGCAGTTTTGGTTGTGGTTGCATATATTGCTTTAAAAACAGTTCAGATGCATAAATGAATTAACTGACCTGTAAAAAAGTGGCAACAGGTGAGGTGAAAACATTCATTGTAACTTTTAGGTCACAGTCTGAATCTGTCAGGGTGATAAAGGAACCAAAGTGGACCGGCTGCAGCTGAGAGATAAAGTTTTACTATAGCAATATCTTGCAATGTGGGCAAATTAAGAGATCACTGCTCTTGTGATTCGATAGTGATCTTAGAATCAGCACTGCCTTTATTTTGCATTTATTTTACGCACTCTTGTCGTCTCTTCATAGACTAACGGCCACTTCAAGGGTTCAGCAGTACTGAAGTTGACATTTAAGATATCACATTCAATTGCTTATAGCTGGTGAATAAAAAGTTCACTTTAACTGCATCGGTTGCGACAAATGAACTTGTTTTGGTCAGAAAGTGCTTTCAGGGAAGGAAAATACGTCTATCTTGAAAACTCAGCCAGTTTACCTCAGAGAGTTTCTTATCAAACAAAACAAACTTCACCTTCAGGTAGAACTGGAGCAGGTCTGAGCCATTACTCAACCGGTGATACGGTGATACTTTTTTTTTTAACTACAGTCTAGTTAACACCTGTTCACAGCCTCTCGGTGCTCTCCTTCAGTCTGAACTTACAGTATATTAGTGATTTCTCTCAGCGTCTGAAAAAAAAATGGTTTAATTCTTAACGTCTTTTCCGTTTCTGGGGATTAAAAACGTTCTTTTGTATTTCAAAGCAAAATGCAAAACCACCAGCAGCACAGTAATTTCTTGTTGCAGTTTCGGAGCATTTCAGGGCTGGCAGTGAAGCCATTTCAATATACATTTATAAAATGTACCCCTTCGAAAATACTGGCACAACAGCTGAAGGCATAGAGGAGGAACAATGAGATTTGATATGTGACATTATTTTGTGTGCAGAAGTGGAAATTGCACACATCCCTCTGCACCTGCACTGTCAAGAAAACCGTTTCTTTTTCTTAAACATAAACACTGAAATATACATTTAAAGCAGAACGTAACACAATTGCACAAAAAGCACATTGCTTTCCTTTTTCTGACCAGAGTTCCTGGTTTGCTCCTGAATGACATCACAGTAAGGCGAGCAGCTGGTCTGAGAGGTTATTTCCATCGTTTTCACTGTGGCTGTTATTATAGTTGTCTGCCAGTCTTACGGGTGAAAGACTGCGGTTCTTTAAAAGGTTGCATGGTGGAGGAGGCGGTAACTTCAGTTTAACTGCTAGACAGTCGATGGTAAAAGTAGATGTAGCCCAAGTCTTTTGGAGGCCTTTCTGACAGACACACTTTGTGGTCGTTGTAGATCACCCACCTACAGGAAAAAAGAACACTGTGTTTTTGTTTTGTTTTTTTGCAGTGTGAGATACTTACAAAGTGTCACCTGTTTCAAAAGTGACTGAGGTGAGGACAGAAGAGATAAGTCAATTTATTTTTTCCACTCCGTCTAAAAAAAAAACCCAAAACATACTGTCCCTTCAATTTTTAATATTTAAGTGTCAGACTTCTGGTGCAAAAATGTGATAATAAAATCGGTAATAATAATTTAATTTATTTAGAAAAGCTATTATCTGAGGTGAAAACACATTAAGGCGAGACCTCCCTCATAGTGATTGACAATATGCAGTCAGTTTTGTGTCATAATGAACTGAATGGATATGAAGTAGAAAAACTGTGTAACTCACCTTCCCTCCTTCTTGATGTGACAAATATAATGTCCCGACATTGTGGATGCTCCCATGTGACTGATGAAACCAAAGAGCTCATAACCTGAAAAAGGTACGGAGAATATGGCTTTAGATAACAGCAGTGTTTCACAATTACTAAATGTCTTAAAGCATTGGTTCCCAACTGGTCGGTCCCGGTCCAAAAGTGGGTTGCGGGTCCATTCTGAATGGACCAAAAGTGACTCCAGAACATGCCAAGTGTGTAAAAACAGGGCTTTTATTTTGAAGTGCCTTTTCCTGCTTTTCTTCTACTATTTCTTGTGCCTTTGCAGTGTTTTTATGTCAGTGATCTTGAAGCAAATATATGCACTTTTTGGTTGCAGTACTTTTTAATTACTAAGTGTTAAGATTTTTTTTAAGTTAATTGTTACGTTATTTTTTTATATGTATTTCATTTCATTGTGTTCTAGGGTTTTTTTGTGAAATAAAATTGAATATGGTGATTTATCTTATGTGTGGACCTTGAACTAATGACTAAGGACACAGTTTGGACCCTGTGGCTGCACCAGTTGGGAAGAACTGTCTTAAACCATCTGTTACACAGCCTGTTTAAATTAACAGCCTCGGTAGAGGGACCAACACGTCTTCATCCCAGGTCATCAAAAAATACTGATGCTTTTTTTTTTGTTTCTTCAACGATTTCGACTCCACAGGCACCCTTCAGCATCTCTATGATTCACACCCTTTGACGTCTTTATGTGATGCACAGGCAGGGGTGTCAAAGTAGGGGAAAAGTGGGTAGGATTACCATAAACTGAATAAATATTGTACGTAGCTATCATGATGTCACCCAATGGTTTTTGGACTGCCTTTCTGAAGCTTTTAATTTGGCATGTCAGCCAATGAGCCAGAAGTGACCATATTTGTATGAGAGGCCTGACCTGTGGAAAAGCGAGGGGTGGATATAACTCAGACTGTGGTTACGCCTCACAGGCAACCTGTCACTCAAGCAGCCCCGCCCTCAATCAGCAAAATAAAATTTAAATGAAATGTAAACAGGTGAGTTATTTTAAAAAAAATCCTCTCCCTACATTTGTCATGAATTTTGAGATTAGCGATAGAGACCAAAACCTTTTTTTTTGTATCAGGCCGTAAACATGTTTGTTTCTGCTGTAAAGTTGGACGTTTTAACATTGGGGTCTGTGGGGAACGAATAGTTTATGGAGTCAAATGGTGCTGCCAGCATCTGTATCACACATTGGGGGGGTGTGACAAAGCGCTGGTATTTGACGATATGTGAAAGAGGCTGGAGGGACACGTAACACCAGGGATTCATCAGCATACATACAGTGTGAGTCTTGGCTATAAAGGCTCTTTTAAAGCCTCCACACAAGTGTAACACAGCAGGCAAGAAGGGAAGTCGCTGATGGCAGAAATGCCTCCATGTTATAGGTCAAGCGCAGCATAAAAAAATAAGTGAAAAGATAAAACATACAACTATATTTCTTTAAATAATAGCATATTAACGAATTTAAAAAAACAACAACAAAAAACTCTGTCCCTGCTGCAAGAGCACACTGTTCAGGAAAGGACAGCTCAGAAAATGCTTCTGTGAATACTGAAGAGAATTCATGAAAAATAATGAAAACCAGAACATATCATTTTGTGTGGTAGTTGTTTAAACAACATTGACTGTATGCAGATACATTCTTACACTGTACCCGTGAGGAGTGTTAAGAGTTAAAAGGCTCCTGACTCATGTTTTTGTGCCTAATGTTGGATCTGGCAGAGCAGGTCAGAGCCCAGCAGCGACATCAGTGCACTGTTTCTCAGCGTCAGACATTAATTGGAGCTGATAGTAAACTGGCTTTAATTAGAACATAACATCCAGGTGAAATTAAAATTCGGGAAGTAGAAAAAGCCCTCTGACACTTTTTTTTTTTACTCTGACCCCATTTTAATGTCATTGTAATGCAGGTCTCTATGTTGTTTGATTAATATACTAACATGCTAAATGCCTCTGCTGTATCTCTGCCCCGATTACCGAGCTTGCTCTAAATTTGACTAAATAAATAAATTCTACATCGAAAAAGAACAGTACAGTACCTTTATAAGGATCAATAACAAAAAGTCAAGACAGTCACGATCAGTGAAATCAGTCAAGCAGAGTCACTCACGTCCCGGTCCGTCTTTGACCCGTGGGCCCGACGTGTCTCTGTCTGGGGACAGCGTGGAGTCGCTGTGTGAGTTGGCGTTGGAGAAAGCGTTGTCGTTGGGCTCCGTGTCCGCCATGTCTGAGAGGGCGTCACTCTCCTCCTCCTCTGGGTGGGTGAAAATCCAGTCGAGTGCTCGCTCGAGGTTATTGTTCTGAAAGAAAGTTTGAAGTTCACTGTGCGAGTTCATTTGACTTCAAAACCAAAATGCCTCTAAAAGAACAATTTTTCATATTTTAAACTTTGAATGTGTTTGTTTCTGTAAAGTGATTTCAGCCAGTTAAAGAGGACTTATCATGCTCACGTTCATACTAGTGTTTTGGGTTTCTACTAGAACATGTTTTTTAATGTTCAAAACACTGTTTTGCTCATACTGTCTGTGCTGGAAACCTGTATTCACCCTCTGTCTTAAACACGTCCTTATAGCGCCTGTCTCTTAAAGACGGCCTCCTGATAAAGTCAAGTCTGCTCTGATTGGTCAGAGTCTTCTTATCATGAATAATCAACAGTTTACATCCATGTCTGTGAAAACATGAATGCTTCACATACATTTCCCCCCCGGCAGCGCAGAAGGTCTCTACAGTCAGCAGTTTTAAGGTGGACACCCAAGATTAGTGTCACGAATTAATGATCTGACCAAAGACGATGAGTTATGACGTTGAGTAATGACCAGATAAGTGATTTTGCAGAACAGAATGATGTCACAGTGAAGGTGACCTCTGACCTTTTTGATACAAAATTTCATGACTTTATCATTATATTTTGTTAGATATTAGTGTGAAATTCTGTCATAATTAGTGTATGAATTCTTGAGTTTGGCCAAAAACCTAAAGACCACCGAATTCAGATCAGTTTATTTTTGAGTTCAAGTGGACATCTGTGCCAAATTTAAGGAACGACAAAACATTGCTTTGACACACTGCAGTGATACTTCAAATTAATAACTGTATTATTAATTTATTAACTGTATATCTGTAAATTAGCACCACACCCATATACTGTATACCCTAGTGAAATTTCAGGAAGATATGAAATATTACATACCACTCAAGATTAACTGTACCATTATATACAACAGAAAATACGGAAAAGTATAATAGGTCCCCTTTGAGAGAACTTTTACATTTGCTGTTTTAAACAAGCAGGACATTGCCGTTTTCAAGAAAAATCCTGCCCTACACACAGAAACTGATACATATTATGAGTGAAGCAGCACAATCTTTTACTAAATACTAGTTGTACCAGGAAATATTGGCACATAGAAGACATTTGGCCTACAGGTACAGTGTATATAAGGACAAAATCTAGTCTGAGGAGAAGTTTTCACATGTTATCTTGTTTTCTCTCTCTCATTCCCTAGCTGCTGTGTGTTTAAGTAGCTGCTCAAAAAAACAGTCAATGCTGAGAAAATGAGCAGTCATTTATAAGGGAGGTGGCAGGTATCGTTCCCCCTGAGGATGTTTGCTTTTAATCCAAAATAGAGGTGTGAGTTCCTGCAGAACACCAGTCTTGATTGGCAAATAAAGCTGCCTGCTCTACCAGTCAATGCACTGAGGTTGAAAAAAAAGTTCCTCCTCCTAATTTTGGACTAATAATAAACGGGGCTGTGAGACCCCTCTCTGCGTCACACCTCCATCCACCTCATGAGGAATATGTGTTTCTTTTTTTTTTTCTCACTTCAGCAGCATCATGGATAGCAGGGAGTTTGGTGGTATTTGAGGATGACAAACAAGGAAGGCTGGTGTCTATTTCCGTGCCTTAATAACAGTCTGCTGTGCTATTTTTGCTGAGGGGGCAGTTTGAAATATGAAACATGAAAGGTGAGAATTGGGAGCCATTTCAAAAGGAGGGAGAAAATAGATTCGCTGCAGCTGCATTCCTTTTGATTCACACAAAAAAAAATCAATACTTTTGTACTGTGCATTTAAGATTAATTTGTGAGATGGGTTGATGAAATATCCTCCTCCTAAAGGTTGCATTACTGTCCATATGCTGCTGGGACTATTTGTAAACACCACATAGAGCAGGCGTCTTTAATCACTGACATGTTCGACCTATTAAATTTGTAGTTTGGAATGCAAACAAGTAGGTCAGCCAAGTCTGTTCATGACTGACCGAAGTTAGTTTTCTTCATCTCGCCCTCTCTTTGCCCTCTTTTCAGACAACACCTCACCTCACGCCAACCTCCTGCTTTGTTTCTATTGACAGGATGGTCTTCAGCTGTGTCCAAATCATTCACTAATCCCTCTCAGAGACTGAGAAAAATATTCTGACTCAATTAAGCAGTCCCATCAGTCCCATCCATAAACATGCTTATCGTTGGACCATTATAAAATGTTTTTTTTACAAAAACAGTTTTTTTTAATGTATAAAAATTCAGTTGTCATGAATGTTGAAATTAGCTATAGAGGTCAAAAAAGTTTTTTGTATCAAGCTGTAAACATGTTTATTTCTGCTGTAAAGTTGGGGATTTTAACATGGGTCTATCTGTATTTACTATTTGGAGCCAGCCTCAAGTGGTTTTCCAATAAAAGTCAGATTTTGGCACTTTTCTGGCGCTTGCTACCTACTCAATATCAAAGACCTGGGTCAAGATTCAATATTACTTTATTTGTCCCTGAGGAAATTTGTCTTAGACGTAAAGGCTGTCACACAAAAATACAAACATACATAGTGACCTGACATGCATATATAATGATTTATTTTCAGCTTCAACTTATTCAGCTTGCCACTGCTGGGGTCCTGACAAAAACTAGGAAATATGACCACTTTACTCCAGTTCTAAAGTCTTTACATTGGCTACCTGTCACTCAAAGAACTGATTACCAAATATTGCTGCTTGTCTATAAATCACTCAGCGCCCAAATATATCTCTGACATGCTTGTGACACATGATCCTTCGAGGACCCTCATGACGTCTAGGGCTGGCCTACTGACTGTCCCAACTGTTAGAACAAAACAATGTGAGGCAGCGTGTTGTTATCATGCAGCACAAACCTGGAATAACCTCCCAGATGATGTTAGAAAAGCCCCGACCCTGACCAATTTTACGTCAGCTATAAACATTCCTTTTTTATGCTGCTTATTCCAACCGACGACGACACTTTTGCTATTTTTTAAATGATTTTTAATTTAAAAAATTGTAAATCGTTAAGTTATTATTATTATTTTTTTTTAGCTTTTCTCTTTACTCTTTTGTTGTAAATCTGTATCATTCATTATGTTTTATATACTATTGCTTTTAAGCATAAGACTTTGACAGAAACCACCAACACAAGTTCAGAGGGTGAAGCTAATGCAGCTAGCCACGCTACAACTGCTGCTAACTGAGCAGGCCAAGTTTTTTACACAATATATGTAGTAGGGGTTCCCTGCTCCGTCACGCTTTGAGCTAAGGGGCCGTTGACGTGAAAAAAAAAAAAAAAACCTTAAAAAACATTTAGAAGACCCTTGATTTAGGGAGCTCTATGCAGAGGACTACATGGTGAACTCACAACATATAGTGGAGAGTAGTGAGTGATTTCAGACACTCTTCCTGTCTTTTCTGTGGTGTCACTCGGTCGTTGCGGCGGTAAACTGAGTGGGAGGTTCTTTGTACTCAGATTTTCTCTTTTTTTTTTTTTTTTTTTATCCCATGTAACTCTTAATGTCTCTGTGAGTCAGCGACTGAAGAAGTGAGCGCCTACAGAAGTCGGACTCTCTGGAAGAGGTACTGTTTCCTTTTTCAACTCAGTCATGGTGGCCGCCACTGCACACACAGGCTGCACTTCCCTCCTCTGGTCATTTAAAACAAACCATCCCAAACACAAAACATCACTTTGTGTGCAGCGGAGGGTTTTAGTCACAAGAGAAGATGTTTTAGAGCTGAGGTGCAGCAGCAAATGTAGGAACAATAAACAAGCTACTTATAACAAACATTGAGGCTTATGACTCATTTTAGTTGGCCGGCAGTGGAGCTGCAAAAATGACTCATTTAGTTATCAATTACAAAATTAATCGCAAACTAATTTTGACATTTTATAGACCAGTGGCTCCAGCCTGCTGGGTCACGGTTCAACAGTGGGTCGTGGGTCCGTTCTGAATGGAAATCAGAATGAATTCTCCCTCAGTGACTCTGGGAAAATGCATGAAGTGTTCATCCTATATGATGTGTTAAAGGACCATCAGAAAGCTGAAAATTAAAGAATAATTTCTGTTTTTACAGTTTCTGGCTGTGATAAATGATGTCATTTTGTCAATTTCTATTTTGGCGGGCACGCAGATTTGGAAGGCATGTCTTCTTTAAAAACCAACAAAAAATTAAACAGAAAAACAAAATTGCCATAAATTTTGAGAAAAGGTAAACGCTAAAATATTTTATAAAAAGCAGTACCACGAAAAAAATTTAAAAATCATTGGCAAAAATAAACAGTTTTTAAAAATACAAAGTTTTTAAAAATCACCAGAATTTGAAAGGAAAAAAGGGCTTCAGAGGTCTGGACTATGCCCCAAATGTCGTTAAATCCTAGAAACGCCCCTGGTTTTAACTAATTTTACTTTATTCTTGCATTATGCTTTACTTTATTCTGTTTTAAGCCCAAGTATTATTTACATTAAAAATCAAACTGAATATGTGGTAATGTCACTTATCTGCCGACCTTGAATCTAATGACTAAGGAAAACTCTGGGACCAGTGGCTGGACCAGTTGGGAACAAATGCTAAAGACCGAAGAATTAATCAATAAAATCAAGTAAACGATCGAAAGACAATGATAATAGTAGTTGCAGCCCTTGCTGGCAGAAACACATTATTAGAAGCAAAAAGAAGCCTAGAAAAGAAGTGCTGGTGCCAGCTAATGTAAAAAAAAAAAAGGTTATTATTTTTACAGAGTGGAAACATGAACTGAGTGGGCACACAGGACTAACCGTGGCTTTGAGTGCCTGGATGCTGTGAGCGCGGGGGAAGCCCATTGAAGTGAGGATGGCGATGCTCTCCTCGGGGGGCGAGTTGGCCAGCGGGGTGGCACCCATGGGGCTGTCGCTGGTGGAGGGACCGGGATCCATCATGGAGGGCAGAGTGAGAGGTTCTGCAAAGTCTGAGAGAGGAGAGAGAGAATAATAATGAGATGCTGTGGAGATCTCCATTTAGGTTTAAACAAATCTATGAATATATTTGTGTTGGAGGTCAAAGTCGGCAGATTCTAGACATCTGTTTGCTGTTTTGTTGTGGCAGTTAAAGTTTTCATTTTAACACTGAGAGTGCAGAAGTGCAGTTTCAAGTTATACTGTTGTTTTTATTAAACAAGTAAACACATTTATTTTCATCATTTTCTTGTTTGGGAAGCCCACAAATCAATATCTCTGACTCTAGGTGATCCAGTGAGTATTTCTTTCAGGTCACAAAGTATATGTAAAGGTGAAAGACAGATCGCTAAAAATTCAGCTGTGCAGAACAGTGTGTAATGGAAGAACATTACACGAATTAAAATCAGTTCAGAAAACGTCCTTTATATCCGGAACACTGAAAACTTTTTCTAAATGTTCATGCCTTTGCATGAAACATTCAAAAATACATTTCTTGACATTTCCAAGTGAACTGCAAGACAGATTCAAATGAATGTGAAGTGACCCTCAACCTAGGAACAAGGACACTCCTGCTATAATTACTCGACTGTTGGTCGTAAACAAAGCTTTCATTACCGTCCTTCGCCATTAATGAAAATGCGTACCACTTATCTCCCACTCCTGTCTCTATCTCTGCATCCTTGTCTTGTGTCCTTTCGATTACCCATAATACAGCTGTTTTTATGTGACAGCCAGAAGGCTGTCTAGCAGGCAGAGAAAATAAAGATGTAAGTGAACAGCTCATATTTGCACATTAAAGGACCAGTGTGTGAGATTTAGGGGAGTTTAGTGGCATCGAGCAGTGAGGATCGCAGAAGGCAACCAGCTAAAACTAAGAACTAACTGACTAAGAATTCCTTCAGTGTTCATCGTTCAGGAGGTTTTAAATTGGAGCTAAATCATCCATAAAGGTCTCTTCCTCTCAAAAAAAAAAAAGAAAAGAAAATAAAGAAAGATCAGAACACAAAATAAAGCAGTCTTTTGGGAAAGAATATTTGTTGTATCGAGCTGCTAACTTTGGTGGCTGATGCAAATACAGGAAAATCAATTTGTGCAGAATTTTTATGTTTTTGGCTACTGTAAAAACATGGCAGTGCAACATGGCAGACTCCGTGGACGAGGACCTGCTCTCTATGTAGATATAAACGGCTCATTCTAACACAACAGAAACTATTGTCTTTTTCAGGTTATTATCCACTAAAGTACACATACTTATTGCATTTTTTAGAGAATCTCTAGTCTCCCGTTGCTAAGTGAGCCTTAATTGTATCTCATCCATTTCACTTTCCTGCAAATGGTCATTAGCCAGAAGAAGGCTTGGTAGTGAAGAAGCTCTCAGTCCAAGTCAGGTCAGCCTTGCCCTGATACTGGCTCTCCCCCCTCTCTTTGTCAGGCACTTTCAGTTTCATTTCTCCCCTCTGGTCTGATTTGCCACTTGGCACATGCCATCGGTGGGGATCCTCTCGTGGTCTGCTGTGTTCACTCCAAAACCCATACAACTTTCCCCCATGTTGATAAGTGCTTCTCTATCATAGAAAAGTTGTGCTTCAGCAGAAGGGGTCATGGTGTCGAAAAAAAATACAAAAGTATAGCAAAAAAGTAGCAAGGATTTGAGGAGCTACTGGCTGCTGCATCATACACTGTTCAATATCAGTTTTCCCCAAATTCACTCAAAAATAATTACGATAAATAGCATAAAAATTGAGTCATCTTGTCTGCACAGGGCTTTGGAAATGCACCTCTTATAAAAATGTGCCATTTTTTGACCTTTGTAAGTGCAGCAATTTGAGGTTCAACCTCAGTGAAAAAAAAGATTCAGTGAAAAATTTAGTTGTAAAAAAAGAAAAAAAAGGTTGAAGTGATGTTAATGGGAGAGTGATGGAACCAAACAAATGTGGGGGACAAAGAAGAAGCGGTAAGTTTTGTGCAGCAGGCAGGGAGGGACCGTTTCACTGAGGTTATTGAGCCTGAATGCAGCCCATTTTGCAGATGCATTAGGCCCATTTAAAAACTAACAGGCAGGGAGGCTGCTCTAATTTCTCTCCACTGTAGAGGCTCTTTAAAGCGAACAAGGGAAATAAAAGTGACACGAGTCAATGCCTCAGGGGAGCGTCTCTACTGCTGAGATGCACTACAAGAGACAAAGTCAGCTCCAACAAAGTTTCTGGTGATGATCTCACGTACACATACACGCAGAGACAAACACCTGGAGTACACACAAGAAGTCTGACACTTGCAAAAAACAACTTAACTTTAATGTAAGAACTGGAGATGTGATGTGTCTCTCACTTTGAATTACCTTTGTGCTTAAAGGCCCATACAAATAAACTTGCCTTGGCTTTGCATACTTGCGCAGAAATGTTTTGGCAGGTATGCATAGGCAAAAAAGTGCAACACAAGCTTCACATGTGAGCTGACTGGCTTTCTGAACTAATCAAATTCTTGGCCGACCATTGTACTGCCTTGTGAAGCAGCATCTTAATTTCTTTTCTTGGCTCATCCGCCATATCTTGTGCTCACCTCTTGAAGTCTTTAAACTCAGCTTACTGAGATTGTTGGACAATTGTGTTTCTTTCTACTGCTGTCCTGATTATTGGTCAGCAGTATTTTTGGGTTATTTCTGGCTCCAAAAGAACCAAGATGGCGATGGATGAAATGCTGAACTCCAGGCTTCAAAACAGCATACTAGAAAACAATGGGTGACGTCATGATAGCAACACCCAATTTTTATACAGTCTACGCCTGAAACCAGCAACTGAGAGCCTAAACTCTTAGGGGATATGTTTACTGAGACAAAAACTGACAAAAACGTTAAATAAGAAATAGGGTCATTTTTTTTTCTTTATACAACTTAATTTTGCAAACAATGGGGTTGTGCCTTGCTGGCCATTTGGCGGCTAGATACAGTATATGGCTCCGTTTGGCTTCTGTGTAGGATTACAGAAGTTATATGGTTGAGAACATGTAGTGCAGAAGAAAAGGCTGTGTGACGACGACGTAAAGTGATGAAAATACTCTGAATACAGCATCCACTTACACTGATGTTGATTTTTTTTAAGATGGTCCTTTTTAAAATGACTAAAACACTAAGACACACTAAAAAACACTGAAACATTTTGATATCAACCCCTCTGGACAGCAGTGTAATGATCTGTGTGGTGCAAGCCCCATCTGTTTCTGTAAGCTGGGAGCATGTAATACAATGTAATACAATAACTATACATATGTATCTCATAAAGCCAATCTTCAAAAATCACGTTATTCCACATTGGTTTCACTTTTCAGACCCACAGGCTGAGTCTGCTCCTTTTTACCGTCTATGATTACAACCTTTCTGACACCACTGGCATGTAGGTTTAATGTATTGACCCACAAGAACCAACAACTCTGCTGTCACACTCAGTTGTTGAGGGGAGTGTGCTACCCTGAAAAACCACATAAAATATGGCAGATCTTTCTGAATTATGCTACTAGTGATCATCTTCATCATTATCTTTACTTTTACATACATTACTTTTTACCACCTTTTTAGTGCATTGTGGTGGGCAAAAAAAAAGTTTCTGTCTTTATTTAAGCGATGGACTTTATGTTTCCCACAAAAGACATTATCAGGAAAGCCATCCATCCTCTGAATGCCCAAGGTCTCTAGTTTGTGAAGTTTCATGAGGCTGTGATTATCCTAGAGGTAATTTTTTTTTTTTCATTTTATACAATAAAGTCAAGATTGCATAAAACAGGTTTTTCAGGAAAGCGTTGTTTATGTAGATGTTAACCTTGAGTTGTTATTTCTACAGTAAAAATGATCAACATTTGTGTCTGTTTTTGTCTCTGTGCTAATGTTCAATTAAAATGTAGTGATGTTTCCTTACCAGGCTCCTCCATGTGGGCTATAATCCAGTTGAAGGCCATCTCGGGGCCCATGTTGCCTGTGTAGTAGACTGCCTTCCTGCAGGCCTCCAGCGGAAAGCCCATCTCTGCCAGCTGCATTACTGCCGCCTCGTCTATTTCTGGAGCTGGGGACACGACAAACCGACATCAATAACTAAAAACATAGCAGTTGCTGATTCAACACCACCGGTAACCTCCCAGTTTAAACAACCAAACAGATCTGCGCTGGCTCTCTCACTGGGCCTCATTAAACAAAGAGACCGGAGGAGAATCAGCCCTGGGGACGTTTCTTTATCGAGGGATGATTTATCAAGGAGAGAAATGAGCCTGACTGAAACTAGCAGAGCCACGTGGAGAAGGAAAGTTTGTTTGGAAGTGGTGAGCAGCTGCAGCACCTGCTAAAGTATACATGGTCAGAGGTTCAGCATTCATCATCACTGCTTGGTGCTTATAAATACACTTTGCATAGCTTTAATTTATATAAAAGTTAGATATGCATGTACACAGCACTGAGTAACTGAGATCACTGAGTAAAGGAGAAATGTATACTCACAGTCTGAGGAGCCCATGGAGTTATCTGAAAGAGGAGAAGAAACTTATTTCAGGTGAGGGAGATAACACATTATCACCGACTTTGTGTGTTTTCTTAAATTTGCACAGGGTGTCAACAAGTATTTGAATTTAAATTGAATGCTTTTCAAGCTCATCTCTTACAAAATTTAGGACAAATGATCGTTTTCTTACTAAAGCACTGTAGCTTAAATATGAAGGTAAATAATATATATGTAGACCATGCAGAGTAGGTTTTATGTAAAATAAGTGAGTTGAGTTAATCTACATTTTGCCAACAGGTAATATCAATACTACTACAACTACTACTACTACTACTACTACCACTAATACTACTAACAATAATAATACTAATAATAATAACTTTATTTATGAAGCACATTTAAAAACAGAGTTTACAAATTGCTTTGACAAACAAGGCAAAGCAGAAGCAAGAAGGGTTTCTTGCAGAGGCAACATAGCTATAAGAGCCAAACAATAATGCCAAACTGAGGCCAAATTTTAAATTAGAAATAAACAAGAGATCTGAGGAGAAAACATATTAGAAGTAAGACAGATGGTAATTAGAAATTAAGATAGAAACAATGACAAAACAAAACAAACAAAAAACAACCAACAAATCATACCAATACGAGTAAATACCATTCAAAGAATATAAGCAGTTAATACGGAAATAATGGTAATAATAATAAAATTAAAAACAATCAATATGGAATAAATGCATAAATTAGAAGATGAATTAAAAGACAAACTAAAACAGATGAATTAAAACAGGTAAGTGCAAGTGTAAGTTAAAGAGATAGTGTTCAGATCAGTTGAAGATTTGTAACATCATGTTATATATGGATAAATGAAATTAGATAAAGCATTTTTGACAATTAAGACCTCACTAATTCAAATCTAAGACTATTCAATTAAATCTGAGGCCTAATGTTTATAAAATTGAATTTAAGGTATTTTAAAGCTGCAGACAACCCTGTTGTATAAGGTTTCTTGTACTTATTAGAATATTAATTCATTCAAAGATAAATTAATGACGTTTTTATAATTGTGTCATACAAAGAATATGCCCAGACTGCATGGGCTTAGAAAACACCACAAAATCAAATAAGCCAGGTTCAAAGTGCAGCGCAGACATCTTAAAACAACAAAGACAGTGGAAAAAATCGACTAAAGCATCCTTCATAATCAAATCATCTTTGAGAAGAATAAAATTCAAGAACACTCACAGAGAAATTCAATATGTGGCACTGAAAAGTACAAAAACAATCTCTCTTGCATTTTTTTCTGCCAGGCTTTTGAGACAAAATTGGCTTACTTAAAGGCATTAAAATTTAACAACTATTCCAGTTTTTGCTTATTTGAGCACCAGAATATATCAGAGTTTAGTTGAGCCATTTCATGGAACATTAGCTCTCTTAAGTCATTATAGTTTGTATAGTATGAGAGGAAATGGGAGTCACTTTTCACTTCACACAGCTCGCACAATCTGATTTCCTCCTGAATGTTTCTGAATCACCGTAATGACCGGCCGGAGATTACCATCTCTCAGCTGTGCAACTAAAGATTTTGAATGGAAGGTTTAGATAGGTATGTGGTAAACGCAAGCTTAAGAGACTTCCGGGTTTTGTTCTACTAAATAAAATAAAATAGTAATACCCAACTCATGAACTTTGAAGATTTTACGTGTCCTAAAAAAAGACAACTGCTAAAAAATGGCCAAATGGGACCAAAGAACGTCATCGAGCCGAATATACCTTTACAGCCTCGTAGCAGTGGCCATTCAGCTGCAGTGTAATAAGTTTTGGCCTATCAATACCTTTTGACTTCTGGAAAGTGCATTAAGGCTTCAAAAATCCTTAAAAGGGCAAAGTTAGCTTCCGGGTTGGCCTACGGGGCTGCTATTGTTTAATCATACTGGGCATATGTCTTTACAGACAGGGCTGACTCAAGTAAGGATGGGCTCAAGATGTCAGAAAGCGGTTGTGGCGGGGAACTTGTCACCACCTGCAGTGAGCAGATTGATCGGCTCTAACTGTTCACAACAAGACCTGCAATCACAACTTGAGCATTTCCTGCTCGTATCAAAACACAATAAAAGCCCCGCTGTGCCTCTTTTCAAAATCTTCTTTCGCTATTTTTGTCTTTTTGTCACCAAAACTTTTTCTGACAGTTTTTATTAAGTCAGTTGTAGTTTTAGTTTATCTTGCTTTTCCAATTACTTGTATGCTTCCTCCCTTGCTTTAATATTGTCACAGAATTTAGAAAAACAGATCATTGATCATTTGAAATACCCAGTGGGCATATGAAATTGAAAAATGAGTTTTCCAGTTAAATATTGAAGGATACAATCAGAGTAGCAAAACCAGAAATCAATTACTATATGTTTTTAATTGTTTTTTAATGGAAATGCAAAAAAAAAAAGACAAAAAAAGAAAACATTCTTTTCATTTTCCATTTTGTTAATGATCTGGAATAACTGAGTGAATGGATGATACGCAGACCGATGAGAAATAATGTGGCAACATACAGGAAAACAAATTTGTGTGGTGCTGCGTAATCAATGAGAGGCACTGAAGCCTTTTGGAGGCAAAGGGGTGACCAATGATTAATCACTGCTGATGCCAGCCGGGGGGATAATGGGCCAGTGGTTAATTTGCGACCGACAAAACCGATCATATAAATGTGACATAAATAAATCAGAAGATGCATAGAAAACAGCACCTCATTTCCTCTGACCTCTTTTAATTTCACAATTTAAGCAGCATGATTAACACACAGCTGGTCTTTGTTTCAAAGCTCTGCTGGGAGTCAACATGGGACAAAACAGAGATTAAAATTACTCCACCACCTTAAAATTACATTGAGAAAACATTTATGCATCGATTTCACGGTGGCCCTCTAAGATAGCTGCACAGCTTGCTGCTGTCAGGCGTAGATATGCAATGCTGCCCGAACAAGGTAGTAACAGTTCAAAGAAATGACATTTTAATGTGCAAAACTGAAGAATTTTAAGTAGATACTGCACTCTTTCAAGAAGTCAATTTCATGTGTTTGGAGGTCTGAGATAGCAGGTACAGCAGATTACGTTCAGTGCTGAAATATTAAGGCAGACATGTTCAGACCTCAGTTTTGTCCTCTGAGTTTTCTGTCCTAAGAAACATCCAGCTAAAAGACTCTGTAAAAACCCCTCCTGAGTCTATCAATGTGTGAAGCACAGCAAAGGCTGCTTGCAGATGTTACTGCGTCTCTGCACCGGACCCCTTTTTGTGTTTGGAGCTTGAGACGACGCAGAACACTTTGTGCTTCATGCCTGCTAAAATATTTAGGAGGACACTGATAACTTGATGTAGCTGAACTTTGCAAACAACGGGGGGGGGGGGTAGAGGAATGAGAATTACAATCACAGAGGACACAAACTCAAAAAGGGATAATGTAGTCTTGGCTTCTAGGGGGAGAGGTTATTATAGTTAACTAAAACTAAACTAAAAACCAAAATGCTGAAATGAACTGAAATAAAAACTAGGCTTTGGGGAAAAAAAAGTAAACTAATAAAAACAATACTTTGTGCTTACAAAACTAACTAAAATAAATAAAATGCACAGGAAATGTCTTCTTTACAAATTTGCCAACACAGCAAGCATTAGGAGGCATTGGTGCATGTGTTTACTGGGACTGGGATGTCGACATGACTGTGAGTCAACTACCTTCACAAAGTGTTGTGTTTGTTATGTAATGTTTAATTTAATTTGTATTAGTTTTTCTTTTTCCTGTTATCTATTTTTACTTGATTGTGTATCCATGTTTTTATTTGAACTTTTTTTTTTTAACATTTATTATTATTATACTTTTTAATTTATAACTATTATTATTATTATTTATTATCTTTCTTCCCACTTTGATAAATGTCTTCCCACTTTGATAAGTGGCTTATATGCACAGTATGTACATTGTTTCTATCTGCAGGTGAGCTAATGCAGGTGCGGGATCACAGAGATATATGGAGATGCTGGGAACCTGCTGTGCAAATGTATCTTGTTATCATTATTGTTGTTATTATCTTTTTTTCTGAATAATTTGTTATTTAATATACTTTTACCATTTTGTCATCTGGCATCATATGTACAAGTTTATTTGTCATGGTTTAGGCTGCTGTAGACACTGTTTTTTTCTCATGGAAATAAAAAAGCATGACTAAAAAAAGAGTTTGTATTGCAATACCTATTCTGAAATTTTAACATCTTGCTCCTGACGAATACACTTATATTATAATAAAAACTGGAATTAAAAAAAAATATCTTTATTTCATCAATTTATCCTAAAAAATTATGCAAAATTTTGTCATTATCAGTACATGAATTTGGAAATTCCCTCAAGGTGTTCTTGAGATTCTGCGTTCATAAGAACAAAATGAAAGCAGGGCCACAGCAAACTTGACTTTTGATCACCAAAATTGATTGTCTTGATTGCTGAGTCCAGGCTGCCTCCAGCCACAGCTATCACCAGCAGAGAGGCAGAAAAACTAAAAATAATACTGAAACTAATAAAAGCTTAACTAAAACAAAACATGTTTAAAAATAAACTAAAATTAGCAAATCCACTCTGGAAACTAAGTGAAACTACTAAATTGATTTTAAAAACAAAATTTTAAAATAAACTGTTAGAAAAGAGGCACGCAAAAGGCTCAAAGACATTGTAAGTTGGGCTGGAAATTTGTCCAAGCAAACGGTCTGACACAACAAAATCTCAAGAAAAGTAACAACAATACTGTTTGTGCTTTAAAACACACGGCTGGCTTCTGGCAGGTTGTTCCCAGAGCTCAGGGATGTGCATTACAAGGGGATCTTAAAAAATCATTATAACTTATTAGGCTTAGCCACACTGTGAACACAACAACTTTTCAGTAATTGATTGAGCAAGCCTTTCCCGTGGGATTCCACTCAATATGCCCTTAAGAGAAAACTTGGGTGGCTTTGAGCAGAACATCATATTAGAGACAATTTCACGGATCATTTGTCTCTGTCACAAAAATACCCCGCACCTCCTGAAAAGGATGTCAGGTAGCAGCTTAGGAACAACACACATCCGAGGTAGTTCTCAAAGCAACACTGTGTTAGTTTATTGGGAACAATCTGCTACCGTTTTATGCATTTAAAGTGTTTTTAATATTCTGTACACTCATGTATATAATTAGAGTGGACAACATATGTTCGGCTATCTGGTTAAAAAACAACAAACAGGTGCTCGGAGAAAACAGTGCCCTTTACAATCAATAAAAGGACTGTGAAATTGTACGTGAAGGGCCAAAAATGCCTCCAGCAGTTAAGAACGCTGTTTTATTTATTCATTTTCCCCTAAGTAGTCATGCGTGAATGCAAATATAGGACGATGTAGGTGAGTCATGGCAGCTCATGGCCATGGGATCCTTCTCTGTGAATTCTGGGTTAGAAAAATGGAGCAATGTCTGATCGGAAAACAGCAGAATATATCTGAGGCAGCACCAAATGTTGGCACCAATGTTTATTTGTGAATATGCTGACGAGGTGAATGCAGAATGAAATGTCAGATTAAAGCTGCGGTAGGCAGTTTTTTTGTGTCATTGGGAAAAGATTTCATAATAACCTTTCGGCATTTTGTGATTCTACTGGTCTGAGAGGAAACTACACTTCTGCACACAGCCTGATCCCATTCCTAGCTCGTCAAATAGTGCCACTCTTTCAGTGCTTCTGCAGTAAGTGCACAACACCAAAAGGCACCTTTCATGTGCGCATGGAAGGCCATGGGACTGCGTCGTGTTTTTACACGCCAGCGGATGGCTGGATGGCACCTGTCGCATCTCCACGATATGTACATGGGCGGTGTCACACAAGATGGAACCTGTAACGTGCGCAAATATGTAAGGGTGGCATCAGGTTGTAACGCTGTCAGTAATAACGTAATATAAAGAGAGCGAGGCTGCTCATAGTTCAGACAGGAGGAGAGGGGGATGAGTCCGACAAACTCAGACTTTGTTGCAGGAGTCCGATGTTCGCTTCCTCTTTGAATGTGGTGTTTTTTCCTACACCTTACCATGTGCAGCATGTACAGCAGGAGACCACACTTCAAAATAAAATGTGCCTGTGCTGAAAATTCACAGTGTATTTTCATTCAGAAGGGATCCATGGCCCACTTTTGGATCGCTACCCACCAGTTTGCTTTACATTATCGGACTTGTAATCACAGTGCTTTGCCTTGTTTAACAGTAACACAAAAGAAAGTGTCAAACTGTATTGACATACCTCTCAATACATACAACTGTATCTGTACGGACACACACACACACACACACACACACACACACACACACACACACACACACACACACACGCAACCATTTCTACTCTTGGCTTAAAATGGATGTTCTGTACCTCTGGTGTCTTCAGGCAGCACGATGGGAGGCATGAGGTCAGGCAGCTCCTCTTCACTCGCCTGCAGCCCTGAAGCCCGCAGCCGGCTCAGATCCAGAAAGTCTGGAACATCTATGGCCAAGTCTGTGCAGAATTAAGCAAATATAAAACTTTACTGAGCAATGCATTGACATTAATGGGGATCACTGTATGTCTCCTGAAGCTGTGTTTGCAGTTAAGTCCATAGACTTAAAATAGGAGTCCAAATCTTTTTGGTCTTTGTAAGTCTTAAGACACACATTTATACACTGCTCTTGTATCCATGTTATTGGAGTTTTGATGCATGATTTTGATTCCTGATATATATATCTTTTAAGTTTAGGTGGTGCCATGAAATCATAATAAGTACAGGGTCCCCGCACATTTCCAGGGACATTTCAGAACTTTTCCATGACTTTTCAAGAAACCAAAAATTAGCTGTTTTTTGAGGTTCTTTGCTTTTCCTACTGGCCCTGCATTTTTCAAACATATCAGATTGAAACTCTTTTTAAAAATAATTGCAGCTAACTGGCTGAGACTTGGAAAAAACATGTGATGGTACACAAAATTTCACTCACACAGTAACATTAAATTGACAGCTCCAGAAAATACATTTGCTCTTTTATCACATAAACATTATCAAAAGGAAAATTACTGTGACAATTTATTACACAAAGCAAAAATCCAAAACTTTCAGTGGTTTTTACTAGTTCCATAACTTTTCCAGGCCTGAAAAAAGCGTCTGTGACTTTTCCAGGTTTTTCATGATAATGGGAACCTTGTAAGAGAACAAGAGAAGAACTCTGTTGTTACTGTTAAGAGGAGTTAAACAGAGTCCTTGTTGCAGTTATTCAAGTCGCTGCAAGCTTTCTGTGACTGTGGGTCACATAAAATGCCCAAATATAATACTGAAGATCATGATCTATAAATAGCAGTTTAAACAACTGACCTGTCATATGGCTCTATCCCACGAGTGAAAACTGCACTGAGTAGAAAACTTTTAAACCTTGATGCTGCTGACAAAGGGACAAGGGCACATTGAGTTTTTAGGGAATTAAGATGCTAAATGACAAGTCAATTGAATTTGGGAAATTTGGTATTCAGATGACTCTTAAACTCAAGTGGCTCTTTACAGATATGGACAGGATTAAAGATGGGACAGTTTGTGTCCAGAAGTGCAGGTGAGGCCACTCGTGAGTTTACATAAATGTACAGTTTCACCCTCTGTTGTACATGCCTTTGAACTGCTGTTTGATGGTGCCCTCTGCTGGACATTTACAGCACTACAAATACTACAAAACATCTGAACTACAACTTTGGTGGAGGCCAGTAAAAAAAAAAAAAAAAAAAAAACCCATTTCAAATCCCAAGATAAGGGGCGACAGATAATTACCTAGCTTCTTCGGCACCCAGTCAACCCCGAATGTGAACTTCTTGATCTGCACAATCAGATACTCTGGGAAGGAGGCGAAACGGGAAGTTCTGCAGAGGAAAATAACAATTTGTTAAAGCAAAATTTTAAGGAGCATTGAATTAAAATTTTATAAAGATAATTGGTTTTAATTAAAAGATGTGAGGAGATGAAAAAACACTGAGATGTAGAGTGTTCACTCTCGGCCCAAGAACAGGTGGCCCTTTGCTTACTTGACTCCGGCTGACTTGGCTTGCAGTGCAGAGCTCCAGAAGTCCGGGACGTTCTCCGGCTCTGTGAAGGCCTGCAGGCAGGCGGTGAAGGGGATCCTTGCTCTGACCGGCTCAGGAGGAGCCCGCATGTTCTCCTCAGCATCCCTCCGCTTGGCCTCATATGCCAGAAGCTCCTCTGGTAGAATGACAACACACATTTTGAGCTATGCAAATAAGAGAGAGACTTTCAAAATACTTTGTGGGGTGCCTGGTGGCTCAGTGGATAGAGCCACACCCCATATACAGGGGATTGTATCCTTGCTGAAGTGGCCCTAGGTTCAAGTCCGGTCTTGACCCTTTGTTGCCCTCTCTCTCTCCCTCTTTCAAGCTCAAACTGTCATGTCCATTAAAGGCAATAAAAGCCCAAACATTAATCTTTAAATAAATAAATAAATAAAAAAACACTTGGTGAGGTTTTAGTCACACACTTTTTTACTTTTTTACAAATAACAAGAATCTCCCAGAATCACTATTTGCAAGACTACAGCTAGATTCCTTTTGAGATTATTTTCTATCTTGCTCCTCGCGGGAAATATCATGCAAAACTCTCTTTAAGAAATATGACATAAACAATTCCTCAAGAGACACAATAAAATGCATTATTTGTCGACAGTATTCTTATCAGCCCTGCATCAATATAATCCATAGAGATTAAGTGTATTTGCGTACAAACTTTACATTTTGGATTTTGTCGCCACCACTTGCTACCAGCCTCTGTTGATTCACTGCACTATTTTAAAGTGGAAGACAGTGAGAATAAGAGACAAACTGTTTCAAAAATTATGATTTCTCACTAAAATAAGTGCTGATTGGTGGATCAGATAAATGCTGAAATTATTACGGACTCTTGTTGATTCCACAATTCAAACAGTTTCTTCTGCTTTTCCACAGTAAGAGAACCGAGATTTGTAAAAACTCAGTGATTAAATTTGGACACCGGAAATTTTATTGCAACAGTAAAATCGCTTGAGAAGTCATTTGGTGCATGTCCAACATACATGTTAACATCTGCAAAACTCCATAACATTTAGTATTTTTAAGTTCAATTTCAAGTAAAAACACTACAAGTTGCATTTTTACCCTTTGAAACCTGGAGCAGCATCACTTTTCTTGTGCTGCTTTCAGACGCCTTTCACAAGTATTTAAACTTTTGAACCCTGAGCAAATAATTTGTCGCTAATTCTTAGGGGGTGATTTCATCTTTCATCACATAATGCCAGTTTTCTCAGGTTTCACGGGGTTAATAGCACTAAATGATTTAATGTAGTCCAGGTGACTGCTGATAAGACTGACAGCCTTTACTTTGGTCAGCATCAACATCATCATCTTTACCAGGGCTGTGTTTGTTTATATTAACCATACAAGACCTTAAGTAGTCTCTTTTAGAGACAAACACGTTCTTCCTCATTCTAAATCACGCCGCTCCCAGTCTGGCCCGCCAGGACCTTCTGTGGGCTTTCAGAAAGCAACCTGCTGATGCTCCCAGCAGCTGGTGCCACCTGAGCTCAGCCTTGTGCCAGCTGTGCCGACCAGAGGCAGCTGGAGCTTTCTGCTGCAGCACAGCATTGTGTTTGTATATGGGGACACCTTTACCTCGATTGGTGGCCGCCTCAATGGGAGCTGGCAGCTGGATGCAGTAGTCCACCCGCTGAGTGTAACGAACCCGACGCGTCTGGCAGCACTGAACTCGGTCCTCCACCAGGAAGCGGAAGGCGTCACTTGGATTCTCCGAGCCTGCGCTGTTCCTCTGTTAGACAATGTAAAGGGTGGATCAGAGGGTGAAACTGAATATCAACAACAAAAGGCAATCAAAAAACATCAGGCAATGAGATTAGGCACATAAAAAATGAAAAACATGAGTCTGACATGCTGGAGATAATGTGTCTCAGTGGAAGCGAACCATTGTCATATATTTTGGGATTATGCCAAACTGAATTTGTACTGAAAGGGCTTTCAAAAAATCTTAAGAACAGTGTTCAAACATGCCTGAACATGGAGACTATTTTTCTGGGTCATGTTGTGTTTTAGAGGAGAAGCCCTTTTGCTGGCGAATAAAAATAATAAATAAATAAATAAATAGTGGTTAAACCCAGTACCACCTACTTTGTTAGATTGCTACAGAATAATTTTGGAAATATTGAAATGGAAAAACTGACCTTATCTCCCAGGATCCAAAAAAGTAAATTCTATTAATTACGATTGTTATTATTTCCATTTTTTTTTAAAATATTGCAGTCACATTACATTACATTGAAGGTTATCCACAGAAAATTATTGCAACGGTTTCATTATACACAATAAGTCCATCACTTCTCCAGCACTGAAAAATGTGCTTGTGAAATTCCATGACCTTTCACAAACTTTTAATGTTCTTTACCAATTTCTTACCTTTTTCAGGTGATTGTGAACCATAATGACTTTTCCAGGTTTTCTGTGACCGTGGGAACCTGTTCATCAATTAATTTGTGTTTCATATTAACTAGATGAAATCCTTTTGGCAGTTAAGCTGCCATGTGTCCCATCTGTCCCTGACACTGTAATGGTATTGTTTGGTATGCTGTGCTAATGCAGCAATAATCTCATATTAACTTCATTATCCTGTGGCAGTTTAGTGCACTGTGGTCCAAAATCGTTTACAAATACTTTTTAGAGTAGGCCTGAATATTTTAATTTCTATATTTAAAACAGAAGTATTGTTAATTAAAGTACTGTATGTCTACGTAAGAGCTGTGCAGAAGCTTCACATGAACCATGAACATGTTAAGCTTCTGTGACACATGACAGCCTGAGGTCTGAAATGCAACTCTATCTATAAATCTATTCTGTGCTGTGGTCTATTACAGTCTCCTGGCATGACTTCAACCCAACTGCTGTTTGACCTACATCTCTTAATACAGTCATTCATAATGTAGGTGTGACATGTTAATTTAGGAACCGCCTCATCCACCCGTAATCTCCATAACTGAGATTGTTACATCTTTTCAGAATCACAGGCACATTAATCACCAACACTGAGCGGCTTTGAGTCTCCTCATTGCTCCTGAACAGCAGGGGTCACTGAAGTTTACACTGTTTATTTGAAGACTGTGATGAAGGACGGCATCGCGACTTGACGCACCAGTTTGCACTGCAGCCTCTCTGCAACCCAGCCCGTCTATTCTCAGAGGCTACAGAAATACACAAGTTATAATTTTACTCAGGGGCAAGTATGAAGGGCTGACACAGATGGAGGAAAATGTTGCTGATGGTGGAGGCTTTAGTCACATTATCTATGTCTGGATACCTAAATCTGGGTCCGGTTTACAGACAGCTGTAGAGGCAAGTGAGTGGCTTTAAAGAGATAACTTTTTTTTTTTAAACATTTAATTTTGAATTTAATGTTGATTGCAGAATGTAATGGCTACAAAACAATGACAAAATTGCATTAAAATTGGTTTGCTATTAGCCTAACTTAAACTATGCAATTCTGCCTCCCTCCCCAGTATGATCTCCAGGGAAAAAACTGTGCTGTGCTGTTTGTTTTTCCAAGGTCAGCGATAGCTATCGCAGCAAAGGAGTCATTTTGGAGTAAACAAGTTATTTTGCAGTTGTCATCACGGTTCACAATAGTAGTGAAAAACGCCAAGGGTGGAAAGTATTGTAACTGTGGAAATTCTGAATAGCTAAAGACAAAGAGCCCCGTTAAAGGAGACTGCAATTATTATATTTGCCATTAATGTTGGCAAAATGATGTGAAAAGCTGCCACATAGCTAAAATCTTGCAACCATCTTGCATAAAACCCCTACCCTGCAATTTGAACATATATTTTAGCAAAACTATTTCTCAACGCAATTGAATGTAGGTGATCTGCGATGAATGGCGTCCATAGCAACATTCAAAATCAAGTAACGCTGTTTCAGAATATCGATTTCTTTCATTTTAAACAAATAAAATCTATCTAAAATAATTACAAAATTATTGTACCTCTTCATGAACATGTTTTTCTTCTCTTTTCAATGTTGTGTGTTGATGATGTTATTTAGTGCCGCTTGTCTGTGGATAGTTTCAAAGCTCTAGAAGGAAGGAAGGAAAATGGAAAGCCATCCCTCTAGTCTTCATAACAGTGACGTCAACAATAATACCACTTGGAGACACTAGGTGGGGGTAGAACTGAAAAGCGGAAAACTTATCGCTTTTCCATTAAAGGAGCGGATGACGGTCTTTTTTGATTAAATCGAGTCCAAGCACTACAAGATTTGTTAGATTTCTACAGGTAATGGGTCAAATAGGAGGTATGTTGTTGATCCTCACACCATGTGTGGAGAAGGTGTCGGGGTCCAAGTCAGGGCATGTATCATGGCTGAGGCAGAATAGGAAGCATTATCTGTCCTCCCTGTGTAACAGATAGCACTGAGCTATATATATCCTGGTCGAGAAAGACACGTCAGAGCACCCCAAGTGTACGTACCAACCAAGGAGACAGTGTGCTGTGTTTAGTTAAAAACAGACCCTCCCCTCCCAGTCAACTGCCTGTCCATGTGTGTTAGGGGTCACGCGTAACCCAGCCGTAAATGTAAAATTGTGATGATTTCTCAATGAGGAAACTTAATTGGGAGTTTCAGTTTTGTGAGAGGCAGCATGCCATTCTGTTGTGTGTTTGGAGCACTAACTGGAATTAACTATCAAGAACATTCGCATGTAACCGGACGCTCTAACACACATAATGTTTGTATTTAATTCCAAAATTTGACATATCTATCTAATATCCATCCATTCATATCCATATATATTATCTTTTTACCTTGTCAAAGTTAAAATTGGGGCAATTTTGAGTTGGTGCTACATGAAAGGACTCTGGGGACTATAAACATCCAAATACAGCAGTGAATAATTCCTCAACAAAAAAAAAAAGAAAAGAAATAGTTTCATAAACAGTTTAAAAACTGCTGAACTTATTTTTGCATACTATTCTGCCAACACAAGAAATCTGGACTAAGTTTAGATGCAGCATTACAAAGCACAATTTATTATAATTTCTACTTTGTTTTTATTAACTCAACAGCATCTAACACCTCAACACTTCCTCCTCAGGTATAATGTTAATCTCATGATGTCGCATGCATCCTAACATGACCTCTCCAAATAAACACGGTTTACTGGCTGTGGTTTATGTTAATTTACAGTCACCTATTGTACATTTCAGATACTCACTCACCTCCACCAAGTTAATGATGTGCAGGAGGAACTCGTGAGCATCTTGTTGTCTATTGGAGGAAAACTCTGGGTGTCCCCTGCTGACCAGGGCCTTCAACATCCGAGGAGAGACGCCCCTCTGCTGGTGCTGGAATGACAACAAGTCGAATTATTGCGTTAGCCCGAGTAAAACTTGACTTTTAAAATACATGTAAACGTAAGTCCAACTGAAATTGTACTGAATCGAATTTCTTGAAGTTGGACTAACAAACCCAGATAATGCAATTGATAACTGAGCTACTCCGTCATGTAGACACCTCAGTCAGACCTGAACTGGCATAGACACTCTGCGCAGGCTCCTAATGCTGCACCAGCCTCTCTCTGTGGTTAGGAACAGGGACTGTTTGTTATTTATGAGGAGGGAAGGGGTGCTGCAAAATAGGTCAGGCATTAAAAGAAAAAAACATAAGCACTGAGGAGAGACTTGTGTTTTTAATTTTGGCTTAGGTAAGAGACATACTACTTTAAATGGAGTATTTATTTTAAATAAAAAAGTTACACTCCAACCACCTCCCTCCTCTGATAAAGTATAAATATAATATATACTTTATATATATATATAAGTATATATATATATATACTTTGTACTTTATTTTATTATTATATAATATAATAATAAAATAAAGTACAGTCTCACAACACAGGCACGGAAGCTTAGCAAACAAAAGGTACGGTGCATATTTTTTTTACAGCACAAAGCAATTTTAATGAGAATTATTGCAATGGGTAATATTTCCTTAACACAGACTGACAACAGCATGCCAACTCAGGCCCCTTCCCAGCTGTCAATAAGTGTCCAAACTCGACCCCAAACATCACATGTGTAGGAAGTGCAGGATCACAGCTCTGCCCTATCGATTACTGTGGCTGGTAAGGCTTAAAAGCAGCTCGCGGCTTACAGGCCGAGTGCTGGGCCCCATTATTTTTTAATGGCTTTCCTCTCCTAGTTTCTCAGCAACTGCGTACTGTGTGGCTGAAAAAGCGATTATTTCATATCACAAGCGTTCAAATCAGTAAAGCAAAACACACAAAGAAATACCCCCCAAAAAATTTGACTGTTCAACAGGATTTCCACGGATCCTTAATAACTCTTCAAAGGCAATTAATTCATTAATTTAAAAATAAGGCCTTAATTGGTATTAAGTTGTCTTAAAGAAAACTGTCAAGTCTTAAAAATGCTAAAAAGAATAGAAAGAATTGGTGATAAACAACTTTTCAATAATTAACAGAATGCCTTTTGCATTACCATCACACAGATAGGGATGGAGGAACTAACAACACATTTACCACATCCAATCACATGACAAATTAAACCTTTTTTTTTTCAAGACAGACCAAATGGACACTTTTATAATAATGTTTTCCATGTGTTCCACTTTAGAGGGTTTTTATTTTTTTTCCAGCATTTAAAGTAGATCATCCAACTTTTTAACTTGACCAAAAAGGTTGCATTGCATGTTACAATAAACAATTTGATAAAATTGTTCCTAACCCTGAGTAACTGATATGGCTTCATATTTTTGTTTTTCTTAAAATCTTCTTAAATTTTTGGTTATTGTAAAATGGGTCTTAAATAGAATTCGAAGTGGCATTAAAAAGTCTTTTTTTTAGGTTGTAGGAACCCTGGCTGAAGGACTTGACAGATTGCAGGAAACACAAGAAAATCATCAAGAACAGCTAATATTTGTGACTAAATTAAGCAGCAATGTGAGGAGTTAAAAGCAAAACACAGTGTTAAAGCTGTGCTCATAAACAATTCGAGTTGCATATTTAAGACGGCAGCCACAGGATATTTTCAGACTAGAGAAAAAAGGTCAAAGCACAAGAAAACCTGACAATGGATCACAAATTTGTGAATTTGTGATCCATTGTCTTTCTTTTGTTTCTATCAACTTCTGTCTGGCTGCTACAATCACAAAAAAAGCTCAGGTATATTAATAACACAGATTATACTGCGTTTTTAAAGTTGTTTGATGTTTAAATTGGGAAAACATCAAGCTGACAATCTGAAACTCTGTCTTCTTGACAACCCTTACAGTTTGGACAACAAATGAAAAAGCCTCGCTTTGCTACCACTCAGTATTAACATGCTTCTGTCAGTGATGGACCCAGTTTGGGAGCTGGACATACCCAGTTTAATACCTTGTATTCTTCTTTCATCACCTGTTCAATGAGCTCAGATTTCATGGGTGGTTTGGAGTACTGGCCTGACAGCAGTCCGTGTCCCAGTTTAGCCCTGTCGGACAAAATCAAAAGGCACAAACATGACAACATATGGTTAGTCTTTGAGTTTAGTTTGGGTGATTTCTCGAACCATGCACCCTAAGGACACGAGTGTTTCTAAGAGTCAGAGAAAAACATTTAAAAACTCTCAGACAACAAACCCGGGGCCTTTCAATGAGCAACTAATTTGTTATCCTCAGCTTTTTAGGTAACAAACTGTTCTGTATTTTTCTATATCCTTCTGAATCACGTTCAGCTCCAACTTCAGCGGGCAGTGAGTGTACGAACCCATTTCAGCAGGGTTGATGGTTCACCTTCGAGGTCATTTGAACCATGGGCATGGGGTTACAAGGGGTTAAGTAAGTTTATAATACATCTTATTTGTTTGCAATGATGTGTGTGTTTCTGTGTAGTGTTTGCTGTTTCCACTGAGGACCGCTTTAGAAATAAGTGTTTTTAGTCATACTTTTAAGCGCTGTCCTCTGGGAGACTCCTTTGTTGTAATGCTTTTACATTCCTAATAAAAACAAATAAGTACAATCACTTTCATCAGCATCACGCTCTCCAAAAACCTATATTAGGCTTGTTCTAGATGCACTGCACCTCGCCAGTTCGGGCAGCAGCAGCAGGGGGTGGTGACAAAAACCTGCGGTCAAGTCGGACATTTTCCAGCTGCTGTATATAAATCAGCTGAGCAGACCCCCCCCCCCTCGAAGTACATAAACAAATTAAACTTAGTGTTCAAATACTTAGGAAAGAGACACAACACAACAGCTTTCATTAAACATCAGTCAGATACAGTCAGCGCTTCACATGTGTACAGATGTTATTTTAAGAATCCTCACATCCCACTTAACACAAGTCTTTGTATTGCTGAATTCTTCAATAGTTAGATGAATCACCAAATGAACATGACCTTTTACACCAATAAAATAGAATGAAAAAAATTAATGAATTTTAAAAAAGTAGGGGGGTAATTAAATATATAAAAACAATAAAATGAAATAGAGGCTAAAAATATATATATAAATAAATAAGTAGAAAGGCAAGCAATTGGGCACCCAGTAGCTCAGTTGATAGAGCGGGCGTCCCAGGTGCAGAGGCTATATCCTCGCTGCAGGGCTGCAGGTTTGATTCCAGCCTCGGCCCTTTGCTGCATGTTGCCCCTTCTCTCTCCTCCTTTCATGCTTGAGCTGTCCTATCCATTAAAGGCTAAAAGCCCCCCCCAAAAAAATCTTTAAAAAAAAAGAAAGGCGAGCATACTGGATCAAAACATGCACACAGAGGGAGCTGTAGCCTAATCTTTATCTGCAGCTGTGCAGAAACACTGATTTTAAACAGAATGAATAAACATGGGGAAAAAAATGAAGCTTAACATTTGAATGCTGATTAAGCATCTTAGTGCCAGTGTTATAAATGAAGCTTCAGCCTGTCACATACAGCCCTACCAGGTAATATCATTTATTAATTTAAATAGAATAACCCTTCCTGTCCAAGAACCAGGAGGACTTCTTTAACTCTATGCCTTCAGCGCTTTTTAGACAGGAATCATATTTAATCAATCCAGGCCTGACACATAACGAGACACAGACTGTCTTTCTGAATGACCTGATTTGTGTTGACAGGCTGTAAAGTAGAAACAGTGACGGGTATAAACATGTTGATCTGGCAACGTGTCTCAGAATATGAAGCGTTTGTTGCTTCACATACAGTATCTGATATTTATCCCTGTTTGGCTAAGACTCTACTTTCATCGCAGCACCTGACCGGCCTCTTGCAACACGCTGGCTCACATGACAAGTATTTACCAGGACATGGTAACGAAAAAAAGCTTAAAACATGTTTTATTAGCTTAATGAACATTCATAGACAAGACTTTGAGACAGCAGCAGCAGCTCGAAAACACCTTCACTTGTTTGTCGTACTGTAACACAGCATTATGTAACACTGGAGTCACTTACATTTGTGTGGCGAAGTCCTGGCTGGGGTCGAGGGGTGAATAGTCAAATATCCTCTGAAGATTACCCACATACCTAAAGATCAAAATACATGTCACACGCTCACTTCGGATGCAGCACATGGTTACAACAAACAGATACATGACCACTGGAAAGAGCCTGAGGTGGTAATAAGAAGACACCAACACCTTCTGCAGGTGGCCATATAAGTTACTTAAATGCCCAGAGTTGTTTTAAAATAACCTCCATACCTAATCCAGAGCTAGACAATCAACTAACAAACAAAATAAAGATTGTCACAGATAATAACAAGCAAGCGGACTGATGGAATGAGAAATACTTCACAATTACCTTGAAGTAACTAAATCAGGATTGCAAAAATTAAGACAAAGGCGGGTCATATTAGGAAGTCCTTCCTGTTCATTCGAGTTTGTTTCAAACTGCAAATGAAGTGTCTCTTGCTTGATGCTGTTTATCAATCATTGGTTTACTTTGTAAAAATATATTGACCATTGCACCTGAAATTTTGGACACAAATTAGTTGTTAGATGTCTCTAGATGTTGCTTATAGACTCACGAATCAAAACGCTGGCTGCAATAAACTACCAACACTCGTAGACTGGCATTAGGTATTTTTTAAACTTATATCCATGGAATATCTGACATGCTGATCAAGAGATAATAATTTCAATTAACCTGATTTTATTTTGCTCAAATGTTTATTGTTAGATACACAACATTTGTTCAGTAAAGAAGTTGCATTATCAACATCTAATGATGAAAAAATAACCCTTTTTAAAGTGGAACACATGGAAGACAATGAACTTATTATTTTGCATTTCTGGACAGTTTTCTGGATGATTTTGCGTTTCTCACTCTGCATGTGAAATTCAATTGCTTGGATTTCCACCATGACACATTTAAGAAGAGGAATTTATCAAATCATTTAATGAAAATATAGATGTGACCAATTATTCTGAGATTTTACAACGCAAACAGATTCATAAAATCCTACTGAGCATTTTAAGAATTTTGAAAGATTAATTTAGGTCATATTAATACCAATTAAGGACTATTCTTCGATTAATAAAATTCAATGCCTTTTGAGACCTTCTTAGGATCTGTAACAACCCTGTTATTTTGGGGTACACTGCAGAAAATACAATTATTATATTATATTCCATTTCTGCCCATATATCCCCCTTAATGTGAGGGGGAATGCACAGATTATGAACTGATTAACTAGCAAAATTGGAGTTAGACACACCATAAATGCACTTGCCCCATGACCACATGCTATATATTGTTAAAACAGGACCCACAGCGTTCACTGCTGTAAAGTAGAGATTCTGTTAATACGCAAAGTGACTAAGACACACTGAACATGGTCTCTTTGTTTTCTGCTATAAGTGCTATGATGCACATAAATAATGTTAAAAATATATATTAAATAATGTGTCAAAATGATAAGTCTGCATGCCAAATAACATAGATAACATATTCTCGTGAAGTGTGTGTACTTACATCCTTTGAAAGTCAGGGATGCTGAAGAGGACCTGCATCACTGTGCTGAAGTAGCAGCTGTTTCCCAGGTTTTTGATGCCGGTGTAACCAGAACCAAACACCGCTTTCAGCTTCATGCCCGACTCCTGGATCACCTCCCACTCACTGACCCGCGGCCGGGCGTTATTGTCTGTGTGGTGGCCATTTTCTGTCTGAAGAGAGAGAGAGCTCTGAGTGAACCCTTCACTGTGGAAGCCTCACTTTTTGGTTTGTGTTTGTTCACAACTAAGACAACTTACTCTTTTCTGCATCTGTAACATGTCTATTCCAAAGTGTGACAAGTGTTCTGATATGTGGGGGTCCAACACGGCTTCCTCCTCCTCAAATGAGTAGACATCTGAAACCACAGGATCAGTTATTTCACTATGATTGGCCTGGTTTTTAATCAGGCTTTTTTTTAAAAAAAGATTAATAGGTACATTTTCGAATTACAGATTTCAACAAACCATGCACCAAAATATTACTAATTAAATATCAGTGTCTTCATGGCGGACTGCTGAGGTGTTTTATTGGACTGTATTAAATTGTACAGTCCTTTCTCATATCTGACTTATCTAATAAGTCAGTGTACAGTACTGTGCAAAAATGAGGCCACCATATTTATATATATATATATATATATATATATATATATATATACACATAGGGAGGAGAGATAGATAGATATATATGTTCATTTATTTATTCATAGTCTCTTTATTTAGCTTAAAACAAAGAATACAGAGAATATGTAAAACGCAAAAGAAGTCAGAACAAAATGGCATCAATAAATTATACAGTTTAAACGCAGGATTTTATTATATGAGCCACTGTCCTTTTTTTCCTTTTACTTTATAAATTTTGCCAGAAGTTTTATTGTGTTGGTAAAACTAAAATGATTTTAAAGGACACTGACTAACTGAGTAACACTGTGTAATAACTGGGATTTCGCAACAGTTCAGATAACCGTGTCACCGTGTCTCTGACCTGCTCCATCTGGGGTGATGGTGTCCAGTTTGACAGCCAGGGGATATTTGGTCTCTTTGTAGTGCTCCAGAGCGTGGCCGTTTCCTCCGCTCCCATCAAAGAACCACTTCCCACAGAACACGGCTCCATCTGTCAGGTTCAGCCACAGGTTTTCTCTCATCTCGCACTTCTGACACTTCCAGCCACTGATAGCAAACAAACAGACTCTTTTTATTGCTGTGTTGTTGTTTTTTATCCTGCGGTCACACAAACACTCACAGAATGATTAAAAATCTGCATTTTGCTCAGCAAGAAGTAAGACAGACATGCGTAGGGTTGGGTATCATTTAAAAAAACTGCAATACTAGTACCTTTAAAGTGATACCAATACCAAAGAGTACTTCATTCGACACCCATAATATGAATGGAGTGGCACGTGCACCGTAAAACTTTTATTAATTGCCTGAGGTTTTATTTGCTTCAATCACAAGAGACAGAGAAAGAGATGGAGAGAGAGCATTTTACAGCACCCGAGGATTACAGCAGCATCTTTCTTTATGCTCTTAAGACAACTCAGGTGTTGTCCAACATTGTTAAACACTGACATTTGGTTGTGTTTAGGATGTGACGTCGGGTGACGAGAGAAACTAAAGTTGCTGCTGAGTGTGAGCTTTGCACTGGGGAAAGTTGTGAGCTATCTATTAGCATCACAAGGCTTTTTATCATGGGGCTTACATATACTTTTTACACACAAATTGAATGCGTTAAAGCACTTGTGAATTACAGTGTAATGTAATAGTAGTGCAATTGAAAAGAAAAAAAAAACATAATACAAAGAACCTATACATAAAACACAACAATGGACTCTTAAGGTCAGGGTAAGTAAAAAGATATGGAGAAAAAAGTGACAAGATTAAGTGAGATATTATTCCATAATAGCTGGGAATAATGTTTCGGTTGATACCTTACCATACTGATACCAAGCCCTTGTCATGTGAATGGCTGTACAAATGCAACTGTTGTTTTCTACTCAGAAATTTACAAGGCTTGCTGTGTAAATGAAACAGTGGTGTATTTAGCGTTTCCTACCTGGGTGGGATCCTGACCCCATTATCCAGCTGTCTGAGGCTCCTGGCATGTCTGGACACCTGGATCTCCTCCTCCCAGGATTCAGGCTCCTGCTTCTTGTAAGCTGATGGTGCGTTGAGCACTGCGTCACAGGCGATGGTCACCTGAACGTCAAAGGAAACAAGCAGAGAGAGAATGAACTTCTGAGAGTGGGGTTGATTGAGGTCACGCTGAAAAGGGACAGTTCACCCCCAAATTAAAATAAATTTAAAAATAATTAACATAATTTCCCCCCTTACCTGTACTGCTTTTTATTAATCTATATTGCTTTGGTCTGAGTTGTCGAGTGTTGGAGATATGCGCCATAGAGATGTCTGCCTGTATTATGGAGCCGGATGGCACACGGCTTGTGGTGCTCAAAGCAACAGAAAATACATTTGAAATCGCAACAGCAATGTCTTTTTCCAGAAATTATGAATTTAGAAACTTTTTTCTTTTAACTGAACTACACCTGCCAGCCACACCACTCCACAGAAGGAAGTGTGCATCTACTGGTAGCTCATATAGCACCACTGTGCTAGCTAATGTTGCAGCTGGGGAGGTCGCCATTATTTTTACATCTCGCACATTCATGAGCACAAGCCTCTCATCCATGAGTAGATGCACGCTTCCTTCTGTTTGGTGATATAGTTGTCAAATGTAGTTTGGTAGAAAGAAAATAATTCCTACATGAAACTGCTCACAACAAGGCATGAGGTCTATGGCTAACATTTCCAACACTCAGAAACACCAAAATGATCTAGACTGATAAATAGCACAATACTGGTAAGAGGAAAAATACGCATATCTGATTTTGGGAAGAACTGTCCCTTCACATGTATGTCTTAAAAATAAAAGAAAACAAGTGTGAGCATGCAGGATCTATGCAAGGCATTGTGAAGCTGTGCCACGTGAAGCAATAGATCCAGCAAAGGAAGACAGAGCATCACTATGTTGCTATTGAAGTGCAGAAATGAAGCACTTCAATCATTTTTAAAAAAGGAAAGATTCACAGCATTCACAACATCAAATGATACATGCCTAACGACATGCCAACACAAACCTCATTCACTGTAGAAGCTCAAAAAAACAAAACATAACAAAACACAACAGGAGGAAAATGTCTCTCCTGGACTCCATGCAAGAAATAAAAAAAAAAAAAAGCTTATATAAAGCTCAAGTGACACCTATGCAGTGGTTCCCCAGTATCTTTTCTTGGCAGACAGTGGCATACAAAACAGCCAAAATCTTGCACCAAAATCCATCCCAATGTAAACTAAAGCTTGAAAACTGTTATACTCAAAAAATAGTCGGGATGTCTCGATTGGATTGGTATCAGGCCCGATCAGGATATCGGGCAGATATTCAGGTTTTATTACGAAGCTGCTGCTCCGATAAGAAGAAACCAAATGTTTTCATGTTCAACTTAAGCTGCTAAACCACTTTAAGTAGAATCCAATTTTTTGTTGTTCATTTTGGGAATGGTAAAGTTCAGCTACAAGTGGAATTGTGATTATATTACTTATTGATGGTGTTCTGTACTTTTATTAAAATGCTACACTGAGAGTATTTGAGAGCTATTTCTGAAGACACATTTTACGTTATTTTATTAAAAAAAAAAAAGATGCACTAATTGGCATCGTGATATGAGCCATATGAAAAATAGATTTAGTTTGTTTACTTTGTTATTTTGTAAAAAAAATAAAAAAAAATCCACTTAAGGAACTGTTTGGATGCAGATATCTTGTCTTGTAGTGCATTGCAGAGCTATTAAATTGTCAAGCATATACACTGGATTGATTTTAATTATTTTGAAGGACTTGAAGTGTGCAGCTGTCTTATCCAGGTAAATACAAGTATCAGATCGAGACTCAGTATGGGCAGATACTCAATATAAAAAGGCTTGGATGGGGATCAGAGACAAAAAAAACTTGATCGAGACATCCCTACAAAATATATCATTTTCTTAGGTGCAAAGTTAAAAATTTGTGACCACAAAGTCACTGAAATCTAAACCAATTAATGGATACAGACTTCGCAGTTCCTCAAGACAACAACAACCAACCTGTCTGTTCAGTGTCAGGGGAACCACTGAGTGCACCCTCCCCATCAACATGCATGGAAACACACAAGAACCCGTGCAGCACCGACTCACTGACCAGAGCGGGCAGCTCCTCAATATTTGGTAAAGGGATCTCGAAGTGGTCTGGAAAAATGACAAGCTTGGCCTCGTCTTCATATTCATAGTCCTCCCCGTTAAAATCGCGGTTTAGCTCTAAATCTACAGGGGAGGAAGTAAACATTGAGGTTACTTTCGTGTTATTTTTATTTTGTCTTGTCTTTGTGTTGCTCGAGTGTGAGGTCTGATCTGTTTTATGATCTTGCTTCATTCCTTCAGTCAGTACCGTCACAGTCTAAAGATGCACTGAGTACGAACAGAAGAATCCTTGAACAAGAAAACCGCCAACGGCATCTTTTTTTTTTACAACAGTGACAGGGTGACTTCATATGATGCTGATGACTCTTTTGCTCCGACACAATTCATGTGGAGCTAAATTTAGCCATTTATCACACGCCCTCGTCACCAGCAACTTATAGTTACTGGGGAGAACTGAAGATGGTTTTTGATGGTGCAGCTGTGACATCCTCATTTCATTACTGATCAGACTTCATCGTCCAAATTAGGGCAGCAACTAACAATTATTTTCTTATATATGCTTGGTATTTTCACAATGAATCATTTGGTCTATAAAAGCTTTCAAAATAGTGGAAATGTCTATAATGCTTTCCTCAAACTCAAGATGACGACTCATTTTGTTTAAATAGTCCAAAACCAAAAAAACCTGTAGGTACTGAAGCGATTAGTCAATTAATGAAATGGTCGATCAGAAGAAAATCTGAAACTATTTCGATTAATCATTTTAGCCAGCTGGTTTTCTGCTTTTTCCATTTTATATCTTTGTTTTTTTGGGCTTTTTTTTAATACAAATCATATAATCGAGAAGGCCCTGACAGACCAAGCAGATGGTTGGCCGTCGGTCAATGTCAGAACATTTGTAGATGTCTGTCCCCTGTCCCTGTCACCTGTCTCCGTCCCCTGTCCCCCTACTCTTTGCGACCCTCGTCAGCTTTTTATCAGCCGATTCAGCATGTTGAATCAGCATCATAGACGGTAGAGCCTGCCCGTGAACTCAGTCACTCTGATTCGTAGTTCAGCTCAGCGCACGAGAAGAGATGCAGAAGTGAGGGAAGTAACAAATCAACTTAACTCAAGAGGGAGTGAGGTTGAAATAAACTTGTATAAGATAAAACAGTTTTTCTTTAACCACTGAGCTGTTGATCAGAAATGTTTCCTGATGGTTTGTATTGTTATTTACTGGTGCACGGTAGACGTGTTTTCTTCTTTCAGACCCGGATTGTGTTGTTTATGTGCTAACTGGCTAACATTACAACAGTCTTCCAGATTCCCAGTGATGCTTCCAGTTTCCTTATTGCCTTTCCCCCACGTTTTTGAAAGAGATTGCGGCAATTTGCTCAGGTTTCAAGGGATTAATCAACTAATCATTAATTTCTAATCTAAATGATTTCAAACTTCTTGAAGGGAGACAGAGCCTCTTCTCTTAAATCCCTCTCCGTACAGACTTCTGCTCTCCATCCTAAAGTTGTGCCATGACTCATGAGAAATGGGATCATAGCAATCATAGGTTATCCCTGTCATTGTTATTGTGCCCACTGGCTTCATGGTAACGGCTGACATCACCAACTAGCGGCTTAATTAGATCACCGGACTGGTATGGGGATGATGGTGGATACATACACGCCCGCTGTCAAATCAAAGATCCTACATGGACGACAGTAAGAAGCATCTGACTAATTTCTACTGGAGAGTCAGACGTTGACCTAATGTACAGCACTCATCGAAAGGTAACGGATAGTAAAGTCTGTCTCTGGACAATGATAAAACACAAACATCAATTAAACTGAGGGTGAGTGGAAGGAATTCCTCCCCCGCCAGGCCAGCAGTGAGGGAGGGGGAGAGAGACACCTGGTTCCCTCGGAGCAGCGTCATAGCTGCAGTGGAAGTGTGTCAGGGAGGGTGACAGGTGGCGGCAGCTGAGAGGCCGTCGAACAACCACCCCCCTCCCCACTCCACGGAGGAGGAGGGGAGAAGACTGGGCTTTGATTTAGAACAGTTACCAACCACATATACAAATAAATGGGCTATATTTGGAGCGCAGGAGGAGGGGGAGAGGCCTCATCATGGGAAATATCTGACACTTTGGGTAAAGGCCGGCTGGAGGGGCAGCTGGCGGGTCACCACAGAGTAACAAACAATAACAACGGAGGGAAGTCTCTTAGCGGCAAAGGTGTTTCTGACCACACAAATCACATTTACTCTATTATAAAAACACCACGTTTAGCCCAGCCGCTGACCACTGGTGGACAGTAACTGCACATTAAACGCATTCAAATTTTGAGATATGTTTCCACTTAACGCTATTTTTTACTTTTAATCCATTACATTTATCAGGGGAATAGTGTACTTTTTACTCCACTACATTCATCCAACAGCAACAATTACCATTTAATTTTCAAATTAAGATTTTATATTCATTTACACCTACATACAAAAAAAGGAAATTCTTATAAATTACAATGCAATGGAGATTAATCCTTTGAAACTTGAGCAAAGTGGTTTGATTTCTTGCAAAAACATGGGGAGAGGGCGATGAACAACTTAACTTACTAGCACTTCCACCAAAAGAGATGTTTCCCCTCTAAACGTCTCAAATGATTTAATGTTAATAACTTAACTAAGGCCCAAAGACATAAAAACTCTCCAATGTTTTCCCACAAAAATGCAACAATTAGATTAAAATATAAAACATGAGTACAAATGTGTGTCGAAGAACTTTTTTTTTTTGGGCTCCATTTATCATTTCTTACCCCCTAGATTTATGGTGTAACTACAGTCTAAACTATCAAACTGTATATAAAATACTTTAATGCTACTTACACATTAATGCATCAGTGTTAATTCAATAAGGTAATACATAACAAAATATCAGTCACAGAGGACATTTTTTTGCAGAATGAGTACTTTGACATTTGATACTTGAAGTGAATTTTACTGATAATACTTAGAAGTTTCACTTAAAGGTGCAGTGTGTAGAATTTGGTGGCATCGAGAAGTGAGATTGGATACAGAAAACTTCTCTCATGGTGCCAAGCGTGTAGGAGAACCACAGTGCCCGAAACAAAAACAGGAAAACCTGAAAACTTGAAAACACTAATAGCCATATCAAGAGCCAGTGATTTATCCGTTCTGGGCTTCTGTAAAACATGCCAGACTCTCCGCTCGTATGTAGATATGAAGGGTTCATTCCAAGGTAACAAAAATATAATGATTCATTTTAAGGTGATTAGAAACTTACAAAAACATAGTAATGAATATTATATTCCATTTCTGCCAACAGATGCCCCTAAATCCTACACATGGGCCTTTAATAATACTCCGAATGCAGGATTTCACCTGTAATGGAGTAATTTTTCCTATTGGAACTGATACTTTTACTTAAGGATCTGAGTACTTCTTCCACTACTGCCTGTGACTTACCTAGAAACACTTTTCCATTTCTTCGTCTGGGGATAGCGCCTCCTGCAGCTCCTGTGGCTTTCTGTGAGAAACAGGAAGGAAGAGATTCAACTGGATCAAACAACCATAGCCACATTAAAAGCATCTTTTAACACCTTTGATGATTCTCTTTGCAAAATGCTGGAAAAAACGTTTACGCTCTGCTGTGGCAGAAGGTCAAGATGGTTGTCATTTTGTTAGAAATGTATCCTGGATGTTCCAGTCGCCAGGTCGGGTTACAAGGCGAGGGGAAAACCCCGTCCATGACATGGTCAGAATTAAAGAATGATGAATGAAACTGTTTCACTTGGTTTGATTTGTAGACCTGGACAGATATCGTTTACATTACATCATGTGTTTGGGCCTGTCTTTGCCTGTAGAGCTTGTCATCATCTATCTGCTTTTACTGCACTACATTCTGTCCACAGCAGCAGGAAGCTAACATTAAATAATCAATATTTAACAGATTGGTAGATAAACATAATCAGTCTGCAAATAATGGTTTCAGCCCTGATACATGGATCAATCAACAAACAAAAAACAGTGCCAGTGAAAACATAAATCTGCCCAATGACTGGCTGGCAAAACAAACCAGTGCCACGGACTGGTTTCCCATTAGGTTCAGGTGTACGGAATGTCTATTTAAGAATAAATATGCCTATGAAATAAATTAATTAGGATATATATATATATATATATATATATATATATATATATATATATACAGAATGATTTATTTCTTTTACAAGGAAAGTTAAAAATCTGTATTTATTTATTTATTTATTTATTGAACAAGAGGGCGTCATTTTTAAGTATATGTTTCCATCTATTTACAAATGGATTGCCTCATTTATTTATTTCAGGATTTATTTCATAGCCAAACTTATTTATTTCTTGGGTACATTTATCTGTTTATTCATTCATTTATTTCTAAATTTATTTATTTAATATTGGTCTAAATTTCTTTTATCCCTCTCTATATATGTCACTATATATGTGTGTGTGTGTGTGTGTGTGTGTGTGTGTGTGTGTATCTCAATGGATGGCATTCCATACAGGTGACTGCTTCCTGTTTCTGCTGCCGTCCAGGAGGAGGAGGACACGGTGTGGCAGACAGACAGAAAGACAGAGAATGCTGACACACTCGAGACCAAGTGGACCCATGGGGAAAAAAAGCAGCAGACACAGGAGCCTGCAGAATGTGAGCAGCTGTTTCAGGCCAGATCCAGGCATGGAAATAGCAGCTCTTTACAAAGCAGAGCTTATCTGAGGGCAATTAGAGCCAGCAGGAAAACATAGCAGCAGCTAAGGCCTTTGTTGTTCGCCATCAACTTTTGAAAAAGAAGGACTTTTAGAGGGATTTTTATTTTCACAAAGAAAATGCAAGAGTGCTTTGTAGAGTGTATTTTCACACACAAGAGGATGGACAAAATAACAGAAACGCCTTACAATATAATGCAATCCAATGCAACACCACAATAAACTTCAAAAGTTACCACAGAGTTGACTCAAGCTCTGAAAGCTTTGAAAATATTTGTTGCAGGATCGTTGTTTTGGATTGCATTATGTTACTGTCCAACCGTGTACCAGCATAAAAGATTCTTGTTTTGTGTATTCAGTATGATGCTATTGTTTAAATCTCAGAAGAATAAAGCTGTAGCTATTTTTTTTTATAGATGTGTAATATCAAAATATTTTCATAAACATTTCTTTGTCCGTTTTTTGGAAAGCGCTATGTATTTTTTTTGTAATTGCAGTGAGAATTACCTAATACTAAGTGCATTTTAAATTTATTATTGAAAACTTTTACTTTTCTGTATAAATTGAATTGTGTACCTGCCTGTATACGAATTTCATATTTTTGCATGTTCATTATAAGACTCTCTAGGTTTCTCTTGAAATTAATGCTTTAATTATCTTAATTAATTAAAAGGTGTACCAAATGAACACTGTCTCTTATATCTCCACATGATTAGTACCAAATTACCAGGTTCTTTCTGGGAAACTTTATAGGATATTATGGAAACAAGGGAACAATAAAATAGGGCATCATGATATCAGTCCAGGTCACAAGTGTGTCTCTTTATCTGAATCCCCGTTCAGCACTGCGTACTTTTGCAGCATCAGTCACCACGGTGTGAATTTATCCTGCAATCCTGACGGCGCTAATGACATGATCTACTTAGTGAAATACAAACGCCACAAGTGGAATAACAGTGGTAAAACACACAAGTGTGTCTTTAAAATGATGAATGGGTGATGCTTTATTTTAAGTCCTCCTATTAAGCATTTAAAGGCAAACTGCAAACAATAAATAAATGGTTCGTAACACTCTTTAATGAAGTTCTAAGCAGCTATGAGAACATTTTCATATGTTTATTAATGTCAAGTATTTGTCCACAATTATAAATTCTACAAAGACATATTTTATAATTTTAAAAGTGTTTTAAACATCATCATTCATCATTTGTTTATAAGCCAGCCTCCACACAGTGGAAGATATATTATATATACTTATTTAATGTTTATACTGCTTATAAATGTGGGTTAAAGTCAACTGTGGCCAATTTTTCAGTTCCACCTTACTATTTTTCCACATTATGAGACCCCCCCAAGTATGAATTCAATTATTTTAGATTATTTGTATGCAACTAAGAACTCGGACTTAGTTGCACCATCATTGAAACAAAGTTTGCTGTCAGTATTTAAGTTTAATATGACAAAAACATCTGTGCCATAATATTAGAATAATTTGTAAATCCAAGAGGGGAGGTTTCACTAAAAGCTCTTTGGAGTTTCTTACCTCTCTTGCACAATTAATGCCATTTTTGTTTTGACTCTCTGACGAAGGTTTGTATGCTGAAATGCGTAGGAGTGCTTTTAAGGTTCATGCTGACCATGTCATAGAAATAAAGGCATTTTAACATTTCAAGAGAGTGCCTTAGAGTTTTTTATTTGATTGACAATTCATGCCATGTTTGTTGTTATGGGCTTTTGTTTTTATCACTTTCTTTCTGCAAATAAACTAAACTAAACTAAATTAAACATTTGAGGAGTTAAAACAAGGTTTTATGTTTGAGTTAATATACCATTGGTTGGAACTACTTTATTGAGTTCGTATTTGACTTTGCTCATAAATTCTTGATAAATATCTATCAAATTATTGTCTCTCTTATTGCCTTTTGTGTATTATTGCTTTTTGAATCCAAAGGCCTTTAGAAATTTGATTTATAAAAACAATGTGTAATTATTCTGAATGCTACAGATGTTAAAAATCAGTACCCTAATTTAGCCTCTGCTAAATACAAGATGCACTTCATCTGAAATGTTTCACTTGAACATGATTCTCAACTTACATTTTTTTTTAATTACATTTAGTTCAATTTACTTAATTAATTAAGTAAAGTTATTTTTATTTTTCTATTCATGTAATTATTTTTTTGTACTATTTGGGGTGCATAACACGCCTTAAATCTTCAGTCATTGTACTGAGAATTTGTTCATATGTCAAGTTTTTTGTTCTTGACTGTTTGTGTATTTATGCATACATACTGTATATACATGTACTGATATGTGTGTATGTGTATATCACTGCTGCTGCTAAAATCAATAAAGACACTGTTGGAAGGAAAACAAATCAGTACCCACTAAAAATACAGGGCAGGTGTAAAACTTACCTCTTTAACATGTCGTTTGAGGTGCATGTAAACGCTCTGTCCTGTTTTGCGATAATGTCTCTCCACGTGTTCCCGTCCGAAGCCCAGGAATGTGTTCATACACACATACAGGCCTCCCTCTGACTCCTGCAGACCAAAACAAACAGTACCAATCAACATCAACACAACAAAACATGTACAACAGAAGTTCACATTACACAGAAAATCTATACGTCTTTGAACTGGTGTCCTCTATATACTGAGATATTTTCAAGTAGCCGGGAGGCAGTTTTATACTACACACAGTATATTATATATAAACTCACACAAATATTTTTTTAAAAATACTTTTTCTGATCTAATGCACGGAGGAAAGGCAGTATTTTAGCTTTGTTTATGAGTATTTTACAATGAAAATCAGACAAGAATAATTCTCTAAAGGCTGGTGACAAAAACGTGATATCATTTGTGGTGTACTTTGGCCTCATTCCCCCAAAACTTAACACAACATGCACAGCAGAAATGCAAGTGGAGGGGATGTGCCAGTGATTCTGCAAGCACATTTTCAAAAAGGCTTTCTTGCTCAAACAGTCTTTCTCGCATTTTGTCAACAAGCCAAAAATCTGTTCCAGCACTCTCGCACAGAAAAAAAAATCTCACTTTAACGAGAAAATGTCTGCAGCTGAAAATCCTGTTTGTTTTTTTTTAAACTGTAAATCTACAAAATCACAGTCACCTTATACAAGTTATTTCAGCTAAAGAATGTCTAAAAAATTTAATTAATGGCAGATATTTTCTTTTGTACAAACAATTTGATACATCAGAGTTGCTGCAGATGTTGTTTCAACAAAAGATTATGTACATCATGTTACATATAGCTACATATTAATGCAGTTCATTGACAAAGCCTCATGTGCAAAAACACAGTAATCCTATTCCTCATTAAACTGCTGATGAGTGTCTGTGGACTGAGACCCACGCGTGTCACATCTTGGGTTAACTTACTGTATCTGAGACTTGTTACAGGATACAAAGGTATGATCATTTTGTCTGCATGTGACCACAGGCTCACATTTAGTGTTTTAAAATATAAATACAGTAAGACCTCCTTCAAGAGATGGGATTTTTCTGACAAAAGCAACCATTCACACTTGAACTGCCACAGACAAAATACATTGAGAGAACCTCTTTTTAAAACTAACCTAAATCTGCAATCAGTGTAGGTCTTATAAACCCCTGTGAAAACCTTTAAGTGGCCCAGAGTGACATATGAGCTTCAACAGTGCGAGGATAAAAATAAACCGGTCCTCGGGCCAACATGATGAACTCCAGACAGCTGAGTCACCTTTAAAAACGGTTTCAGTCGAGAAAGTAGGTTTTTATGCTGTATTTATAATGTGTTAAGAGCACAAGCTTTGACTTTCTATCTTTAGCAAGTCTTTACAAGTACAGGGAATGCTGAGCTCTGCATCCAGTCTGTAGATTATCATATTTAAAAGTTGTTCTTTTTTCATTCTTAGAAATCAAAATATACTAATATTCAACGTTTTGACGCAATATCACAATTGCCGTAATCACAAAAGAAACAGAAGATGACAAATCAATGTGTCACATGTGTCACAAAATGGGTCATGAAGTTTTCTATGAACTTTCTAGTAACACAGAAACATTAAAACATACTATAAATGTACTTTAAGTCAATCTACCATTATCACAATACCAGCAGGGATAGCATGAGTTTTTGATCAGTCATTGTAACCTCACTATTGAACACAGCAGTGAATTTTAACTGTACATCACACCTCACATTGATTTATATAGTCTACAAAAAGCTGAACAACACTAAAGATTAAAAATATCACCATAAATTCAACATGGTAACCATAACAGCATAATGATGAAAATATTGTAATATTTAGGGATGCACAGCATATTGTTCTTCTTTTAATCCACATCGCAACAAGAAGATACAGTGCAAAAAAATGAAATATTCCATGCATTGCTGAGATTTATTTTAGTTAGTTCAGACACAGTATTAATAGAAACATGCACTTTGAAATGTAACAACCAACAGGCCTATTCTGTTTTCAGTTTTTTCTGTCTTTTTAATTTATTGTTCAATTTGATCAATAAAAATACTGGTAATAATTTACTCTATTTTTCTTTGAATTTGTTGTAGCCTATTTTAGCAGCATAAGCAAGCCTACTGAAAGCAGCAGAAAGGCAGAACTTATGGCCGGGCAATATGTCAATATTATATTGATATTGTGATACGAGACTAGATGTCATCTTAGATTTCGGATGTCGTAATATGAGTGTTGTTTTTTCCTGGTTTTAATGGCTGCATTATAATAAAGTGATGGGATTTCATGAACTTACCAGCCTGTTGTTGCTGTTCTAATATTTGTTTTTACTCACTTGACCATTATTTCCACATTACTGATGATTTTTCATCAAATTCTCATTATGTAAATATTTGTGAAAGCACCAATTATCAACCCTATAATACCTTTGTATTATCCATATTGAGGTATTCTGTCAACAAAAAATTATATTTGATTTTCTCCATATCGCCCAGTCCTTGCAGAACTGTACTTTGCCATCTTATTTATTTTACTATCTTAATATTATATTCATCAACATTTTCACATCGTGCAGCCCTCGAAACTTCGAGCTAAACACCACTGACATTGTTATTCTTCAAGTCGATTTTTAGGCAAATTAAAATTTTCATAAACACCATAAAGCTGTAAACTCTCTCACACACACAAACAGCTGTGTCATACACCACAGCTACAACCTGACATGGCTGCTCCAGCTTTTTGAAATGAATTCAAAGCTCGTGGCAGGTGTGTTAGCTCGTGCAATTATTGACTGAAGCGATAATGTGGCCTGAACTGCACCGTCTACCTCTCCTGCACAAAGGGAAACCCCTCCATCCCTCTCTCCTCTGATGTAAACAACATTTAATTATTTATTTCCCTCAAGTTCACAGGGAAGGTGGCCATGGAGACACACATACACATCACAGCGGATTCACGTGCGTTATTGAGCCAATTCAGACTGACAGTCAGTCCGCCTGCGACGCACATTGATCCCCCGTCTCTCCCCCAAAACAACCGCCTCGTGTCTCGGTATGTGTGTGTGGACACTTACGGGAGAGTCGAAGGAAAAGGCGCACTCGCTCTTGAAAACCCTGTCTCCTGTCCTGGGCACTCTGATGGTGGGCATGTATGGGACCAGCAGCTCTCCGAGGTCTGCAGCCATCTTCGCATTCCTGCTTCTCGCTCCACAGTGCTGCGGAGCCACCGGAGCAGCGCTGTCAGAGGAGAGGATGCTATTTTTAAAGCACTCCGTCTCTACATTCCTCCGGCCAGGGGGATGTGACGCTGAAAAACATAAAAATAAAATGACAGAGGGGTGGAGGCTGGCTGCAACACAGGCGGCAAAGCTAAGAGCATGCAGGCTAATGTTGTTCTTTCGGGTGTTTTTTTTTTTTCTTCCTCGCAAAACGCGTTGACCTGCGCAGAAAATTACATTGTTGACTGTGGTGACGTTTCCTGCACGGGGATGTTTCACCAGACGGGCCCCTCCCACCTCTGAGGATGATTCATAAAGCCGCCCACACTTACTACAGCATGGTTTCTCTTCCATCTTTTTCGGTGCTGTTTATTTTTGTTTTTAATATATATTTTTTAAAATAATAATAATAATTATATATATATATATATATATATATATATATATATATATATATATATATATATATATATATATATATATATATATAAACGAATATGGCTATGAAATAAATCCTTTAAAAATAAATGAGACAATACATAAAAATGTTTAGAATATTCCTATAAAATACATAAATAAATATAATCCCAATATATATATCAGGAAACGCCTCAAACCTCAAAGTCATAAAAAAATAATAAAAAAAAAACCCTAGTACTTAAAATTAAATTCGCTTTTCTCAACAAAAAACCCTCAAAAGAGAGAAACCCATCAATAAACCCTCAAAATCGTAAAATGACAAACAGACAAACAAGCAGATGAGAAAATAAATAGGTAGATAAATAAAAAAGAAACCAAACAAAACAAGAAAGATAAACAGGAGTGTAAACGTAAAAAAATGATGGTACATTCAGTCAGAAGATTTTGGAAAAAGAGCAACATCATTTTCCAAAAACTCAACACTGTTTTTGTTATTATTTGAGCTGAGTGACTTAGTTCCAGGAGAAGATATATAATGTAAGAGTTGACTTGAAGAATTTCTGTTTATGAATAAAAAATTTAGCGTTTAGAATAGCAAAAGTCATTAGATATTCAAGAGCACAGTTGTCTGGATTATCTTAATAACAGGTGATAACCCTGGGGTTAAAGGAGTAGACTTAGTAGATATTTCATATTCAAAAAAAGAGTTGTGTACTACTTTCTATATTATGATGTTTCCACCTCCAGGATTCAGGAAAAATGTGAACATGAGGTGCACTTTGATTTTAGCTGCTGCTTGCTGTATAATGCCCAATAAAATACTTCATTAATCTGTGTTAACCTGCAGCAGCTTTTGTTGTTAAAATTATAAACAATTTTTAAAATGTCTTTTTTTCTCAGTAGTATTGTGCATCCATAATAAATAAATGTTCTATCAGAAAACAATCATCTTGACTGCACAGCTCTGCCACCAGGTGGACACTCTCATTACATGCAAACAATATTAACCAAGGGTGTAGATTTCATTTCAACACAGCGTCAAACACTTGATTTCCTGCATTCTGGTGAATTTTTATGCATTAATTTCCACCTTTCCTGTGTCCATTCAACCCTGTAAATAAAAAAAAAATCGACATCAATTTTCCAGTACTGTATACAATCACAAACATTTAAATATTTAGAGCCTGAACCTCTTTATAATGTCTTTCAAAAACATGAACAAAAGGCAACAAGCAAGAAACTGGAAAAATGTGGAAAAAAACATACGTTTTGTATATATGTATTCTGCGGGTTGCAAACTAGTCTATCATTATTTGTTTATTCTTGAAAATGTTAACAAAACCAAACAGATCTCCTAACTTTATGACTGGCAAAATACTCTTGTCATGATCACGGACTGTGTATATATACACATATATATATATATATATTTAAAGAGAGAGAGAGAGAGATACAGTCTATAAGCCTGTCAAATGATGTCAGACTAACCTGTTTTACAGAAGTTGCTAAAACTAAGAAAGAACAAGTTGATTCCACTTGTCCTTTAAGTAGCAAAAACTTCGCAAAACTAAGTAAACACAGCAACATTTTAAATAAACTTCACGTTACATATAGAATAAATTAAGATTAATACTTACATTTAATCTCCTTTATCAAGGCATTCGGTTTACAAGATTATTTTAAATAAGATCAACTAATCATATTTTATAGTGTGCTCTGTTTTTTCTGTTTACTTATTATACTCATACTCTTTTTTTGTCCCTATAGGTACCCATTATGTTGTATTGTTTGTTTTTGTACTGATGCTTTCTGTTTGCACGATCCCTTTGCTGTTGAAATGTTGCAATTTTTGTTTTAGTTCAGATTTTCTTTCACCGTCACCGTTTTCATTACAACCGTGTTCAAAACACACCTTTAAACCACCGTAAGAGCTGAAAGCACACAAAAATAAATGAGCTCACATACGTGGAATTTAACCATAAATCATGTAAATATATACAAAAGCAAATTACACTATAATTCACCCGAGTGAAACATGCATATTAGCATCAGAGATGTCAACATTTACCGAAGTACGTCAGCAGCCATATTAAGAAAGAAAGCTGCGACATCCAAACACCTCAATTTTCTCAGATTTACCACAATGTCAGTTAAAAACACACAGCCAGAAACAAAGAAAACCTACCAAACCACGACACACCGTGTTCCCATTCCACCCTGGCGCTTATTTCGGCGAGAAATAGTCAGAAACTTCAAACATTTCGGTGTTTCCCTCCATTTTTCTCAGACGTTTGTGCCGTATTTACCCATTTCCGCCCAGACGGCTTCAAAATAAAGGCCCAGCAATATCAACAGGAAATCGGACTTTCAAAATAAGGCTTCAGAGGAAGCGAATTCAACTTTGCCTTTTATCTTATTTACAGAAATGCTTTACCTGTTTAGGGGCCATTTAGTGTGATGAATAAAGTATTATGTTACTATATGCATGTGTCTGTGTCATGTCCATGATTATACATTGACAAACAGGTAAAAAGTTACTGTAATAAAGCAAGTCAATAAAGATAATGGAAGACAAAATATTAGAGTAGATAGATACTTTATTTACGCAAGGAGGGAAAAATGTACAAACAGTGAGATTTAACAGCATGACGTACAGATGACGTCTGGATTAATTGTCAGGTGTTGATTTGGGGCTGTAGTCAACCAGCTCCTTGCTGAGGGTCTCCACGTGGTACCAGGGTCCGTCTCCCTTCTGCCTCATCTGTCGACGCACCTCCAGCTGTGCCAGTCTGTTTACAAAAAGGCAGTGAATTAATTAAGTTGTGAATCTGAGAACAGTGTTACAATACAATTCACAGCCTTTTCACAAAGCCAGGAAACCTTGTATAACAGGAGAACTTGTATATGTAACACAAGAACTTGTATAACATATCCTTTTCAGATATGTCAATCAAATCGTAATGTGCTGTTTACATTTTTCTTGTTTTCTTTTGTAATGTATTTTTAGGTCTGTCCTCTACATTATGATTGTCTTTTTTGCTGTACTTTTTTTTTTCACATGTTCGGGATAAACTACTATTACTACAACAAAAACACCGACATGCCTTTATACAGAAAAATTAAAACATTTTTTCCTAAACAGTGAATCTAATTAGCATCTCTGTGTGATTAAACTAGACTCAAACTGAATCCAAGAATGACTGTGTTGTGTGATTCACTGGTGTCCTTTGTTTTGACAATCCTGCGTGTCTATGAACAGCATTTGAGGCTTTTTAAAAATATATATATAATTTTTTTAAACTGTAACGCCCAGTACATGTTTTTAATGCAGAATTTGTTCCATCTGCATTTGTAAACTGTAGCGTCATGGTCCAACTTTGGGACCAACAAAGAAACACAGATGGTACAACGACTGCAGTTCTGGTGTTAAATGGAAAGTGTGATTGATAAGAAACGTCACATCTCATATTTAGTCCATATTTGGTGCTTGACAAAAAAAAGATTCAGATTGGCAAGATGCATTCAGAATTGTTATCTAACACTGGAATAATAAAATCACAGTTTTATGATTGAACAAATGTCTATGGAAGCCACTTTAACAGCCACAGATAAAACTTCCTTAACACCGTTACTTAAGTTTAAAGCAGATTTTTTGGCAGGCCTGACAAACAACAACCCTTACAAACCTGTTTGCACTATATGCAACATCAGAGCATGGTTGGCTGTTGATGTATAACTTTGCTAACCACTTTTTTCCTGCTTACAACTTTAATAAGTTTTTTTCTTTTCTTTGTCACTGGTGAAGTTTAAGCAGGGTTCCTGCAGCTTAAGGCAGGTTAGATTTAAGACCTATTAAGACTTTTTTAATGACACTGAGACTTAAATTTAGGGACAATATTACAAAAAACAAATCTGAAGAGAAAAAAAATAAGAGGAACATTGAATACATCCACAACTCCCTCATTTGACTTGTATGACGGGTGTTTCTTCACTGTGTTCTGCCCTCTGTGTAAGCGTACAGACAGATGTTTTACGGACATCTGTTGCTGCTGACCCGGGCGCTGATTTTGAGATTTCACAATGCAATGTCAGCAAAAAATAATTCATACAATTCTACTTAATTTTTGTTAGCATTTTTTAAAATGTTTGATTTTTAAGATATTTGATTACAATTGGAGCCTATTTTTTTATTAATGACTTCAATGTCTTTCACGACATTTTAAAGGATTTGCAAGAACCTTGTTAAGGACATTTAAAAATGCTGATATGCCCCTGTATCATGATGGTTTTCTCATCTTCACAACTGACAGAAGGAAAAACTCACCTCATGTCTGCCTTTTCTTTCTCCACTTGGATAGCAGCCATCATCTTTTCATAGTCCTTCACTGGGGAATCGTAGAAGGTCCGTGCAATCCACCTGGTGATGGGGTGCTGCAGCGACACACACGACAAAGTAATTGTAATGGCTGCAAATGTATTTGATCCAAATAAACAGTCACTGATGTTTCAGTTGAATTAAGCACAGTGGAAATCGCTTGTAGTGATCCCGGCTGTATTGATCAATCATTTATGTGGATAACAAAGCTGGGGACAGAATCATTGTTACACGGATGCTGTTGGAATTATAGTGATCATTTTGGGGGTTTTCATACATGACAACATATTATATATACCAAATATCCTGGTCTGCCCATTATTAATTCCCCTCTGGCAGGTTCATACAGTTTTGCAAAGAGTATTCCAGTTGAATAAATACATTTAAATAAGAGAAATCTGGGCACCCTGCCCATAGAAGATGTTACCTCTTCGGAGAGATGTCTATTTGTGTTCCTAAGCACTGCTGGCAGGAAAGCCATAACTAGAAAGTGGCTAAAACCAGCAATACCTATAGTTCACGATTGGAATGACATTATATATGACATCTTTAAGATGGAAATGATTACTTTTGCTATTAAACTGCAACAGATTTTTTTTAAAGATGGGAAAGCTGGATAGAGTATATTCACCTGTATGTTCATCATTTGGTTAAGGTGAATTTTGTTTGTCGTAAAGTGATCAGATTATCATGAAGACACACCCCAACATTTTGGTTCTATCTATGAAGCTCGTTAATCTTTTTTTAATATTAATTTTTAATGTTGATACTTAATTATTGGTCCTATTAGGCTGCTGTATTTTATACTGCTCAAGTTCACTTTTGTATTACTCTCATTTAAAGAAGGTTTGGAAAGATAAGGCTACTGATTCCTATGAGGAATAGCTGTTTGAACTTTGTCTTAAATCAATAAAAAGAGAATTTCAAAAAAAAGAAAGAAAGAAAGAAAGAAAGAAAGAAAACCAAAAACTATTTGGTTATTATCATTGTTCACTTGGAGTGATCAATTTGACCTGGACAGACGTGGTCACTATAAGAGGTTTCATTAGTACTGTGGCTATATTAGATTGATCCTTTAACATTTCTCAAAAATATTTCCCCATGAATTAAAGAATGGTACATAGGGTGCTCTCTGTTTGGGTCCAAACAGCTCTTAAAAATGGCCAAACAATTCACCAGTGGCGATTACAACTGTTTTAAAAGTTGACATTGCAGCAAAGGCTTCGTGATGGCAGGGGTTACTATGGTATCCACATACAATAATGCCAGATTCCATCTTTAATGCATGCCTGAGCTCATGCTTCCCTAAACCAGGGCTCAGATCAGCGGCACAAAAAAACGTCTAATGAGATAATATGCTACAGTTTCTACGTACCTTGTAGTACTCCCAGTGCTCGGGTTCGTAGTCCTCAGGAGTTTCAACCAGCTCCGCCTCACCTTCACAACACAATCACATACATGTTCAACTTTAAAGTAACATATTTAATTTGAATTTATCCATCAAACCACATCTTTAAATGAACAAATATTATCAAATGATCCAAATAAAAATATGTGCTTACCGATGAAAATATTCACACACGTGACAATGACCGCCACAGGAATGCCAGTCAGCAGGATGTAATATTGCTGAAGGGAAAAAATGAGAAGTCAAAATGAAATACTGAAAACTGTTGGTCTGTACAAGGAGTGCTTAATACTGGAAGCCAATATGTTAGGAAAATGTTAACTTTGATGCAAAAGTGGTTAACATTTTATGTATGGCTTTTATTTCATATCATAGCAACTATATGAGTATATGAGTAATTTCTAGACCAGAAATTCTGTCCACTTTTAGCTTGATGCTTGCAGTCCTCATTACTGGCTCCATTTAATGTTAGTGATACAAGTGTGTAAGCTTAATCTAGTTCGATACTGAATTCCTTCTATATTAGTGCATCCTTATCTGTGAAATATAAATGTGACGTGTATGTGCAAACATGCTCTCAAATAAGGGAAATGGTGGCATGTATTCATTTTTTGGATTCAACAAGAGAAGACAGTTTTGAATTGTGATGCAAATACCTTCAGAAATACAACTTTTAAGACTGTTGGGGGGCTGAACTTTGAACAATTACATGACAGGCATAAAGAATTCATGTGCATACTTTGAAACAGTGAGTTAGTAAAGCAGGACTCCACTTCAGTGTTTTGGCTTTCGACACACAGCTGTTTATGAAGGCTAACTGCTGCTTACATTGATCCCATTACAGATTTCCTTCAGTTTAAGGAAAATTAGATTTTACAATAACCACAACTGAAAATAAAAAAAGAACATGAACCCTAATTCACATTGGTTAGCTAGAGTTAGGGATCATTTTGCCCAAATATTTATTTCAGTTTAAACATGATCTTTTTTGTTCAAATTTAAAAACACATAACACACAAGTTTCCATTCCTTACCATTACTACATTTGACTGGATGATGTAAATGTATATGAGTGTTATTGGTTCCTCTCTCTTAAAAAGTGTGACGTTAAATTCGGTAAATTAGTTAAAAATTATATACTACCAATTATTTTGAGATTTTATGACACAATGTCAGAAACAAAAAGATTCATTAAATCCTACTTCACATGTCTTTGGATTGTTAAGGCTTTTAAAAGATTGATATAAGACATTTTAATACCAATTATTTTAGATTAATGAATTTAATGCCTTTTATGACTTTTAAAGGATCTGTGGGAACCTTATTTTTACCTACTTACTGCACCTCCCAAATCTGGGCTGGGACAACCCCTGAATTTTTCATGATAACGGAAAATGAATCAGATGGTTTTGCTGCACTCACCAACGCGCGCAGAAATCTCCTGTCGTAGAAGTCAGTAGGTTTGATGACAAACATCTTCTTCCCATGGCCCCAACGAACAGCCACTGCAAGACAAGTCAGGATATACTGCAGTGAGAGATCATGTATTTCACAATGAAATGTGTCACATCATTAGCATAATATTGAAAGCATTATGTCAAATTAGACAGACTGGGATTTTGATTCTTGTGATAATGTCATGAATTTAACAGGCTGTAATATGTGAGAAATATGAGCAGTCAGTACTTCATTACATCCACATTATTCATGACGATTCCTCAAATGTACCTTTATCATATGATCTTATTACAGTTTTATTCTTACATTACGGTAACTTATCATGATATTTACTAAAGTTTACTCGTGTGGTAAAATGTTTAATGTGTATCCCACTAAATCAAATGACATTTATGGGGTAATGATGTCTGCAAATTACAAATACACACACGTCTCTGGAATCTAAGCTCTAGGATTATTATAAAAATTACTAAAATGAGATGAAACGTTAAAATTCATTTCGGAGGAATAAACTGTAAACCACATTATTCTGTATGAGTATTTATTATTACATGGGAGACGTTATTAAACTGTAATTGAGACACTAAATGAGCAATTATTATTGTTTCACCGGCTAAATGGCAATTTAAAATGCTCTTAGATGACATATAGGAGTGAGCTTCTGTCTGTAACTATTGAGGTAACGTTATAAACCAACTTTGAAGTTTATTGTTGACAGCAGGACAAACCTTACCAGCTAGCTAACATTAGCATGCTAACGAGCCCCGGCGCAAGGTCACAAGAAGAGAAAGGCACCTTTTAGGTCAGACTTCTCACTCTTTAAACCGCCATAGTGTCTCTTACCTTTATCTGTCCGTGGGATTGTTCGAGTGAGCAAATTTGCCGCATTATTTCCCGATTTCAGAGGACTCAGTCTGGCTGCAAAAGCAGCAGCAGACCTGAGAACACTCATGCCCACCATCTTTACTGTGGGACGGCGGCTCAACAACACGACTTCTGATTCGTTGATGAGAGAGTGAAGTGGAAACCGCCATCTTTTACATGGGCAGCAACGTTATTCCTTCCTTTCATACAATTTTTTATTTTGTGGTATTGTTGTGTAAGCATATTTTATACAAGTTACAACGTAAATAAATATGTCTTACTCGAAAAAGTCAAACTTAAAAAAAAATAGATATTAGAAAAATGCATGACGGGTAACGTGGAAAGGACCACGGTAAAGATGGCGGCGTCCTCATCCGCAGGACGCGTTTTGACTCTTTGCAAGCAGTTTCAAAATGTTTTTAGGATATCCTCGTCGATTAATACTCAGCACTGTACTGCTACTTTGACCAGATATCAGCCTCGTCTTTACAGGTAAGATGCTGTTGCATCGTTAAAAACGTGATTTATTATACGCGACGTTAAAGTCAAACGTGTTAACAGCTAACACTGTCTGCTGCTCAGTGACGGTTTGTGTTATTACATTATTATTATTATTATTATTATTATTATTATTATTATTATTATTATTATTATCATCATTACAGTGTTGTTTTATTTTGACAGTGTGGTTTTATTTTGACAGTGTGGTCCTCATGGTGTTGACAAATATAATTGTAGAAGGTTTCTGTATTTTAAGACAGGAAGACATCACAAGCTATAACTAGAACACTAATCTTACAAAACAGCCTTTATATGATTTATAGGTGTTTTTCTGTCAAAACTTTGTTAAAGAAGACCTGGAAGATGCTTTATTTATTTTCCATTGTATTGCAGTGGCTGGTAAAATTGCAACACCCTTTTCTTAATGCAGATTATTCCCGAAAGCTTCTTAAAAATGTGTTTCAAACTGCTTCGTATTATTTATTTGCACTTGTAACGGGACTGTAGTGTTGGTTAAGGAAATATATGATCACATTGTTGTTGTCTGCAGTTATTTGGCTCCTGACATTTTCACCTACATTGTGATATGAGACTACATTGTTTTAGATTTTGGATATTGTATATCCTAAGTGTTGTCTTTTCCTGGTTTTAAAGGGTGTATTACAATCAAGTGATTATTTTCCTTCTAATTTGCCTTTACCCTTTTAGTCATTATATCAACATTACTGATGACTATTCATCAGAAATCTCATTGTGTCAATACTTCTGTAAAAGCACCAATCAAACTTACAATATTGGCAATACTGATATAAATGTATTTGTTCAGAAGTATCTCAATATAGGATTTTCTCCACATCACCCAGCCTCAGTTGTACCGTATAATCATTTTGTCTAAGAATATACGCTTATGTTTTATCTTGTGTTTCATGTTGTGCAAATAAATGAGTGAATAAACACACCAGCAAGCACCAACATCAGTTTCTGGGGCAGAAAGGAAAGGAGAGGGAAGTTAAGGAAGGAGAGTAGGAACCATTTTAAGAGAAGCATTTATTTGTTTTAGATTTACCTAAAACAAGCTTATTGTAATTTAAGATGGTTTATCTCCCATAATGTTTTCATATTTTGCTGCCATCAGGGAGACGTCTCCACTCGCTGCCCTGTCTTGTTACAGTCCCACCAGCCCCGTGGGTCAGTGTCGAGCCCTGCACACGACCGTCTGCAGAAGAGGGCTGGAAGAGTTCTTTGACCTCCCTGAGAACTGGGGACAGTCCGACGTGAAGTCAGGTGAGACTGTGATGTATTCACAGAGCTCATGTCTCCACTATGGCTGCACAGTCTGCTTGTAGCTGTAACAATAAAACATCACAATAGGCATAGTTAGAAACAACAACACGTATGGACATTTAAACACATTATGGTGCTGTAGTGCTATTGTAGCTAAAATTTACAAATTGAAATTTGCAAACATTTTGGTTTGTTGTTGTTTCGTAGGTGCACCATGGACTGCCAAACAGCTAAGAACAAAGAGCAATGAAGATTTACACAAACTCTGGTGAGCAATGTTGAGACACACAGGTGCTTCACGGTGTTTAATCATTATTCGGCGTGTGTGTAACGCTCGTTCTGTCTCAGGTATGTGCTGCTGAAAGAGAAGAACATGCTGCTCACACTTCAGCAGGAGTCACGAAGGCAAAAGGTTCTGATGCCGAGTCCAGAAAGAATAAGGAAGGTTAGTATAATGCTTAAGTGATATCTCCACTACTAATGTACTAATTAATAATGTTTTGAATTGGATAGCTCAGCCTTTGACAGAGCTAGGTGGATGCAGGGTGTGTACCTGCAGTATTGTGGGTGTTTGTTTTCATGTAGGAGCCCTCGCTGAGGTTGATCTTGCTGTCTTCTTCCTCCCAGGTTGAGCGGTCGCTGATCAGACTGGAAACGGTTGTAAACGAAAGAGAGACTGCATTGCGCGTGCTGCAGACAGGACAGGAGAAAGGCAGACCGGGAACTTGGAGGAAGAACATACTTGGATACACCTACTGGTGAGCGCAAATTCTCCGTATATATAAAGTCACACATACAGCTCTGCAAGAATGCAGCAATCTTCAGTCATACTTATTTTTGTTTAAAAAATATAGTATCCAAACAACCTAAACCATGAAAAATAAGAGTTACATGTACATATAATGACAGATGACCAGATGGTAAAAGTATATTAAAGAAAAAAAAAAATTAAAAAAATAAAGACATTTTAAATATTTAAGTAAAATAACTTAATGAATAAAAAACATACATTCACACAACAGGTTCCCAACATCTACATATATCTCTATCTTGACTTATTTGTGTTTGTATTGGACATGTGCACCACTCTTGCCGCACAAATTTAGTGGTGAATCCGGCATATCTGCTGCTACGATACCTGTCACCCGTGTACAGACTCCCCCTGCTCGGCACACTGCAGGCATACATAGGTGTGCTAATGTCGGCACCCTCTTCTCTTAAAAATAAGCGTTCTGATGTGTAATAAAGTGAATTGAACCAGGCTGATTGGTGGTAAATGGGCGTAAGGGGCGAGGCTTTAGAAAATGAAATATGGGAAGTAGCATCACTCACTTGTGTTTTGTGTTTTTCCTTCAGGTATCGATTCAAAGAATATGCCATTCCTTGGTACATGAACAAAAGGTACAAGCGAAAGAGGTTCTACACACCCAAGTTTGTCCAACCACACATCAGGTGAGACATAGCACACACGCAATATGTCCCTCCATTTCTGTAACTGCTTATAAATCCTCTGAAGGGTCACGAGTTGGCTTGAGACAAGTTATTTAACCCTTTGAAACCACAGCAAATTGGAGGACAATACAACTATGGAGGAAAGGCAGCGAGCAACTTGGCAAGAAATGTCCCACACATTGCAAAAAATTAGTAAAGGTACAATAATACCTTAAAAAAACACGACAAAAAACTGGAAAAATGTCCAGAAAACTATATTAATGATTATCTATTTACACAATAATGTATACATAATTCTTGTTTAAATTTTCTGCACTCTTTTGGGTCATTTGTTTTTGTGTGTTTTGTATTTTTATTTTTAAGTTGCCTCTTTCCAAGTATTTTTCTTGTAATTTTTTTTTTTTTTTTACTAATTTCTTGCTAAGTTTTGGGTCATGTCTTGTTAAATTGCTCATTGCCTTCTCCCCTTATTTTTGCAAGAAGTCAAACCAATTTCCTCAAGTTTCCAAGTGTAAACCTAACCTGCATGTCACACACAGAAAAGCTTCAGTCAGTCAGCGGGTTCAAACCCACAACCCACCGGAGGCGTCAGTGCTAACCACTGCAGCACTAAGTAGACTGACAGTGCCACCACACACAATATTGCCCTTTTTATAAGGTGTAAGAGGATGTTTCAGTAGATGTAAAAGAGCGTGGAGATTTTAGTTATGCTATGTAAATGTTTTCTTTCACAAAACAAAATGCTGATTTCTTTTTGTTGTCATGTTTCTTTCCTGCAGGCTGCGCATTGAGAAGGCGCTTCGAGAGAGGGCCAGGAAAGCAAGGTTAGAGAAGGAAACTCAGGCCAAACTCGAGGAGAAGTTTCCTCATATGAAAGTTTCTGCATCATGAAATTTAAAGGGCAGATTTTACAGTGAAAGAGTTTTTGACATCGGTCCAAATACAAGGCCTTCTCAGCATTTTATCTGTTGAGTTAATATGAGTACTCGTCTGAATCAGCTCATGTCAGATAACTGAAGGTGGCCTGAAACTGTTGTCCTTTGTTGATTATGACTGTATTTGTTCAGCTGTTATTTGATCCTATAAGATAAATTAATGCTACACCATCCTGAAATGTTGTGGCCACTGTTTTCATACTTAATATTAAAACTCACATTATGACTGGACGGTTTTTTTTCATCATGTTTGTACAAGTCAGTAAGAGGAATATTTAAGGTTTAGAGATCATGTAACTTTTTTAAAACGCATTTCTGCAGCTTCTTAGTTATTTGATGTTATCTAAATATGAACCTGTGATGCCACACATTTTCATCGACAACATTTCTAAACCTTTCTATGACGTTTCAAGGACCCAAAATAAAATTTCCATGACCATTCACAATGTGTAAAACAAACATTGCTCCTGCTCAAAAATGCAGTACAATTTAAAAGTAGTAGTGGGGCCTTTCATAGGTACATAAACATTTGGATTCTGATAATCCTACATTAAATCACAGTAATGACATTATTTTCCTCTTATTCAAACATATTTTAGACTCAAACTCTATTCAAACAGAGTTCCAGCTCGCTCACATACATGGAAAATAGAAGTATATGGTAAAGAAATGTCGAACATCAACACATATTACAACTAATTATGTCAACAGCAACAGAAAATAAATTTGTAGTGTTACACTACATGGATGGTTATTCACAGAAGATTACTTTAACTATTTCCTTACACACAATACAATTCAAAGACTTACATTTTTTTTAGGGATTTTACTAATTCCATGACTTTCCCAGGCCTGGAAAACAAGAATGTTAAATTCCTCAACCTTTTATAGGTTTTCCATGACAAGGGAACCCTGAAACCTGCTGTGTTTCATGTCAAACTATCAGTCCGACATATAAACAATTAATACAAGAAACCCTCGCTAGCTTTAAAATAATCATGTACATGTTAAAGTGAGCCGTTACACTTTCATCACACACTCATTTAACAAAAACTGACTTTATTTTTAAAAGACCACATGTAGCCAATGACAAGCAAAGTGAAAATTAAATACAGATTTATTTGCAATGCGACTGATAAGTAGAGGCGAGAACTGACTGGCCTTTGCCTATGATGAGTTTACTCACTACACTAAAAAAGGCTTATGAACAAATTACATTTGCCCCAAAGTGTAAGGTTGTTCCTCCACATGCACATCACCTAAATTTTACCTTGTCGGTATTCTGCAGAAGCCTTGCAGAGCAAATTTTGTGTTTATCTGGAGGTTTTTCACATTGCTATCAAAAAGCTGATTTTGAGCCTGCACGCTGATATTTAATGGCCCTTCCATCATGACAGACGGTGTCTAAAGTGGGAAACCAGGCGTGAACGATGGCAAGATCAAGCCGTTCTTCATACCCCTAATTTTTTCGTTTTGAAGATGCAAGGTTTCCACAAAACACCAACAATTTAAAGATAAGGCAACAGACTGAGTGTAAAGACACAAACAAAGGAACCCGATTTCATCATAGTGAAAAGCTTACTTTGTAGATGTTTGTCTGATTTTCACAATAAATTCCAGACAGGCGAGATATCGACAAACTCAAATATTTTTAAAAAACAAATCATACAAAACAAGCGCAACCATCAGTGGGTGTTCCTGAGTCCAGGGTCAGAGGTGAACGAATCATGACGTTGAGCTTGTGGCGGAGGCAGTGATGGAGAGGGCGTCAAATCAAGGGCACTTCCTGTCGACACACTGCTTTCCGCCCTCTTCATACTCCTGTTTGGAGATCCACATTTGCTGGAAAGTTCCCTGGCAGACGCAGAAAACGTGTTTAGTTTGAGTAAATCATGACAAAGCTGAGAAAGGCGGAAATACACACACATATTTAAGACAGAGCTGCCAAACAAAGTAGATTTGTGAATACAGCTCTCACACATGTTGCCATCAATTATCAAATTACATGTAATAAAGGATTTAAGTTTCCCCACTTAAAAGAAGAGTCCATCTATATAAAGTCCCTGTCTCACGTGTTGTCTACTCGTCAAAGGTTCAGAACCATTTTTCTGCACGGAGTGTATGAATGGGATCGATATTCAAGTCAATCTGTACCGCCAAATTTCCCACTTGAAATGCTGGTACAGCTGTGTTGTATTAAAAGTAAAGTGACGCCGCAGGGACAAGCACGTGAAGGGTTACGTCTGCTTTCACATGAAGCAAGCAAGCCAATCAAGAGAGTCCGCTGTTGATATATTTTAATCCACGACTTGTTTGGTTTATGTCGATGCAAATTTGTTGAATATTTAATACGTTACAAGAACACTGGCACCAACAGAAACACCTCGCTCGCCGTGTTCCTTAAAATAATAAGAGCAGTCTGCTGCTGGTTACATGTGCATCCAGCCTTGCCCCATCTTCAGGATTTATGCTGGTTGGTATCCATAAATGTTACATTACAGCCATCGGCTGGACTGTTTGTTGCCCCATCTATTCTGGCATTGCCATGGCATGTGTGAAAGGAAACAAGACAGAAATGTCCCTGAATGTGATGCATACATACTAAAATCTACTGGTATTTCCGAAAAGGTTATCCCAATGATAAGGGTTACAGGGTTCCCACACATTTTTACCAATGAAGTTTCAAAACTTTTCAATAATATCTCACTCCATTTCTGGCATGTCCCATCATGAGGCTTCCCCCATCCAAGTCAATCAATGAGCCAACACAATAGCCAGATATGGCTTATCTGGACATCTATATATATATATGACAACAGCCAAAACTATGTATATTCAAAAATGTTCTAGAACTTTCTATTAATTCCAAATCATTTCCAGGCCTGGAAAACAGTTTTTAATGATTCGATAACTTACAGGAATTTCATGACAATGGGAACCCTGAATTTACCAAACTATGTGTAAGAGAGGTTTAATATGCAACAGAAATAAAGATTTTGGCTTTAGATCCACTGTCACGATAATTAAGAACTCTCATAGCAAGTGTTGATATATTGTTGTAGCACATTTTTTTACTGTTGTGTGTGCTTACGAGTGATGCCAGGATGGAGCCTCCTATCCAGGCACTGAAGCGGCGCTCCACCGTAGTGTTGTTGGCTATCAGCTTCAGCCTCATACTCTGCAAATAACAAACATGTTAAACTCTGGGAGGCAATAGAGTTGAGTTTAATTATGTACTTCAAAAAAATCAGACCACATAAGAAATTACACATAAAGCTTATGTTTGTGAATTAAAATCAAATTCTACAATAATGTTAATCAGTATATAAGTTAATGTGTGGGGAAACGGTGGCGTTGACTCACTGGAGGGGTTTTCTGGGAGAGTTCTCTGTTCAGTCGGTCTGTGAAGCCCTGAATGAGCGTGTTTCCTCCGGTCACCACCACACTGCCGTAGAGACCCTGAGACACAACGTCACAATGTCAGCAGACTGGGTTTTTTTTAATTTAGAAAGCAATGCTGAAAATTTAGGAGCCAAAAATAAAGTGCAACACATAGGCAACTACACTGTCTCTTATCAGATGTACTCTGATTATCTGCTGTTGCTGGACATCAAACAGTGACAGTGAATGGATCCCAGGGGTTATTACAAACACCAAACATACCAAACATTATACTATACATATTTTTGTAGCATACCCAATTATTTGCTAATTATATGCTTTTCAAGAAATTTGTTGATATCCACCAGAGTGGTGTACTTAAGAAGCTGCAATCAGCTACTAATGGCCAAAAGTCTCAGACTTTTTGAAAATGCAAAGGCACTGTTAGCCGTTTAAGAGTGTTTATGAAGCGTTTTAATTGAAGCTGCAGATCGGTCTGAAACTCACCTTTTATGATTTACAAGTCAAACTTTATCTTCAGTAAGACAGTTTCAGCGAGACGTCTTTATCCATTCAGTCTTTTAAAATTCATTTCAATTAGCGACCTCATTTAAACGGATAAAAAATAAACTCTGGTGTCTCAAAGAAAAGGAAAGACATTTCAGACACTGAAAAATTGCAACCCATGTTTAAAACATGTTGATAATCACCGGCCGGATGTCGATGTCGCACATTCCCACGCTGGTTGTCACCACATGGCCAACTCCCAACATGGTGTTTCCAGACAGGCCCTGAAGTTATCAAAACAAACAACACTAAATCACATTTTCATGGTACTAATTTATAACATATGAAAAGGCATATTAAAGGCAGACCCTTTTTAGACTGTCAGACTAACTCAAGTACCCCTTCCTGGGTTCATACAGACAGGGGCATGTCAAAATCAAGGACTTCCAAGTACTTTTTCAAGCAATCATTTTTTATTTTCAAGGATTTATTTGTTTTCTCCACAGCCATCTGTTGCAACAGAATTGTGCCAATTCATGAGTGGAGCAAACACATGCTACCAGGACCTAAAACTAACTTCTCCTTTATTAACTGGGTAAATTATTCAGGCATGTGGTTGGAAAAGGACAAAAATTGCAGTAAAACACCTCCTTGTAACCAAATACCAAAAAGTCTATGCAACAGCTCCACCCTCGACAGTTTCACACACATTGCAGTTTATTTTCTGCCAAATTACAGTTCAAACCTTACACTAAGGGTTGATGCACCTCCTGTGTGACTGTTTTGCAGGCTAGAGAAACATCCTGGAGCTGAATATGTACTGCTTTTTACCTACCCATTGCTGCTTGGAGCTCATGTTGCATTAGAAAATAATTGCAAGTACCGTCTTTCCCGGATTCCAAAATTAAAATTTATCAAACAAAAATAATTAAGCATTTGTTTCTCCCCTGTTATATTCATGTGCTTTTTCAAGGACCAAGTTAAAAATGTCCTTTTTTTAAGGTATTCCAGTATGTAAATTTCCGAGCGTCAAATTCAAGCACTTCAAGCACCTCAAGCACCTTGCATGGACCCTACCCTTTATCGACATCACCAGCCAGGTTCCAAATGTGATATTATTAAACACCACATTCACAGTATTTTTTTCATACAGTTTTTACAATACTTTACAATATTGTGACAGTATTACTTCACACCATTAAAATGTTCATGTTAAGTTTGGTCAAGTTTACATTTGTAATACTTTTGGCAGAAGTTAAACGTTCCATTGCTTTTAGCTATAACTATTTCAACGTGATATTCATTACTTTTAGTTAAGTTAGCCATTCATCCATTACTTTTGTGAGCTTATTATTTGAACTGTAGTCATTATTTTAAGACTTCTCTATTCGCTCTTTTACAACTTTTCACACACTCTTAACTGCAACACATTGAGTCCCTGCTGACTCAGATACGGATAAATATGTTTGTTTTTTTTTTTTTAAATTTTCGATCTGATTTTATTTTTCAAAATTTGTTGACACACACCACAATATTTCCATGCATCCCCTTGTAACTGCAGAAGAATGTGCATCTGTTACTTTCACATGCACGCACCTTGGCATTCGAGGGGTCAAACAGCCCCTCTGGGATCTTCAGCCTCTCAGCTCCAAAGTCACAGTTGTAGCCGTTGGGCAGCTCATAGTGTACTGTGGGCATCTGTGCAGCAACCCTGATGAAAGACAGGACGGGTTATCTGTGAGTAAATTATTTTGGGATGGTCCTTTTAAACATTTTAAGCTTTTCAAAAGATGTTTACTTTTAGCAGGCAAATCTCTGTAGAAGCTGAGGGTTAAGGTAAAGGATCATGTTGACACAATGGACGGATTCATATCATATTGCAAATAATGCTCTTACTGTTCATCATACGGGGAGTCTGAAACCTGCAGCACAGATGCCTGGAAGTCCTGGATCACGCACTGCAGACATCAAGAAAAGACACACATTAAACAAAACACAATACGTACCAACTAAATTTATTCATTCATGCACAGACACAACAAGCAGAAGAGTTCGCTGCTTACGTTACACATGTAGTTGTGCCAGGAGCGGGTGACTTGAGGTAGTTTCTCCTTTTTCTTCCAACTAGCCGGTGATCCCTCCCGCACGCCATCCTGTTATAACAAATACTGAGGTTAACACTGTGTGGTATGAAGACAGATGACAATGAGAACAATTACAATCTGTGTATCTATTAATCAGACTTTATGTGTATAGCACCTTTCATAAAGTGCAGTTAGTCTGTGCAGCTTCACAGATGACTGACAAACCCATAATAAGACAGAACAAGTGTAAAGCGTAAAGATAATAAAAATGACAAAAACAATTTAGTAATTTTAGACTAATATGCAAGCCAATAAAAATGATGAAAATGTAATAAAATTGATTGGAAGCTATAACAACATTAATGAATCTATGACTGAGTAAAATAAAACTAAATTAAGAACTAGATAAAATAGAAAAAAAAGACAAAACTAGAACAAACATGGTTACTATAAAATAGATTTTAAACCAATATTATTATTTTTAAAAAATAACTAAAATTTTAATGATAGCATTTAGAAGTTGTTATAAAATAGTTAAAATAAAAGAGACTAGATAAAATAGATTGGAAAAGGCAACACAAAGTAATAAAACTGATAAGGATGAAGATGTAAACATTAACAACATAACGAATAAGATAAAATAGAATTAAAAAAATTACAACATAAATAAAATACAGTAAATAATTACAAAACTGTAAAAAAATAAATAAATAAATAAAAAATTATGAGTTATTCTAAATCAAAAGCCTGCTGAACAGGTAGTTCTAAGCAGGCACATAACACACAGCGAAGAGAAAAGATAAATCTCCCTGGTAAGATTCAAAATGCCACTTACAAGTGCAATAAAACATAAAAAAACTCAATAGCTGGTTTTGGGCTGAGTAATATAAACTTCATACCTCTACTAGATTATTTAAATTTGCATACGAGATGGTGAAAACAGATTCTTTAAATGTTATCTTACCTTTGATGCAATCATATAAGGGGGGATTATTTCAACATTCAACTCTTGAAAAAGCTCCCTGCACTGCATGCTCATGAAGTCTCCAGCCAGGGGCGATTTGACAATGCCTGTCAGAGAGAATAAAAAACACGTGACTCTGGGTACACAGTAAATCTCTTTCATGTTTACATTTACTAAACTGACTCTAGACTCTGTGTAAACATGCTCATCTCGATTCATTATCAGCCCTTAATGACTCCAAGTTCTTCAGATTAGTTTTCTCATAAATCATTCTCCTCCTTTTGTTTCATTGCAGCTCTGAATCAAATGGCTTTCAGAAAGCGTTATGTTGCTGTTCCACAATATTTAAATATGATTTAGTTTCATCCTGAAAAGTGATTTATATTAGGCACCATTAACACAGAGATTAACAAAAACTTAACTTAGCAAACTTAACATTACAATCAGGGTTACCACACATTCTCATGAACAATATAAACTTTTCCATGACTTTTCATGGACCTAATTATTTTTTCTTGCCCAAATGGCCCCTGCATTTTCTTTTTAAAACAGATTAAAATTCTGTTAAAACATAATTTCAGCATCCCACCTGATGTGTTCAAGGACCATCCGAAATTTGAAAATTTATAGTTTCTGTCTATTATCATACTTTACGGGAAAGACTGAACACGGGGAGAAAAATCAGCAAACTTTCATGATAAACAATTGAACAAAAACATAACATAACCAAAATGTTATCACACGTTGATGCATATTAGAGCTATGTTTCGACGTCAGCGTCAGAAAATAAATGAACCATTATGTTATATTAATGTAATTTAATTTACTACACAAAGCAAATTTCCATGATTTTTTTAAAAAAAAAAAAAACTTTCTATGATTTTTACTAGTTCCATGACTTTTCCAGGCCTGGAAAATGTGACTGTAAAATTTCATGACTTTTCTGGGTTTTCCATGACTGTGGGAACCCTGAGAAGTAGTTCATAATTGCAACAGAAGCTTGTAATAGCTAAGCATTTGTGGGAACAGTTGGCTTATTGGTGAGGCCGAGATGAAAGTTAAAACCAGCAGATGGCAACAAAAATCATAGAAGATAAGCATCAATGAAGATTTATGCATTTTCCATTACTCCTCTTAGGTGATGAATCCCTCCCTGGTTTGTACGTAAACCAAATGATGTCTGCACGTAGATTATCAACTTGTGATAAATGATTTCTATTAATTGTTCACCTTGCTGCAGGACGTAGCCATCGTGCACTGGAATTGCTGTGGTGTGTGTGGCTCCGCTGTCGAGGACCAAGCCTGTCGACCGCCCATTGGCAAAGCTTAGATACTCAGAGTTAAAGAAATATTTTACAGGTCAACGTGTAACAGATGCAGCATTAGGTCAACAGACTTTTCATAAATGAGATAGTACTGAGAGACTATTATCGAACTGTAAATGGACAATTAAATGACTCAGCTCTGTCTCTTATCTTTTCCTGGATGAGGGGAAATTGTAAAGGATACGCAGAAAGCACAGCTGATTTGCAGAGGAAGAAGGCAGGAATGTTGTAATGTTCAAACATCAGTTCTGTTAGTTTCTCTCGTTTCGCTCGCGTGTTCCACTGCAGACACAAAAAAGAAAACAGTCTGCTTACAACAGATAGCGGATGCATGATAATATCGGCACATCATCGGTATCGGCAGATATTGGCTTTAAAATGAAACATCGAAACTGGTGAACATACTGATTTCTGCCGATATCACAAACTGCAAAACATCCTTTAAAATCTGTTTCACATTGGCTCTGAGCAACTTCAGAAGAAATTACCAAGAAATAAGTCAAAAATACAAGAAAATTACCTTAAAATGAGCAAAAACATAAAACAAAAAACCCAAAAAATCAAAAAAATCAGGAAAGAGAAAAGGGAAAAAAAGGATTGAAAATTATAATAATTCTTTAAAATGATTTAAAATATATAATTATGATCATTACAAATATAAAGGTCCGTGGGCATTTTCCCCTAGTTTCTTTTTTAAACAATCTTCTAAATCTACCAATTTCTTGAAATTTGCTTGACATTTCTTGTCAAGTTACTCTTTGCCTGTTTTTTGAAAGAAATCAAACCAATTTGTTTAGGGTCCAATGGGTTCAATAATAATGAAAGGCATCTGAATGCAGCACAAGAAAAGTGATGTTGGTCCAGGTTTCAAAGGGTTGTCCCTAAGTTGAAGTATTTTTCTTATTTTGCACAGTGAATAAATATTCCAGACACTGAAACGCATTATATTTTACATTTCCATCTGCTGGTGGGCCATCACGATAAGAGTAGGCATAATATGATGTTAATTCCACTAAAGAAGAGGCTTGATGATCACTTAAGTTAGGTGGGACAAAGGTGGATATATCATTATCTTTATAGTTTATCGGCCAAATGTGTCTATCAGCATATCGGATATCTGAAAAAAAAAATCTAATTTCATGCATCCCTACAACAGACTATTGTCAGCGTAACACAAACTATGTAACCAATAAGGTGACCAGGACAAGCACTGTGGTTACTGTTTGGCTTTGGTACAATCACAGAATAAGTCGCTGGTGTCGTTCAGACTTACCGATGCTTCTGACATGAGCACTGGATGCAGGCTGGGTTCAGACTTGAAGTGCATCTTATAGGTGTGATCCAGAATGGCCTGGAAACTGTCCCAGTCCTCAACTGTGAAAAGGGACAGAAGAGAAAACCAGGACAAGGCTTTTTAACCATCAAATCACAGTCAGATTACAGCTGATTTACTACAACATGCTCTTAACGTTAGAAAGTAGTTCAAATAAATAATCAAATATTTGTGGAAACTTAAATTAAAAGAGAAAGATTTTTTAAAAATGTGCTTTACACATTTAAATATAACGGGGATGATGTTCACTTTTTGAAATCAATCGTAATGCTTCTTGGGACCTCGGCAGACAAAAAAATGTAGTATTGTCTCCACTGCAAAACAAATGCTCATTAGAGCTGAGCTTAATGTTTGAAATGATGTTGACAATAGAGACATTTTTGATCTCTAAATGACAATCATAATATCTTATGAAGTGATAAAAATTAAACATTGGTTAACAAATATAACATTAAAGTCAAATGCAAATTAACTGTTTCCAACTGTTAAACATAACATTTGATAAAACTGTGTTTAATATTTTTGCATTTTTAAATTAACATTTTGTAAAACAATAAAGTCCTTCTGGTCAATCTCACACTCACAGAGCAAGCTATAGCTAATTCTTCACATTAACACATATGTACTTTTCAACCTCTTAACAGTCCTTTAAATACGTAAACTCCAGCTAAGCTATACCAGGACTGTCTCTCTCCTCCTTCATATCACATATTATTGTCCCGCTTGTACCAACTGTCAGAAATAACAGAGGGATCTGCGTATTCTCTGAACCCCATCATCTTCACTTCTTTGTGTACTTTTTTAATCCTGTTACCTTCATGGGAGCAGCTGTCACTGTTGGCAACCAATTAAAACATTAAAAGACAAAGAGATTGCCAAACTAAGACACGATCAAAGACCCAGTCTTATTTTCATAAGTGAGATTTACTTTGCATGCAACTAGGCAACACCTCAAAAGTTAAGACCTATAATTAAAAATAAATATATGAAGTGCTCGTCCCACATAATGTGTTCAGGGACTGTTGGAAATGTGAAGATCCAATGATAATTTTAGTTTGATAAATCGTGTTATTTAGGTGATTTTTTTTAGGTGGGCATGCAATTTGGACAGTATGTTTTCTTTCAAAATTGTCAAAAAAATTAGATGAAAATCCAAAAGATTTTTTGAGAAAATTAACCAAAACATTTTTCAAGGAAAATGTTTTAAAGAAATTATCCTTTTTCTTGCAATATGTTTTATTTCACTGTGTTTAAGCCCACGTGTTATTTACGCTTTGTCAAATAAAACTGAATATGTGGCAATTTCTCCTATGAGTGGACCTCGAACTAATGACAAATCTGAACCCAGTGGCTGGACCAGTTGGGAGCCATTAATCTAACTGAAGACCTTAAAATATTTCTACAGATACACAGAACCCTGTTTAAGCTCTGCACACAAACACTTTGAGCATGTAGCCGCTATGTTTTTCAAGTGTGTCTTTACTATATTTGTGGCTGCAGGCCTAGAGAAAATAATGCCACAAAAAACATGTATCTTTCATCATGATGATCACGTTCATCATGATCATCATCATCACCGCTGGGTCAGATGGTGGAGAAAATAGAGCAATGATGAGCTTTTTTAGATTTTAATTTGAGCATCAGGCACCAACGTTCCAGGTCAGCCCTCTGAGGGAGCCTGCGGTCCCACGGTGCTGTTCTGCTGCAATTAAGATTGGTGTCACACTCGTCTCTAAATAGCCTCACAGCCAAACTCAGCTGGACCAGATTCTGATGAGAATCATCAGCAAGGTCAGTGCGCCGGCCTTTCATATCCGCTGTCAGCAATACTCTTGAGGTGACAAAAATCAAAGCAAAATTTTGGATTCAAAGAGAACAATTTTGCCCTTTAGCAGTCTGGACAGAGCGAAAATTATTTGACAATTACCTGATCGATTAATAGAGACAAAATAAACTTACAACTGCTCAACTAACTGCTTAATGTTTAAATCATGTATCAAAGACATAAGCAAACATCCAATGGATTCAGCTTCACTAATGAGACTTTTAATATCACTGTAAATGTAACTGTAAGTTATTTCAAAACCTGAGCATTTTTCACCATTTTCTAACTTTTTGTAAACTAAAAAAATAATTGAAATAAAAAGAATAACCAGAAGATTAATCAGTAATTAAAACAGTTGCAGACCTTCTTTTGGACAGCTGTTGTCAAACGGAGAAACACAATACTGTTTAGTTAAATAACTTTGAACAGATGTGACATAGATACCATAAAGAGACTCAAAAAAAGGTCAGAAGTTGGAGACTGAAACTGAGATTCAAACCAAAGCATCTGAAAATAATCCAAGATCCAATTGTGATTTTCTTTAAAATACTTTTTTAAAGGATAACAGGTCCAGTTTAGCTCTAGACATACATCCCACATCTGGCATTGAATGTCCGACACATCCACGATATTGACCAGAACAAACGAGGAAAGGACAATATGATTACTTTCTGGCATGACATGGCGGTAAACCCAAGACGGAGAGTGGTCTGCCTTCCAGGAAGAGCACACCAGACAGGGAGAGCTCATGATAATGAGTGTCTTTGGTCTTCAAATAATCTCATTAATATTCATGATGAACGGCAGTCATCTATACGTCAGTCAGGGTTGTGACGAGATTATCTACAAAGTCGGCTGTAAGACCAAAAGAGTCTAATTATGGATATGAATCAATTAGACAGGATCATAAATATTCATGTTGGAGTTTACGTCACAGATCATAATAAAAATGGGGTCATGCACTTACACACACAACCCATGTATGTTCATATAGGTTGCAAATGCTGACATTTTTTCAGCAGTGAAACCTGGTCCCTAAACCAAGAATGAGGCCGCATCACAAAAACAAAAAAAAAGGAGTAACACTCACTCATGCCATTCTTCAGCGGAGACATGACCTCCATGCTCTCCCTGGGTACCCTCAGCTGGTTGGTATCAATATAGTAGGTGGTACCACTCTGCTTGTTCTTGTCACCATCAGTCTCCATTGGCGTGCTGCCATCCTCTCGGTCAAGGGTCACACCTATGACCGTGGGGAAGTCTGCCTGCACGGAAACAAAACAAGACACAATGCAGGTCAAGATAGGTTCTCACACACCCTGCTTTACAAATATCTAACATACAATTACAAATTCAATGACACCTTTATCAGAAGATCTACCCCATCCCAAAAACTGAATTTCCCACACAAAAACTTCCCATTTTTGTGAAACTAAAGGTGAAGCAATGCTTGTCTGACTTATAAAGACAAGGAGAACAATTGTTTTGAAATCCTCAAAAGTACCTGATTTCCCACTCAAATGTTCTGGCTTGTGCTGACTAATTCATCCTGCATACAATGTCTGACGTCTTTCTTTTACAGCAGTAAATTTCTCTTGTTATAGTAAGAAAAGCACAGGTAATACTAATAATATTATCAATGGCTCTGTTCTATTCAGGTGTCCTAGAAAGTCATGACAGTGAGCCAGCATGAATAATACCAGGACCGTGAAACTGAAGCAGCTAAATGGAATTCAACCCTCATCACGTCAGCTGTTTTCACCTGTGCTGTTCCTGCTGTAACATGTCAAAATGTTTCCTGTGAAAGAGTTCTATTACAGCAGCCCGGTACAAACCAAATATAACAATCAGAGCTGAAACAACTACATTTATTGACTATTCTGTCAAACTATCCGTGTCACAATATGGGCTGAAGCACTGACAAAATACCTGTAGCTAGCTAAAAACAGTTGACATCAGCATGTCAATGGATTATTTCAGCACCTTATGGCTGCCAGAGAGAAAAGGTTACATTGGCAAACTAATAACTATCAGTCTATATCAGTGTCCCTTCACCTTACCTTGCTTATCTGTGAGAAATGATCACATTGACTGGTCAAGAGTGACATACTTTGATATTTGCATTTCATCAAAACATCAGGTAAGATTGCCATTTAAGCTACCAAGATCAAAACCAGGCCTTATATAGCTTATTTAGCTTCAATCTCTACAGTTAGCTGGCCAAATTAACAAAGTGCTTGCTGCATGTTGGCACACTGACTGTCAGGATCCCACAGGTTTCCCATATCTTCCTGTTGAGGTCTTAAATCTTAATGCTTAAAAGCTCAGATATTATGTTTGGCAACAAATAAAAATGTAGTTATGGATTTTATTTCATGTGAGTAGCGCATCCTGACACAAATCAACTTTTAGGTATCTTTGTGTTGTTTGCTTGTAGACAATGACACAGGATGACTTACATGGAATAAAAGTTTCTTGTCATCACAACATTTTTCACGTTTTAACAAGATATTTTCATGTTATTATGTCGCAAACTTGTGACGTGATAGCAACAAACTTTCCTTGTTATAACAAGATACTATTTATCTTGTTGTAATGTGAAAATATCTGTAAAAACATTGTTATAACAAAGGACTTCTCATGTTATTACTGATACTGATCAGGAGTTTTTTTCTGGCTAGCAGCGGCACGCTTACACAAATTATTGAAAAGATTATTGTAACAACTAATTTCAGTACACACAATGAATTCCATGACTTTTACAAAATTTCAATGATTTTTACTAATTCTGTTTTCCGTGGAACCCTGTATATTTAAAAACATGAACATGGAAGGATGGGTGGTTACGTGGTTAGGTTTAGCATGGTATGATATAAAGTATAAAAGAGAACTGATTCTTACTACAGATGATGACCTCAGAGCATAAAACACTGTGATATCTGCTCAAGGCCAGTACGACAGAGATTAGATTAATGCGAGCATGACCATTAGTGCTCATCTCTGACATTTCTCTTGTCAAACTGATATTTACACAATCAAGATCTCCACCTTAAGCACAGACAAATCAAAGCCATGCAAGGACTCCAGAACGATCTGAACTCAATTTATGCCGTCTGTCTCCAGAGTGACAGCCCTCATTTCCTGACACTGGCGAACCCCCGGAGGGAAGATGAAGATGCACAGAGGAAGAAAAGACACATAGTTAATCAGGCCATTTGAGTGATCCACTTACCTTGGGACAGTCTTCTCCTGCGTAGCCGGCTCTCACAGTGTATGAGCCAATGTCGAACACCAAAGCTCCCACCTCATCTGCAGAAATAGGAGATGATTTGTAAATGTATAATTTTAACAATGATCACAGTTAGGGACGCAGTAATACACATGTTAAAATGACTGACATCAACCACTTTTTCATTATATTTGCATTTAGTGTTTGCTTTTACATGCTTACATGTGCAAAACTCAACAAGAGTTTACTTTTTGCAATATATTTTTCACTGAATTGAAGGACATAAATTCCTTTATTCCTTTTTGTATCAGCAAAGTGAAGGATCTCAATAAAGATGCATATGAAAAGTTTAACCTGGTTTTTTTACATATTCAGTACTCATCAGTTCTTGACCAATTAAACTTATTAAAAAAAAACTAAATAATAACTTGCAGGGATGAAATCATTAGTCAAGTTATTAGATCAGCTGACAAAGTTAATCGATTATGATTTTAATTATGAATATGTAGAGTAAAAATGCCAACGTATTCATCAGTATTGGCATGTATGCCAATGCTAAGATAAGTTGAAACAAGATACACTTTTATTTCTCCCCAGCAGGGAGATTTAGATGTTGCATTAGTAAAAGGACAACAATAAAACAGATAAGTATGTAAAGTAACAAATAAATAATAAAAGGTAAATATAAACTATACAAAGGCACTGGACAAAAAAAGTGGCAGTGGTGCTGATAAAGTTACAGGGTGTGATTGACAGCAACAGAGTCATGACGTTTATGTAATCAATTAATATAATACAGTATAATGGCACACAATGATATAGTATGGGACATATAATATGGATAAGTGTAGCAATATAGTGGTATAGATTAAAAAATATATATTTTTGACTAAAACAGGCTCCTCAGCTGAAACTTTAAATAGCATGCCCTTCAATAAACATTTACTATCTTACCAAAATAAAGTATGTGGTGTGAAGATAGGACAGAGAAGTGGGTTGTAACTTAAGAGGAAAATTCAATCTAAAGAAATATTTTGCATAAACAAATCTTAAAATTATGTGTATATCTATTAGACAAAAAAAAGTGTGAAAAAGAGGATTTCTGCAAGATACAGAGATGAGGGGTGGCGACATAAAGCAAGCTGATGCTGGCATTGATGTTAATGGTTTTCTTTTGTGTATTGGAATAGTGTTGTAGATTATATATATGAAGAGCATGAACAGTGGTTTAGGTGTGGGCATTGACACTTGGGCAGAGAGTTGGATTTTGATTGTGTATTAATGGGTTAGAATAGAACAGAGGCAAGACAAGACAAGCATTTACTTCTTCCTACTCATTTTAAGCAATTTATGTTACTTATTTAAAATCTGTTTTATGTGTTAACTATTATAGTTGTTTGTGTTTTTTATTTACTTATTTTTTTTGTAATACTCGAAAAGAAATATATTTAATTCAATTCAAAGATGCAAATTACAAAGTGGCACTCTTATACTTCAAGTGTATGCACATCATTAAATTGCTGAATTTGTCAGATCTGCTTCAGTAGCATAAACTAGTATTAGGAGTAGTACAGTAATAATAGTAGTAGTAATAAAGATACTTATAGCTTGCGCAAGGATCCCGTTACTGAATGCAACTGAAAACGCTTGTTTAAATTTAAGTCTGGGATATAGTATTTATTAAGACTGGCTTACGTGTTTAATTGATGCAACAATATTCAGTGCCAAAGATATACTTAACGAAGTCATTTCAGCGCAGAAAAACATCTGCAAAGTTCTCTCTTATGTGTGTGTCAACAGAAAGGCACAAATATAGCAAACATAACGTCAAATAATGTTACATGGTTGAATTTCTAAGCTCAATCTGTGTGGAAACATTCATCTCCATTTTTGAGAAATCTATATTTATCGTTACACAAACGGAACTGAATGTGTTCACGGCAAGCCCACTTTTCATTCATTTCCTTGCCAGCTAGCTAGGTGGTACCGGGGTCACATGTGTCTGAATAAGAAACTGAGCTTATTCAAACCGACGGCGCACTTTAAAGTGTTTACAAAATGTACACGTCCTTACATGTATGCTGATTAAAGACGTTAGCGAGAAAGTAGCTTCAGTCCAACGCGAAGCTAAACGCTAGCACAGCTAGCATAGCTAGCTAACTGTAAAGCTACAGACCGAGACAACGTGGACAACAGTTTCGTTTAATTTTACTTATAAAAGCCCACTCACCGCCTCCATAAACTCCGCCGCTCATTCTCTATATTATCTTTTCAGCAACTTTCTTGATATATGTTATTAAAGCAGAATCACAACCGCTAACGGTTAATCACAACAAAGGAAATTTGCTAGCATGGATCAATCTAACAAAGCAGGCGCCACACTGCGTCAGCGCGGCTGTCCAATCAGAGCGCAGCTCAGCGACAGTACTTCCGTTTCAGAGGTGACAGAAAGAAAGCGCTTCCCTGTTCTGGAGTGGACGTGGCCCTGCGTACTTTCTATCAACGTGAGTGAAAAACTGATACATAAGTGGCATAAACTTACTTTTAACCGCTATGAAGTAATGTGCAGATAGAGACAGAGCAGGTTTTATGACAGCACGCAGATGCTTGTGAGTGTAAACTGCAGGACCTTGAGTCACGGACGTTAGACTCAACAAGATTGACGGTGATCTCGGCGACCATGTTACTGCACGCTGCAAAAGTAGCAACTCTTAAAAAAGACGTGCACAATACGAAATTTCCAATATGCATACCTGAAATTAACAATTTAGTATACTTTGGTGATATTGTGGGTGTTGACAGTCTTATTTCTAATTCATAAATAAGTTAGTTTCCAAAGCCTCGTGGTTGTCCAAAGTCGAATTATTTGCGCAAGCGCGTAGGTTGGATAGAGTTGAGTAACTTGCCGACCATGCAGTTAAAGTCCGACAAGAGCCATGATAACATAACCCGTTTGAATTACAATACAACTATACTAATTAACCATTTGAAACCTGAGCAAGCTGGCTTCATTTCTTTTTAAAACACGGTAAGAATTGAGCAATGAACGAAAGAAATAGAAAATTACACAGAAGTCACTAGTAAAAAGTACAAAGAAATTACATGGAAATTAATAAAGAATCAGAAATAAACAAGTTAGAAAAAATAACAGAGATTGCCTAGAAAAAGTGCTAAAAATATAATAATTTTGTAACATATTGATAAATGCCTAATTGTAGGAATTATGAATATAGTTTTTTTGCCTAGTTTTTTTCTTTTTCCTATTATATTTTTCAAGCTTAAAAAAGAATAATATTCCAAATTCACTAATGTGCTTAAAATATTATAATTTTGCAATTTTTTCGTAGCTTTTTACAACCAAAAAAAAACAACAATTCTAAATTTACAAATTTCTTGCTATTTGTTAAACATTTATTATCAAGGTGCTCATTGCCTTTTTCCAATATTTTTGAAAGAAATCACATTAATTTGCTGAAGGTTCAGAGGCTAAAATACTAGCAGCACAAGGAAAGTGATGTCACTTCATCTTTCACAAGGGTTTTTTTTTTGATCAATTAAATTATTTTTTCTGTTATATTAACTTTATGCTATAGACAATTTTACATTAAGTAAGTGTTAGAGTCCAAGGTGACCTCTTCAAATGGCAAGAAATTCAGTGACATATTTATAATCAGGAGTTCTCACAGTGTAAAGGACCCAGTGAATTGTTACTATACCTACAATTCATAGAGAGGAAATTGTAACAAACAGTTTCTATTTTTAAACAAACATACTCGGGTCAACACCTGTTGACTTTCTGCATTCCTTGTAGCACATGCTCCTGCAGTGGACAGTAATATAGCTTGTGCAACTTTTAGAAGTTATTTATTAATATTGAAACTAAAAGTTAACTCTTGACCTTGGGAAAAGCAAGTAACGCACTGGAACTGAAATGATTAGCCAACTAATCTACGTGTTTACTGACAAGTGATTGATCAAGTAAAATGTCAAACATTCTCTGAATCTGGCTTTTCAAATCCAGAATTTGTTGCTTTTAAATGTTTTATATCATTTTAAAGCAAATATTATTGAATTTTACTCTGATGCCTTTTTAGAGTCAGAGAAATCTTGATTTGTGTTTTTCACCATTCTCTGAAACGTTAACAACTAAACCATTGCTCAGTATAACCCCCCAAAGTGATCAACAAACTAATCAAGTCTGTAAATAATCATTAGTTGCAACCCTAGACAGGACAAGCTCAATCAAACATTGTAATGAGATTATAGTGTTAATAATTATCTATAAATATTTTTCAAACCTTTTTCAAACTTGTAAAATATTTTTTTACTTCGGCTTCCAGCACCCATGCAGCGCTGCCTCACTCTGACCTTTGGGAGGCACAGCAGGCTTCTCTTGAGAACCAAATTATCATCTGTCCACTGCCAGCCGTCAGCAGCCATGTCAGGTCTCCTCATCAACCAGCCGAAATACGCCTGGCTCAAAGAGCTGGGCCTGTCTGAGGACAACCCAGGTGTTTACAACGGGAGCTGGGGAGGCAGTGGGGAAGTCATCACGTCATACTGCCCTGCCAACAATGAGCCAATTGCCAGAGTAACACAGGCAACAATGGCAGAGTATGAAGAAACTGTCCAGAAGACGAGGGAGGCTTGGAAGATGTGGGCCGATATTCCTGCTCCCAAAAGAGGGGAGATTGTGAGGCAGATTGGAGATGCGCTCAGAAAGAAGATAAACGTCCTCGGGAGTCTGGTGTCTCTAGAAATGGGCAAGATCTATGTTGAGGGAGTTGGCGAGGTTCAGGAATACGTTGATGTCTGTGATTATGCAGTCGGTCTGTCAAGAATGATCGGCGGGCCCATGCTGCCTTCAGAGAGACCAGGCCACGCCCTGATCGAACAGTGGAACCCAGTCGGACTTGTCGGCATCATCACTGCTTTTAACTTCCCCGTGGCTGTGTACGGCTGGAACAATGCCATCGCCCTGACCTGCGGCAATGTCTGCCTCTGGAAAGGAGCTCCTACCACGCCTCTCACAAGTGTTGCAGTTACCAAAATTGTAGCTGAGGTGCTGGAGCATAACAACCTGCCTGGTGCGATCTGCTCCATGACCTGCGGGGGCGCTGATATCGGCACAGCCATGGCGAAAGATGAGAGGGTTGATCTGCTGTCGTTCACAGGCAGCACCCATGTTGGCAAGATGGTGGCCATGATGGTGCAGGACAGGTTCGGACGTAAGCTGCTGGAGCTCGGTGGAAACAATGCCATTATCGTTTTTGAGGATGCTGACCTGAATCTCGTGGTGCCCTCCGCTGTCTTTGCATCTGTGGGAACCGCTGGCCAGCGCTGCACCACCACCAGGAGGCTGATGCTGCACGAGAGTGTTCACGACACTGTGGTTGAGAGGGTCGCCAAGGCCTACAAACAAGTCCGCATCGGAGACCCTTGGGATCCCACCACACTTTACGGGCCTCTGCACACCAAACAAGCTGTGAATCAATATCTGGCAGCTATTGAGCAGGCCAAGAAGCAGGGTGGCACTCTGATCTGCGGAGGAAAGGTGATGGACCGTCCTGGAAACTACGTGGAGCCCACCATCATCACAGGGCTGGCACACGACGCACCCATTGTCCACACCGAGACCTTTGTCCCCATACTGTATGTCCTCAAGTTCAAGACAGAAGAGGAGGCGTTTGCCTGGAACAACGAGGTCCAGCAAGGCCTGTCCAGCAGCATCTTCACCAAAGATATGGGTCGGGTTTTCCGCTGGCTTGGGCCGAAAGGATCCGACTGTGGCATTGTGAATGTCAACATTCCCACAAGCGGAGCTGAGATCGGTGGAGCCTTTGGTGGAGAGAAACACACTGGAGGTGGAAGAGAGTCCGGCAGCGACTCATGGAAGCAGTACATGAGGCGTTCAACCTGCACGATTAACTACAGCAAGGATCTTCCTCTGGCGCAGGGAATCAAGTTTGAGTAAAGCCTTGAGGTGCTTTGTTGTTAAAGCGTTCAATGAGCCCAAAAGGACAACACTAAATGTTTTAGTGGCAGAGTGTTGCCAATCAAATGCTAGACATTTGTAATTGCATTTTTTTGCATCCAGAAAGGTCAGTCTGAATTTTAAAAAGAATTGGATTAATTTTGGATTAGTAATGTTTTCCTTTATCAAATCTAGTATGTTTGCGGTTGCTGCATCAAATACTAATCCTAGTTTGAAAAAAGTTTTGTGTTAAAGGTCAGATACTGTTCCCCCAAATTGTGGTGTGCACTTTTCTACAAGCGCTTACAAAGTGAGTTTAAGTGTGAGGCGATTGTACGAGATGCTTTATACTGTACAATAATAAAAATAAATCTTAGCTTATTTTCTAAGAAAAACTGAAGTCGACTTTATTCATGTGTAGATTAAATCATTATAGGGCAAATAACAAATCAACACAGTCTGCTTAAAATCACGGGTGTTAGCAATGAAAATACTGTCTGCATCTCCTTTACAGCATTAACATACTCCATTTTGCATCTTGAGCAACCTACAAGAAAGAATCACTATGTACTTTCCAGACAAGAAAATAATGAATAAAAGGCTTCATGTTGATGTGAACTTAGTCGGCCTGTTCTTTGTCAATGTTCATAAAGACGGTTGGAAGAAGCAGCAGTAATCCCTAAAACATGGAACAGTAAGACATACACATACACCACATTTTTATGATCCTTAGTTTCCACATGCGTCATTCACGTATAAGTAAAAACCACTGACTGAGGCAAACAAAAAAATTAACATGCAGTGAAGTAATTGAAAAATGGGAATAAACTGTGTTCAGATTCATAAAAGAGGTCTTGCACTCCAAATTTTTTCTCAGAGACTACCTAAAATGAACTGCCACACCCAAATTTTCCCAAGTTTAAAAGACAAAATATAAAGCTGCACTAAAGCAGACCACTAACAGGGGAGGCAAAAAAGTGACAATATCAACAGCAAATTTCAAGCATTAGCAATTGTATTAGAACCAATGGACAACCATTTGGAACCACATGAAGCTGTTAATTCCTGCCGTTATTCTGTGGATATTTGTGGTGCTATTTTCATAATCACAGCTTTGTTCACCTCAAAATGGATAGTTAGAGTTATGCTTAAAGGTGTCAGTTTTACCTACAAATTGATGATCTGGCAGGCAGGCACAATCATAATCTTTTCACTATTTCTTTTTTCCCCACTTTTTTTAGTTTTTACATTTATGAAAACATATTCAAAAGTACAAGAAAACATTTTTTAACCCCCAGAGTAACCAGAAGACAGATCAAATCTAGCATGAAATAACAATGTGTCCCTATAAGGATAAAAAACAAAACAACAAACCAAACATTTAAAATAAAATAAAAATGTTAAATTTATAGCAATGTGTATGTATGTGTGTCAACACGTGTCTGTGAGAGCAGATAGAGCAGATATGTACTGAAAGGTTAGAGTCAAAAGATCTGCATGCTGTGTTAAAAGCTCCCAACTGATTTGAATTGTGCAACGTTTCAGTCTAAGAGAGTTTTCAGGCATTTTTCAAATCATCACAGAGTAAGATATACTGAATACAAAACATCAAAAGTTAAAAAAATCCTCGCTTGTTCATGTAATGAAACGTTGCCATACACTGTTAAGATTGTTTGTACATCCTTGTAGCGCAAACCTGATCTTTTCTAGCTCCAAAAATGGTAAATTTTCACTAATTCTGTTGCAAAGGTTGAGTCCCATTTTATCAAAGGAGCCCTCATTGTCCTACAAAGGCCCTCTCTTAGCAGGCACTGGATTTGTCATGATGGGAAAAGCACAGGTGTAACTAATAACACTAACGATGGCTCTGTCTATTAAGTGTGACAGTGAACCAGCAAACTACCTCTAAGCAGTGTGGTGTCCACTCAAAGGTTACAATATGGACTTTACTCTAACTGTGTACTATAAATGTTTCTAGTAACATAAACCACATTGCAACATGTTTGCCTTAAAGAACATAGGATTTGTGTGAGTTATCCTCTTTAACTACAATATGCAACAAATATACTCTGTCCCTTTAAACAGAAATACTACTCCATCTCCCATCCTCCATGCCCCCCATATGCTCACCCTCCCACTCAGCAGCTCTCTGCCTCATACTCTAGCTCTGTCTTTCACTCTCTGCATTCACTGCTCCTCCTAGCAGCATCTACTCTTGCAGCTGAAAGGAAGAACCGAAACGACAGCGCTCTACAACTCAATCCATGCCATTTAGGACGTATGCAGAAAACGCCCACCTCCTCTGCTAATCATCTGCACTGCAAAAAGGTAGAAAAGCTTTCATTGTTCGACTAAATGTAGATTTTTTGGTGCACATTAGTGTCCTCTGGATTTGTTTATTTGTAATATGCAGCAAAATAACCTAGGGTAAATGTGGTATTGAAATACTTTTTGTAAAATGTCCATTTAGCACACAAAGACACACTGACAGATGGGAAAAATATTTTAAATTCTAAGGTTCAGTTTAAAAAAATGTTCTACAATCTGCATTAGGAGCCTGATTTCAGTTAAAACAGAGATGGGTGTGGAGCCCGAACTAACAGTTGAGCCGCTGCTGCAAAACTACAGTAACAGAGGAAACACTGGTGTCTGTGGTATTTTGGTTCATCAATCTGATCTGTAGCTCAGGCATCAAGGGTTGTCCTCGCTTCTCGAGCAGCTAGGAGGTGATGGCGTGCTCTGGACCCGCGGTGCACCTAAATGTCAAGTCAAAATAATTGTGGGCTCATGATAATGAATTAATGATCATCTGGTATCTTAGTGTTGCTGCTCCAATGGGAGGGATTTGAATGGAACGGCATCAGCACATCAGGGTTGTTCCTCACTTCCTTTAATTCTTTCTCCCATACATGACTTGTGTGATTCACTTCTTTGGAAACTCAGAGCATGTTAGTTCATGCTTTATGTCGCTTGCTGCACCCCTGATTTACAGAAGTGTCAGGGATTTCCCAGGACTGAAACTCTTTCACTTCTTCTCTTTGCACATTTCCTCTGCAGCTTCTTGAAACAAAGGATTATGAGCTTCAGGCCTACTCATTTCGATGTTTATTAACTCCTTTGTGTACCTTTTACACGTGTAACGGGGCAAATTACAATACACACTGACAGGAAACATTTGTGATGTAGTCACAGGATAGATATTTTGGATATTAGATATTGCATTTATCTTTTAAACTTATATGTGCATGTTAATCTAATTTTCTACATGCATGTCAGTAACAAATATTTATGTGCTCTCTCTCTCACTCTCTCTGTTTAGTCAAAACATTCAGTATTTTAATGTTATCACTTCCCAAGGTCAGAACCTTGGTAGACAATAATCTATTTTTTTGTATTCTCTAACAGGAATTTAAGGTTTTTAATCACAAAATGAACACTTAATTTCCAATGCATTTATATAAAAGGCTTGCTGGGATATTATGATAGTAAAAATGGACACCAAGTCAATTCTCTATTCCACATATGCTTCTATAGGTGTAGATTTCAAGGAGATGCAGGCGATATGTTATAGGAGCGGAACTTTATTTTGACAAAATTAAAGACATTTCTGCTATAAATTGATGCAGAAAAGGCAAAAAATTAATGCTTCTAAATTTACCAGTTCACAGGAGATTAATTCCTGGGGAAGGACCCCAAACCCCCAGTGTCATATGTGTCCTCCGTAATGCTGAAACATATCCTACGCCCTTGCATGCTTCTGTCCTGCTGTATTCTTTTGGAAAGCAACAGTGTTAGACCTTTTCCATCAGCAAACCTGACTCCACAATCAGTGTCCCGATAGTGCGACTCCAGCACAACATGAGAGGCATTATCACAGAAACGATGAGGGCTCTTCACCAAGCTGCTGCTGTGACAGTCTCTCATGGCCCAACAGCAGCACTGAGATTAGACAAGGAGCTGACATGGGGACAGAGTAAACTGCTGGTAGTTACGCTCTGGACTTACACATGATCTGAAGTGATCTCTTCTGAGAAGCTACACGTGAATGTCACTGTGGATCCTTGTTATGTGACTGAAAGAATCTGCTAGGGATGGTAAAAGCTGATGTGCTAGCCCCCTTCCTTTAGCTTAGATTGGGTGAGATGCATGTGTTTTGATTTAATACTGTAGAGCAGGGATGTCAAACATATAGCCCGCAGGCCAGAACTTGCCCGTCAAAGGGTCCACTATATCTCTGACATGCGTTCATATGACATATTCATTTTCCTTAAGAGACAAACAAATACATGAATTTACCTCCCAGCTAATTACCAAGAGAGTTTCTCATTCAGGAGTTTCAAATAGGCTGGGGAATATACAGCTGATCTTAAGAAATGTAACTGTCACCTGTTATATATAAATATTTCAAAGTAAATGTCCTGCGTTTCTATCTTGAAATGACTTAAGATCTGTAACTGGAGGTGTTATTGAAAAAAAAACATCAACAACATTGCACTGTAAAAATATCTTCTATATAGGTTAGATATAAAATCCAATGTCAGTCAGGTTCTAGTCATTATGCAATGGTTTTACTGGTCCAGCCCATTTGACATGAAATTAGGCTGTGGCCCCCAAACTAGAATGAGTGTGACACTCGTGCTGTAGAAGAAGCTTTTGCTTTTCACCTGCAATGTGTTCAAATCTTAGACTCAGCAGCACAGATAGCACCGATAAGAGTACCCGTGTTTACTAATGGCATTAAAATGATCCACTCTGGGGGAAAAAATGTATGTCTTTTAAAGACATAGTTCATCAGCAGTGTTTGACTCAAGATGGATCATTTCAATTGGACCAGTCAAGCCCAAGCTGTGCCAGTCAGCAAGTAAAACCCTGAAACTGTCAACATCTATTTTCCTCATCACACACACAGAGAGAGACAGAGAAGTGGTGGCGAGCCCAGCGAGGCACGCATATTTTAAGTCACTTTGCACTCTTCAAGAGGGCCCTTTTTTCAATAATCCATTATGCATAGCAGCTCTGGCTCTCCCTGGTATTTCTCCTACCTTCTTGACGTCAGTTGCCATTTGTGAGGGTTACCCTGGCAACGGCCAGCCTCCCCGGGAGATGTCTGGTGGATAAGACAGCCCTGATAAAGCCTTTTAAGGTTCTACTGTTGCTACACCTTTTAATTGCCTTTGATACAGTGGAAGTATTACATGGGGGTCGTTGGGGCACGTCGCCACATGTGGGCAAAAAATGGGAACGTGCAAATAAAAATAGGCATTGGGAAGCTGCTTCAGATTGACGTCCCATTATCTCCACTTGATTTGATCACCCACGTATTGCGCTCATTTTTGGACATGACAGATCTATTTTTGGTTTTGCTTAATGCTTCTGTTACACAAATCGCAATGTATGACCAATTTTAACCATTGCAGTGATGTAAAAGCTAGATAAGCACCCAGCTCATTGTGATGCTCCTGAACAATATATGGACGTAATCATGAGATAGTATGAAAAGATCACATATTATCTAAGCTGTTAAACCCTAAATCCCCTCTGGCATGCAAACTTGTCCGTGCACATTATTGATTATTATAGCACATTTAAATGAATTGTTCCAGCAATTTTGCATTTATGCAAAAAAAGAGAGATAAAGAGAGATGGCAAACAGTAGGACAAAAAAAACCTGCCGTGCATAAACACCAACCTGTTAGTTTGAGCCTTGTCTACACAGTAATGACGGGATGCTAAAACCACATAACCTCCCTCACATTCAAATAATTTCATCCAGCTGCCTGACTGTGACTACATTTTACTGCACAACCCATGCTGAATTTGCATCAATGCAAACATGTCTTGTTCGTGGGAAACAATACAGTGGAGTTACTGTACATGATACCTGTTCCAGGCTCCAGGAAGCTATTTATAGCCTTACCAACATGTGTGTCTTTCTTTTTTTTTCAGACACCAGGCTATTGATGTGCTATTTTTACAGTGTCAATTTGCTCCCTCCCTCCCCTTTTGGTTGCCAAGCAATGGGCCAAGGGACCTGATTAGCCAAGGATGTGCCTTTGGACACCTTGACTGTGAATCTCAGCTTGCTAATGAATTCGCCTGCTAGAGGCAGAGAGGAGAGTTGACTTCTTCTTTTTGTAGTTTTTGTGGACAAAAAGGCTAAAAATCAATTGACAGTTTTCTGAAGCAAAGTGAATTATTTGAGTGTAACTGCAGTTGTATCATTTTCATCTATTTTTGAGCATTCATTGATACATTTAAGAGATGGTGGTGAAGAAAAACAGTATAGGATAGCATCTGGATAGCATTGATATTTGTGTTATTATTAATGTTTCAAATACAAATTAAACTTTTGGCATCCTTCTAAGATAGTAAAATAATTAATTTCACAGTCCACTTGATAGTATTTGCTACAATAAAAATGACTGAAGTTGGCTAAAAATTGAGACTGAAAACTTTATCTTATTAGATAAACAAATGTTGACAAAGTTTCCCTTTGGAGGCATAATTTTCAGCTGAAAATGTATCGTCATCAAACTTCTCTAAACTTAATGTGAGGATATTTAGCCATATGCAGTGAATAAACTCTCATTTTTAGAACAACTGTCCAGAAACACAAGAGAAACTCGTACTGTACATTGCTGTATTTAATAATGGATCGTATTTTTATAATTGCCAATTTCCAGGCTGCACTAATGACATACCAACAACAACATATGTTTCTGCTATCATGCTAATCCTAATCCGTATAATGTGTTTCGGGGGGAAATTGGTCTGACACACCTAAACTACTGCTGTGTGTGGATTCAATTAGACTTAATCTGACCCCATGCAACTCCGAAAGGAAACCAAGGGCTGGGCAACTTTCATCTTCCCTCCATTGATTGTGGCTCGTGCAGAGATATGGAAAAGCCTATCCCACTGCTCCCTTTCATTGGCCCCATTAAAAATTCATCCCGTCCTAATGGAGAGAGATCCTTTTCAATGAGCCCACTGCAGGCAAACCGTGGTGTGCCGGGGTGAGACATGGCACAGCTGTCCCCTGGCACAATCCGAACCTGACAGCTTTAAGTTTGGATTTTGGCTGGCTTTCAAGTAGCAACTGATTTATCTTCACTGTTCTGTATTCTAGTTACTGGATATAATGTAAATAATTTTGGTACAATTCGATTATCAGGACATCAGGTCTGCAACTCGTGTAATTTTTACTTGATTGATTTGCTAGTTGTTTTATTGAAAAAAAAATTTGGTCTAGAAAATGCTAGAAAATCGTGAAAAATACCCATCACAAGTTTCCAGAGACAATGGTAACATCTTCAAATGTTTTGTTTTGTCCAGCCAACAGTCAAAACCAAAATATATTTGATTTACTGTCACAGAGGACAAAGTAAGAAAAAAAAGTAAAAATTTAAGAAGCTGAAACTATCGTAGTTGCTTATTGATACATGATTTATTGACTTATTATTGCAGTTCTATATTTCTTTTTGTGAGCACTTTAGGGCCGCCACCGACAATTATTTTCTTTATTTACAAATTAATGTATTATTGGTAGTTTATGATTATCTTTTATAGAATGCCAAAAAATACAGACAATGGCCATTATGATATCACAGAGCCCATGGTGAAATCTTAAAGTGACTTTTCATCCCAAATATTACCAATATGCAATGATATAAAACAAAGAAAATCAAGAAAAATCTCCTGTTTGAGACGTTTGAACCACAACATTTAGGGGCAATTTTGTTTGATAAATAAATGAAACATATATTGATTGTCAACTGACTATTTGTTTACCTCTAAAGTGTATGGCTACATGCAAATTTATTGTAGGCTACCTTCTGCTGATGACAGTCTCATTATGAGCTCCTCAACTGACAGCTATGTCTGAGTAGCTGCAGTATTGTCAGCTTAGATTTTGTGTCCATTCTGACATGTATGCTGTCATTTAGGTATTTTGTAGTTATGGGCTGTTTTTATATGCAGAATAACCAGGAAAAAAAGAAAACAACTAACATTAATACTCACAGGTCATAAAGCAAAGTCACAGTTGGCAGCCTGACTGATTACTTTTACAGAATAAACCCTAAAATACTGTACTTTCCTCACCTGCAGCTTCAACACAATAATACAGTAGATTTACAACTCTACTGGTGTATTCAGTGTATTATCTAAATTTGGCAGTACAAAAACACCCATTTACATCACAAATAACTAAAAAATAAATTAACAGACAATAAAGTAAATTTGAACATAATGATTCATACAAAAACTGGAGGATGTGAGACAGGATAGTATTAGCCATAGTGACATGAGCTATTATAACACTAGTGTGGTGCAAATAGGGAGGCCATTATTCAATCATAAGATTCTCTAAGTAGTCAATAAAAGGTTGCCATAGCAAATGTGTATCTCAAAGAGTGGATTTTTTTTTAACCAAAACGTGTATTTGCAAACTTGAGGTGAAGTCCATTTGAATCACTACTATCATCACTACTACTACTACTACTACTACTACAGGCTTTATAGGTCTAATATTTGTTTCCTGTATCCCATTCGGTTCCTTTTTGTTGAGGGGGCTGCCGGACGATACCATTTCGCTCGCAGGTTACACGACCCATTTCAAATATTTTCCCAAGCTATAATAAAATGTTATAAACAATTGTTTCGGAATATTGTGTTATATATGATGAGATATATCAAAAGTATTCTTTTAAAACCTGTTACATTGATTATAAAATGACAAATGATGGATCTATTCACCACCGCGCACCCCTCAGCGTAGGCTGTTGCCATGTTCCCACTTTCATGGGTGTGGTGATTAGTTTGCTTGGTGAAAATTTTTAGTCTAATCCGACCCGAGTCGCGCTCACCCCTGGCCGTTTAAACCGATTAAACTGTCTTAAAATTAACACATCTGCCTTAACGATTTCTCCCACAGCTGGGACCATGGTTGTCGTGTGAAAACGGATCGGCGTGACTCGGACTGGAAGCACGGACAGAGCCAAAAAAGCCCGTTTCAGGTAAGGGACGTGTAGTCTTGTCTTGATATTTTGGAGGCTTTTGGGCTATTTCCTGCTTTGCTCACGGCGAGTTTAATTTGTGTTAGATGAAGGGGAGACGCAAAAATGGCTATGGGTTGTAATACTGACGGTGTTTGAGCAGCAGTGTATCTATTGACATAACTGTTCCCAGACTACTGTTGCCTCAATGCTGTTTTTTTCCTTCTCTAAGCAAAGCTGAGAATTCACTGCTATCCAAACGCGGCCTTTTTAACTGGCTGTCAAACGACTGTCGCGCGGAACTATAGTGGCAAAACCTTTCACCAGTGGCACCTATTTATCTATTGCCATTTCATACATCAGCTTTATCATTTGTGGTTGCACGACACCCTGCGTAGCTTTTTTTCCTTTTTCCATTAAATATACATGCCAGTCCGCCTTCATCCGAGCGGCAACTGGTAGCGTGACGGGGCGCGAGGCTCATGCAATTTGTTGCTTATGTCAGAAATGTATCTCAATTCAAATCATTTGCAAAAGACGGCGAATAAACGTTGATTTTATCTGCAACCTGTGTTTCCATATGACGAAGCTAATGATTTCCTGTCTTTGCCGTTGACATCTGTATATAATAAATCAGATCAGACAGGCTGTGATATATTATATACAGTATGAAGCTACAGTTTGTAAAAGTATACATGCATGTTACTAATCTGCATCTTATGTCATTTCAGTTTATTTCATTTACTGGTTTATGTAAAACAGGGAGGGTACAATTGCATCAGATATAGCACAAAGGTAATTTTCATTAGTTGTCCCTATGACACATAAAAAAGGCAATTTAACATGACATTAACAAATACAAATAACTGTAAAAATTAAAACGCCACACAACCTTTTTAAATACATGCACTTGTAGGACAGACACAGAGGCATTATTGGACAATAATGACAACAGGTCTGTCTGTTCTTTAACCATTTTTAAACATTGATTTTAAACTGAGAAAACCTAATACACTTTATAATATTTGTAGGGAGAGAATTCAATTGTGCCATCACTTAGGGATGGTTATTCCATATACCTGCAGGTTTTGGTAGTTTTGATATGGTGCTCTAACATAATGGCCTATTCTAATAAAAATCAAAAGTGCATAATGTGATGATTGACTGAATATGTTAAATAAAAATGTAAATGGTATGATGGGAAATCATTCAATACACTTATTATTTAAAATAGTCAAATTAAGTTATGTCATCTAATGCAGTGGTTCCCAAGTGGTCCAGCCAGGGGCTCCAGGTTTCTCCTGGTCACTGGTTCAAGGTCCACTCATTAGATAAATTAACACATACTCAATTTGATTTCACAAAATGTAAACAAATTGTTGGCTCAGAACACAAAGGAATAAAACATATTGCAAGAATAACTAGAAATGGCACTTCAGAATAAAAGCTGCGTGCTGGAAATTCACTGTACTTCAAAAAAAAGTGTGTGCTTTTTTTTTTTTTTACAAAGTTGACATGTTCCACAACCCACCAGTTTGGACCACCGATCTAATGTGTTACAGTCAGTAAAACCTGTTTTTTAGTCTTATATCATTGTAAATTTAATATATGGGCAAGACAAGCAGTTTGAAGACATAACACTAGGTTGTGTGGAAATAAATACCCCAGAAAAATGGAAATAAAATGGGAAAAATTGATCAGACAAATTGATAAACAATAGTTGATTGGATCCCTATAGCCAGGAAAAGACAACAGAGAAAACATTTTTACAGTTATCTGGAAAGTGAAAGACAATATACTGTACTCCAAAGGGATGAGCAATCAAAATATTCACTATGTCAATATAAAAATGTGTGGACTTTAATGTGAATCCTATCGCAATTATATTATTGTATCATGTCTTCTGTAATATTCAGCTCTCAAAATCAATGATTCTGAACTAATAGGAATCGAAAACTAACAAAATAAATAACTGAATTTTTTGTTTTACATGTATTTAGAGCCGAAAAGTGGAGCAAAGCTCATTGCATTAGGCATTAATTGAATATTTTATGTGGCTTTGTATATGTTTTATCACATATTAGTAAAATGATTTAAGCCATACCACCTAGCTCCACTATACTGCTACTTCAAGCTCTACATTTTCCTTTTTGTTCAGCCAAACCCAAAATGCCACACCTCAGAGAAAGCAACCTGGCATTAAAGCAAAATAACAACCAGCATATTTTATGACGGGACCCCCATTATTTATAAGCAAGAATTCTCTAAATTTCAGGTAAAAGTGTCATGGCTCACTTCAGATTATGGATGTCGATTAGGCCCCATTTCAGCAAAAACTGTTTCTACTTAATTGGACTACTGTAATTTTGATTAGGAATGATGTTTGACTGCATTAGTAATCCTGTAACTGTGTGGTGTAGGTGTGGTAAAACCTGTGATCAAAGTAGGTTAAACAGTCATCACACATTCATTCACTTTATCCCTGCCACTTCTGTCAATAATGAGCAAAATCAAGTGTTTTTATTACGATGCATTTAAAATATAATATGAACGTGTGTCAGCTGACAAGAAGAAAAACATGTAGCCTCACCTTTATTGGAATCTCACCAGGTATTTCCTCCATTCTGTGGATGTTTGGAATAGTCAGTGGGTTACCTGAACAAGTTTACACCTGGTGGAGCTGCTGCGTCCGGTTCTCACTTTCACACGCCGAGCAGTAATGAGTTTCCTGCCGAACCAGTACAGACACTCATGGCTCCTGAAATTGGCTCTCAAGATAGAAACAGTGAGGGTGCGATCAGTCATAGGTGAATGGTTACTTTTCTTTTGAAGGATGCTTGACAAAATTTAAACTGCATAAGCATATCCAGTGTCCTCCATCTTTCTATACATATTTAAATTATATCAATCAAAAATGCATAAAAGTCATGAGGTTCAAAAAAAGAAAAAGAAGGAAAGAGCTTAGTGGTGGTTGAACTTAAGCCTTTAGATGACACATTTATACAGTTTAAAAAGATCATATATTTAAGAAAAGAGGATCTAAACACTAAAATATTCAAGTCATTCAAATACTCTTAAGGAAGCAAAATGTCTGAATATGTACAGAAAGTGCATAAATCTCGTAAAAAATCAAAATTCAGAGGCTTACAATACGAATACCTGTGCCTAATTTATAGATCCTACTGTAAAACACTGGTATTAAGTGCTCACAAAGGACTACCGTGCAATAATATGATTAAACCCAGCTTTTCATAATGTTAATTCCTTAACTTCCTGGCCATTTCATGTTGTTGGGCCCCTGTGGCTGTGGGTGCAGCTGCGCTGCCTGCACCTCCTGCTGCTCTCTTCACTAGTATTTGTTCACGATTGAGGCAGATGTGACCGACTCTCTACTGTATGTGACCCAGGGGGAGCAGAACGTCTCATTTACAATTTAAGCTCAGTACAAAACATGCTGATGAGTGTTATGATATATTGTGAATTGAAACACTTCTGTACTTAAAGCATTTACTGTCCTGTAGTTGTATTTGTCCTGCTGAACATAAACTGAGTCAGCAGGGACACACACTGAAGCTACAGTGTCCCCTGTAACAAATATATTGTGAGCAAACTTCATTATGGGAACCAGAGACTATAGTTACTTGTGACTGACAATGACCTTACTATGGAGAAGTTAAGGAGATCTCTCCGTGTGTCTCTCTTCTCCCTGAGTGGTATAAAAATGAAAGTGAAAGGTGTGTGCCGATGTAATAAAATCATTTTTACTGTTAGCTTGGATTACAACTGAATTATGATCTGTGCAACAGCAGCTATTAACATATCGACAGCTGAACTACACGTTGTCAAAATATTTCTTAAAAACAATTAGCAACATCTAAAAAACATGCTATTCTTATATATAATGGGCTGCAGCTAATTATTATTGTCAATATCAATTTATCTTCCAATTATTTCTTGAATTTTTTTCATTAATTGCTTGATAAAGATAATCAGTTAACTGTTAGAAAAGATCAGGAAAACCGGCAACGATTCATATTTGAAAAGCTGAAAGATATGAAATTGTAGCTGTTTTGAGCAATTCTTCTAACAACTTCAAACACATCATAGTACATCAAATAAGAGAGTGGTGGCACTTGACTCTGCCTCAGTTCAATGGGCGATACAGGCATTAGTGAATTTGAGCAGTAGTAATAAAGAGATTTGGATTTTTATTTATTAAATTGATGTGTTTACCATTTTTCATCATGGTAAAGTTTTATATTTGTGCAGGTTGCACAAAATCCATTCGGTCAGGACATTGAGTCTGCGGTTTCCCTCACAGTGAAAAGTGCCTAAGTGCAGTCTGTGCACTACTTTTGGGCTACTGGTATTGGTACTTGTAATTTTTTTATTGGCTAGACTCTCCTGCTTGCGGCTGGGAGATCCGGCATGAGGCTGAATATGTTGGTTAAATGGTTGGCTTGTTGGTTGGGTGGTGTCAGAAGGGCTGCAGCAGTTCTAGCCCCTCATGGACGTCTCAGAGACCCACCATGGTGCCAAGCAGAACTATCTACTGTAGCTGGCAGCCTCATACTAAACAATGGGCAACTACAACACACAGCTCTGCCTTTGTCGCCCTGATTCTGTGCCATGCTCTGGGCCTGCGTTGGCCCGACTGGTTGTCTGCATGACTCCAGTTATACAAATCTTGAAAAAAGATACCAGTTCTATGACTATACAGGGTTCCCACAGTGATGGAAAACCTAGATAAGTCATGGAATTTCACAATCACATTTTCCAGGCCTTGAAAAGTGATGGAACTATTAAAAAGTTTTGGAAGAATCATGGAAAGTTGTTGTGTGTAATTAATTAAATTATGTTAATGTAACATAAGTAGGTTTAATATGGATCGACGGGACGGTGTTTTGGTTTTTTGTTCATCACAGAAGTTTCGTCTTCTCCCCGCGTTACAACTCTCCCTTAATGTATGCTCACTCGGCATGTCAAATCATTTTTTAAGCACTTTTGACCTAGAGGAGAGCATACAACTTAAAATGGCTTTATGCTGTATTTATTTTATTTTACAGCTGTTTTTTTAAAATTGAAATCTGGCTATTTTTATAGAAAACTTAAAAACATTTTGGATTTTATTTGAATTTTTTAGTTATTTTTAAGAAAACTATGGTTTTGGAATTTTTCTTTAAAAATAAAAAAAAAACAAAGAGCTGTCAATGAAATAGAAGGATTGTTGAAAAGTAATAGAAAGTATTTGAAACTGTGCTCATGAAAATGTCTGGGAACCCTAAATATAAATGGTTACAGGTAATCTTTATGTAATCCTTTTTAATAGCGACAATTTGTCTGCATTTCAGCTTCTTTTGGCTGTGGCTGATGTGTGGTTAGTTACTACAGCAGTAATAAGTGGCAGGTTTTGAAATGACTATTTTATCCACATGTGAACAAGACAATTCATGATGCACTCCTTCAAATCGCAACCATGGCATGCCTAAACTCAGAGCTGTTAGTATTATCCAAAGTGATTGCAAAAGCACCCCAGCTCTTCACGTTTTACGTCACGTCCCATCATACCTGTGTTATTTTCCACCTCATGTCATTCTTGTGCTCTGTTGCCTTTCACCACACAAGCTTCAGGCTAAAAACATTGATTGAAAAAATTTAGCCGAGTGCAGAAGGTCATATCGGGTGTTTTGGTAGTCCACAAGGCGCCCTGTGTGACGTGGCAGATTTCATACAGTATAATAGATCCATGGCAGTCATAGAGCAGCACCACATCACAGGCGAGCTGACGCTGAGAGCCCCTCAACAGGGGGGTTGCGTCAGCTGGAGGAGAGAGTGACGTCACTCCCGGGCAGCTGAAAGCATTGCAATGCTTGCTGCCTCTGATGCCTCGTTACTGTCAAAGACCTCCTTGGCTGAGACAAGAGTCCTCGATGAGCAGTCCAAACCATCCTCTCCTGTGTTAGTAGAGCAGAGGCACAATGGCCAAAACCAGAAGAATAGAGAATTTAAAAGAGTAGCTTTCCACACATTTGTGGTAAATGCAGTTGTTGCAGTGTGGCATCAAGCCATTGTCTTAGTTACTCATTTGCTTATCAGATTTTCTTTTGTGGTGAATAAGTAACTGTGCCCCAATGGTTCTGCAAAAATGAAGATACAGCACAAACAACCTCCTCTTTACATTGACATGATTTCCTGTGGAGAGGAAGGGCTGGACTCTGTGTAATTGTTGAATTATAGAAAATGGAACTGAAAATTTAATCTCGGAGGGTTAGACTTCTGGACAGCAGACTGTAAAACAGGCTGGAAAAAAATGAGGAGGGGGTTGGGGGCGCGGTCCAAACATTTCTAAGGAGTGTCTAAGTGCTTTGTGACCCACATTCAGGCTCCCCAAGGTAAAGGAAGTGGCAACTCGCACGTGCGCGCATGCACACACACACACACACACACACACACACACACACACACACGAATGCAAGATCAGACAGATAGGATATACCTAACCTAGACATGCATTTATCTTATGCTTATAACACACACATGGATGAGTATATGCACATATGTTCTCTTCCTTATTCTGATGTGTTGTCTAATAAGCCATTCAGATCTGCCCACAACACACACACGCTTACATTCGGGGCTCTTTGGGGCGGGTCGAGCAAACAGCGCAATGCAACAACACAAAGGGCTGATTGAGTCGGTAAAGGTCAGAGCCTGGCTCAGATGGCCTTTTGAACCAGACTGGGGGTGTTTGAAGAGCCAGGCCACCCTCCAGGCCCCCACCCAGCCCCACCCTCTGCAGCACCCTCCTTTGGTCTTAACCGATACAGGATACCTATGTTTGTCTGATGGAAGTCTTCTCATTCGTCACTCTCCGTCTGCCTGTTGAACTCATAGTATTTCTGTCTCTCTGTCTTGCAGGTGTCAGCTGGCAAAGCGTGAGTGTGTGTGAGAGTGTGTGTGAGTGTGTGAGTGTGTGTGCGTGTGTGTGTGCAGGCACGTGTTTTCCCAGCCCAGTCGGTATTTGGAGCGGAGTGTGGCCTGAACACTTCACAGGGGGACAATGAGCGAGCTTGAACAGTTGCGGCAGGAAGCCGAGCAACTACGCAATCAAATCCGGGTACAGCAACATTTTGTGTGCATGTGTTTGTTTATGTTGACTTGTGTGTGTGTGTGTGTGTGTGTGTGTGTGTGTGTGTGTGTGTGTGTGTTGATGTACTCGTGCTTGTACGTCACATGTATGCCACTGTCGGTTCACTGCAAGCTGTGACTCACACAAGAGTTTTAGATGAGGCAGTGACGCACTCGACATATAACTTTTCAATCAGCCACCTCCATGCTCGGGCAGGAATTGTATTGTGGGAACTAACATATAAATGTCAGTTGCTGCTGTGTGATTGTTCTGTGATCACTGAGAAATGTAGTTTCTGTGATTAGCAATTAACTTGTGGCACATGTTTAGACACTTGAGTAGTAATTTTTGCCATTTATTTATCTAAGGTTGTCTTTTTGTTTCTTTATTTGTGTGTTTGTCAGAGCAGTAATTGCGTGTTACGTTAAGTGGTGCAGTGACAGAATAAGCTGAAGTTTACCGGTGGTAAACATGATTATAAAGGTTTTTTTGTGTTGTTGCAGGATGCCAGGAAAGCCTGCAGTGACTCCACTCTGTCACAGGTAAGATTTCCTCTTTACATACAGAAAGTGTTCCCACAGTCTTTGAAAACCTGGGAAAGTCACAGAATTCCACAAACTTGTTGTCCAGGCCTGGAAGTCATGTAATTTGTAAAATCCTTGGTGTTTTGGAAAAGTCATGGAATTTAGTTGTTTTTAAAAAATATTTCTCCCATGAATAACCTTCCAGGTAATGAAACTTGACGGCAAACACATTTTCTGTAGCTGTTGGCATATCAGAATCAGAAATACTTTATTGAGCCAGAGATAAAATTGTGGTTTGTTTCAGTTGCTCTGATGCCAGGCATAGCGAATCATAGAAAGTAGAAAGATGTACCAGCACAAAGTATGTAAAAATATAAAATATGAATTCAAGTTATAGTAAAAACAATTAGCACCAGAAACAATCCTTGTGGCAACAATCACCATGTTTTGCACTTGGAGGAAGTGTTCAAGACATTTCAAGTTATTTGAAATGGCCCGAACCATGATAAATGCATCTTTTAAATTAGTAGAGTTTGCAGACTTGAGAAGACCAGCTAGATTTTCCTCAGTCTGTCAGCATTTAAAAACATATGTTGTCACAGAATTCATATAAATCCTCCAATATGAGCTCCACAGGTTGCCTGTTTTTGCTGCCTCAGCTTGAGTCCACTGTCCAGTTGTGTGGGTTTTTGTGGTGATAAGTGTGTGTGAGCCTGTGGTGACACCGCTGACACTTCTTCCTGTGTTTTGGCAGATCACAGCTGGTCTGGACTCAGTGGGCCGGATACAAATGCGGACGCGACGCACTCTCAGGGGCCACCTGGCCAAGATCTATGCAATGCACTGGGGGAGTGACTCCAGGTAGCATATTTATTCTACAGACAGCAAAATTATTATTCTATTTTTAAGAACAATATATGAAGTTAACCTTTCTATACCTCTGAGGTTTTTGTCTTCTTGCTCAGATTTGTGTTTTTATCAGGGTTCTTGAAGGGGCCATCTATAAATTTTGTAAACAACAGACAATCTGTACTCTATAATTTAATTTAATTTAGCCTAAATGATACAATTCTGCTTATTACAGCATTATAGTAAAACTAGTTCACTAAAAATGAACAACGAAAATTTCCATTCCACTTAAAGTGGTGTAGAAGCTTAAATTGAAAATGAAAAAAAAAAAAATCTGTGTGATAGCGGACATAATGAAAAGATTGGAATGGGCACATGCTCAAAATAACCGATCAAGATCATTTAAAAATTGCATTGATTGGACCTGATACAGTTGATAATGATATTATTAATAATAATAATAATCACCATAGTTAAGCCCGTTTTCTTTTTTGTTTTTATTAGAATTGTACAAACTTTGGAGGTCATGTTTTCCTTAGTTAGTGCTGCTAAGAGACTGTTGAATTTCCAGACTGCCAGTAAGAGCATGGTGACTGTTAACACTACAGCTATAACTGTCAAGATCTTCAGTATGCCAGGGATGGGCAATAAAGTGTCACTGACAGTCTGCAGGTTTTTCTTTGCAGGCATACATGGACACACCTCCAGCCACTGTGGAGGAATTTTACAATAAAATCACCAGTCTGGCATTGGCTTAATCTCTGTCTTGGAAATTTGACCAATCTGCTCACATTTTGACATTAGTAGCAATTCCTAAGTAATACCACCAACTAAACTGTCATTGTCTAGGCTATCAGTGTAACGAAGCTTCATATATATATCGGAAACAAATTGCAACTTTAACTTCTAATATACACTGGTAAAACTGGCTAAAATCTTTGAGGTCCTAATGGCATTTATGACTGGTATTTTTTCTTTCTGTGTTTATTAAGTCTGTGTCACTATTTATCTTTCTCTCTGTCCATCTGTCTCCCAATGCAATGCACTGGGGCAGTGACGGCAGTCCCAGGTGTGGGGCTTTATTACTACCAGTACCACAACCACTGTTACTACTACTACTACTACTACTACTATTCTACTAATATGACTAATACCACCATAATTGACTGTCACTACTGCCACCTCCACTACTACTATACATCTGTCTAAGTGCTAGCACTGTTTAACGCCCTCACTATGAGCACAGTAATGATATAACTCAGGCACAAAGACAGGCAGCCACCATAGCTTATTTAATATTTCCTTAAAGATGCAGTTTGTAAGATTTTGACAATTTTCCAAGTGTCAAGGTGATTCAAAATTAATCAATGAGTCCACAGTTGACTGCAACTGTGGCTGCTTGAATTTAAATTTAAAACTTACAAACTGCTTTTTTAACTGTTTGCTGCAATTATGAGCACCAACAATAATTTCTCAATAGTATGCATGCAGTACACTCTTTTCTATCTGTAGGAAATGAACTGGAAGATGGTGTAGCCAAAAAGTAGCTCCGTTAAGACAAATCAGTTTCATCTGTTTTTTTACCAGCAAAACCTCCTGGTGTTATGTGCAGCTGATGATGCATAGGCTGTTCAATTGTGATTATTCTGTCAAGTGTGCATGTGTGTGTGGGTGTGTGTGTGCCTAGCACCCTTTGGGTGACCCTGCAGGAGGCCAGTGTTTATTTTGTATACAGCGACTGACATTTGAGCGTGATGACTCTCCTCTTAATTGTAGCGTAGCACCGTTAAACCACTTCCTGTCCCTGGAGAGACGGAAACACCCAGTCAGGAAGGGAGGGAGGGGTTCCAGCTGTTTATGCATCTGCACCACCTTATAGTTCTCACTCTTTACCAACTGTTTCTACTTCACCATCTTCTCTGCCTTCCTTTTTTCACTCTCCCTTCTTTTTGCCCCACCCCAGCTTCTTTCTACTGCTTTCCCAACCCCTCAGGCGTCCACCTCCCGCCCGACAGTAGGGACTTTTGCATAACTGGGGTAATGAATATTACATGGAGTGGGACATTAAAAGTGGCTTCCCTGGATGAGGAGACTTCCACCAGGGGGGGGGGGAAGAGGGAAGATGGATGGAAATGGGGACTGGGAGAGAAGAGTAGGGAGCTCACACTGAATGCTTTTTAACAGAGCACCTTCATTAGACAGTATAGCACAGTATTCTGTTAGGTGGCTGCTGTCTGTCATTGCTTTTAATGTTCCAGGTGCATGCACCTTAGATCATGTTGGGTTTTTTAAAAGTGTGAACCGTGTGTCATGCTGCTGTTTTTAACTTGTTTCCAGGTTACTTGTCAGTGCCTCGCAAGATGGGAAGCTAATCATCTGGGACAGCTACACGACAAATAAGGTAAGATTATTGGTAATGCTCTGTAATGGTACTAACATGCTCTGTTAGTACCATTACAGAGCATGTAAAATATAAAATATAAATACAGTAGTAATAAGAAGAAATAATTCGCACTTGTATGTGAATATTTAAATGTATGTATAATGTGCTGATTATTGAAGTGTATAAAAATATAAACACATTCATAATCAGAAACAATTTGCACTAGTGTGTGAATAATTCAAATTATAAATATGTAGAATATGCTGAGTGTGTATAAATATGCCTTTCCAGTTTAAAAAGGAGAAAAACAGCAACAGACAGAGGGGTACTGAGGCAGTGCTGGTTCAAAACAGATTAAATCGTATTAAGAGTGCATTACTATAACTATAACTTTTTTGTAATCAACAACAAAAAAACGGGAATTGTCATGATTGTATGAAATAAAAAAAATAAGTAAAACTTTGCCTTATGCTACCATGTCATGTGTAAAACTACTATATAAAATTACAATTATAGAGCAAATAAAATCAAACTAGAGTGTTAAGTTATGGATATAAAATATGTGTGTGATGCTACAATGTACAACAGATACATTAGTAAGATAGAATGTATAATATGTGCAAGAACAGTTACAATTCATGTAGTTTTCTGCCATCGGCATTGTGCAGCTGCCGACAGGCTGCACTGATTCTCCTCTCGACAAAACGACCAGATGTTCTTTTAAGAGTACACACTATAATTTATGCACTGGCTCTCTTAAACACGATGCTGCTGTCAATATGTTGCCACCATTCAGGTGACCGCTCTGTGGATGTCTAGGGATTCTTTACATATTAATGAAATGAATCTGTCCAGTAAAAGGGTGAAAGTAATTGATGTATGTAATTAGTTAAAGCTGGAGTGTGTAACTTTTGTCTCCCTCCTCTGGCAGTGAGAGTGATTTCACAAACATAGTAGGTGCATGCTTATGCTTATGCATGCAGGTGAGCTTGCGGCATCTTCCACCATCAGGAGTGCTCTCTAAATGTCTCCCTATGCAGATATGTTGTTGGGGGCTGGGGGAACGATAGGCGAAGACATAAGTCCTCATTTTTTAACACATCAGTTTTCAGTCAATGCACCTAAAATAACATGACAATTAGCCACTTTGTTAGCATGCAGGTTGCAGTAACATTAGCAATAGTACCTGGAAAAGAAAGAGTTTGGCAAAAAGGGCATAGCTGTTACTAACTGTTATAGGTGATTTGCCAAGCTCGCTGTATATTTGTGATATGCCTGTTTCCTTTGGCATATATGGCGATTGAATTTTTGACATCTTGCTGGCGTACACATATGGTCGCATATAATGTGTTTCAGTAGCGCTGGACTACTGATGACTGACAAAAGATTAGAGTGAATCCGAGTCATAAAACCATCACTAAGCTTAAATGTCCTTGTCTGAGAATAATTGATTAAAATTAATGTTGATGCATAATGAATAATGTTGGACAACTATTAATTAATTTGTGAGCTAAATGGGATTCGGGGAGTAATTGCTTTATTGCCAGTTTTACCCTTCTCTGTACGCCACATTCTTTTTAAAAAAAAATTTTTTAACTACAGTTCCCTTTTGCCTTAATTTTTATTCAGCAACTATACCATCTGAACATATGTGTAAAAACACTGCTAATACTAATGTTTTGATTTCCAATCCACAAAAACAAACCATCCCGGGCTGTTCTGTGGCATGCTCTTGCATTAAAATTTTAAGTTCTGTTGTCTTCTTTTGTATAATGAAGTAATTGTTACCAAGTTAATCATTGACATGCTTTGCAACAAGTGCCAACCAGACAAATGGAAGAATAAATCCTTGTTTCTCTGACGTGCAGAGGAAATGGCAGAGTTTTGTCAGCAGATGACTTAAAAGTATCGCTCAGCATTTTTGATTAAAACACATTAACCTCAAAGGCCTTTAAGCATTTGTTGACCTTAAAGCTCAACATTACATCCTTTTCATAATATTTAATAAAGAAATTCCTCTCTTTGTCCCCAGATGCATGCCATCCCACTGCGTTCTTCCTGGGTGATGACGTGCGCCTACGCCCCCTCTGGGAACTATGTGGCCTGCGGAGGCCTGGACAACATTTGCTCCATATACAGCCTGAAGACCCGTGAGGGCAATGTGCGCGTCACCCGAGAGCTACCCGGACACACAGGTAGGCACAGGGCCAGCCAAGGATTAATACTTATAATGAGCCACTCAATGGACTCAACAGGACAACCAACTCTGAGCATCTTGCTCGTTATTTCTGTATTAATGAACTTTGAAAGTCACTTTTTTTATCATGTCCTGACCCGAGGTCAGCACTCCAGAATGCCTGTTGTATTCAATATTTGAGGCATAAATATTCACTTAGTGTAGTGTAATAGATATTTATATACTGGCTGTTTTCTTCAGTGAGTCAAACAATGGAAAGCTACACAGACTGCTGGGTTTTTTTTACACTGGATCTCATGTTTTCACACTTATTTATGGTATCTCTCGTGGTGCAAACATCTGTTTGTTTATTTTACTAACATAGATCAGTGTGTGGGTTTTATCTTTCCCTGTAATGTATTCAGCACAATGTAAGCATGCAATTTTGAGGAGGAAAAAGTAAATTTCACTAAAAATGTATGGCAGAACTTTGCTTACAGTACATTTAATTTGTCTCACTTGAAAGCCTTTTTTTGTTAGTTTGTTTTTTAAAGATTATTTTTGGGGGCTTTTTGCCTTTATCAGGACAGGACACCTTAAGCGTGAAAGGGGGAGAGAGAGGGATGAGTGTTTTCTACCACAGGGTTACAGTGCTGGAGAAACATGCCCATTTCTCTATTTATTTTTATTTAAAATCACAGCATGTAATTTGGGGGTGGGGTCAGCTACTTGGGCACAAACAAAATGCAAGTTACTGCTTGAAAGGCCACAGGTGCAAATGCATGTGCACTTTTAAATTTGTACTGTTTTTATCCATGCACTATTGTTTTATTTGTTTGTTTCTGCTGGTTTTAGATTTTAGTGTCCCAATTTGTTGTTGCTTAACTGGTCCTCAGTACTTAGTTTAATTCCCTTTCATGATCCTCATGTTTTGGAAAGACAGTAAACCTTCTTGAATCTTGAGAGTGAAATCTACTGCAAGAAAATTTCATAAAGAGGGAGAAAGAGTTTATATACATCTGGCCCCTTTTCATAGTTTTGTCAAAATATGTGGGAAAACCTTGTTAAACAAAATGCTAACATTAGTATAATTATACTTGAAAACATGTCTGGAGAGGCACTTTAAAGTGAGAAGTGCCTTGCTTAAGGGTGCTGACAAAGCAGGGTAGAGCACTCCTCAGCTGATGTGGAACCCCTGTTTGTCTCCAGGTTACCTGTCCTGTTGTCGTTTCTTGGATGACAACCAGATACTGACCAGCTCCGGAGACACCACCTGGTGAGCAATGATTTAAAGGAATTAAAGCTCAGACAGAAATAATGTTTCCATGTTTCCATGTTTCCATGCCACATATTAAACTGAAGATGCTCCAGAACTATATATAAATATGTCGAGCATTTCTGTACAATACCCATCCTCTCTCTGTCACTATTTTAGCCTCATGTTGCTGCTGTGGAATGACCTTGGTGTGAATTTTACAAAAACACTCTGCTCAGCTCTGGTCTCTTCATCTATAGCTTTAATACATTAGAGTAGATACATACAGCAGACCCATTTTCACTCATACAGAGTCATAATTCTATGCAGGTTTTTAAAGATACATGCATAAAAAATAATTCAATAATGGCTCTAAATCTGGAATAATTAGCATAAATTAGAAAGAAAATTATGTCAGTATAGGAGCTAGTATATCTTACACGCATTTATTTTCTTAGGGGACCCTCATACCTTATGAGGAAAAATAGCAGTGCACATAACTCCAGAATATATTTGACACTGTTAATAAGGTGCACAGCAGAGGTGAAAATCGGAAAAGAGAAATACCACCAGCACTCAGAAGACTCCACTTAAAAGTGATTTGTTTCTTATTAGGCTATACATTTACCGTTGTTTACAAGCATTTATTTATTTATGTTTCTGTAGCCGTTTATTTTCGCTATGTTTTTCTAGTCCTGTCCTGTTTTTTCAAACACCTCAGCCTTGGCTAACAGCTGCTGGTTTTTCTCTCAGTTATTATGGACACTCCTCCTTTTGTGTGACAGGGTATGATTTTGCGGTTCATCCATGCAGAGATAGTTCGTATCAATTAATTATGTATTGCTCAGTCAGATAGTGTTTGAGTCTGACCTGTTTTATACATCATCTGTCATTCCTTTTGGTTTGTCCCGCTGAAGACGGCTTGTTAGCTGAAACGCATTTGTGTCCACATTTGCCCTGAATAAATAAGTAAAGTCTTATGAGTGCCGGTGGTATTTCTCTTTTCTGACCCTCATACCTTACCGCTACCTCCCTTCTTGCAGTGCATTGTGGGACATAGAGACAGGCCAGCAGGCCACCAACTTCACTGGCCACACGGGGGATGTGATGAGTTTGTCTCTGAGCCCCGACTACAAGACCTTTGTGTCAGGAGCCTGTGACGCCACCTCCAAGCTGTGGGACATCCGTGATGGCATGTGCAGGCAATCCTTCACTGGTCATGTGTCTGACATCAACGCCGTCACGGTGAGTACAGGAACTTCACAAACACTTCAACACTGCATCAATGAAGAGTGTAAAGGATTATGATTCTGTATCGCTTGACTCTTGAAAATTGCAAGTTGTAAATTTAATAATGCACCTTTTTAAAGTCTCATGTTTTTATGGTTTGTACTTGATACTAGGGGTGTGCCATATCATATCATTCATGATAATACCGATATAGTTTTAATATGATTTTTTTTTAAAAAACCTGCGACATTGACAATATTCAGACACATTGACATTATGACATCGTACTGTTATGCATACTGTTATGAGAAATGGCAGAGCATGGAAAAATACCCAACTCAGTCTTTTTGGATTTTTCCTAAGGCGAAGGAAATCACCTATTGATTTAATTTGTGCATTTATGTTTGATTTTTTTGTTGCTACACTATTTATATTTTATACAGAATCTGAATGTCACTGAGTTACTGTTGTTGTTTGCTTGATATAGAACTGAGAGATCATTTTTGTTTAGTTTTCAGTGAACGTTTAAAAGCCAACTGTTATGTTTCTGTTGTCATATAGAACTATAACAATTTTTTGTTGCAATTACATGTTCTTGAAATTGGAAAAAAAAAATTAATACCCTGAAATGCTGTGATATAGATTAAGGGCCATATCGTAGACCCGTAATTAATTAATTTGTTTAATTCTTCTTTTTCACTACACTGTTAAGAGCCTTATTGAGTAACAGAATTATATAGATCTACTTCACTTATCATATATATATATATATTATTTATTTATTTATTTATTTATTTATTTAGGATGCTTGCACACTGCTGTTGCTGTTATTAGCAATATAGAAAATAAATAGAATTTGAAATTGTTTCACTGTCAACTAAGAAAATACTACTGTGTTGTGGAGGTTGGGTGTTTCAACCTGACATTGGTAATAAATCTTGGAAAAGGCTGAAGCCCACTAAAAAAAATCTCTTTTATGTTAATTTTATGTTAATTTTGTTTCCAAAACATAATGTGATGATTTACAACATGTCTTGACTTCTGCCTCAATTTGATTTTTCTTCTCCTGTAGTTTTTCCCCAATGGGAATGCCTTTGGCACAGGCTCAGATGATGCCACCTGTAGGCTGTTTGACCTGCGTGCCGACCAGGAGCTGATGATGTACAGCCACGACAACATCATCTGCGGTATCACCTCTGTGTCTTTCTCCAAGAGTGGCCGACTGCTCCTGGCCGGCTACGATGACTTCAACTGCAATGTCTGGGACACTCTGAAAGGCGAACGTGCAGGTAAATGAGGTCTTAAATTTGGTCATGTATTTATTCATTTTTTTTTTTTTTTTTGGTGACAGATAAGCCAGCTTTCTTGTTTTCTTGTTCAGTGACGAGAGAAAAAACGGTGCAAATTCCTAGATTTTAGGCCGTTGAACTCGAACAGAAAAATTTGAACCGAAATTGAAACATTTAAATCAGATTTATTAACTGATAATCAAAATAGTTGCCAGTTATTTTTCTGTAAATCAGCTCATCGATAAATTGACCAATGGATTAGTTTCATCCTAGAAGCACTCACTATCACCCAAGATTCAGATCATCCACTCCATCGCCGTTCCTTCTTGACGTCGGTAGAGACATGTGCAAGAGGGCCTGTTTCAGTAAGAGCTTTGTTCCCTCCGCCATGAGCTCTTAATAAGTAACCTCCTCTTTTTTGTTATGGAATTTCAGTCAGTGGTGTGTCGTATATAATCCATTTTTGTCTCTTGTGTATTAACTCTGGAAATGTGTTCTGTCTGTCTTGCCTATCTGTACTTTGTATGCACCTGCTGTGGAAAAGTATTTCCTCTTTGAGGACAAATCTGTCTCTCTGTCCGTCTGTCTGTCAGTCAGTCCGCAGATGTAGATGAGTAGCGGGTTGAAATGGAACATAATGGTCTGTGTGTGATAGAGGTCGACAGATCGAGGATTTTTAAAAGCCGATATAACAACAAAAGTTTGGCATAGGAAATAGCATGTCATATTACGCAACTTACTTATTAAATTGCTCATGTATTGAGGTCATTTCTTTTTTAAATAAAAAAATTATGTGTAGGTGTATCAGCCGGTGTACATCAGAATAACTAATAATGTATGTATAATGATAGCCAAAAATAGATAAATAAAACATAAGTTAAAAAATAAAAATAAAGATAGATAAAGATAAAAAATCTAATATTTTAACCTTTATCATAATTTTGAAGGGCAAAGGGTGAAGAAAAAAAAACAAACAACCAAAGCCAGTTGTCTGTTTCCCCTTTAATAATGTCATGTTTGAATATCCTTGACTTTGGCTTTGGGTTGCAGATTATTGTCAACACCCTCTGATTTGTTTTCTTTCCCTCCAGGTGTGCTGGCGGGTCACGACAACAGAGTGAGCTGCTTAGGGGTGACAGAAGACGGCATGGCTGTGGCCACCGGCTCCTGGGACAGTTTCCTCCGGATCTGGAACTAAACAAACCTCTTCCCTCTTGTACTCAATCACTGCCTGCCAACTTCCTCCCCGCAACCCCAACTCACATATCCCAACTCATCTGCTGGGCCGGACCTGAGGGGTGCACACTGTGTCAGCCGAAATCCTCTCAACTCACACCCCCGCCCCCCAGTTCTCCTCTCTGCTGGTGACCTGCCCACCTGTGAGAAAGTACCAACTCTTTGTACCTTTCCAAGTGTAGTTTTTTTTTTCACCCAGCTATTACACAGAGATAAGAACCTTTCAGTAGAGTTCATTAATGAAAAAGAAGACATAAGTAATGAAAAACTGAAGGAAAAAAAATAGAAGATTTTGCCCTTAAACCAATTCTTCTCTCGGGCGCGATAAAAGGCATCTTACCGTGACTAACAACAAACAAGATGAGCGTCGGTGTGTAATATGTAAATGTATATATAAAGACAGTATATATGTATAGCATTATGTGTGTATATATGCATCATATATGCATATATAATGTGTATGTATATATTTTTGTAGTTTATTTCCCACCCTTGTTTTTTTTATGATTTGGGGGGTTTATGTTTTATTTTAAATGTACATATTCACATTACTACACAACATAATGCCAGAAACACTTATTTTATCCTGTGTGAGTGTTTAGATACAGCAGCATATTACAATTTTACCTAAAATGTTTCCTATCATTTCTAATAATTTTGGTGCTTGCTGATTTAGTTAAGTCCACTCATCCAGCAACAAAAGGATTTAGAAAGTAAACAAAACAGTTTGGAAAATATAATTTGGCCATGCTAAACTCACTTTCCTCGTTTGTATTTATATGTTTGTGTAATGGTAACAGACAGCGGACCTGCATCCTGTATCTACAAGTTCATGTGAAAGATGGCATTTTGTTTTTGTTTAAACACGACCCCTGGCATTCCTCAACACTGTCTTTTCATTTGGAAGGAAACCGCCGCACAGCTGTGATAATGATTAGAGAGAGCGCTTCTAAGCCTGTGTTTTTAAGTTTTTAGTCTGGATTCAGCTTCAGCTCCAAAGTAGAAACTGGTGAATTAAGGCTAAAATAGAAACTTTATTTAACTGGAGGCCCTGCCTTGGTCTCTTCTCACACAAACTGTGGTTTTTAAATCATCTTATGCTGAGTATCTGAAGACGACGACATCCATTCCATGCAAATTAGCAACTGTGGGATTTTATTAATATAGCAGTCCTAAATAGAGGTTTTGCATCATAATATCTCCTGTGGCCTATAGAATCTACACATCTCCTTTAGAGCTGAGACGAGCATCTCAAGTTGTCCACAAAAAATTGATGCTGATGAAGAAAAGGACATCGCAAAAAGAGACGTGTCCTCCCTGAGCCTGTAATGGTGCTGAGGCCTGTATGGACAAATAGATGAGCGTTCCATGAAAATATTTAAAGGACCATAAAGGACAGCGGTAACTCTGTCGACGGCCTCTGAAGACATGAGAAAACGGGAAAAGAGAAAGACGTCTGTCAGAGCTCGCCGTGTCATTTTTATCCTTTTTTTAAAAATTTCTAAGTGAAGAGTCCTTTTTGTCATCAACAACGTGTGAACTGAGTGACTGCATGGAACTGAAATCATGTTAGCCGCTGCAAAATCACACCAGTGCCACCACAAGCCTGTAAAAAAAAAAAAAAAAAAAAAAGGAAAAAAAAGAAACTTTTCTTTTTAAAGGGATTAACAGTTTTTTCCTCACCAAAAACATGTTATGAACTGTTAAATATTGCTTGTGAAGAAAGTACACTTGGTAGACAGAAATGTACACGTAGTAGAGAGATCTAGACCTGCACTCACAAACTGTAGTACAAATGTAAACCATTGAGCACATGTGACTTATTTACCCATAGAAGTGCTATCTCTGATTTTATTTTCTCATCACACATCTTCAATTATTTTGGTTCTTCTAAAGGCTTAATTTAAAAAAAAAAAAAAAAAAGACAATACACGTAATGTATGTGAGTTGGACCTATCCATCAGCTGTCTCAGGTGCCTATCTCTGAATATAAACATTTGACCCACATGGGCTGGATAACAGAGGGTTTGTGCTCCTGTGAGATGCGGCACTATTGTGTCTCCATTCTGCCTTACGATACCATTCATAATAGAAGGTAATACTAGCATTGACTACAGTAATGTTTTTCTCTGACTATTCATTTCAATAAGAAAGAGATTGCTAATTATTTTTCTTTTCCCAATAGAAGCACATTCTGATACTAGTGAACACTAAAAAGCATGCTTATGGAAAACCACCACGACCACATGCAGCTCCACTCTGCTTCTTAGATCAAGTTTTACATCACTTTTTATACAGTTCTGCTTTCTACTACTACCGTACAGTTTGTAGTATTTATTTAGGTTCAGATAACAATGAAACCCCTCTTTTGCATACCGTGATTCCAGTAACTTTTTTTTTAATTTTTGAAATGTTTTAGCTGCTTCTACCCAGCTTTGCATTAATGAATCCATTTTGAGAGAATGTTTAAAATAACAGTTTTAGTTTTTAGCCTGAGAATATCTTTGAGGTGTGTAGGATGTGATATGTATTGCATATCAGTGTTGAGGTGTGTGTGGGGGGAGGGGCGGGACAGTGGGGTTTATTTGCTGATGTATGTGGATAACATATAGATCTAAGTGTTACTTCCTCATTTGTGCCAATGTTATCCACAGACCCTGAGCTGTGAACTGAAAACTAGTCATTGTGACAAAAAAAAAAGTTGCTCACTTTACTCAAGTGCCAGCCTTCTCCATATCCATCAATTTAAGTCACGTCGGTATCACATTTTATACTCAGTCAGTCTGACAACCCGGTGGACTGCTTATATCTCTTAAGATGTTTTTTGTATCCCAAAGTGTTATTAAAGTTTCTATCTCAGACAGCAGACGTTAGCTTTCTGGAGGTTTGATTAGAGGAAACACATCACTCCTTATATCTATCTGTTAGATATGAGGCTAAACCCAGCAGCCTGTTAGCTTAGCTTAGCACAAAGACTGGAAACTGAGGGAAAGAGCTAGCCTGGCTCTATCTGAAGCTCACCAATTAACATATTATAACTCATTTGTTAAAAGGAAAAAAAAACAGTGTAAAAACGCTGAACTATTTGTTGGCTGATAGCACTAATTTTGTTGAATCTCCATTGGTTGCCTGGCAACTGATGGGGTACATACCCGCTCTGTTAATAGAGAATTATCATTTATTACACTTTGTGTGTCTACATGGAAGCTGAGAACAGTATGCTTGCAAATGTTTTTTCAAATGCAGTTATCGCAAGATGACAAAGCCTTTTTTCTCAGAATGACAGTAAATTTATGTCGATTCTCAAGAGGAAAAAAGTCAGACTTCCAGGGACAACACAAATGTATCACTGTAAAACAGCTTTTCTCTAAGATAATTATATGCAGTCAAGTGAGCTGTTATTTGCATCCTGTGATGACGCAAAACCAACTTTTTTCTTGTAAAAAAAATATTTTGTTACCTTGAGAAATTGGCTTTTTGTTTTCTCAATAAAATTGTAGTAGTAATAATAATAAACTTTTTATATAGTGCTTTGTAAAACTGTTACAAAGCGCTTTACAAAAATTAAAAATGAGAGTTAAAAAAATGAAAGTGGTTTAAAAGTTAACATAAAACACATAAATTAACCTGTTACAAGTTTTATCTGAAATGATAATTTACTTTTGATCTTCGGATATTAGGACGAAAAAAAATGCAAGAATGGCCCCTCTCAGCTTCCATACATATTGAGAAGTAGATATTTTGTGTTAATTAATCAGTGAGCTCAGAGATGTTGACGGGCAGACATTGTTACTATTGGACAATACCAGGCCAGCCGTTTCCCTGTTTCCAGTCTTCCTGATAAGCTAAGCTAGCTGGCAGTTAGCAGTAGCCTTTTAAGTAATTTAACAGACAGACATAAAAGTGGTATCTTCCATAACTCTCCTCCAAAAAACAAATAAGTGTATTTCCCAAAATATCAAACTATTCCAATAAACCCACCCCGTTCATGACATTATGATCTGTGTAAAATTGAAAAAAAAAAAAAAAATACACCATTGCCTTTAACAGCTGAAAAAGGGGAAAGTGTGTATTACTGACAGAGATATTCAGCAGGCAGCCATCGTTTTCGCTCTGTGTGTAATTCAGCATTATTAGCAGCTGGATCCTGGAATAGCAACACTTCTACGTGCCTGTGCAGTTCACTCATTATTAAAAAAAGGTGCTTGACTTCATTTAATTTCACATTATTGTTGTATTTACCTGAAGTCTCCTCCAGTTTATCTTTAGTATACAGCAGATACGGAGCTGCTGAATCAGCTTCATCGGTGTATTGTCTGAAGTACCAACATTTGTGACTTCCTTGAATCATTGGACTGATATGTTTGGCACTATTTGTTTGGCGATCAGTCTAAGTTGTCATGTGTCACCCACAGTGCCATCTTCAAAGAGCAGATGTGAAAATGTCACCGCTGCAGTATTTCAATGACTGCATTTGCACAACGCTCCAAATCTAGTGTCTGGATTTGAGACATTTAAAGTTTCTGATTCAGTGACACCGCACCATTTGAACTGTCACACGATCACCACTGCAGCACCATCACAAAGTAATGCACTGCCCTTTGACTCTACAACCTACTGTTCTGACATTTGGTTTTGGTTTTATTTATTGTTTTATGTTTTAAGCCAGTAAAGACCAGGGACTTGGTGCCATGATAATTCTCTTACAGTGCTATTGTGTGAAATTATAATCACTTGTTATGGAATAATTTTTATAGTCTTTTTCACACCAGACCTTTTTTTTGTATTTGTACAGTGGCTTGGTGATACTGATATGTTGCCATGAGTTATTGTAACCAATAAAAAGCTTCTAACCAAGAATACAAATCCTGGCTGACTTTCTTTTGCAAACAAAAAAGTACAGTATTAGGACATTCACATAAATTTGTAGAAATAAGTTTAAATAAAAAAACAACAACCCAAACTGTCTGAGAAGAAAATGGGTGCCTACTTTTATCAATGGAAAGCACCTGAAATGAGGACCAAAGATGCAAACTGCCTGTGTAGTTTTTATAAGATCAGCTTTTGGTCCTCACTATTTCACCTATTATCACATTCAGACATCTGGCCCCTCTTTGCAGATTAGTTAGCTCTGGAAAAATGACTATTTTTAATGTTAATTAACACCAGCTTATTGTTATTGTCCATCCAACTATCATTTTATTTATGATTTCAAAGAGGTGGAACAAAATTTAAAGAGAAAAAAGCAAAAATAAAAATGGAGTAACAATCACAAATGTTGTAGCAGAATCTGGAAGTTATTATGTAGTATACAGCAGTTAGTTCCGACCAAGCAACTTGGTTATAAGGGACCTTTAACTCCTTATGTATCACTCCGCTTCGCCGCTGTTCTAATTAGGCCTACATTAACGGTCGGAAGTATCTAACTTTACTGTAGACTGTTGCTCTGGAGGCCCTTATGTGTGTCCCTCTGGGGTTGCCATATATTAGGAAACAAAGTAATGGGGGGAACTTCCACTCTTTTGAGGGCTCATGCTTGTGTGAATGGGCAACAGTTGCCGTTGGAGCTGTCACACCATCGTCCGTCCCGTTTATTGTTTTATTAGTCAACCAGTTAGGTGAACCCAGGACGCTCGGTTACACCGGCGGCAGCGGTGTTCTTCAGCAGGCCGCCCTGAGGACTTCCTCCGTGTAGGTGTGGAGCCGTTAGCCGTGCTGTTGTTTTTAGCTTAGCTGCCTCAGTAAAGCTAGCTAGCTAACCCGCGCACGCTGCTTTAATACTGTGCGCGACTATGTTATGAAGATGTGGCGCGCAGAGGAGGATCCTTTTAAACCTGGGGATGTTTGACTGTCGCTTGCCCGGCAGTGACTCTAACCTGCCCTCTCCACTCACTGGCAGCAGGAGCCAGTGTTTCCTCAGCTGGAGACTGCAGTTATGAGCCGGTAAGGATTTTTCCTACTCCCGCGGCAAGTCAAAACAGACGCACAACATTTAACAGACTGGTGTTTCACTGGAAACACACAGAGAAATGTACATGCCACTATGCAGCAATGCACAACATGTAGAGCTAACTAACACAGAGTAGCTGGCTAGATTGAAGGAAAAAAAGTTATGTGTTGCTAGGCAACAGCTACCACATCCAGCTGTTGCTAAACTATTTGTGTCAGCAGAGCCAAAAAAAAAAAAAAAAATCAAAAGATGAACAAACAAGTCATAATCTGTTGTTGCTTATTCCTATTAAGTAATTATGCTTGTGTAACTGTTAACTAAAAAAACAACATCTGGGCTGTTGTAGCCTTCTGTATATGTGATTATCTTTGGCATGACACCATGATTGAATCACAGCCATGAAGATATACAGTACAACAGCACTCCCTCTCATGTGGTATTGCTTAATTATGTAGTTTTTGAGGGGATATTGGCAGAAATGTAATATAAAATTCTTAAGTTGTTTTCATTTGTGTATAACCACCTGAAACTAAGAATCTTATTTTTATTAACTAAGAATCAGACGATTTTAGCTACATACAGAGCGGGTCCTCTTCTCTTCCTCAGAATCCACCATGTTGTTTCTACAGTAGACTCGAACAAATAAACCAAACACTGACTCTAGGTAGGGCCATTAGCGATTTCGTGTCGTCCATCGTAGTTCTCCTACATGTGAGAAGTTTCATTTGGTTGCAATTGACCCTAAGCCAATTGATGCTGTTAAATCCTAAATTTTGTATTGTTTAAATCCATGTTTGTGTGCCAGCAGTCTTCTTCACTCCCTTTTCTTTGTGTAACAGCCACCAACTGTTGATCAGTGGGATAGCATGAAACCATTCACAGAATCCAGTTCACACAGCCACAGTCGTGCACATGCATGTGGTCCTTGTGTGAAATACACACAAAGCATGAAACTGTGTCTTTAACACAGAGAAGTCCTTTAAATAAATGCACAGAAAATCAGTTTTTCAATAGTGATTTAATACAATCAGGCAAATCTGGAGGTATTTCAACACACATCCAAGAAAAAAAAAATTGTACAAATTGCAGACTGGTGTAAATGTTACTGTAAGTCTAATGGGTATAAATAAATCAGAATATTATAAAATATATGAGGATTTCCAAAGCCTTTGATCTATACAGTATGGATAGTTAGAAAATAGAACATGAACCAAAAGTATGTTAAAGACATGCTTTCCCTTTCTACTCAAATTATTTCTTTGTGAATTTACTTAAACTACGTCCTATGATTCAGAAATAATCTGTCCTCTGTTGTTATTAAATATATTTTTTGTTGCTAACATACAGCAGATCATGTGTCCAAACAGATACATATACAATCTTGCAGACACTCAAACTTCATTTGCTCCTCAAAAAATTGTCAAAAAAGGCATATTCACAGTTAGAAGCACGTTAGTGTCAAAATGTAGCACCCGACCGGTAGCCTGCACGCCGACCGAGATTCTATCGAAGCGTCCTCACGCATCATGAGTCCACGTGTTTGTCTTACAGGCAGTTTTGTTTTACAGTTTGTTCACTGCAGTTTCTCCAGCACCTGAAACACCTGGCTGGCTGAGGAGGAGAGGAGGAGGGGAAAATACTGTCGTGTTTCTGGGCCTTTACGTTTCTCTAAGGGTGAAACTACAGATAATTTTCGGTATCAATTAATATTTTTTCTTTTGATTAATCGATTAGTCTACAAAATGTCAAAAAAGAACAAGTTACCAAAAAATGTCTTCAGATTGACTGTTTGGTGTGACACAAAACCAACAACAAAAAAAAGAAACATTTTTACAAACGACACAAGAACCAAATCTTCACACTTGAGCAGCAGCAGAAGTTTGGTATTCTTGCCTGATAAATGTCTAACCTTTCTTTGATTATCAAAATATCTATAGTTTTCTTTTCAGTTGATGGACCAACTAATGAAGTTGGTTTATCTTTCCAGCACTACTGTCCGCACAGAAACTGCGGTGTAGTTGGGCACCGTGAGGCAGCGCCTGGCTGAGGAATGATTGGCTCAACAAGAACCAAACTGTGGAGCGATGAAGAGGAGCAGCTCACTGCTGCGGCTGCAGGTACTGGTTTGTGAACGCCTCCAACTGTCTCTCCAGCTCCGTCGCTTTATGTCTGCAGAAGAAAGAAACACTCGTCACATTTAGACCAACTACGATACAATAAATTACCACAAAATGGAAACAAGTGGGCTTAAAACACAATGGAATAATACATATTGAAGAATGAAGAATTGCAAGAGTGAGGTGCAACTACCTAAAACTTAGTAAATAAATAACACTGCAACCGAAAACGTGCATATTATTGCTTCACGACCAGTGGCATAAAAATGCTGGGAAGGTATAGATTCTTAATAGGCCAAAGGGCAATAAAATGGTCGCTGTACAGAAAACAAAACAAAACAGATAAGCTTTATAAATTAGGCCCTTAACAGTTTGCAGCTCTGTACTTAATAATAAAATGTGTTTTTACAACCGTGACATGTTCACAAGTCACTTGTGGTCCATTATGAATGAACTCGCAACCCACTTTTGGTACGCAACCCACCAGTTGGGAACCACCGTCGTAAGTTATATCTGAATTATGTAAATAGTAATGTCAAATGTTCGTCGTGACTGAACAGCTAACTTTTTGTCAAACATGTACAGTATAAGCAATACACAAACCTTTCAAGAGCAGGAAATATTACCTTTTAAGACATACCTAATCTGCCTAAAATACCCATTTAAGTAACTAAATGGCCAATTTTGTATCAATAATCTAATTTAAAGCAAGCTCTATTTGTTCACAAACATGGGGAGCTCTCTGTTCCTGTAGTATTTCTCATATCCTCTTGGATATTTATTGTCCCCCAGACTAGCCCATCACAAATTTCCAGACATCATCATTTCCCCTCTACTCTCCACTTTTCCACCCTTCACGTTGCCCCCAATGAGCAAAGGAACTGGACTGACCGCAGGCTCTTGGAGTGGCTCTGGACGGTTTCCAGCTGATCTATCTTGGCTGTCAGTTGGCGGATTTCAGCCTCCAGCTCTTTCTGCGTCTGGTCCACCTGCTGACAGAGCCGAGCAAAGGTTGCCGCCATCTCCCTGGCAACACAGAGGGCACACAGCATCGCAGCGCTGATTTATTTAGCTCTGCTACAAAAGGGAAGGCTGGGTGGGGCCCAGAGGAGGGTGGGGCAGGGATTTGTGTGTGTGTGTAAAGTGGGAACATTATGGGGTGTCAGACTTTGTCAGTGGGTTAAATATCATTAAGAGAAAACAGGAATGGTGCAGGGAAATTAGTGCTTGATGTCAACATAAACATTAGCCCTTTTTACACAGAGATCATGCTCGAGTGCCACTACGAAGTCCATACTCTATGTTGCCTTTACATTTTTACAAAGCTGCATTGTGCCGCTAAAATGTGTGATTATAGAAAGCATGCTAGCATCACGGAAGCAAAAGAGGCTTGGCAGGTGTGACGTTTAACACAACAGAGTAGGCCTCTAATGTGACATATAAAATATGTGTCAGCAGCTCTTTCTTAACAATGGCAAAACATGTAAATAATAAATATTTACTGTCCCTGTTGTATGGTGACCTAGCTCTTCCTTAGTTAGGAGCTCCTGAACCTCACTGTTTTCATAATTTGCGGACGTTTATAGCTGCTACTGTTGTTCTTGTTTGAATTACCTGCTAAATGCTGATTTCCCACCGTTGGGACGCACACATAAGACACAGTCAAAATGTCCGACCTGTCCCACCCATGATCCATTCTGCTGGCTGTCCCTTTTACATAGGCCTTGATTTGGCACTGTTAATACCTCCGTTGCTGGCTCAAAGGCGAAACGACTGTCTCCCTATTACATGATCGTACCTTTTATAAAAAGGTTTTATAAAGAATGGTGGGACTGCAAAATGGCATGATATTCCTGCCTTGAACAGGCAGTGTAAAAGGGGCTATGGTTTATGTGCTAAATGTTAAAGGATTAATCCATCCTTAAATACACTATGCATTACTGCAAATGGCTTAGTGTGGATTTCATCCTTATTCCATCAAAAACTAATTGGGAAAAAAACCCAAACATTCAAAACATTATGATGTAGTGCATGAGCTTAATAAATTCAAATTAAATAAATGTAATTATTTTCTTGGTCCTGCTGTAGTGATGAAAATTGCTGTAATCTTATCCAAACAGACTGAAAGAACAACCAGAAAATCATCTTACAGTTGTACTTTGTAACCGTGACACACTGTATATTGAGAACATGTCTTTGTTCTGCTATGAATTTACAGAAATAATACTGTATGATTACTTACTGCTGGACCTGGTGGCTGCAGTTTGCACTAGTAAAGCTGACAATGAGCTGCAGCTTCTCGGTTGCGTAGTCCACAAACTGGCGCTTTAGAGCACGCTCCTTTGCCTTTGTGGTCCAGGTGAGTCTCTCGTACAGGTACAGCATGCCGTACATGGAGGCTGATAGGGCGATCAGCCTCCAGCCAACTGTCCTCCACACCTTAAAAAAATACACAGAAGCTGGGTTAGCTCCCTCGCTGTTAGAGCAGCCTTATCAGGGATGGTAATCAGGACAATATGCAGCAACTGATCAATGTCAAGTTTCTTTACGTACAAATAATTATACCTGATATTTATTATCTTCTAGTGAAAATAATTTCTATACAAGTTCCAACTTTTGTTGCGATAACCTGCAACACACTTTCTTGCGGTGCTTTCTGAGTGGACCAAAAGTAACTCTTGAATGTGTCAAGTTTGTAAAAATACACACTTTATTTTGAATCACAGACCCACAGACTTTGTATCTGTTTTTTCTAGTACAGCAACAATTTTAGTGCCCTGTTCTCAGTATTATTTGGCATATTAACATGCTGTGCCATTGCAGGTTCACTGGATTTAAAACTTATAATTACATCTAAGTGAAATCCAATTAGTTCTACTGTTATGTTGGAGCTAAATACATTGCGCAAAAAACAATTTCAAGATCTTACTTATGAATTTCTCTGCACAGGTCAGGTCAGTTGTTTAATGGGTTTTTTTTTTTGGAGCTTTCGGGCAAATGCTTCATTATTTCAAAGGCATATATTTTTTAAGGAGAGAATAAGTCTTTACCAAACAGAAGCTGAAGACATAATGTATAACTGTACATTCATCCTGGACGTTAACATGCAAGAACAATGTTAGAAACAGCATACCACTCCTCCAACAATGATGACGCTCATTGACGTGCGGGATGTGAGGGATGCCACATTGGTTGCCATGGCTACCATCAAGTCCTCCTGGGTCATGAGGGCTGTCTCATTGTTGGGTGGGGCTATCGTAGAGGGTGGTCCCGAGGAGGGGGTATGGGCCAAGGGCAGCACTGGTCGAGAGGCCTGAGGTACAAAAGGAGTTTTTAAAACTTTCTTCAATGTACGTTTTGTGTTTATGTGTACTAGGCCAAATCACACCAAAAGCAAGAATAACTACTGAAATTAAATACTGCAATAAGAATCAAAGAAACTGCTCCTACTATGTAACCACCTCTCACTCACAGCAGCAGCCTGTACCTGGAAGTTCTGGTCCACCAGTTTGAGTGCTCTCTGTGCGTTGACAGATCCCAGAAAGCGGTGGACTAACGCTGTCCAGCCCAATGAAAACTGAAACTCAATGTTCTCCTGGAAGTCGTTGCAAAGTGTGGCGCAGTTTAGGTCGTAACTCAGGTCAAACTTCCTGCTGGGCAACAGCATGTGGACTTGGCTCTGGGCCGTGGACGGAAGCAGAGGGAGCATGCTCTCTGGAGAGGAGGAAAACGTGGTGCAAGAACATAACAGAAATTAACAGCAGTCATGAGTGACATCATTTGTAGCTTAATTTGTATTTAAACATGCACTGATGCACAAGGGGAAATATGTTCAAGACCTCCCTCCTATGAAAAAAAACGTAGTTTTTAACCTACTTAACATGTCCATATGGTGTATTTTATATGCTACAATGCATATGATAAGTATTTTCTCATCATATGCATTGTGAAGTTAACTTGAGGGTTGGCTTACATTTTTTGTAGGCCAGCCCTCAAGTTAACTTCACCCTGGTTCCCTCAACAAAAAACCCATGGCATTTTTACACTGGATTTTGAAGTATTTCAGAAAATAAGTTCTGAGCCAAACAAAAGTTTCAAGGGTGGAAATAGAGGCATGCACCGATTCCATACTAACAGACTCACGCATACTAAATGAGACAAAGGTGTGGAGTTGCATCTAAACTATTTTTTTTACCCACAGAAAAAGATATAATTTTGATGAACAAAGATGATTTTTTTTAAATCACTAGAGAGGAACTCTCCTGAATAAGAACTTTTTTTATTTTAGTGTCAGCTTATTTTACTGTTGATAATTATGTTTTGGGCACATGGCAACAGAAAATAACAACACAAGAAATAACCACATTATCATCATGGTTTGTAAAGCAAAAAAAAAGTACATTTGATTTGAATGTTTTCTTGATCTCACCTTAGGGAAAAATCCCACCACAATTTCATGACAGCACCTGAGTCCTTTTCATCAGAGGGCACATTAGCACCTTTTCAACATCACTGTCACTGAGCACAGCTTGCATGCGTGCCTGACAGTGACGCATTTGTAGCATAATGGGGCATGGGATGATGGCATTCAGCAAGGAGGTTAAATATAGCAGGGCACTGGGCATTACAGACCATGGCCTGAGGGTTTAACTAAATTTAGCAACACTCTCTAAATGAGTGACTGAGTGAAAAAAAACAATTGTAGACCATGGAGATCAGTGCTGAGGTCATTTTCTAGGAAATGATTATGTCTTTGTTGGCCTTTTCAGCAAGGAAAGGTTCTCAGAAAATTATGATTTTTGAAAACCCACCATTCATTTTACCATTCAGTCTTCACTATTTTGTACACAGTTATGTGTGCAGTTTAATTACCCATCATGTATCTCTGAGAGGACTGGACAGAAACGTTGATGGCATCACTGCACCGGAAGGCCAGGTTCTTGCCCATCCCGTCCTCCACATGAGTAAGCAGCTCCTGAGAACAGCAACAGGAGCCAGAAGTTACATAGAAACCAGTCAATACAAAAAAAGGAGACCAGAATCCATATGTAACCAGTGCAACTTAGATTATTATTAATAGTTAATCTGTGCCTCTACTTACAGACTTGTATATCTTGAGGACGTGTGGCGACGGGTGGAAGTCACTGTGGAACTCATCAACGATGACGTGGAGACGGCAAATCTCCTCTCCCATCGCAGTGGATACCTGGATGAAACACACAGTTATCATTCAGCTACTGCACATCAGCACAGGAGAAGGTAGGACCAGGACTGTTAAATATTTTGAATCAAGAATAAAAAAAGCCAACAATTTGTTGGTTAAAATATTCTTGAATGGAATATTTCTAATTATTTCCAATTTTATGATAATTAATTGAATATATTTAGATTCTGGGCTTTTTGAATTGAAAAAGGTTTCTACAATAGTTCTTACACCATTATTATTCTATGTTACCTTTGACTCCACATCCTCACTGATGGCCTTGATCTTCTTCTTGATGTCATCAATCAGCAAGTTGAGTTGATTCTTTACAAAATCCAGGCGGTCCATCTGATACTCTCTGTCCTCCAGTGCCGCCACTCTGAAGCGCCAACCCACCAACAGGAAATAAAGTCACAAATACAAACTAACATTTGAACGACCTCAAGTTAAGTAAATTAACTGCAACACAGAAGAAAGCTGAATTTGGAGAAAGCCAATAATATAGTATCTCCTACTTAATTTATACCTCTATTATTAAACAAAATGTCATTAAAGTTATGTTACAGCTACATTACTATTTTCTATGAGACCTTCATGATATTGTCAAAAGGAGACAACATTAGACGTGCAGAAAATTTCATTTCTACCAATCTACTCCCACTAAAAATGTATGTATGGAGCAAGATACCCACCTCTTCTCCGCTGCCTCGATGTTGATGGCGTCCATGATGCTCTTGACTTTCTCTGTGATCTGCTTGGCCCTGATAGTGTGCTGCTCAAACTTTGTTTTCACTGCTGACTGCGAGATACACTCCTACGAGGCCATAACACACAAGTTACTGTGACAGCTATAGAGGCTGCTGCTGGATAGGGTGCATGAATGTGCACGCTACCAGGGACGAACAGAGGACAAGATAGACACCTGCTACTTTAACTTAAAGGAAGAAAACAAATGGAAACACAGGTGTGAAAATGACAGCAGCAGTGTGTTTATCTTGCATCCCACAGCCCGCATGTTGTAAAGTCACAGTAATGTGTTGTTTAAACTACAGCAGAAATTATAAAAACATATCAAGTGAACACAATCAATAATGCAAATGAAGGAAAGTTAAAAACAAACAAACAAATAAAACACTGTACATGTAGCAGTAGAACTTTTGTGTCATTGTGGGATAAATTATCAATTGTCATGGTGATAATTCACTATTCTGCTCCTTAATCCACAGTAGGTCCCGCAAAGCAGGCAGATTTTGTAAAAAGTGTTGTTATTATTATTTGACTTTTAGTTATATCCTTGAGATTTCCTTGGCATCCGTTTTTTGATTTCAGCCACTCTAAATATTTACCTTTAGTAATTATCTCTATGTAAAGTAGTTTCCATCGTTAGTGGTGGAGTTTGCCATTCCCAAGTTGGATTCAAATTGCCTTTGCATACGAGTGGGATCCACAGATTGCATAAATGTAATAACGTGTGACTTTATATTATATATATTACATATTTTTGACTAAATACCTCAACATTGACACTGCAACAACATTTTAGGCTTGGCTATGGTTGCTTTCACAAAACTGACAAGATTTTTGATGAGCAATCATGAGTAATTTGGATATAAGTGATCAGTCAGAACAGTCTAATGAGTTCAGAAAATTACATTTCTATATTGTAATACAGCCTTTAAAACTAGTAAAAGACAACGCTTACTTTCCTCACAATATCGATGTACTGCCCAGCCCTTGGCTCAGTGTTTCTGTTAACTCTCCTAACAGCGTAAAGCTACTGCCGAAACAAACTCAACATTTCATGCTCCTCTTCTTCACATTTAAAGATTTAAATTTGCAAGACCATTGGTGCTTTTTTTGTGAAGCAGCCGCAGGAAACACTAGGAATTTGTCACAGAAAAGCTGCACACCTCCAACTCCTCAGCAAGGTTTCCAAATTTACCGTGTCCTGCTGCAATACAAAATCAGATCGTGGTTGCTCTGATTATTGACTGACTGTTATGAAGACAACATGAGTTTGTTTGGCTGCATTGTAAAAACAGACAACAGTTGCTTTCTTTAGTATTTCTGACATCATAGCAGCTCAACAAGTGTTCAGAAAGCATAATATTAAAAAGCACTTGCTGTAAACACGGGTTTTGACGAATCAGCCATGACTGAAATCTTAAGGATTATAACTTTTAGTCTAATGATAATTTCCTCCCAGTATGGACACAATTAAGTTCCCGCCAGTTACATTCAAAACATCTCAAAAAACACAGAAAACCCAACAATCAAAACTGTGACAACAGAACAAAATCAAAGCGGAACAAAAACAAACAGATGTCCTCGCCTAAGTGAATCTAGACTTCAGCAATGAAGACGCAGGTTGATGGAAAAGGCACAGTGATTGGTCCAGAAGGCCCTGGAGCTGCCAGCGTCATATTGCATGGTTGGTGGTGAAACCTAACCACTGAGCCATGTTCGGGTAGTTGACTGGTTGGGTTAATTGTTACTGTTAGGAGTACTGCGTCTTGAGTTGTTTAATTTCTTTCATCATGCGATAATCTCAAATGCACCCCTTGAAAAACATGCACACACACATTCACACTTACCAAGCAACCGAATTTCTAAAAGTAGTATTTCCAAATACCTGAGGAGTTTGTGTGACCGAAACAATGAAGTGAGCTCTGGTTCAGAGCAGCCACTGTCTGCATCTCCGTGTCTGAACAACTGAAAAAATAGCCTCACTTCTCTTTATAGTGACTTCCTTTCTGTCTCTAGTTGTAACTCATTCTCACCAGCAACAGCCAGACAATGTAAAAAAAAAAAATCTCAGCTCCTTATTACACCAACCACAGTGTTTATCAACTTTATCAGCATCCATGTCATCTGCTGCTTTGGCTTGATTTGACACTGGTTTCACCTCAGAGGCATACCTGTTGAGAGGTCTTCCTGGTAGCAAATATATAAGCATCTAATTACAAATGTGCCAAAAATGATTGAAAACGACTCTGTTTTCTTCAAAATCTGTCTGTTAGGGATCAGTCAGAAAACAGATTTTGCTTTAAGAAGTGGGAATAAAATCATTGTAAGATATAGAGAGGACACACACACACAAACACACACCTCAAACCTCCTCTCAAAGCACTGGAACTCCTTCAGTCTCTCCTGGAAGCCTTCAGCCAGGGCTCCACCTGTTGGATGAAATGATCACATTGCATGTAAAATGAAACGTACTTTGGATACAGTGACAACACAAATACACAACTTGCATCAACCTGGAGACCATATGCCATAACAGGTGTTAACATCATTTACATTTACATCATCATTTACATCAGTGTTTATTGACTAATTGTATAGCTTTTAAGCCTTTGTTATTTATTTGGGTTTATTTTCACCTTTGTAATCACTATTTTATGGAGTTTGCTGGCACCTATGTAGCAAATGGGTTAAGCTAAATTTAATTTAATGATAATAAAGGTAATAAATGACTATTTCCCTAATAGGTTAAAAAAAGGTTAATAGAAAACTTTGAAAAAAAATCTAGTGAAGTTCAAGATTTAAAATGCTTTTGCTATTTCAACACAGTTGTTAGGAGCTTGGTTTGGTAAGCAGCATATATCCTGCCTGGTTGTGAAGGACATCAAACATAAAGATATGAACACAGTTTTTCCATCCTCCACAAATACAGCATCAACTATAGTGTGAAGCCTCACCTGTTTCAGGCATGCCCTGTGCTCGTTGCATTCGGGAGTTGAGCACCTCTTTGGCGGAGACAAAGAAAATGCGGTTGGGTGCCTGATCACGGTCCACGACCTTCAGCTCCTCTACCAGGAAGTTCACACAACGGTCTGTGTGCTGCTTCCGCACCTGGAGGAAGAGGTGTTGAATTCTTAGGGTGCACTATGGATAATAGAATCTATACATCGCTGAATAGTTATAAGTTCAGAGAAATATGTCAAGTTAAGTGCTTTTACGTGCTTAGGTTTCCAGCTGATTTGTAAAATTTTCTCTGCTCTTAAAAAAATCCCAAAACATATTGGTAATTTTTACAAAAAAATCTGTAAAAATGATGAGACAGAAACATTCCGTAAATATTACTGCTTCTGATATGAGACAGACACATCAGACGGTTGACTCACATCCTCCATGTACTCAGGTTCGTTTGCTGAGGCGTCCCAGCGGTTGTTGAGGATGAAGATGTTGGGCTTTGACAGACGTTCATTGACTTTGTGGAAAAAGTGCTTTTCCTAGATGGTAAAAGGGAGAAGAGAAAAGGAGATGATCAAATCAGCAAAATACATCAACATTTAATGTCTCTTTTCCTCTCAAAAAATTGTTAATTTTTTATCTTCTGGTAAGCTGCCATGGTGCTACATCAAAATGCATGTTAACAAGATAAATATAAGAGGACTCAAAGTCAGTATCTACATTAGTTGTAAACACTATACACCAAGTGTCTGGCTCTATCCAGGAATACAGACATTCATTTTATTTAAAAAAATAAATAAATAAATAATTTAATGAAACTACCAAGTATATTACAGAAAAATACCAGCTGAAATGGGATGCAGGTTCAGTAAAAAATGTGGGTGTGTATTTAACTAAAGGCCTAGCAACCTTATCCAGCATCAGCTTTGGACTTTTGAACCCCAAACCAAAAGCACATGCCAAAGTTTAAACGCAAGTGTTGAATCAGTCAAAATGAATATTCTGCCATGACTACTGTTTGTATCCCAAACACTACCCCTGGAAGTGAAGACCCAACAGTTCATGGAACAAACTCATATCCAGGTATACACGGAACGGTAGAAAACCGAGAATTAAATGTTAAACCTTACAACTTAAAAAGAACATGGAAGAATCATGCTCCCATGCATACTAGAGTATTATTATACAGTCCATTTAAGGCTGGGCAAACCCATTTATTACTTTGCACACCAGGACAGCAAAGTTGGTTGGCCACATGGATAAAAATGTTCATCATCTGCAGGCTCTCACTGTCACATGATGCGGCTATTTTACTATCTTACATTATTTACATAATGCCTGGGATTTATTTCCACTGAACAGGCCATAGGGAAATGTGTGTTTGCTTTCCCTTTAAGCGCTGCTGCCGGGTTAAGGAGCGCTGTGATTGACTCTGTGTCCAGTCTCACATTGCATGAATGCCTGAGCAGACAGAAACAAGAGTGGGGCCTGTGCGGCTGAGTACAAACACAGGCAGCCACATTCTCCACTCTGTACTCAGCTCAGGATAGAAAAAATCCATGCTGGCTCTTTACGTACATATAAGTGACTGACATAACTGCAAACGTACTTAGCTTGGTATTGTGGTATGTTGTTAATATTTGTTAATTATTGTCCAATCATCCCCTTGGATGGACACTAAAAGACATTTCAAGGAACACTGACCATGTCTGGAAATAGAAATTGTAATATCTACTCATAGATTTACTTTTGTCCAAACTATCCAAACACTTGTGGGCAAAAGACCTAAAAGTAGGAGTAATAATAAACATTTTCTGTAAGACAGTGACATATTTCACAACAAACATACAATCAGTCATTAAATGAGACATGCTTATAAAAGTGCAGGAGTATGCTCAGCACAAATAGCTCATTTCTAATGCAAAGTGATAACAATGGGCAAGCCTAAATTTCAGTATGAGGTGTAAATTTCACAGGATATTGATGAGCTTTATGAGGCTCCGAGGCATTACCGTGTTCATAAGTGTGGATTCAGAGTTGGCCACCAGCACAAAAACATCAGCATCCAGGCAAAATTTGTCAATCCAGCTGTCCAGTTGTGATGTCACATCTGTCCCTGGGCTAAGGAAGTGGACGAGAGGTCAAGAGGTCAAAATGCGTGACATCATATGTCCATTTGAGCTCATCCCACTTTTTTAAAGTCACTGAAGCTGGTAATAAAACTGACTTTCCAGATCTGATTTAAATGTTACCTGTCTACAAGCACCAGGTCGTCTCGAAGCAGAGCACACTTGGTCTTTGGCCAAAACACACGGACGAGACAGCCGGCGTCCAGACTCTCATCCATGTGGAGTGCATGAGCCAGCTGGTTTACAGTCTGCAGAGGAGATGTAAACAAACTGAAGTCATGGCTGTTAAAATGACTTCTGTTTAATGAAAAGGCATTTTGCAGCTATCAGTATTTCTGTTTACATTCCGAAATAAGAAAAAATGAACTACCATTATTACGACATTAGTTTTCTGTTATTGTAAAAACTATGACTTTTTTTTTTAACTCAAGCTTTATGTGGTTGAGTCCTGGAAATTTGATCTGAGCATGAGGCTGTCTCTTTAAACACCTTTTATGAGATAAATAGTTTATTTTATTCAAGTTACTGAAAGGAAGGTTTCCATACTTCTAAAATGTGCAGCATAGTTAATTGTTAGACATTTAAAGCAGGAGGGTATAATTTACAATATGAGCCAATTAGGTAATACTTAACAGTGAAATGCTGGCAGCTTTTATCAGACATGTTTCACACCACTAGGGTTCTTATACCAATAACTAACATTAAGCTTGTCTTAACATTAACAGCTAATAAGGTTAATTTCACTAGAGAGTCACATTAGTTTCTGACTAATCCTGCAGACAGGACCACATAAGAGCAGTCAACAGATTAATGTGGAAATATAAACGAACAGACGGCCACAGACTGAAACCCATGAAGCTACTCATTAAGTTAAACTCATGTCTACATTACTCAGTGTGTTCAAGTTAAGAGAAAGGGAAGTCTCTGACCTCATTTCACACACCTGACACCAGTGTAAGTATCCTGCATACCTAACGTATGTCTGTAAACACGGCTGTAGGCTCAGGTAGCATGTGCTAAGTTAACACATGTTGGGGGTTTTAACACAAGCCAGTAGCCAACTGGATCTTTTTAGTGACCTTTAAATAACCATATTACCAATTTGAAATGCGCATTTTATGAATATATTTACTTTAAAAATATAAATTACTGCTTATAAAACCATTCTATTCTGCCTGTAAAAGAATCAGTGCAATGATATGAGCTTGACTGTTATCACAGGGAGGAATAAAGCTTATCAGCTTGAGAACAACAACACTTCTACAACCGTAAAAAAGGAAAGTGAGGGCTACTGTTTAAAGGTTAAACTTGGGTCTAAGGTTTAGATTTCCTCCCAAAGTGGTTATTAAACTGACATTTACCTTGATGCTTTTCTCCTCATCCGAGCCCTCTGTCTTGAGGTAGGCCTTGTCCTCGTCAGTACCCTCCACACTCAGGAAGCAATTCGTGGTGTGGCCAATCCCGCTGGGCAGGACGCGGTCCCTCAGCATGGCGTTGACTACTGTGCTTTTACCATTACTGGTCCTAAAAACAGACAAAACTGTCAGTGATTGTATGCTACTGTAAATTTAAATTACTCCCAAAAAGAACAAATGTAAGGTCATCGGGCATCATATACTAATTTTGTTGCAACACAAATAGGAGGCCACAATGGGTCGGATTGATATAATCTGGTTAAAATGAATGTTTTCAGTGTAAGGAGGTTAAAGAAACTATAACTAATAACTGAATCAAACAGAAGAAATTCCACTTCTCTGACACACCCTCCCTATTACCCTATTATTGTGTTTTGGATTGAAGGTATTTTTTGCGTCAGTGCAGAGCACAGCACAATTCATTAAAATTAATAATGCACAGTGGTTTTTAACAACAGAAAATGAATGAGGTGACTGAACAATGCTGCATCAATGATACTAGTCAATTTAAAAGTGAAAGCAAAACTGCTACCTTAAGAATTTGGGTAAGGACTAGTTTCAATTACACATTAATACACATTACAACACTTATGACTGCTTCTGTGGAAAATAAAAACATTTGAGAATCACATGAAAAATGTTAAACACAATGTTCTTTAAAAAATAAAATTCAGGCGTGGTGTGTGTGTGTAGACGATTTTACCTGCCAAAAAAGGCCACTTTCATGTGTCTACGTGCCAGCACCTCCTTAATGACAGCAAGTTTGTCAGCATACGCCTGAATCTCCAACTTCTGGTCCTGACTGGCAATGTTCTCCAAAGCTTTATTTCCACAGGTTTCTGTCCAACACACACACACACACACACACACACACACACACACACACACACACACACTAACTTCATGAGCCATTTTGACTGTAACAGCTTACTGACAGATGATAAACTTTGGCATTCATTGATAGTGTTTTTTTTTTAGGGCCGTTACCAATTATTAGTGGTTAACAACCGATAACCGATATGCATTTACAATAAAATTGAAAATCGAAAGTCTAGAATTTGGAACACAACAAATTTCAACACAAAACGTTGTTTAAATCCCTTTAGCAAATGCTTTATCAAAACCGAAACTCATAATATTCAGCAAGACTGTGCTACTGTAAGTGCTATAATCCTGGTTAGTTTCAAATAAAATAAACATAGCCCACCAGAGCTGACTGACAGATGGTAAACAGATGAGCAAAGTATCTCACCCTCTACAAACTCTGAGGTCTCTTTCACGTAGTTGAGGAGTTGTTCAAACACATCACTTATCTTCTTCTTGGCTACAACAAAGTGCTTCAGAGGGGAAAACTCCCCCCGAGCTGAATCTGACCGTCTGAGCGGAGGAGCTGCAGCCATGCTGTTCAATCTAAACACACACACAGAGGGGTCAAAAAGGGCACACAGTTATATCAGCGCACATTAACAATGGTAATTAGCAATGATCATTACATCAGAATGGTCTCAGCAAACTACTCGGTCTAAGTTTGACATGATATTGCAGTGATACAACTTTTTAGCTGCCAGGAACGCTGACTGACTCGTTAAATAACGTTGATAGCTGACATGAAGTTATCCGACTATTTGTGAAACCATCATGTAAGTCCGTAATAACACTATATCGTTCAACTTAAAAACTCGCGATACATTGGAATATCATATTTATGTTTGTTGTCAGTTACTTATGACAAAGATTTGAAGATCGTGTAATAAACGAGCGGACTCGTGTCGGAACCAAACAAGCTAACAGATTAAGCTAGCACACGTTACAACCGGCAGCGCGGTAGGAGACTAGCATTAGCACAGCTAATGACGGTTTTATTTCCTCACCACAGTCCTAACACAGCCAGTGTCCTCTTCTCATAACACAAACAGTATCGATCCGCGACGACGGTGCAGCGAATCCCTTTCTTTGCCTTGAGATTACTTGCTGTCAACCTGGCTAACCTTCTGTTTGTATCCTCTAATAACACCAGCGTGACAAGCGGAACGCATGAGCAGAAGAGCTTCCGGAATACATTTCAAAATAAAGGCACATGTCACCCCACCGGTTGTATGTGACGTGTGTCAAATGGATAAACATTTGAATGTGGCTGTACAAAAAATTAGTTTAGTTGCTGACTTGCATATGCAATATTACGAATAAAGCCATGCTTTGATTTTCAGTATACACTGTAAACTCGGACAAATTAATTTTACTGAAAGTAGTATTGGGAACCGATTGCCTTGAAAAAAGAAAGTAAATGTAACTATTACTATTTTAGTGTATTTTTAATTCATACTTTATATCTAATTGTTGACTTAACTCACAATTTACTTGTATTTACTTAATTTGTAAAGTTAATGCAACTTAAAAATGACAAGTGGAGAGGATGATAAGGACATTTATCTGTTTAAAATCCTTATACTAGCATGTAAATAGGCCATTACAAGGAGCTGGCTGAAACGTGACCCTCAAAGCCTAGGACAGTGGATGGACATTGTGGAGGACCTGTATGCTATGGAAAAAATGACCTTTCATCAAAGGACTAAAGCAGGGACACATGCACAACACTCACACACGTTATTGGTTTTTGATCTTACCTTGAAAGTGAAAGTGTCTAACTTCCTGCTCTGCACAGATACTGTCCTGAGCTTGATGCAGCATAACTGCACTGTAAGGCATACATAGGGGGTGGAGACTGACGAAAAGGCCAATCCATGAGCAAAGAATGCATCCAACCCCTGAGATCTCCTTAGCTGAAGCTGAGACTTAAGTACATCAAGACAGTGGCGCCCAGAGAATTATTTACAGGGGTGGTGACATGGGGCCGCTGAAAATCTTGGGGTAGCACACCGAAACCAATCTGCAGAAGAAAAGAAAAATTATTTTTCTTTACCATTTTACCTTTTTTTGGATTCTTATTTATTTTTTCTTTTCTAAAATGTAAAAGTCCATAAACTCTGATCATGCAGTTCTGCATGTGGTTTGTTTACCAAAGTGGTGTTTCCATACCTCTATGTACTACTCAGATCGGGTAACTCATGGGTAGGGACAGGTAGAGAGGAGAGGTCAAATTTGGTTTAGTGGTGTTAGTAATGGCAACAGCAGCAGATGGAGATAAAGATTCTCCACCAGGTCACCCATGGTCATACCTCAAGTCCATGTTTGAAGTATTTGAGATGAAGGATTATTCCTATCATTTTGAAAGTAGAGTGCACACACATACTGCCAGACCTGTGTCAGAACACTGTTAGGGTCGGGTGGAGAATAAGATGAAAATGACAATGGTTGTCCTTTCAATTTGTGTTTGTATGGACATTGTTGCATATTAAACAAGCTTTTCATTCTACAGGTTCTGCAAGCACGTCAGTGCGTTCAGTGGGTTGTTGTAGAGTCCCTGGGCTCTGTAAATGTATTGTGAGAGTATACAACAATGACCTGAGATTAAAAAATAAAGTACTTAGATAATTTTTAAAGGCAAGTACTCCAGTACTTTAACTCAAGTAATGATTTGACTAAGCAACTTTCACTTGTATTGGAGTAATATTTGACCAGGAGTATCTATACTTTGACTCATGTGAGAGAGTTGTGTACTTTGTGATGACAAGACATATTTTACCAAGCTCTCTGTAGAGCTGTGCAAAAATAAATACAAGCATGTTAAAATTTAAAGAATCAACACACATTATTGAAGCAATGGGGACAATTGACATCGGCTGCTGCACTAACGTCACCTCTCCTAACGCAGAGATCAGACAGAATTTGAATGGAATCAGTCATAAATGTGTTGCCTTTGCAAGCCCATAATAACTTGTATTCAGAAGAGCAGTGTGGCTGCTTGTGAATGGGACAATGGCCGAGAGGAAACGCCTCTCTCTCTCTCTCTCTGTGTGTGTGTGTGTGTGTGTGTGTGTGTGTGTGTGTGTGTGTGTGTGTGTGTGTGTGTGTGTGTGTGACCTTAGCAACTGTGGCAAACTGCCATCAGTCAGAGCACTGAAATACCTCCACCAGGACCTCCAGTTTGGCTTTGGGATATTTGACACGCTTTCATCATCTCAGGAACTTGGAATCTTTCTGTTTTTCTTTTCTTTCTGGATTTTTTATGGTTATGTGCGGATTTATGATGGAGAATTAAAATGGTGAGGAAGAAAAAGCTGCTGGTGTGTGAGTAAGTATTACTCCTGTATGCATGTGTTGACTGTTTGAGCCTCTAACATGAATTCAAATGCTAATGCTATAACAATGGACTTTAAAGGTATCTATGGCACTTTATTTTAATATTGTGAATTATAATAATGATAATATTTCCTCACAGTGTTTTGTATACATGGTAACTGTGGATGTTTTAGAGCACTGCAATATAATATGTTGAACAAAAATAATTACTTATAGAGTTAAGCTGTATGCTTTTTTAAATACAATTCTCCTCTTATCTCTGTCTTCTCTCTTCATGTAAGAATTTTGGTTCGGTAAAATAATATGAGGCTTTCTCTTTTCAGCGTGGCTCCAGCATCATACATTAATGATGAGATGGATGTACTAATTGCTCTCCTGGACAGATATAGATTTCATCCCATCCATGTGTAATTTTTTTATCCAAAATAAGCTATATATATCACTATATATAAGCTATATCCTGGTGGAATTTTAAAAAAAGATTAGAGGTTGTGAAAGTCATATTAATTTACACACTATGGGTGATTATTTCTATGTGAAATAACCTGGGCTCAAACTATTTTTCTGTCAGCTTCCTCATTGTGTTGTTGCTTTTGTGGCAGCACAGGTGACACACACAGAGCTCATGTGTGTATTGTCTGTGTGTGTATGTATGGGCGCCCTTTACATTGTACCATCCTATCTAGCATTCTCTTTCTCTGGGAATTTAGTTATTTTGTCTTTTGACTCTTGTCTTAACTCAAACTCAGCCAGAGAAGAAGTTATTTCTCAGCTCTCAGATTCAGTTTCAGTCGGGTAAAAACAGTTACGTATTTTGTTTGTTTTTCCTATCAGTGTTTTCTTTTCTTTGTAGAATTTGTGGAAGCATGATGTGGGATGGATAAACAACAACAAAACTCTGCTGTAAGTTGAATGACAGGCTGTTACTATCACCTGACATTTAGTGGTGTGTGTTTTTATGATGTCAATTGTTGATTTGTAATGAGTGTGAAGTGTGAATAACCCGCAGTGACCCTGCTGACCTGAGAAAAGGGAAACGTGTGTGTGTCATTTTAAGAGTCTATTTACAACTATCTTTTTTTTCTAAATTGTAACATTAATATTAACCTGACGAGTATATAATAACTGGCAATAACTCGATTTACAAAAGCCTGAAAGAAAATTAAAATTCTAATTTATTTAAGTTTTAAAGGCCTGCCATACTGAATCAGATGTCACTTACTTCTAATATGATTTTTAAAAGAGCGTTTATTTTCAATATTTCCAAATGCCAATCTTATAGTAATCCTAATTTCATAATCAGATGGCTTTTTTCTTTCTTTTTAAAAAAATGAAAGACACTTTTCAGACAAGCTGTGCATACATTTGATGAGAGCAATTTAATGTGAAATAGTTATTTACCTTATATGTATTGCTTGCTATCTTTGTGCAGATGGCCTCTAATGACCCTGACCTTCCTGACCCCTCTGGTGACCCCCAGCCTGGTGACCTCATCGAGATCTTCAGACCAGCCTATCAGCACTGGGCTCTCTACCTGGGAGACGGTTACATCATCAACTTAACTCCTGTTGGTCAGTGGGAAAAACTTGAGTATAACCAGCTGAGCTAAGTTTTTTTTTAAAAAAGAAGTTAAACACACACCCTTCAAAAAATAAGGCTATTATATTTTATATTTATTGTTTTTACAAACAAGAAACATAGAAAATTGCAAATTTAGTCTTCGTCCTCTTCTTTTTTTGTACTGTGCTTTTCTTTTTTTTTCTGTAATGATCTCCACTCCATGTTACACATCAGTGCTCTTACATGTTCTTCATGTAGTGGTCATTTTTCCTTATATTTGATATTTTTTAAATGTCAAATTGGGGGCAGTTTTGGTGCTCCTTTGTTTAAGAACGCCACTGTATTTCAGACAACATAGGTTTGATACGAGGGCGTGGTCAAACATGAACCCTCATCCATCTGTCTAATTTGACTGTCCTGTGAAGACACTAAAGGTCACAGTTTACCTTTCAGTCCGTTGTAGATTATTTTTGAGCACTTTGATAATGTGGGTTCGAGTGGGTTGTCCTGCAGCTTGCATAAGGACGTCACAAAACCACCTTGTAATATCGCCAATTTAAAGATGGTTATGGTTTTGCAGTGGTGAAAAGTAAGTACATTTACTCAAGCGTTTTCTGTCTGTATCTCTACTGTCTCCAAAGGAAACATGCTGGAAATATTTTTCAGGAAAAAGGGTAGTGTTTTGAATGAAGGACTATGGACTATGTAAGGAGGTATTTTAACACTGTTGTATTGGTTCTTTTAGTTTAGTTTTAGTTTATGTTGGTCTTCTTCCAACTTCTACAACTGATTTCACATGAGGTTTTATTGGATAAAAATAAGAAGTAATAACTTTTGAAGCAGTGACAAACCAAAGAGGTGCAGGCTGAAGCCTTAAACTTTTGCACCTTTCTTTTTTTTACCTTAATTGTTTTGTACTATTCCCTTAAAAATTATACACAGACAAGGAACCAAAACAAGCAAAACAAAATATTTGTATAATATATATATATATATATATATATATATATATATATATATACTCAAAAGTTACAAACAAAAGTTCATGTAAACACCCTAGTTTGTTTTAAATTTGTAACCATCTTATTCTTAAATACATTTTTTATGTTTCACTTATGTAAAGAAGCTTAATACTTGTCCCATCATTCTGTTTTGGGTTAAAGCCATTAACCCTCTAGAACCTGGATCAACATCCTTTTGATGGGCTGCATTCAGATGCCTTTCACAAGCATTTAAACCCATGGAACCTGAGAAAACTGGTTTAATTTCTTTTGAAAACATGGGAAAAGGCAATGAGCAACTTGGCAAGAAATGCCCAGAAAAATTGCCAAAAACAAAAAAAGAAAAAAGGGAAAGGTGACAAGAAAATTACTTGAAAGTTAGCTGTTTGGAGATAATTAGATATTATCCTATCCCAAAAAAGGAAAAAGAAAATCCAGAAAACTATATTTATATTTTTTATATTTATATATTCAAAATTATGTTACAGAAATGTATTATTTTAACACATTCTTAGAGTAGTTTTTGCATGTTTGTTGTTTTTCAAGAAATTTTGATGTTAGTTTGTTTCTTTATTTCTTTTTAGCTGCTGAGCCATTTTTTTTGCAGATTGCCTTCTTCCCATGTTTTTGAAAGACATAAAGCCAATTTGCTCAGGTTTCAAAGAGTTAAACTATTATCCCATAACATGAAATACTTGTGATAAATAAGCAACAATCAAAGTGGAAGTGATAGATCATCACCCTCAGTTATAATGCAAGATGGTTTTTTTTTTTAAAGATTTTTTTGGGCATTTTAGCCTTTATTAGATAGAACAGATCATTAGCGTGAAAGGGAGAGAGAGAGAGAGGGGACGACATGCAACAAAGGGCCTTAAGTGGGAGTCCAACCCGAGGCGGCTGCGGCAAGGACACTGCCTTCATTCTTGGGGCGCCTGCTTCATCCACTCAGCCGCCAATGCCCCGTAAGAGGTTCTTTACCCTCAAAAACTCAACATCAGCCCAACAACTGTCTTCTTCACGCTTTAAATCTTTCATCTGTGTGTGGGACTTGTGGACTTGTTTTGAATATATATTGGGATCACATGATCTGATCCCTTTTCGCTGTGGTGGATCTCAGTTTCAACTGATTTGTTTTAAAAGTTAAGCCCTCAAAGTCTTTAAGACAATAATGCTGGTTCAATTTTGATAATGTGACACATGATTATATATCTTGTCTATGTAGCCAGGATCCAAAATTACTTTGGAATCTTTCTATCGTATGTTCTGTAGAACGAAAATCTTTTTATCACACTGAGGCCCTCCTCTTCCTCTCCAGATGAGAACCAGGCAGCCGCCATGTCCAGTGTGAAGTCTGTCTTTAGCCGGAAGGCGGTGGTGCGCATGCAGCTGCTGAAGGAGGTGGTGGGAAGCGACTCGTACCGTATCAACAACAAGTACGACCACAACCACACCCCCCTGCCCACCTCTGAGATCATTCAGCGAGCACAAGTCCTCATCGGCCAGGAGGTGTCTTACGACCTGCTGGGGAGCAACTGCGAGCACTTTGTTACCCTTCTGCGCTACGGGGAGGGGGTTTCCGAGCAGGTCTCTCACTGTTTATTTTGCTTCTGTCTCATCTGTCATCAGGGCAAAATACTCACTCCTCACTCAATTTACCACACTGACTGATGAAATGTCACCACTGATACCGTAAAACTTCAAATAAAAGCCCAGTCCCAGTTAGACATCCTGTCCCTTTAACTAGCAGGGTGTGCTGACACATTTTGACAAATAAAGGCCTGCCTCTATTAGAGGCGCCGTGTGGATGCCATGCAGTTCATTTTTACAGAGGTTTTTTGGTTATATGAAAGCGGGTTGTTGGCTACCCGCTGGAGTTAACGTTAGTTAGCTGCTTAGATCGCGCATACAGTATGTATATATGTTTAAACTTTGGTCGATATGGACATGCTACACACGTGGTTAGCATGGAAAGATTCTCCATAATTCAATCATTCAGTCAATTTTACTGAAACTGTAAGCACCAAAGAAGACAGTATTATCAGCATATAAACAAAAAAGACGCAATTTGTAAAAGAAACATAGGAAAAAATGTCCAGTGAACTATATTTATATAGTTAGCGTATATTTATATAATAATTTTTAAGATTTTTTTAAGGTAATTTCTCCTTTTGTATTGTTTTGTTTTACCTTCTCATTTTTTATTTAAAGGTGTTTTTTTTCTGACCTATTTTCGGGTAATTCTTTTGTGTTTTTCACAGATTTCTTGCTAACGTCTAAATAATTTTTCTTTTGTTGCTCATTGCCTTCTTCTCCCACATTTTTGAAAAAAAAAAGCAAAAACAAAAAAAAACAACAGGTTTCAGAGAGTTAAATGATTGTGTTTCCATCTTTCCTGAGCAATAGGTTTGTGTGAAAGGAATTAAAGGCCCGTCCATAGATGTCTGTCCCAAATTGAAATCTGTTGAGTTGATTTAAGTAAATTATAGCCTGGGCTGTTAATTGAAGCTTTATGGTAGTTTGACTTGTGAGGTACAGGTTTTAGAACTAAACAAAACCCCTATAAGTGAAGGTAAATCTTACCAAAAAATAAACCATACATGTTCTGTATAATGGCCTGTGTTACTTTCTGTAGCCTATTCTAGACTTTTTCTATGTGGACATTTCAGCTCTGTCATTGTGTGGTTGCCAGTTTGTGTAAAGGGACACTATTTTACTTTTTTGTATACCTGGTCAACCCTTTGAAACCTGGAGCAACATCAGTTTTCTTGTGCTGCTCTTAGATGCCTTTCGTAAGTGTTTAATCCTTTGAACCCCAAGCAAATTGGTGCAATTCCATCCAAAACATGAGAAAAAAAGCAATGAGTAACTTGGTAAGAAATGTTCAACAAATTGCAATAAATTAGTCGATTGGGATAATTATTTTTAAGAAGCTAGGGAAGAATGGTTAGGGGGGAAAAGGGAAAAACTATGTTTATAATAATTATAATTACATATTTAAAATTATTCTACAGAATTATTATAAAATTATAAGCACTGTTTCCAGGTAATTTCCTTGTTTATTATTTATTTTCCTTGTCAATTTTTTTATCACTAATTTTCGGGTAATTTTCTTGCACTGTTTTACTAATGTCTTTCTAATTTTTTGGGTCATTTAAAAAAAAAAACCAACATTGCTCATTGCCTTCTTCCCATGTTTTTGAAAGAAATAAAGCCAATTTGCTCAGGTTTCAAAGGGTTAACTCACACAAATAGAGTCACTGGGCACAAGTTTGGAATTGGTGAAGTTACAGCTGCAGTCTGGATATTAAAAGGATACTCCACCCAAAATCTATGTTTTGAATATCACTCACCTCCAAAACCTTGAAAAGTGGCTGAAGAGTACAGCAGCTGTACTGAGGCTGGATTTATTAAGCTTCAACAGTTTCATGACCGGTTATAGGTGGAAAAACTGCTCAAAACATCTATATAAACATCCCAAAAAATCTTTGCCGTTCATTCATGTGTTCAGTGTGTCACAAACACTTGTAACATATTGAACATAATAACACAAACGTATTAATATCTTTAAGATCGTGGGAATCCTCAGTCCACCTCCTCTTGTCCTCCTTGTCTCCTCAGGCTACACGGGCCATTGGGGCCATCAGTTTGGTGACGGCAGCAGCCAGTGCCTTCTCCGTCCTGGGACTGATCAACACACGATCCAGAAACAGGCCTTTCTGACAGCTGTGCTCTTCACTGAAGGGTGTTGTCTCCCAACATTCATGCGGCTGTGATGAAAAATAAATAAAAAAAAATCATAAAAATGCAAATGTCTGTGTTACTTGTTCAGAAACTGGCTTCATATATTTTACACTATATGGTTTATATGGTATGTTTGTTGGTCAAATAACATTGCTTAAATGGTTGCTACAACCAAATTACAAAAAAACACATTACCTTCAGAGGTATCTGGACATGCAGATACTTTTGCATTTGTCATTATGAGCAGTTTTCATAGGGATGAATTATCCTTTAGAAAGTAATTCAAATGGAAACTGTTCACAAAACAGTCTGTGGACTATCCAGTGTAACATGGACACCATTTATGGAGTTCGACGTTCCTTCTGAACTTTTTCAGATGCAATATTTCTATGTGGATATATCATCACAAACCAGCTGATATTTGATGTGGATGAAGCAGCTCTTCACTGCATCATCATGCATTAATCATGCCCCCCCAACCATTTTCTAATTCACAATAAAAATAAACTGATCTACATTTTGATTTGGTTTGTACTTTTAGTAGATAATATACCAGAATGCAAAAAAACACCAAGCAGAGCTTATTTATACAAACATGCCAGTGGAGGATCCCCTGCACCCCCCGACGAGGTCCTAGCTTAGCCCCAAATGTCCTAAAATCCTAGAAATGTCCTAAAATCTGAAAAATGTCCTAACATCCAGAAATTTCCTGAAATCAAAGAAGCGTCCTCAAATCCAAAAAAATTCTTAAAATCCTAGAAATGTCCTAAAACTCGAGATATATCCTCAAATCAAAGAAAGGTCCAAAACTTTTAGAAATGTCCTCAAATCCTAGAAACATCCTAAAATTGTAGAAATGCCATTAGATCCGCGAAACGTGCTTAAATCCTAGAAATGTCCTAAAATCTTAGAAACGTGTCCGCTGCGACTGGTTTAAGATGTTTTGGTAGATTGCATTCTGCGGTACATAAAGCAGGTGGCGCCCGTAAGCAAGAAGGAAAATATCCGAAGACGAAGAAGAAGAAAAACAAGCGTGCTGCTGTGACGTCGAACGTGTGCGCGAGACAACCGCACGTGTTGTTTTCATGGACGTGTGTGTGCTGTAGTGTGAAACTTGTGTGTGAGAGTAAAGTGTAAAAACCACAGCGACAAACATGGGGAAAAAAGTAAAAACCGGAAAAGCCAGGAAGGATAAATTCTATCATCTGGCGAAAGAAACAGGTAGAGTCCCGCCGCTATTAAACAAAACGAGCTCGAGACTGTCGTCGCACTGAGATATAAATTAGCAACATTGCTAGCTAACTTGGTAACCCAGACATAGGTGTGCTGTACAGTGTCAGCTGTCTGACAACATTTTTGTTTTGTCTTTTTCAGGTTATCGCTCTCGTTCATCTTTCAAACTCATCCAGCTCAACCGTAAATTTCAGTTTCTGCAGAAAGCCAGAGCTCTGGTCGACCTGTGTGCTGCTCCCGGTGGATGGTGAGCTGCCTGTCAGCACCCGATTAAATGTTCATTATCATTGGCCATTCACATGTTAAGAGGTTTAAACAGTGGTGGATAAAAGTACACATTTCTTACCAGAAAATGACTAATGCAGAAGTTAACGTCACCAATGAGAGTATTACCTGAGTCAAAGTTTTAAAGTATCTGGTATTTACTGTACTTAAGTGTTAAAAGTAATATAATGGTATCAAATATACCTAAATATTAACAGTAAAAGTGCAAGGAAAGGCTTGTAATAAAAAAGCAAGCAGTCAATTTTTTTAGAGTTAACTTTGTTACTTTGTAACATACACCACCTTCACAATGGAGCATACATTACACTTTAACTTTGTTTATTTTTATATTTTACAATCTAAAGGAGGGGTAAACAGATTATTGGCCTGGCAGATTATTGGTGACGATATTTGGCATTTTGCTGATTATCTATATTGTCATTTTATTTCATGATTGCTGATAAAATTAATCAATTAAAGTGCAAAAAAAGTGTCAGCATGGGAGCAGCTTTTCCTTTGTAAAACTCAAGGAGCTATTTTTATTTATTTCTAATTAAAATTTTCATTGACTTTATAAAAAAGTTGCTGGGAACTTAATGATTAATATAATGTTTAAAGTTTCAGTCTCGATGAAACATTTGCTTAAGGCATGTAAACCAAATTTTGTTTGTGTTAGTTCATGTTAATTTGTTTATACACTCATGATTCAAAATCTCCGTGCAGGTTGCAGGTGGCGTCTAAGTTTATGCCTGTATCCAGTCTCATTATTGGTGAGTGTGATGTCATCATGATGATGAATTGTTTTGATTCTCCAAATGCTTTTAAAAGTCAGATGTAATAAGAAATGTCATAGGTTGTTTTCAAAAGATCTGAATTGCAATCCAGTTTTCATTACTGAGAAACTGTGAGAAAAGTTTTACAAAGTGTTTCCTCCTCAGGTGTTGACCTGGTGCCCATCAAGCCCATCCCCAACGTGGTGGCGCTGCAAGAAGACATCACCACTGACAAATGCAGACAGGTGAGCAGCAGCTGCTGAGTTCAGCACGTCACTAAAGGAAACAGACGTCAGTGTCCTGCATAAACTGCTAGTCACAGAATAACATTTTAAAAGCCCTGAAGAAAAACTTTAATGCTAGATGGCATTAGACACTTGTCATTAGACATCTGTACTGTTTACCAAGCCTCAGATTTGTCTCAAATTACAATCTATATGACAGTTTTCAACATGGATTTGTTAAGGAAGATACTCTCTGTTTCATACACAGGCTTTACGAAAGGAACTGCAGACTTGGAAGGTTGATGTTGTGCTAAATGACGGAGCCCCGAATGTGGGAGCCAACTGGCAATATGATGCCTTCTCACAAGGTAGGTGCCACTAAAGCAAAAGTTTCAAGATATTCCCAGATGCACGTCTGGAAATTTGCAGTAAATGTCTAGTTTGAAGAGGAGCATTCAGTCTCCTGCAGAGGAGGAGAGGCAGCAGAACAAGCTGATGCGTACTGCATCAAAAATCACTGGATGTCAAGTCCTATTTATTCCTAGCAGAAATTTATAAGGCCCGGCTACAAAAGAAAGGCCTCAGGATTTTAAAGGACCCCAAAACAACTAGATTTCAAAACAGTGCATGCCCTGAAGCTGGCTGTCTCTTTTACAGTCAGGATCTAGCACTTTAGGCCATTAGATGGGACTGCTTTTATTATGCACTTATGCACTGTGTGGGTCGCTGATGTTAAAATAATCCCCTACAGTACTGTATTTATTTTTTAAATTTGTTTAATTTATGATTTTACTCAGTTCAGTGATGCTACTGTTTTTATCATTTTATTCTTTTAACGATTTGGATTTCACTCACTTTATGTATTTCTTGTTTTGTTTCCTTGTAATGTATTTGGAGTGAGTGTCTCTTGTCTGGTTATGCAGCTCACAAATTCCAGTCGACTACGTCCATATGGTGATAAATCTTGAATGATTCAGGATTAACAAATGCAGCTATCAGCCATTACAGGCTATCACACTTTGGAATAACACAGTTTTCTTCCATAGTATAGCAGCAAAAATGTGTTCATTAACTGATGCCATGTCTAAAAAAAACATGAATTCAACAATATGGAAAATGAGATGTTCTTATCATTATTTTCTCCAGTGTGTTTTTGCCCTTCCCACATCCTTAAGTAGTTCATTACTGGTTTTGTACAAGGTGCTTGAGAAGCTTGAAGTACTTGAATTTGACACTCAGAAGTTTTAAGTCCTGGAATACCTTGAAAATTAGCTGTATTTTTAACCTTGTCCTTGAAAAAGTGCTTGAATATAGTTTAGAGGCAAACAGAATACTACATTATTTTATGGAATTTTTTAGACAAATGATTTCAAGTTGGACGCGAAGAAGTTGATCAGTAAACACCAGTAAATAGTCAGACCAGGATATTTCGCTAGCCTGCAAAACATTCACTCCAGAGCAATGTCAGCCGAGAGTTTTAGCTGTAATTCAGCAGTAAATAAGCAGCAATTAATACATAATAATTTGTTTCTAGGCCCTGGTAGCGTGTTTGCTCCAGTTATGTATATTCACAATTTTCTTGCAACAGATGCTTGTGGAGAGAACAACTAAATCCTTTAAAATAAAAATGTGTGCTTGAAAAAGTAAGTAAAAGTCCTTGAATTCGACTTGCCCCTGCCTGTACAAACTCTGTTATAAAAAGCACCTGTCATAACGGATCAGATTTGAAAGTAATGTTTTATTTGTTTTCCACTTCACCTCCAGCTCATCTAACCCTCATGGCCCTGAAGTTGGCCTGTGAGTTTCTGACCAAAGGTGGCACTTTCGTCACCAAGGTCTTCCGCTCCAAAGACTACCAGCCACTGCTCTGGATCTTCCAGCAGTTCTTCAAGAAGGTGCAGGCCACCAAGCCGCAGGCATCTAGGAATGAGTCCGCCGAGATCTTTGTCATCTGTCAGGGTCAGTGGCAGCTACACATTACAGTCTGTGATGAGCAGAAAAAATGTTCAGGATCTTGTTTCTCAGCCACTTCTGCAGATTACACCTGAATCTTATATCCTGTCTTTTCCTTTCCAGGTTTTGTCGCCCCAGACAAAATCGACAGTAAGTTCTTTGACCCCAAACATGCGTTCAAAGAGGTGGAGGTGCAGGCCAAAACTGTGAGGGAGCTGATCCCTGTCAAGAAGCCAAAGGCATGTACACTGCATCATATGACTGAATACAAGATGAGCAAACTGTTTAGTCACGAGGAGTACGCTAAACTCAGCGTTCCCATGTAGAGGTTGATATGATGTGATAGCTCTCGCTGACAAATATTATAATGTTGACTTTGGAGTAAACAGCTCATATTTGACTCCAAATATTCTTTACTGACCAAGCAGCTGCACTTCTGTTCCAGGCGGAGGGGTACGCAGATGGTGATCTGACACTCTACCACAGTTTCACGGCCACAGCCTTTCTGAAAGCTGAAAATCCCATAGACTTCTTGGACAAAGCCAGTGAGGTAAAATGCTGGAGGTTAACACAGTTTCTGCCACATCATAGAAATCCTGTGAGATAAAAATTGCAGCTGTTGGGGAAAATGTCGTGAAAATGTAAAGATTCATGGGTTGCCCGGTTGCTCACCCTGTGGAGCAGTGGCTGCGGGTTCGACTCCAGCCTGTAGCCCTTAGGGCTTGATGTCATCCCCTCTTTCTCCCCCTTTCCCACTTGAGCTGTCTTATATAATAAAGGCAAAGGCCTTTAAAAGCCTTAAAAGGCATTGAATTTATTAATCTAAAATAAGACCTTAATTGGCATTAACTGAAATTAATCTTTCAAAATCTTAAAAATGTTCAGACATGGGAAGTGGGACTTTATTAATCTTTTTTTTTCCTGACGTTGCATTTTAAAATTTTGCAATAATTGGTAACATCAATTTTTTGTTAAACAATTTATTAAATTTCTTTTCTCAAACTCGTCATGATGAGAATCCAAGCAGTGGAATCTCACATGTAGATTGAGGAACACAAAACCGCCCAGAAAACAAAAGTCCTTTCTGTATTTCCACTCTCATTCTGTCGTCTTCACTCAGATCACCTTTGACAGCACAGACCTGCAGTCTCACCCGGCCACCAGTGATGAGATAAAGGAGTGCTGTCGTGACATCAAAGTGTTGGGCCGCAAAGAGCTCCGGTAAGTCCGTTTTTATTGCTGATTTTTTTTTTTTCTACAAACAATAGAGATAAAACATGACTCTTTTTTTGCTCCACCCTCACGTCTGCAGGCTGCTGCTGAACTGGCGGTCCAAGCTGAGGAGATTCCTGGCCAAAAAACTGAAGGGGGAGGCCAAACAGCTTGACCCAGAAATCAAGTAAAGTCTTCACGGCACATCTATAAAAAGCCGCTGAAATATTCTCGTGTCTTTGCCGGTAGATGTCAAGCAGATTTTTTTTCTTTGCTTTGTTTCCAGCTTAAGTTCTGATGAAGAAAAGGGCGATTCAGACGAAGAACCAGAGAAAAAGAAACAGGCGGAGGGGGAAGAAGAAGAGGAGGATGAGGAGGAAGAAATGGTGAAGAAACTGGCAGAACTGAAAGCTGAGGAGGTGGCTGAGCTCAAACGGTACAAGATAAAGTTATTCAAGATTTTTATTTCATTTTCTTTCTGCAATTTTCTGCGAATCCTCCTCTCCATCAAGTTCCTGGAAAAGTTTTGAAAAACTGTTCTCCAGGCCTGAAAAAATGAATTTGCATTGTTTGGCCTATTTTTCAAAAGAATGTTCATCGATATGCTAAAACATGTCCCAGAAGTTGTGTATAACTACTTTAAAATCTAGTGCTGTGCTACATGACCATTGTGATGTCAGTATTATCTCGTGACATACATAGACTAAAGGGGCAGGTATTCGTATGTGCCAGTCTGGTCTGTTGGCAAGTGCAGCTAATTTGCGGTGGGAATGTTATACAAGGGAGTGAAGTTAGCAAGTGCAAGCAGTTTGCTCATCTGCAAATGCCTGGGAAGTGTGTGTTTAAAATGGGAAGTCTCATAAAGAAATACAGCCATACATTACTAAACTACATAAATAAGTCATGGAATGAGGTAAAATATTATTGAAAACTTGTGGAGAAGTTTTTAAAATTAATTGGTAAAAATGTGTGGGAACCCTACAAGTGTATATACTTGTATATATACAACAGACCCAACAGACATCAGGCTTTCCCACTTTGGTGCCACATATTGATTTTCCTTTATTTTTTTTTAGCTGGAGCCTTCATAAGGAGCACTGTTTGAATATATTTACCGTTGAGTTATTCATTACATCACACTCTGGGAGCGCGTAGCATACTCTGGGCACAGATGGAGAAGCAGCGCGTCAGGCAATAATTGTGCTGGGTTTAAAAGTTTGCTTTCACTCTCTCTGCAGCAGCTGCTCCTTTTTTTCCTCATTTTGGTATTTATTAAGCGAACAGAGTTTGTAAAACTGTCATGCTTTTCTTAGGAAGAAGAGGAAGCTGCTGAAGGAGCGGAGGAAGCAGAGGGAGAGGGTGGAGTTGAAGATGGACCTGCCTGGCGTCTCCATTGCAGATTCCAATGACTCATCCATGTTCTCCCTCAGCACCATCAAGAAGCAAAAGGTGAAGACAAAAACAGACACACACAAATGCAAATTTCCCTCTAATATTTTGGTTAAATCATGGAAATTTGTGTGTAATAAATAAAATTACAACATTATATTAATGTAACAAAATGGCAAATTTGTTTTTTGTAGTTGCTGTGGGGGTAACGTAGCTTTAATATGCGTCAGTATGTGACAGCATTTTGGTTGTTTTTACTTACTTGGTCATCACAAAGTGTTTCTTCATTTTCTTTCCGTTTTCCATCTCTCCCCTCACCCACTATGCATGTAATATAATTTTTTAGAACTTGTGGCTTTAGCTGAGGGGGATATAACTTTAAACTGCTGTGTTTTGTATTTAATTTACCACCACTAAAATTTTGGGGAACATTTTTGGCAATTTGTAGGGAAAATGTAGAAGATTTTCTTTTTTTAAGGCATCTTTTCTTTAAAAAAAAAATCTTTTTCTTTCTGTCTTTCTTTCTTTACTTTCATCCATCCTCCCTTACCTCCCTTTAGAATTCAAGTTTTCTTCAAAAAATGTCAAAAGCACACTGCTTATCATAGCCAGAAACTGTAAAAAAAGAAATTATTGTTGGATTTCTGACAGTCCTTGAACACAACATTTGGGGATGCTGAAATTATGGTTGAACCTCATGTGTTGTAAAACCGCTGAGCAAGTGAGGCAAGAAAAAAAATAATTTGGGGGTCCTTGAAAAGTCATCGACAAGTTTTAAAATTGTGTCCATGAAAATGTGTGGGAACCCTGTTACATGTGGACTTTATTCTGTTTAGTAAGTTGTTGACATCAGTATGCAGTTTTGGTGCAGATATTGTCGGCTCATCTCTAACACCAGAAAATTACAGTGATGGGAAGACAGACTTATAAAGTTTAAGTCCCTGAAACTTATTGTCCTCAGGGCTAATTTGATGTCTCTTTGGTCTTTACCTGTCCAACAGGCGCTGGCTGATATATCCAAAGGGGACATGCAGGTAGCAGACACCCTGGTGGAGGAAGATGACGACCTCCACCTGTCTGAGGAAGACGAAGAGGAAGAGGATGAAATGTCCCTTGCATCTGATTTAGACGATGAAGACATGGAAGAGGTGGAGCAGAGACAGAAAGCGCTGGAGAAGAAAGCACCAAAGAAGAAGTGAGTGAAGTAATATTGCCTGAAACAAGTCAGTCCACTATTTGAAATTCCTTCCATGTTTTGGAAGTGATTTTAAACCTTCAGAAAAAAAACGACTAGGGTCTTAACCCTCAATAAATACATATTTTCATATTCAGGTTTTGCTAATGTGTGTCTGTTTTCTAGAGTAACGTTCACTGAAGAAGAGGAGGAGGATGAAGGGCAGGAAAGTGGCTTGCTGGTGGAACTGGAGGGAAAAGATGAGAAGAAGGAACGACAGACGGACCTGTGGTTCAGCAAGGTTTGTCCACTTGTACCTGCCGTAATGTACAATGTTACACAAACTGGTGTTGATTTGTTAGCAGCCTCTTTGTTCACGTCATAACTGATCTTTTCATGGCTTACATCTGCAAATGAGGCTCATCCACACTTATAAGGTTTTGCTTTGAAACAGCTTTTTGAAATAAAAACAATCTCAGAAAATATTACAGAGAAAGAACAGCAATGGTAAAAAATGACATGAAAAGAGAAGAATATAAAAGACATATGAGTACAAAAGGCAAAATGATATTATCCGTATTATACATGTCGTCATCCATCCATGTCCTCGAGGGTCCGCATGGACCCTATGCGGACGCTCGTCTGTTTTTTGTGACTGCCAGACTGCAGGCATAGCAGGGGTGCTGACTGAATTTATTTATTTGATAAGGACGATGCAGTTTAACATGGTTCTTATACAGAGTATGAGACTGATGTATTGCATCAAGAGTTTAAAGCTATTGCTGATTTTCAACTCTTGTCCCTAGTTGGGCTTTTACACACAGACCTACAATGTTATTTAAATAGTACTTTTTAAACTTCATAATACACTGTAAACATGGAAAACACAATAAAGTCCATACATAACAATACACATGCTATAGTACATAAACTACATTACATACATCACAACATAAACCACAATACACATACTACCATACATATGCTAAAATACACTACTACAATACACTAATGCACTTAAACTGATTCTCCCTGTAAATTTTCAGCACAGTTAGCTAAGAGTGTGTACAGCTCTGGTTTGCTTTTAGCCAGCACTTGTTGTGAAGGATTTTGAAGTCTGGAATCAGTTTGATTTGCTTTGTGTTAAGTTATGTATTATGTTAAGTTATGCTTTTGTAAAATGAAAACGTAATAGTGTGGATGTAGCCTGAGTTGATATCTGACCTCTGACCCTGTCGCTTTTTAGGGTATCTTCTCTGAGATCGACCTGGAAGGAGACGCAGAGAGTGAGCTGCAACAGACCGAGTGGCTTCAGAACAAACAAAAAGGTAAAAGTCTCCTCATATTCATAAAAAGTCTCTTTTCTAAAATGGATTTCCATGATTTAGTAAAAAAAAAAAAAAAAAAAAGACAAAAGTTAAATATCAGTTGTGTAAGGATACTAGCTCTCCCAAATCTGGGACTGACAATAATGACAGTTTGGGATCTTACATAGAAAAAGGCAAAAAAAGGAAAGCTGAGGAGGAGGAGGAACAGGAGGAGGAGAAGGAAGAGGAGGAGATGGTTCCTCTGCCAGATAAGGAAAAGGCGGGACCTTCAAAGGAAGCTGAAGAGGAGAGTGACAGTGACTCGGACGACAGCAGCGATGATGAAAAGTAAAACCTAAATTACTGCAGCTATATATGCTGTTTTCTGCTTAAAATATCATATAATGGATCCAGTCTGATTCAGACTATTGAAAAGTAAACATACAAATGATTTACACAAATGAATAAATCAGTATTTCTCTGCTTGTTCCAGGGAGATTACCAGGATGAAGCAGGCCACTAAAGGAGCTGGTGGGATGTCAGGAGAGGTCAATGACGATGACTTCCAGGTTGTGCCTGTGGAAAGCATCAGTGAGTTTGACAAATGTTTCATCATCGTGCTTTTATCTGGTGATCTCCAACCTGCTGAAACGCAGCCAGCAAAAGTGTGTCATGTTTTTGTGTAACTTTGTGGTTTCTGTTCTTTTCAGGTAAGAAAGCCAGGATCCTGGATGCAGAGGGTCTGGCTCTGGGCTGTCAGATCGCGACGTCTAAGAAGAGAGCCAGGGATCTGATGGACGGCTCCTTCCACAGGTATCCCACACAAAAAAGTCCTGCTGCTGTTAATACTTGGTGGTGTGAAAATAGAAATACGCTGCATTGTTTTGATTAACATCTTCAGTAGCGGCAAGCTGGCTTTAGGGTTGAATGCCACAGAAACAAAGTAGAAAGGACAATAAGACAATAAGACAGGCCCTTGGGGCGCCCAGTAGCTTACCTGGTAGAGTGGGTGAACAACATGAACAGCTATGTCCTCGCTGCAGTGGCTCTTTGCTGCATGTCATCATTGATGATGCTAAATGAGCTGTAAGGTGCGCTGATGAGCCGGTAAACACCAGAAAATAGTTAGCGCCAGATGTTTTGCCAGCCTGCAGAACATTTGCAACAGATGGTTCTTGGGTGCTTCAAAAAGTACTTAAAAGTCCTTGGATTTAACTTGCCCCTGTCAGTACAAAACCTGTTTGAAAGATGCCTGTACAGTAAACTGATTGTATACTTCCACAGGTTTGCTAGCTCAGAGCAGCCATGGGATGTTCCGACGTGGTTCCTGGACGACGAACAAAAACACCGGAAGAAGCCGGTGCCGGTCACCAAGGAGATGGTGGAGGAGTACAAACAAAAATGGAGGGAGATCGATGCCCGACCCATCAAACGAGTTGCTGAGGCCAAGGCCAGGAAGAAGAGGAGGGTAAGATCAGAGAAAATGACAATGGTGAAACTGTTGATGCACCAAAATGCCAAAAGATGAGTGGACATAAAACTGCTGGTAGATCTAAAAAAAAAAAAACTCTTTAGTGTAAGAAACTTATAAATCAGAAAATGATTTCCGTAGATCTTAATGTGTTAGTTTCTCTGTGGTGTCTCCAGATGCTGAAGAAGATGGAGCAGGCTAAGAAGAAAGCAGAGGCTGTCGTCAACACAGTGGACATCTCTGAGAGGGAGAAGATGGCTCAGCTGAAGAGGTATGACGTCACACCTGTAGGGTCTGAGCCGCACTTCAAAAGAAAGTGATGACTCCATGAAACTAAATACGAAATGTAATCAATAACATAATTGAAATAATTTGTTTTTTCTTTTTTTCCACTATCTCAGTATCTACAAGAAAGCAGGCATCGGGAAGGAGAAGAGAGAAGTAACATATGTTGTGACCAAAAAAGGAGCTGGTAAGAAGGTGAGGCGGCCCGCCGGCGTCAAGGGAGCCTTCAAAGTGGTGGACGGTCGCATGAAGAAAGACATGCGGGGGATGCAGAGGAAAGAGCAAAAAGCTAAAGGGGCCAAAGGAAAAGGCGGCAAAGGAAGAGGACAGGCAAAAGGTGGCAGAGGAGGGATGAAAGGTGGTAAAGGGCGTAAAGGAAAATAAATTTGTCCTCTCACCCTCCTGCATTTCTATTTAACATCACCTGGTCTCAAGTTGCAGGTGAGCATTTATGGAGCTTTGTGAGCTAAGATGCCGGCCCCAGATTGAGCTCCTGTATCGTGTACGGAGGCCAGAATGAACTTTGGTCACTCACATGGATGCCCTCTTTTTAGCAACTTTTGCTGAAGTTGTTTAAACTCCTGGACACTTGAGATATGTTATGTGGGTATTTGAAAGCTGCTGTTCTGTGTTCGTCTTTCTGAAGACGTAGATTTGTCTTGAACGGAGTGGATTCGCTGAACAGTTTAACTGTAAATGGCAGAAAATCAAGTTAAACATTATAACAATATAATGTGTTCTCCAGAAATGTTGCTAATATTATTGTAAATATTATATACACAATTTTACAATAAAAGTTTTGTTGAATCATTCAGTGTTTTTTGTGATTTAAAAAAAGGAGTTTTTCAGAAACAGAATTTCTTGTCAGAAAATCATTGATTATAGTGGATGTAATGAGATATCGTGTTCACAAGAATGGGACGGACGGATGGACGGACGGACGGACAGAAGGACAACCAGAGAACATAATGTCCCCGGCCTCTGCTATCGCTGGTGCGGAGGCATAAATAAACCATGTAGTTTTTAAACATTAAGGCATGTTACCATGTTCTAGTAGAATCCCAAATACAAGCATGATCCTAAAAAAAGTGGATAATATTGGACCTTTAAAAGGATAATTTAGACCATCTTTGCTGAACACTTGTTTTTTTGTTGTTTACAAGATAATTACTCATGCAGAATAAAGCACAAAATTGCATTCTTTGAGGGTGAAACAAAAGTAGATAAATGTTTGATTTTACTAAACTGAATTTTAGACTTTAATCATTGAAATATTATAACTATAACATTGGTTGTAGAGAGAAAGGGACTTGTGTGTACGTACGTCCAGTAAAATGTTTATGCCAACTATTTAAAATTAAACCAGAAACAGAAACATCTGTGATGTTAATGAAGCTGCAGATCATTTATTTTTCCAAGTTATACATTGTGATACTTACTGCCATGATGTACATGATGATGTACAATGTTTTTCAACTTAAAACTTTTTTTTAAAGGATATGTCATAGATCATAGACTTTCTGGTTAAAACTTGGAGACTTTTTAAAAAAAAAAAAAAACAAAACTTTTTTGTTTTATTTACACAAACCCAAACATATGACAGTAAACACCTAGGTTTTGTGTGCTTATTTGAAAACCATTAAATGCATCAAACATAAAATGCAATGGAACTGTTTTGCATAATAGATAACTACATAATTATTTTTATACTTTTTATAACACTTTATAGGTGACATACTTTTTTTGCAATTATTTGTTTTTATTGACAGATGCTCAAATTATAGTGCAATTAGTTCCAAAAATGTCAGATTTCCATTTGTGCATTTGAAATCATTTAATCTTGTCTTTTTTTCATTTAAATGTTTTAAATGCACTTGATCCCACCGATCCAATCCAAGATGCAAAGCCAAGTTTGTACTTGAGAATTTGTTAAAAAACAAAAAAAAAAACAAAAACGCGTGTGGCCCTTTTACTAAAAAACTACTTTTCCCGTGAGCCTGTGCGACATATGCCAGTGTGTAAGTCAAAGCGACTCTGTTTAGATGTGCAGTGTAGACTTGTGATTGTAGCGTCGAGCTGTACTGTACAGTTTGAATAGAATTCGCCGTAATATCATTAAATATTTACCGTATTATTGCAGTCCTCGCGTATCAACGTATCTGCAAAACCAAGCTGAAGTCGGTGGGTCTGAAATCATCATAGCTGCTAAAGTGAGCTTGTTTAGCTAACGTTATTAGCTCAGCTTAGCTTGAATCACAGTTACTCTCCAGTATTTGCTTTCAGTTTTCCTGAATGTTGTTTGGGTGATATCGCCATAGATAGCTAACTTGCAGGTCGGTAAGTTGCAGGGGGAAAGTACCCATTGTTTTTTCCAGGATGCTCCTCATCGTCCTGGTATGCAGCCTGTGTCTGGCTGCCACAGCGCAGGAGGACGACGACGACTGGATAGACCCTTACGACATGATCAACTACGATTCAAGCACCAAAACTATGAGGAAGCCTGCAGAGGTTGGGCGAGGTTACATGTAAACTCTTTATCAACATGCATTGGCTGAATGCCCTGAAAGTCCTGTAAATATTTCTGTTGTGACTGGTAATGTGTGTGTGTGTGTGTGTGTGTGTGTGTGTGTGTGTGTGCCTTGCAGCCAGCAAACTATGACAATGTGCCAACCAAGAGAAGAGAGTACAATCGGGACTCCAATCAGGTGGAGGTGACGCCGTGTAACACCCAAGTAATGGAGCTACAGAGACAGGTGTGTTGTTACAGGACTTCAGGGTATGTATGAGCTAGCTAAACTACCACATAGAAACAGATAATAACAGCAAAAACTGGCAAAGCCATTAAATAAACCTTTGAACCCTGAGCTAATTGGTGTGATTTCTCTCAGAAACATGGGGATAAAGGCAAAGGGCAACTTGGCAAGAAATGTTGCAGAAATTTCAAGATATTAGTAAATATAAAAATATTTTTTAAGGAAAGGGAGGGAAGAATATCTAGGGTAAATTTAAAAAAACAGTGATAAATTATATTCATAATTGTCATTATTACATGTTTAAAATTTTGTTACAGAATTGTATTTTTAAGCAGTTTTTCCAAGTCTTGTTTACCTTTTTTTAAAAAAAAAAAAAAAAAAACTAAAATAAAAAAAACATTTCATTTTCTTTTTCTTTAAAATTTTTTTTCTTTTTCTGATTTTCAGAAAAATTTTCTTGTACTTTTTTTTTTAATTATTTTTTTTTAGATAATTTTGGGATCATGGCTTCTTTTGTTGTACATTGCCTTCTTCCCATGATTTTTTAAAGATATCAAGCCAATTTGCTCAGGTATCAAAAGGTTAAAATTCATCACTGAAGATAGCTAAGATTGCTAATAAGACACACAATAGCCTACTTTACAAAAAAACTAGCCTAGTTTAATTTTGGTCTTAAGTTTAATTCTGAGTAGCATTAAAATGTCTTCAAACATCTTAAATCTGAACTTTCTTAATCTGTAGAATCTCTGATAATGATGATGAAATAATAATAATAATAAAAGCAGAAAAAAACCTCAATAATCCCTCCTTTTGTGTGGAGCTTGCCTCAAAATATTAGAGCATGAGGCTGTGTGAGACATCAGATACCCTTTTTCCAAAGCAATAATGTGAAATTTTGAAAACAAGCATCTTCTCTGCTGGTTGTCCTTTTTAGAGACACTGATGAGAAAACCTACCCTCTTAAAATCTGTTGAACTTCACAAATATTGTTCTTTGTTTTCATTCAGAATGAAGAACTAAGGAAGAAAATCACACTCCTCTCACAGCAGCCTACATGCAATCCAGTGTTCAAGCGATTCCTCACCAGACTGCGGAATGAAATAGAAAAAGTTGGTTTGGTACGTGCTATTTTTACATGTATCATGCTGTGTTGTGTGGCTCGGGTTACATCTTTACAAATCTTAAATGCATTTTACAGAGCTTTTCTTACAATAATCACATGGCTTACATTGACATTACCATTTTAACACTTTTCCTCTTTTCATCTTAGCCAAGTGACTCCACTGAAGTCTTATATGATGCCAAAATCCTGCTGTCCAAACAAACCATGACAGAGATCCAGAATCTTCTGGTTGGTGCAGACAGCTTTAGAACAGGAGCTCTGGACAAAATACTGGTGGATCTCAGACCACATGACTACGAGGCCTGGAAATGGCGTTTTGAAGACACCTTTGGCGTGGAGCTTGACACTCTATTAAAAGTAAGTACATTCATTCATCCGAAATCTTTGTTTATGGGTCTTTACAATACTGAGTTTCCTAAAGGCACACTCTTGTAGTCAGAGCTCTCTAAAATAGTCATTTTTGCTTGTGTTTCATGTGAGACACGAGAGTGTGTGTTGCAAACTTGAGTACCCTGTTGGTGTGTAGAGACGATGAACATCTGTAGCATCTTGTGCATACTGCATAGCTTTTTAAAAATCCACCTGAATTTCAAAATACCAAAAACCTCAAATGTAGTAACAGATCAAAGCAGATTTCTTAAACAAGAGCATTTCGCTGCTTCACTCTCAGTGTATGTTTGTGCTCTTAAGTATCTGGGTTAGTCTCCAGTGAAGTGATTTTTTTAAGATTACATAAAAGAGAAACCTGGGTTCCAAAAATCTTTGTCGGGATTGGAGAAACATGAGATAGATTTTTCCTGGAAAAAGGTAATTTCTTGGCTACGTGTGCCTGTAAATTGCCTGTAACATCTTCACTTGTATGCATGAGGAGGAAAAAGACTGCAGAGAAATTTTCACTATTATAGAAGATCAGCAAAATAAAAAGAGATCATTACATGCAGTAAAATCAACAAAAATGTCTGTGATATACGATTGTATTCAATGTGACATTTTCATGTGAGTTTTTCACTTATTAAAGTGAGCTTTCAAACAATAATAATACTAACGTCCTGTGAAGTGTTTTTACTCTGACGCCAGTGTATTTTTATTAACTCTACATACAGCAGCAGTGTGGTGAGATGTTAAGCATCTACTCTGCGCTGAGCACTGCAGGTTTAGTGGTTTTTTTCTGAGCGCAGAGTGTTGAAAAATGTTAAGCTCTGGGTAAACGTTGCTCATCAATGTCACATTTGGCCCAGACGTCCAATCACAGTGTAATAGGAGCAGGACAAATACACAAAGACCAACCATCACCTCCTACAGGTACGAGTTCTGAAGAACAACAATATTGGAGAAGAAATATGACACTTTAACCTTTGCACATAGTCCTTATCTCAGCAACTTGACGCAACCACAATATCTCAGAAAAAAAAACGAAACCCTGCGCCACCAAAGCACTTTCAAGCGTTCCCAGCTGGGCATTTTTAGAGGACTGCTGGTGTTAAAAAAGGAAAAAAAAAGAAAAATAGGGGGAAAATCGCTTTGGTGGACACAAAGTCTTACAATCCTACTGTCTAAATTGTTCCACATTTTTAAATGCTTTTGGTGTTTTTTGTGTTACAAGTGATTTTCCATCTCATATAACCAGTAAAGTTGCATTTTGTTTTTTTGTGTTCCAGTTGGGGCTGGGTGTTATGGTCATCGTGGTCATCATATGCACTCAGCTGTGGTCACAGGTGTCCTGGTTCATACAGTTCAGTCGCCTGTTTGGTGTCAGCTTCCTTGTCAGTATTCCCTGGAACTGGATCTATCTTTACAAGGTAAAGAAGAACTCTTCCAGCTCCTTTACTCTTGTTTAGCTGGCATTTAGTGCTTTTTTCCCAGACAGAGTTCATAACACCATTACATTTTTTCCTCAGATTGCCTTTGCTGAGCATCAACGCAAGCTAGCAAAAATGAACGATGCTGAATATGCAAAATGCACTGGATTGAAGAAATTTGACTGGAGTGATAATCTGAAAGGTGAGCCCATTAAAAGTGTGGATATAACATATTGTTGCCTTGTTATAATTTGATACATGTTTGGTTTGGTTTGTTTTGCTTTTACTTCGAACATGTAAAGAGAAGTGATACAAGAATGAAAATACAGCGAAATGAAAAATTATACAAAACAAGAAGCACACAAAAGATTGTCAAACACAGTTTACATAATTTGAAAATAGCCTCTTTAATGTTTCTGTCAGCACATCCAAAATCAAATGTGGAGGCACATGGTTTTCACTGCACAGAGATGAAGTGAAGAATATTATGATCTGATAATGTCCATGCTTCTTGTTAAACTCTCTGCTACTAACAGTGACACTATGACTTTGAAGAAAGGTGCCAGTTTCCACCAGACTTTATTTAACTATATTTAGTTGTTTTCTAATCTACCTCTATTTTGGTTGTGTTCTTGCAGAGTGGTTTAGAAGCACATTGACTCTTCAAGATGACCCTTGTAAGAAATACTATGAAAACCTTGACCCCTGGTTACTGGTACCTCCAACCAAGGTATGTCATTATGATGGCATGTACTGTGCCTTGTAAAATATGTTTTTTCATATGTAGTTGCATTACACCATGCAGTTTAAATGGATTTTTATTTGGATGCTCAAAATAGTCAAAACTGGTGAAGTGAAATATGAAAACCCTTCGACTTCTTTTAACAACTCTGGAAAGAAAACAAAAACTGAAAAATGGTGTGTTGATATTTTTCCCCGTCTGCTATTATATCCCCATATAGGATCTGTTGCTACCAATAAGTTAAGCAAAACCTACCTGTGCAATCTGAGTGCAGGGACACATGCCACATCTCTTTCCATCAGGAAAACACAGTGTGCTGAGTGCTACACTCTTGCAACTGCCAAGAGCGTGGAGGGAGGATGTACTTGCATTTCTATGTGCAAGAAAACCACCTCTACATTTCAGCCTACTCAACAGAAATCCCAAATGTGTAGCTGACCCTCTTGCAGATGTTGTTTTTTAAGTGCATTAAAATGTTGCCCGTTGGATAGACGTTATGCTCTGGGAAGCCTTGCACTAAAATAATTAATTTCTCCATATTTACCACATATTAATATTTACAGAAGAAAATACAGATATGTATCAGCTTTGATGACTTATTTTTTGTCACGACATGTGGTGCACTACTGCTGCTCTCTAAAGTTTAATGTTAATTGAATCAGGATGCAGCTGTTGCAGTGTGAAAAACAGGCGCATTGGAACGTCTGCACGTCGTGGAAGCTTTGCTCTCACATGTCTGAATTGACATCAATGTTTGCTCAGCTTGTTTTTTTTTAAACATAAGCTCTAGATGTCCAGTGACTAAAATTCCTCATGTAGTTCAGTTGTAATTCAATTTTATTTCTAAAGCCCAATATCACAAATTACAATTTGCCTCAGAGACAATTGATAAGGAAAAACTCCACCCAAAAAACCCTTTAACAGAAACATACGGTAGAAACCTCAGGAAGAGCGACTGAGGAGGGATCCCTCTCCTGGGATGGACAGATGTGCAATAGATGTCGTGTGTACAGAACAGATTAACATAAGAAAATTCCAGTAATCCAAATGATAAAAACAATCAAGATCTAAAAGGTGTATTTTAAAAATTTGGCCTAAAACTGGATAAAAAGTCAAGTAATGAAAGCTTCTAGCAGTCAACGCAAACAAGCAAGACCAGAGGGACAGGGACAGAGCTCTCTGTATGATAAGAAAGGAGTCGAAAAGGAGAATTGCTGCTGACCGGCATGGAGAAATACACTCCTGGTGTGAACAGCCAGGTGACTGGTGATGGGCCGCTGTGTGACAACAAACATATCAGGGTGCCTCTGCATCCAGTGTGATCCCAGCGTTAGTTCTGATCTCTGTTTGTTGTGGAAGTGACACACACAAAGTAACACATCCCTCTCTGCTTAGGCGTTCGCAGTTACCATCACAACCTTCATCACAGAGCCGCTGGAGCACATTGGAGAGGGGATCAGCAAGTTTCTTCGAGCCCTCCTCAAAGATCTGCCAATTACCCTGCAGATCCCAGTCCTCTTCACTATCGTGCTCGCCATTGTGGTAGGCACTCTTGATAAATTACACCGACACTCATGCATGTGAATAAAATCAAAGTGTCTATGCTGGTGTATTTATTTAACTCTCTTACAGGTATGCATGTATGGAAGTGTGCAAGCAGCCTTCCAGCATGGCATCACTGCACCTTTCCGCCGCCCTCGGAGAGATCCACCTCCTTCACAGCTGGAGCATCGGCGGCCTCGCCTCCAGGAGATCGAGGACATCGACCACTTAGCAGAAGGGGATGCACCACGACGCGCACTGAAGCACCAAGCTGATAACGCCAAATTACACAGGAACCAGGTTCATCGGAGGCGGCCCTACAGACCCAGAGAAGAGCCAGCAAAGGTGGCTGTGGAGACGCTACGCACTGCAGAGCCTCCCCAAAATGAGTACGAGACGGACGCTGCGCCGCCTGGGGAGGAGACGAATCTCTCTGCTGAGTCGGATTCAGAAAACCAGCAGGAGACACAAGAGGAGCTTGAAGGAGCAACTGCTGGTAGTGCTGCTGCTAACAGGACCCAAACAAAAACTAAACCCACTGAATCAGATTCCTCTCCAACAAAAACAAAACCTCTGAAAGTGAATAAAGAGCTTTCTCATGATGAACCAAGCAGAGACGGTGCCACACGCAGAGCTCAGCCAGCAGGAAGACGGCAGGTGAGTTCTTTTTAAAATACACCCAAACTAATTCTAATTCATCTTAATATCCAACTTCAGACATAAAGCAATGCTTCATAACTGTGATTTAACCTTTAAAGTACCCTGTTTGTTTTAATGCTTCAGCTTTTCACATGCACTAATGGGATGGTGAATATTCACATAAATTGGTAAATAAGAATTTTTAACTAGATATTTTTATGTTTCGTGCTTTTACTTTTGTGCATTTATGATAGCTTTTGAGCTCGTCTTGTGTTTGTGAAAGTTTTCAGCCAGTATTTGCTGCCATACCATACCTCTGAAGTTTGTTTCAGTTTTAAAGCTGGAGTGCGGGACTTTTACATCTAAACCAGAGTGTTACATTCAAACCCTTGCCTTGCCAGGGTAAGCTCTGTATTTCGCAGTTTACCAGAGTTATATCATTGTGTTTTTCTCTGACATTGAGTTTGTTAACAGTCTGAGATAAAGATTAAAATAAAGGAAAAAAGGGGGGCGGGGAGATTGATGACCTTATAAAAAGATGGACGTGTCCTACAGGTGTAGGGGCGTGAACTTGATAACACGGCTCCACTTCTCTATTGCAACTGCAACTCCAAGGCTCTAAAAGCATGGCATCTTTTTGCTTAGTTTTTGTAGTGGGAGGAAGTGGAGATACTAAATCCTGAGAAGCGTCCAAGAAAAGTTTTTGAAGTGGATGCTTTGGAAAAAAAAAAGAAACTTGGCCCTCAGAGGAACGTATATAATTTAAAAAAAACCCAAAAAAACATAAAGAGAGCGCTTCAGGGGGCAGGCGAGATGGGGTGAACGTCAACAGTACAGCGCAGCGTTTATGTAATTACTCTTACTGGCAGAGGGGGGAGACAAAAGTTCTGCACTCCAGCTTTTATAACAAATTAAGGTGCAGTGGATTTTGATTGGCATATATGACATCCAAAGTCTCATTTAATTCTTTGAATAAAATTAATTTTAACTGCCTAATTGTTCTTCGCTGTAACCAGAAATATTTTGCTTTTTTCCCCTTTTTCTATTCATGACTTTGATGTTGGTTATAAATGTAACATTTGGGGACAAATAACACTTAGATCTGTCAGCACTCCACTGCAAATGAGTGAATTTAGTCCATGAATATTTTTAGGGTTGGAGCAGCAACATAACATAACATAACATAACATAAACTTCAGTCAGTATAGACATTTTAGGGAGTGAAGTCATTGATAAGCTTAATTCCTTAATCAGTGTAATTACTTAATATACTGAGTTGACAACTTTTGGCTGATATTTTATTAGCTAAAATATATCTCTGAATTTCTTATACCTTGGTTTATGGATGTCTTTTTTTCTGCTACAGTACATTTGTATTTGACCATATAAGCATTTCTGTGTAATAAATCTCTGATGTAAACCTCCTCACTGCAGGACTTGCAGGCCTCAGCAGAAGATAGGACCTCCTCTGACTCACTGCCGTCTGTTGAAACTGTCGGAGTTCCTGTTCAGGAGACATCTCCAACATCAGTGGAGTAGGCCGCCTCTGCATCGTTCAAAGCAGGAGGATTAACGTCATTAGTGTTTGCTGGTTTTGGTTGGACCGTGGATGTTACACACATTGTTTCGATGTGCATGTACATCTCAAAGGTAACCCAGATGGGGAACACGTTCAGTGTTGCCAACTAACTTTGTCTTGTTGCCGTGGGGTCGGCTGAATGTGCCTTTCCCCGAGCAGAGTCAACACCACAGTTTGGTGAATCTACTCATTACTTCATGAGGATTTCGGCTTTGCTGTCTTTCCTTAGTTCCAAAAAACAAATCATTAAATGAACCCCACAGCAGCCAGACAAAAACCATTATCAGGGAAACAGGAATTGAATGCATTAAAAATAGCATTGTCTACTTGAAGGCATACTATGAAGGATTTTCTTAATAAACATATAGACTCACACAGTGACCCGATAGCAGCGTGTGGTGGGGTCTGTATCTGCAGAGAACCTGCCGTCTGCTTGTTATTTTCATGGTTTCCGCAAAATCTGGGAAACCTGGAAAAGACATGGAATTTCACAATCATGTTTTCCAGGCCTGAAAAAGTAATGCCACAATTATTACATTTTTTGAAAAAAAATCATGGCCATTTATTGTGTGTAATGATAATAATAATTACATTTTTGGGTGTACTTTTTCCTTTCAAATTTTTGGTGACTTTTAATGAAAATGTAAAAAAATTGTGAACCAAAAAAAACGAAGAACCAAATGATGGCGGCAACATCCCCCTGAAGTGTGATTTTGAATCGGTTCTGGCATTGTGGGACCAAAAGACGTAATGGACGTGATGTTTTTACACTCTCTTAACAATAACAATGGCATAAAATATCAGTCACAATCATTTACTTTCTTTGTTTCATAGCAGCTGATCTCTGCTCAGAGGACAAGGAGCTCCCGAATCTCGTTGTCTTCCCAATTTGCGGACGTTTACAGCCGCTGTCCCTCTTTGAATTTGCTGCAAACTTCTACTTTTTAAATATCTCACAGTGGATTGCACGCAAAACACAGCAACAAAACGTCACACCAATCCATTACTTGCTGGTGAAAATTGTGCATCATGTAGCAGATAAAGAGCCAGATATTTTCCTCAGGAGCTGGTGAAGATTAAAATAGAACTAAATGAAAAGTAAATATTAAACTTTAATTCATCAGGTTTCCAGGGAAATATCATCATATCATATACAGTATGTTGTGCAGTTTATTTTTGCTTTCTCCAAATGGAAAAATATGTATTTAATAATTTATATCACTGCTCATTTTCTAATTTAGTAGCCAGATGTTATTACAGGTGTGTGATCTTGAGAAGTAAAGTATGTTTCATATCAGGTGTTTCATTTCCACACTGTTACATTAATATGCAATTCTCAAAACAGGTTTTTTAATTACAGTGAATCTATTCAGTCTGCACTTACTCAGCTAAAATCAAACATCCTTCCGGCAGCAGACATCAGGAATATGTTTGGATTCATGCAGAATAAATTGTCCAATTTTCACAACACTCACCCATCAACCCTTTGAACACCAGGAAGACACAGCAGAGACACAGTGCTTTTAAGAAGGTTTTGATTTTTAATAAAACTGCATAACCTTTAAGAATATCCACAAATCTCATTCAAACATGAAAACTCTGTTAAACATACCAGTAAGATCATCGAAGACAATTTCAGTGTTCATTTGACACTGCATTCACAGCCGTTTGTGCGCACAAAGTCAGCAAGCAGTGTTGTCTGTGACCAGAATGAAAACTGCACTGGGAAGGGATAAGGAGATGGAAGGAAACCATAACCTCATTTGTAATTTTTAAGTTAGATTAGAAATGAATGTGCATGTAGAGTTTTTTGGCTCTGAGTTGGACAGCTTGTCATCCTTCCTTTGAGCGTCATGCTTGCTGTTTCAGATATTTTTATTTGACGCATGTGTGCAAAATGTATGCAGAATGGGGAACTCAGTTTTACACTATTGTGCAAAAAATGACATAAAAAAAAGAGAAAAGGAAGTGTAATAGTTGGTAAGCTTGAAGAGATTTATGTCAGATTTTTGCACATAAAATGCCACAGACATTGTTCAAGGGCAAAGTTACACCTTAACATTTAGTGTTGATATGTCACAGGCTGCATTTCTATTTCTACAGAATAACAATGTTAAAGTTTCAACCCACACTTTCTTTAGAGTTTCATGGCCCCAAACAGATGTTAACCAAAACCCGAGCTGAAGAGTGTTTTTGTTTGTTAAATATGACCTGGGAGTGGATTATGTCAGTATTGTAACTTGTGACCACAGCTGTAGCCATCAATGAGGACACTGAGCTCATTTCATTGGTATTTTCCTTGAGTTGTAGCATCCATTGGGGAGTTTACATGCTGAAAACTTAAAAAAAAAAAAAAAAAGCTTTACAGGCTGATTCCAATACTTGTTAGACTCCACATATTTAAACATAACAATATTTAAGCCAATGAAATAAAAGTGTTTCCTTGCCAGAATGTTATTCATAAAATGAGGGGAGACACTACAGGTGAATTTTTTTTTTCATGCATTGCTATGTGTCACACATATCCTTGCTGTGTATCCTAGCCTATATGCCTATCTTGAAACTAAATAATAAAAAGCTGATCACAAAAAAGAGAAAAAGTTTTTCCCTAACTACCTTTAGTGCCTCCCCTTAAAAAGAAAAGCCAAATAATAACAATTAGGAAACAAATAGAGACTACATATTTTTGTGTAAGGACAACATATTCTGTGGAAATTTATGTGATAGAGTCATTCTTTGGCAATCTCAACAACAACAACAACAATAATAGTAATAGTAACAACAACAACAACAACAACAACAACAACAACAATAATAATAATAATAATAATAATAATAATAATAATTATTATTATTATTATTATTATAACACTTTTTTTTCTCTATTTTTTGCCGACCTATTTCCATCCTTTCGGCGACCCCTGGCGGCTCCCCGGACCGTGCGTTGAGAACCTCTGCGCCGCCTGAAACTCATTTCCTGATTGGCTGACTGGAAGGTGCGTGGTGTCTCAGAAAACCCAGCCGCAGGGACTCCTCTGTGCTGAGTGTCTGTCTGTCAGCCTCCTAACAACATACTCGATTAACTGGTGTGTCCACGTGGATAATCAATCATGGAATTATTGGTTCGATATCTGGACAGGAGCAACTCAGTCAGGTAAGGTGTTTATTTAAATAACCAGTGTTCAAAACTAGCTGTACCGCATTTTTTCTACCTTTAAAAACTTGCTAAATAGTTTCAAAATATTTCTGAAATATAATGGTCAAACTGAAACATCGCTTTTAGTCGCCAAAATGCGCAGAAAGCCTTTTTTTTTTTTTTTTTTTTACATGGCCTAGATATTGTTGTCTTACCTTTAAAACAACAGCACCAGTTATTTTCTTCCTCCTAACACGACCTGATAGGTATTTACCATAAATAAATCCAGCTGAAAATAACTGAAAAATGTGCAATTCAACAACAACTGTAAAGATTAATTTCCCAAAATGTTAAAAAGGAGTTTTGTACTCAGTCAGGGAGAGTCTGAGTGCAACAAACTGTTGGGGAAATATAGAAAGTGCCCTCCCTGAGCTAACCTTGGACTTAAACCCAGGCAGCAGCATGAATGCAGGCAGTGTGCTCAGTACACGGAGTCCTTCCTGTTGAAGATGACCAATCTGGTGCACTGGGATAAAAAAAAAAACAGTATTGCTCAAGTAAAATATAATGAAATCACTGCTTTCACTTCTGTTTTTTTGCACTCTGAGTATCAGATTTTGGCCTGAGTCTTGCACGAGTTTACATTTTGTTGTATTTTTTTTGTTTCAGCTCTGTCACGACACAAGACATTATTAAAGAGGAGAACCTGAGAGATGACCTGAGGTATTACTTCATGAGCCCTTGTGAGAAGTACCGGACCCGGCGACAGTTACCCTGGAAACTTGTGGTGCAGATTCTGAAAATCATCATGATCACCACACAAGTATGTAGCTTACAGGGGGATTACTGTTGATAGGGAAAGAAGATCCACCCAGAAAATGCTTCCTGGAACTATAATCTGTCCAAGGCATGTAGTCGTGTGTACTAAAGAAGATAAGATTTCACTTTAATGACAGAAAGAAATTCTGAAATTTGTCTTGCATCCCTAGACGCCAACTTTTTTACATAAATGTAAAAACATAAAACAACATTTAACCAAACAAAAACACAAGTTTACTAAAAACACTACAGATCACATCAGACATTATGAAAAGTGGATGCAGTGCAACATACAGATCATTCTTTTTACATTCAGTGTTTGACCCAGGTACTGTGAATGAATTAATGTTGATATTTGTGTTGACACATTTTGACAACATGGGGAGACAAACGGGGTCTTATATAACCTCTGTGTTATTTTGAAAGGGCAGATGATGAAATAAGTGAACTCCACCCGTATGTCTGAACCTTGCTCCTCTTGCTGTTTGTGATGTGGACAATGAAGGAATCTGTAGTTATTTGTTCTTGTTGCACAAGAAAATCCTTTTTGTTTTGTTTTAGTATTGGGAAAAGTTTAAAAAAAATCAAACAGAAATATTACACTACAACTATTGTTGATATTTTACTTGAGAAGTAAAATGACTACTTTAAAAGTTATAGCTACATGTAACGAAAACATTTCAATCTAGAAAGTCTGTTGTTGTGTGTAATCTTTAAAATGCCAGTCCAAATCAGTGTTGTAAGTTGAGAAATTCAGATCAGATGATAAGTTAAAATGTGTTTTAATAAAAAATAATATTTAAAAAATTATCTTGAAAATACATAAATTATATCGGCAATGATATAACTCTGCCCCTTGGCCGTGGAGCAGGTTCAGCTGTACCCTTTGACCTCCCCTAATGGCGGGCTTGGCGTCAGACTCCAGCCTTCTTTTCCGTACCGGGGGGCATCCCACCTGACATCTACTGTATATAATGCACTGATCATGAATAAGGACATCACACAACCCCACTTCAAAAAATCTCTTTAAGTGAAATAATAAAAAAAAGTTACTGTTTTAGCTCTGAAAATAGTCCAAAAAGTATAATACTATATGGAAATATATGTACTTAGTTACCTTCAGTGAGCATCTGCATGAAATGTTTACTTTCTCCTTGTTGTTTCCTCCGTAGCTCATCCTGTTCGGCCTCAACAACCAGCTGGTGGTGTCCTATAAGGAGGAGAACACGATGGCCCTCAAAAACCTTTTCCTGAAGGACTACAGCGGGGTGGATGAGGACGATTACAGTGTTGCTGTCTACACCCAACAAAGTGTCTACGACAGTCTGTTTCATGTGCTGGATCAGGCAAGTTCAACCCCCTCACCTTACACTCCCACACCCGCTGCTTTTCTTATGTGATTGAAAATGAAATGTTTGTAATGTGGCGTTCATGTCATGTGGGCTGGATAGAAGAGATGATAGAAATTTGCATATGGACAGCTGATGATGCTGATGCACTGACATTTGGCAAAAGATCCAACAAGCTTTGGTTCATTTGTTTTATATATGTTACAACCATTATATTCTATGTATGCGACAAAAATAATCATATGTTTATAACAATAGTGGAAGTATGACTAAAATAATAGCAGTAGTAGTCTGCATCAGTGCAACTACAAACCTGTGGTTTTAGGCACAGCTGCGATCCGAGAAATCAACGAGAGAAGGGAGCACAAATGTTTTTTTCTTTATTTCTTTATGCTATTTATCTGACATCGACAGGGCATATTAGTAACGTTTCTGGAAATATGCCAGAGTTAGCCAAAAAAGCAAATTTTTTATCTTTTGTATCGGCGGCCTCACGATACAATTTTATTTTGGTTTAAACTTTTTGCGATGTTTTGAGTATTGCGATAAAATGAAATGTAATATCTTGCGGGTTTTTTTTCAACTTAAACCTCTTTTTATTTGGTTTTACAGGATTATATGTTGTATAAAAAAGGAAAAAAGAAATACAATCAAAAGTAAAAGTGTAAAAGTGTGTCAACGGGGAATAAAGACGTGTTTTTATTTAGAATCAGGTACCAGCCCTGCCAGACCCAGAACAATAACACACATACATAGTGAGTATATTTAGTAATACTTAAAGTTTGTACCTCTTCTCATGTAAACAACTGGGGACAAAACAAAACAAACAAAAAATATCTGGTGTGTCACCTCACATCCCGTCATAAGATCAACTTTTTGGTCTATTTGCCTCACCTAAATCATTTCACATTTCGCATCACAGAGCGCCACATGAAGTCTTTCCTGTCTGTGGCTATCAAACTGTTCAACTTCTCCTTCAGACTGTCTGACACTCATTAAAATTCCATGATTTATTCATTTCATGTCAGATGTGCAATAGGGTTTTTAGGTGCCATTTCTTTATATCACTATCTTAACTGCAATAGTTGGTGCTATGTTTAAAATGATACACATACTGCATTGTATATATTCTCATTGTTCCTCTTACTCATTTATATATCTGTACATTGTAGCATCACACACATATTTTGAATTTCTAACTTCACACACTAGTTTTATATATTGCATTGTAGCATAAGGCACAAAGATTTATATTTTACACACTTTTGTACACACTTAGCACATTATATATATTTATAATTTGTTATTTGTTATATATTTATTGTTTGTTAATTGTTTTTTGTTATTATGATATTTTATATTTTATATTTTTACATACTTTGTTCTGGTACTTATTTCTACTCTCTATAGTTCTCTATGCTTGGCATCAGAGTGATTGCTGATTCTAATTATTCACTTATATTTTATTACATATTTGAGTGGGCTTTGTATTTCTCTGCAATATTCTGTAAATCACCCTGATACAGTTTGTTTTACCTGTGGCTTCTGATGTTTACAGTATAGCCAGCTGGGTCGGCTCTCCGTGGGTCCCATCAGTTACGCTGAAGATAAAGATAAAAAGCTGCTTCCGCTCAAAATCTGTAAAGAGTATTACAAGAGAGGCAGCGTGGAGTCGTCAGAAGAGGCATACGACATAGACGCCCAGCTAGAGGAAGGTGAGAAGCAGTATTTACTCTTGTTTTTTAAATAAACACAATTTAGTTCTTATTCTGCTCTAAATAGTTCTCCCAACATTAAAATACCTTTGTAATGTTAGTTTCTCATGTATTATGTCACGGTGCATGATTATTGTTTGATTGCCTGTTGAAAAGGAATATTTCATGCATAAAACAACCAAAAAAGTTTATTCTAGACACACAGTGCATTCAACAGATTGAGGTTAGCTTTATAATGGTAGAACCTGATTTACTAAATCACCAATATTATGAGAAACAACATACAAGATCTCAGTGGCGGTGTTCATTTTCTCTGTTCATCTCTCAGTTTGTATTTCACATGATCCAAAGACTGTAAACCAGTGGAGAACCCAGAATTCATCCTTTTTTGATCTGGACTTTTACAGGTACACAGCTCACAGTAATGTTCTGTATATGGCTGCAGCCAACACTCATCATTCACTTTTTTCTTCTAATGTACATTTAAAAATCCACTGTTTTGCTTTCAGGCTAGTTGACATCAAAATAACCTTCCAGCTGAAAGGAATCAACCTGCAGACGGTGCGTTCGCGGGAGTTACCTGACTGCTATTTGTTCAACGTTACGGTATGGTTCTGACATTTTTTCAGTAATTTCTGAATGAAATGAAAAGCACATAAACTGGTGAAATCCTGGCGAACATTTTGATACTTTCCATCACTGAGAGGTGTGTTGACAACTTTCCAGTTTCATCTTTTAAGCTTATTGCTGACACAGCATTTGAAGTACTTATCTTATCTAATTGTTTTATTAATCTGCTTTCCCTGGTCTTGTCCCCTAGATAACATTTGACAACCAGTGTCACAGTGGAAAGGTGAAAATCTTCCTGGATACAGACACTCAGAGCTATGCATGTCGAGACTGGAAGATATCTGGGACAGGTAAGTTGTAGCTGTTTAACCTCATGGACAAGAGTGCAGACACTGTGTATCATTCATATTTCTAATATTCACATATGCATATTAATTGGGGCTGCACAATATGAGGAAATATGTGATATGCAATAACAGTATTAGATATTATGATAATTATATTACTTGCTTTTAATAAAGCAGATATTCAATTATTGTCAGGTGTTTAGTCAGACTTGCACAGCACCTTTGTTTGTGCCACGCTGTTTCTACTGTATCCAAAATATTGCCAGGTGCTTTTTTTTTAAGGCACCAGTTCCTCTGTGACATTTGCACTTTCTTCAACCGTGCAGAGCAGTACGGCAGCACAAGTCTAAAGAAGTATTTTGTGATCTCAGTTTCTTTAGCCTCTGTGTTCACTGTGCAGGAAGCAGTATGGTGCCCACTTCTTGTTCACAAACAGGACATTAAAATATGTTTCTGAAACATTTTAGATATGAAATTTGTGGTGCAGTAATATATTCTTGATTTTTTTGTTCGATCAGCATTGCCTAGATTTACTGTTTGATTGCATTTCGGCCAGCGAAACTCCACCAAATGATGTAAAATACATCACTTGAAAGAAATTTTCTGTTGGGGGAGGGAAAATTCATACATTCTAACTATATTCATAGTGCAATATTGCTATCTTTTGCTTTGATAAAAAACACAATATATTGTGCAGCCCTCGTGTTAATGTTATAAAGTTTAAAGGAAGAACCACACAGTGGTATGTGATAGGTGGCCTGCAAATTTTTCTATGTGATTATCTACAATTAATTTTTTTATATGATGATGTTCAATTCTATCTCCAACGTATGTATTTTTCTGAAAACAGAAACTATTGGCCCAAAAAATGTAAATGCCTTTTACTGTTGACCGTTATTGAGGCGTTTTCCTGGAGTTATCAGTAGGAGTGTGAGGGAGCTCTGTAAAAGATAAACACACACACACACACACTGTCTCTGTTTCAGCTCAGAAGAACACACACTATCTGCTGGTGTTTGACGGCTTCGTCATTCTTGTTTGCCTCACCTCGGCTGTGCTGTGCACCCGCTCCATCGTGCTAGCTGTCAGGTTACTCCAGGTCAGCTGTTCTTTGTCAGATACAACAATTATTTGTATTTTTTCTCTCTGGTTCTCCCTCTGTCAGTCTTTCTTGTTTCTAGTCTGTAGTTCTTTATTTAGCTTCTGTTGCTCAGAACGTTTCAGTCTTTTATCAACTTACTCTCCCAAAACCAGATATCACAGTAAGCACAAAACATTCAAATTATTCTGATATCTAAAATACCATTTATATCACATGTAGACATATGGATGAATTCATCTTGCATTTGCAACACAGTCTGCTGACATTTTGTTGCTGGCATGATAATGTCTTTCTCAAATTTACATTGAGTCATCAGTGATAATTGTAACACTCTCTTTCCTATAAGAGACTGAATTTACATTTTTGTACTTTCAGAGATTCTCCAGATTCTTTTACGAGAACTACAATCGTAAAGTGTGCGAGGATGACCAGGGCGAGTTTCTAAACGGCTGGTATGTGCTCGTCATTGTCAGTGACCTCATGGCGATAGTTGGATCCATATTGAAGATGGAAATACAAGCAAAGGTAAACTGAATCATGCACTTCTGTCTTAGAGATGCTTTCTGTATATGGCCAAAATGGACTTTTTAAAAAAAAAACAAACTTCTAGTTATTATTAGATTCACCACATGTCATTTGGCAAAGAAATACAAAAGTAGAGCCATGAATGTATGTGTTTAAGAAAGTTTCAAAATAACTTATTTCTTTCCGTGCTTTTAAAATAAAGCTTATCAGATCGGGCATAAAAATGAAATAATTAAAGCATCATAATGATGTGGAGCAAAGTGCAGGGCATCACCTTTGATTTTTACATCCTGTGGTTTATGCAGCAATTATAAAATAAAATTCTGGGAGTGTCTCGGTGTCTGCTGGACTTTGGAGGGAATAAATGTCAGTGTGGACACTCTAAAGATCTGACCTATTTTTTTTAACCTGACTACTTGTCCTGTTCATAACCACAATGTTGAGTGTTTACGCAAAGCTTCACAGAAGTAGAAATAAGCTTTTCATTTATTCACACTCCACTCCACACTTTAGTGTGCTCTTAAGGATCACTCTGTCTGGAAATGTGCGTCATTAATGTTACTAATTCCACCTGCTCTTTTCCTGCTGTATAAGTGCAGTATGTAACTCTGGAGAGAGTAACTCTAACTCTAACTCAAGTATTGTCTGTATTTGATATAATAATAATAATAATAATAATAATAATAATAATAATAATAATAATAATAATAATAATAATAATAATGTTTAAAATTATTTATATGGCATGAAATTGTTGTCGATGAAACTAGTGTAGACTTAGGATAAAATAAAGTAATACAAGAGGCAGAATGCAAAATGTCAATACAAATTAATATAAACAAATGGATCAAAAACAACAAAAGCAATAAAAGCAGTAAAATAAATACAAATAAAAGGAAATAAAATAAATAAAACATACTGTAAATAAAATAGGTAAAATTAATAAAAAATAAATAAAGTTGACATTACATTAAAACATGTCTATAAAAACTGGTTTTAAGAAGTGATACGGTCATCTTTTGATTTAACATTGAACAGAGGAAGGTCCGCACGCTTCAGCTTCCTTTACAGGTTTTTTTAATGAGATACTCACAAAACTAAAGGGAGCTGAAGTGTGCGGACCTTACTCTGTTCAATGTTTGGACTTTAATGTGGTTCCAGCACCTTCTTCAGTGTTTTTATGGATGTGCACATTCTTGCCAAAAGGGCACTATCTGAGGATCTAAGGCTGCGAACTGGCTCATATGGGATCAAAATTTCTGTTATGTGTCTTATGTACTATGTAGCTCCACTCAGATGAGCTTTAAAAGTGATAAGTGAAATCTTAAAATCAGCTCTATACCAAGCAGGGAGCCAGTGGGGAGAAGCCAGGATTGGGTTGATGTGATGTCGCCTTATAAAACCAGTGAGAACAAAAACAGAACAATCAACTGTCTTTCTCCAGTATTGAATACCTGTACCTTCACAATATCTGCCATTTTTGGATCTCTTGTAACTTCTCAAATAAAAGCAAAATCACAAAGTCCTTTATTCTTGCCCGTCAGCTTAAACTCTCTAGCACGAAAAACTAAAAATATTCTAAAAAGAATCTGACTGGGGTTTTACTGTATTTTGACCAGCTTCCTTCCAAACTCTTGTAAATGTTTCGTGCAAAATGTCCTTAGTGAGATATTTTTTACCTGAGAACTAAAAAGCAACATGTCACATTATGTCATACCTTAGTCACACATTTACAGGATGTTATAGTTCCTAATTGTACTTTAAACCCTAATAAAATAATCTACACAGATCAGGGTCCCAAATTATACTGGTCTGCTGCAATAAAGTATTTGGTTGTGTAGCTTTAAATTGCGTAACTCATCCTGACTCTGTGTTAACCTGTTAGGTGCAAGAGAGGCTAAATATTAGCTAACTGTACTGTGATTTAATGAGGCCTGATTTCTCAGTAAGACTACAAGCAAACAATTAGTGCTCTTCCTGATTCTGTTTCCCTTTCCTGTAGAGTCTGACCAGTTATGATGTGTGCAGTATCTTCCTGGGAACGTCGACATTACTGGTGTGGGTCGGCGTCATCAGGTACCTGGGATACTTCCAGAAATACAATGTGAGTCTTTCATTTGTCTTTTTCAACCTCTGTAATCACATTCTTTCATGATATGTCTAACAAGGACTTGTTGAATGAATGTCTCCGTACTTTCTGTGCATCTAGGTGTTAATTTTAACGATGAAAGCAGCCTTCCCCAAGGTCCTGCGTTTCTGCTGCTGTGCCGGCATGATCTACCTCGGCTACACCTTCTGTGGGTGGATCGTATTGGGGCCATACCATGAGAAGGTAACTCTCTTAGCTGGTTTGAGGAGAGCAGAGGATGTGAAAGGTCACAGATTAGAGAAGTGAGTTTATGGTGGGGCAGATGCTGGTTTGAATCTCTTCGCTACTCGGCTATTATTGTCACGTTTGTGAGAAATTAGAGGAACCATGAAGGCTGTATCTAGTTACTCCACCTCTTCCTGCTAAACTGCTGAGGCTACAAGAATGAAGTTGCATACAGAGTTCCCAAACATGTATGTTTGCAAATCTTGAAATTGGCTGAAACAGCAATCTGTGATTGAACACAATCTGTGCAGACTGACTCCAGTGAGTATTCATGGTAACTACGCTGATTTCTTTAGGTTAACTGGGAAATGATGGATTTATAAAACATATTCTCTTAATTATAAAAAAAATGTTAATTAATGTGCATCACTATAAATGAACACGGTTTTCTGTACCACATTTACCCTATTTGAAGGTTTAGTGTGTAGGATTTAGAGGCATCTAGCATAGGGGTTGACAGATTATTGGCCTGGCTGAATATTGGGTTGATATTTGGCACTTTGCTGATTGTCTGTATTGGAATTTTATTTTAATGATCGTCGATAAAATTAATTGATTAAAAAGTGCAAAGAAAGTGTCAGCATGAGAGGAACTTTTACTTTGTAAATCCTCAGGAAGCTATTTTTATTTGATCATTTTTATTTAAATTTTTGCTTGACTTTATAAAAAAAAGTTTCTGAGAAAGGCCTTCAAACAAAGTTTTGTGTTGTAGTTTGTTGTATTCCAAATTATAAATATTGACAGAAGAGTTTCATTTTTATTGTAAATGCATATGGTTTCAAATATTGGTTACTGGTCTCATTAACTACTAATAATTAGTATCGGCCCTGAAAAACAAATATTGGCCGACCCCTAATCTAGCAGTGAGCTTGTTCAACCATTAGTATCTATCTGCAGAGCAATGATGGATCTTTCCCCTTATGTCTGTGGTGCAGGAAAGATGGCACGGCCACAAAGGACTGACTCTCACTTGGGCTTACTCTTTATTATAATATAAAGATCTGCAGCACACAGTCTTCATCAACAGTGTTTTAGACAACTGCAAGCACTCAGGTCTGTGTAACAGAGAGTAGAAGGATTGCTGTCAGAAATTGTATCAAACATTATGGTTGGGACCGAGCCAGCAACCACATTCAATATCAAGTGAAACTTATAGATAAAGTTACTACTTCTGCAAGTAAGTGTCTGTAACTTTCAGATTAAATTCTAGTAGTGTTTATAGTCAAAATGCATGTGACAGATAAGAACAACTTAAAAGCTCTTAATATTGAAATAGCGATTGCATTGTAGCTTGCACACACCCACCTCAGGTGCAGAGAAGGAAGCCTGACTGTGCAGTTGCGCTATTAACCCACCAGGTGGCAACAGATCTGCACACATAAAGGACATGCCCATCACTTTAAAAAAAATCATAATGAGGTTATTTCTAACTCTGTTGCATCTGCAGAGGTGAAACTTTTGTTTGCTAAGTGCGCTTGAAAACTGCAGTAGGCAATGTTTGTCTGTCCTGAGCTACTGTAAAAACACATGGCAAACTGCGTGAAAGAGGACCTGCTCCATATGTGAAGACAAACACCTCTTTCAAAGGTAAAGAAAACACATTGATTCTTAGTTTGAGGTGATATTAAACTGATAAAAACATAGTTATGAATGTTATATTTCAGCCAACAGATGCCCCTAAATCCTACATACTGGAGCTTAAAAAGAAAGAATGCAGATTATTATTTGCTTTGATTCAGGTTTTCTCAAAATTGTTTCACAAAAGTGCAACTTTATCAGACTTTCGCTCATGGTTATTTATTTATTTTGAACTGCTCTGATATCAGTATGTCCTGCAAATTGAGGAAACTCCAAAAATGGCTTCCTTTGCCCAGCATCTACTTGTATTTTTTTAAAGACACTGAATAAACCACCACTAGGTATCAGTATAGGTCTTGTCAATAAAACCTCCAGCTTCACCGAGCGCAGCTTTCTGCCTTTACAACTAAATTCTGAAAATCTCAAACTGAGACACAGGATCTTTTCACACTAATATTTATTTCCCCTTATGAGACAGAGGACAGAGAGAGGTGATCGGGAATAAGGGGACAGACATGGGGTGCCCCATATACAAAAGGCCTTTAACTACATGCCATCCCCTTTCTCTTCCCCTTTCTCACTTAATATTCTGTCCTACCTAATAAAGGCAAAAGCCAAAAAAGAAAAACATATTCACAACAAAAAAATATTAAAATAAAATAAGCTAAATAAATAAATAAATAAAAAAGAGAATAATTTTAAGGTTGTTTTTGTGGCTTCTAAAATGAAAAGTCAGCAGATATTTTAACTGTAATCAGGGGACATTTGTATACAAGGAAGACCCACAGCCTCAACTCATTTAGACAGTCGCATTAACTGGGATAACCTCGAAGTGCAAGTGCCATCAGGGAAAATATGTGTGTGTTTAGCGGTCCTCGCCCGTTAAGATAAATTATTTACGGAAGTCTGAGCAGCGGTGGGCGTCTAAACAAGGCAGCACTCGTGCTGTAGGAGATACAGATGTGAGATAGAGTGAGATCAGCTGCAGGAGGCTGAATGATGTCTCACTGACCAAATGTAGTTGTTGATAATCTTAAAGTGAAGAGGAGTTACTACTGTAAATAAGTTGTGGGCTTAGATCACCTGCTCGCGAATCATATCCAATAATGAAGCTTTTTAAATAATTTTTTACAGCTTTTAATTTGTAAATAACAGCGATTGTTACATAAATGGTGCACAGGATTACTTGCTAAGTGCTCTTATTCTTCCATATCCATATGAGAAAAGTTTGCATAGCATTACTCTCCCATTAATCACAGTTTCAGTCGAAGTGAAAGTGACTGTGCTGTTATGCCTGCAGTGGAACTAAAACAGGTTTCAGCTCCCTGTTTGCCCAACGTTACAGTCAACTGAGACTTGGTCACGATATTTACATTGCGGTGGCTGGGGCAGTCCCCTGTCGTGTGTCGTCAGCCCCTCCAGGATCCTCTGTGTATTTACTGAAGGAATAAACAGAGGATGTTCTAGGACTTGCCATCCCACACGTCTTCAAGTGCTGGGATCCATACTGTTGCAGTGGGATGTTGTATTTAGATGCTATCACATTCTGGGGAACTTCTTTCATAACGTTCATGTCTGACTTTCAAGGCTGTCCCTTTTAGCCGTCTGTCTCTTTGTTTGCCTTTGGGTCTTCATCGGTCAACCTTTATTAACCATCATGCTTCTGTCAGTCTTCTGCACCCACTCCTTCTTTGTTACTCTGTGTTTGTTTGTACCACCGTTTTTGAAAAATGTACAGCATATACACACAATATAGTTTTTCAGCTTGTTTTTTTTGATACACTTCAGAGTACTTTTGCATCTTCTTGTGGTTTTCTGGTTCCCAACCTTTTTCACTTGTTACTACAACCCAAATTCCAAAAAAAAGAAACTGGGAACCTGTGTAATATATATATATATATATATATATATATATATATATATATATATATATATATATATATATATATATATAGATATATATATATATATAGATATATAGATATAAAGAATACAGTATTTTGCAAATCATTTTTTAATCTTTATTCAGGTAAATGCACTACAAAGATAAGATATTTAATGTTTCAGCTGATAAGCTTTACTTTTTTTTTTAAAAGAATTTGATGCCTGCATGTCAAAAAGGTTTGGCATGTTTACTGTGTGTTACATTACCATTTCTTAAAATGACATTTAGTAAGCGTTTAAGAACTGAACAAACTAATTGTTAAAGTTTAAAGTGAAATTTCTCTATTGACATTTACAAGCAGGTCCCCCAAAATTTTCAAAAGTTAACGACTATCTTTGTTGAAGGATGGACCAAAGTTTCATCTTAACACAGTGACAGACGAGTTTCTTCACACAAGAAGTATTTTAAAGCCGACGCTACAAACATAAGCTTCTACGAGTATTGAATAAAGTTCAGGTAGCATGTTCAGTACTTATTCTTGTGTTGTTCCACTTTATTGCATTACATTTTTATGAATTGAAATGTTCTGAGAAAAAAAGTGTAGCAGTAATATTTTTCTGTCTTGCTATCGTGTTCATTTCAAAACTTGTTAACTGTTTCTAATATTCATCAAATCTAACGTCCTCTCTTCCATGTCTCTAGTTTGAGGGCCTGAGTCTTGTAGCAGAGTGCCTGTTCTCCCTGTTGAATGGGGACGACATGTTCACCACCTTCGCCCAGCTGAAGGACAAAAACACTTTGGTGTGGCTCTTCAGTCGGGCCTACCTCTACTCCTTCATCTCCCTGTTCATCTACATGGTGCTGTCGCTCTTCATCGCCCTCATCACCGACGCCTACGAGACCATCAAGGTACTACTGCTTTGGTTCGGTTTTAGTAAGCTGAAATCTGTACCACTTTATAGATATGACTTAAAGCATATGAAAGGGAGTTCAGTATCAGGAAATCCATGAGAAATATTTCACACTATTCCTGTTACAATTAATTAATTGATTGATTAGTTGCATGACAATTTCTAAACCCTCCCATGTGTCAAATGTGTTATAGAATAGAATAAAATATCTTTACTGTCATTGTACACGTACAACGAAATTGGATGCAATTCTCATCAAGTGCAAAAAACATTAAAGGGCAAGCTTGATGAATAAATGAATAAGAATTACTAACTAACTAAAACTAAAACTATAATAAAAATAAAGTACAAAATGTAGTTCACCCTCAGGGTGAAGAGTACGGGGCTCAGAGCGCAGCCTTGTGGGGAGCCAGTGTTGAGGCTGAGAGCCGAGGAGATGTGGGGGCCTACTCTCACCCTCTGAGAGCGATCAGTCAGGATGTCCTGTGTTGGTACATGACTACAGAGGGCTCTCTTTATTTTGATTGTTCCATGTTATCCTGATCAATAATTCTCAATTGGTCCAGCCACTGGATCCAGATTTTTCCTTTGTTATTAGTTCAAAGTCTGCACATAAGAGAAATTACAAAATATTTAATTTTATTTGACAAAATGTAAATAAATCATAGGCATAAAAAACACTGAAATAAAACATAGTGCAATAATGAAGTGCATTTAGTTAAAACCAGTGGCTTTTCTATGATTTGAGAACACTGGGGGCTTAGCCCAAACCTCTGTAGGAAAGAAATCATGCTTTTTTTTTTTTTTTTTTACTAAAATGATTTCCCTTCAAAATAAAGGATATTTTTAAAATAAACTTTTGGCATTTTTTTCCTGTACATTTTTTGTCTTTATTTTATTTTTTTTTTTTCAATTTTCACAGCTATTTTATTTTTCTCTAGAAATTGTTGGTGATTTTTAAGAAAACATGCCAACCAAAATTTTAAAAAAGCCAAAAGACAGCATTTATCACAGCAAGAAACAGTAAAAAACAGAAAATATTGTTGGATTGTAAAATTTCCAATGGGCACCAAAAAATTGCTTATTATTTTTTCCAGACCACTGCAAAGGCACAGCATGTTAGAAGGCCAAGTAAAAAAAAATCCCTCACTCACTCTACTGCACTGCAAAATAAAAGCTATATGCTGGAAATTCACTTTACCTCAAAATAAAAGGTATTTTTCACAAACTTGCAGTCCATTCAAAATGGACTTTTGACCCATTTTTGGACCGCGAATCACTAGTTGGGAACCCTGGTCTAGATTTTTCCTCATTATCTGGTATGGAATTAAAATAAGCCTCGAAAGTTTGAAAAAAGGTGTTGCTATGCAATTTTGAACGTGTTTTGAATTACATGTTTGCATTTCTTTGTTTTCAACTACAGAGCTTCCAAAAGGATGGATTCCCGCTGACGGACCTGCAGAAGTTCCTCAGAGAGCAGAAAGATTTTCCTGTTGTAGAGGAGAGCAGTCAGACAGACGTTCACGTCACACACTCTATGTTGTGCTGCTGCCAACGGTATGATCGTGTTTTCAGTCATGTTATGATGCTTTGATAATATTTAATATGTACTCACACACCCTAGTGCACACACACATCACACCTGGACGCTCCGCTGAACAAACATGACTTCCCATCAATGAAACATGAGCGGTGTTATTGTTTGAACGCCTTGCTCAAACTCTTTTTCCTGTGCTTGTTGTGTCACAGTTTATTTAGGATTCAAACAACCTGCTCAGTAATTTCTTCTTTTGGGGTTTCATCTTGTTACTCCACAGAATTGTTTGTAGGCTACGGGAATTTTTCCTTTTTTTGATCAGTTTTACAGCTTTAGGAAACGGCGTCTCCATTGTTGTTAGAATTTGCTCTGATATACTTCAACCGAGTGGTTTGATCAAGATTTTTAATTTTTTCTTTTTTTGAGTAGGCACTCTAATTATCCTGTTAAAAGTTGAATATGTGACATTCAGAGCGTTAAAATAGCCTTTCTTGGGGCACCTGGTGGCTCAGTGGGTAGAGCGGGCGCCCCTTGTGTAGAGGCTGTGTCCTTGTCGCAGCGCCTGCTGGTTCAATTCCAGCCTCAGCCCTTTGCTGCATGTCACCCCCTCTCTATCTCCCCCTTTCACACTTGTACTGTCCTATCAATTAAAGGCAAAAACGCCCCCAAAGATATCTTTAAAAAATATATAATTTCTGTGTTCTGAGCAGGAGATGAAGTCACACTGACCCTGTGTGTGCCGTAATCTGAGCTTCTCTGTGGTTTGCTGTGGTATGCTGGTCCGGCAGCATGTGCATGTTGGTACATGTGTGGATCCCACTGGCTAGCTCAGCACAGTCACTTTGCACTGCGCTCATACAGAGGTTACCACTAATATTGGGACAACTTTGATGCAGAAGCGTGGTGCCATTTTGTATCCAACGCATTGCGTCCATGTGTTGCGTCTAACGTCTATCGCACTGCCTGGCGTGAACTTGCATGTGAACACACCATAACATCCACACTCAGGTTCCTCCCTGTTTAACACAGTTAGCTTTGTCAGTGCTGTTGCTGTTTAGCGCTGTTTATGGAGTTAGTACTGTTACCTGCTTGCTGCCTGCTTAGCCACCATGTTGAGAACCATATGCAGACAACTTGTTTGCTCTAAATTTTGCATAGAGCTCCTTTAAGTTTTAGAGCTTTTCTTTTTTCTGCTGTTGCTGGAAATGTTCTGCACATCTGTCTTTCTCATTGTTGGATTTTGATAGGAAGGATGTAGGGCTGCCACTAATAATTGTTATTATTTTTATCCTTGTTTAATCTGCCGATTATTTTCTCAGTTGATTATTTTGTCTTTAGAACTTTAGATACAAATGTTCTTCACAGTTCCCAAAGTCCAAAACCAAAATATTTTCACGTTACAGTGATGTAAAATAGAGAAAACCAACAAATTCACATAGTTTGAGAAACCATCAGTTGTTTCTATATGTCCTTGAAAATGTATCTATTATTATTGCATATTCAATTTAATCAGATAAAAGTATCATTTAGATTGAAAAAAATCTCTTTTTTCAAGAGCAACCTAGCAAAGAAGGCAGCATAAACATTTTTCAAACAACAAACACAAACAGAGAATAAAACTGCCACACACCACAAATGACTCAGCATCCAGTTAAAATGCAATTAAAAAAAAAAAGTTGTGATAAATTAACAGGTACAGTTTCAGTGACAAATTTACCAACAGTGCTATTTTTCTGATCTTGATTTACTTAAACAATTCATTTATTTTCAAAATAGTTACTGCTTAATTTTCTGTCAATCTGATTAATCAACCTATCACTGAAGCGCTAGAAATATGTAGAGAAGCAAAACTGTGTTACATTACTCTTGTCCCTATTTAGCGAAATGGCTCAAACATTTCTGAGTAGAAAGCTAAGTTTGCTTTGCTTATACCTTGTTGCTACAGCAAGACATCACATTTGTCTATACGTCCCTGTTTTCTGCTCATTCCTTCTCTATGAGCCAATCTCTATCATCAGCAGGCAGCAGACTGGAGTTTCCTCCACGCTGTGGTTTGGCTCGGTCTTACGTGGTCTGAGAGCAATGAAATTAGTGGTGGGAGCTATGTGGACACACCCAGTGATGGGCTGATTACAGAGGAACCGAAGAAACTGAGGCTGTGCACTGGGAAGAACCCCCACACCCCCCTCTTCCACTCCCCTTCAGCCCCCAGCCGTCGCTCCCTCCTCGCTGCGTTGCCTTCCAAATAAACAGGCCACGCTCAGTACTCAGTCAAGTTTTGTCAAAACTCGGTGGTTAGTTAGGAAGAGTGATTTGATTTGTGATTTGTGGTGCAAGTTTAACTCCTGTGCAGCACAAAATCACTCAGTTTCTCTGGTGTATTCAAGTGTGTGTGGTTTTATTGTGTCCTCTCTTTCTTCATCACTACTTATCAATGGTGGAGGAAGTATTTAGATTCTTTACTTAAGTGAAAGTACTAATACCACCCTGTGAAAATACTCTGTTACAACTAAAAGTCCTGCTTTGGTTCCGAAGTTAAAGAAAGTTAGTGTAACTAGGAAAATGTTCTTAAAGCATTAAAAGTAAAAGTACCCAGTGCAGAGGAATCTTTAAAATACACACACAAAAACTCAAAATTATTTAAAAAGGAAGAATTTTATAAACTGTTGGGTAATTTATTAAAGGTAGCGAAATAAGAAGTACAATATGGAGCAGAAGTATCAAGTAGCATGAAAAGGAAATAGTCAAGTAAAGTACAACTACTTCAAATTCATACATACAAGTTCAGTACTTGATTAAATGTACTCAGTTACATTTCACCACTGCTACTTATCCTCGTTTTGTCAGAGGTGTCGTTTTATCAGAGGTCATTTATGAGAATTATTACCTAATATGTCTGAAAAATGCAACATTTAATTTCTCCACATCCATTCTGAAACTGTGGCGAAGAGTTTATGCACAACCTGGTGCTTGTTAAAAGTCATCACTTCCTGTTTTATTGTCTGTTTCTACCAAACCGAGGAAGTTATAATGAAAAGCATCAGCATTACCAGACTGCGGTGTCTTACTTTGGCTATTGGTTCTGCAAGATTGGTAAAAAGGTCTGTAATATATTTTTCAGTTTCCCTGTTTGGACCAGGAAAATAGACACCAGGTTTGGTTTCTGTAGCCGTCACCATCCTTTGACTTTAAAAAAACGTGAGTTTATTTTATGACTGAGGGCAAAAAGATGTTTTTCCCAGAAAAGCAACTACTGTAGTCATTTGTATAGTATTGTGCAATTATTTTCTGCAAGCCAGAGCCTCAGATGTTTGCAAAAATAATTGAGTAATGTATCAGTGGAAAAGAACTGAATACGTTAAAGATGGAAACATTACTTTGCTTCTCCTTACAGTATGGAGTGTCAGTTTTTCCCCTCACGGCTTGTCCATTATTACTGTTTTACCAGACATTAACACTGTGACTCTGCGGTCTGTCCTGCATGCTCCACAGCCGCTTTCTATCACTGAGCCATCCGGTTTTTCTGTTCTGGATGTCTGAGTGTTTAAGGAAGTTTGGTCTCAGTTACAGAGCCATTATGTTATAATGTATAATAGTGAAACGAAATGCAAGACTGGCAATTTAATACACATCTTCTCTGTGGAGATGAGTGTTAATGAGTGTTAAACTGCTATTGGCCTTTTTGGAGCTGGCTGACTTGTTGTCATTAGGAGTACTCTTGTCAGGTTACTCAGATTCTCTAATTGCAGTCATTTGCAGCATCTCAACTGACCAAGTTTCCTTTTTATGGGTTTTTTTGTCTCTGTGCTCACAAAAATTAGATCAGCCCTCTCAGCTCACTAGTTAATGTCTTACTGGATGAAATTTCATCTACATGTAATTTGTTTCTTTCTACTGTTATCTTCTGCTGCAGTAAGTTTTCTTGTTTGGAAAGCAAGTTGAGGACCAGAGACACCCTTTGCTTGGATTTAAAATTTACTTTTGGAAAAGGTTGGCACAATGACTTGATACATTCCTTGAAGATGTATTTTATTGCTGGAAAAATGATGTTTTCATAAAACTGTCTTTGCAGTAGAATAGCAGTAGAATTGGTGCTACATGACCAGAGAAAACAGTAATGAAGGGCTGTGGCATTCGCTTTTGCTCAATAGGTAGAAAAACTACAACTATCAGAATGCACTGTGCTACACCAGACCAATAAACACCCCTGCTGGTCGGTGATGTAATGCAAGCTTGTCCACTTTGACACAGAAGACATATTTGATCAGCGCCACTTAGTTTTAATATTTGATCTGAGGTTTTTCAACCCCTTTTTTATCATGCAGGAAACAGTGTGGTGCCCACTTTCAGTTCACAAATTCTTATAATACAGCTAAAAAGTGCACTACACTGTGTTTCTGTAGGCACTTTAGGCGAGAAATAGGCAAAACAGTAACATAATCTTGGTTTATATTTGATCAGCCCTGCCTAGTTTTACAGTTTCATCTCAGTTCTCATCTTTCTCTGTCAATACACTTCTGTACTCTTTGTTTCCATGTTGAGAAAGTGCTGAAAAATATTTGTAGTTTGAGCAGCCCTAGGGCCAGCGAAAACCAGCTGGAAGAGCATCATCTGGTGAATTTGAGCTGAGAGAGGAGAGATCTGGTTGCTGGTAGGATGGAAGGAAGTTCTCCACAGTTCACATTTACGCATACCATCCAAATCGTTATGATACAAAGCTGGTTGAAGTCACTAAAATATTCCTTTAAGACTTGAATGTATCAGCTGTAGCTGATGAACTGTATATGTGATTACATGGTATACAGCAGCTCATCAGACAAAAGACAAAAGTGGCATTTTGTTTAAACAAGAGTTGAAAAAGGGAGTGCTCAGCTGTGCATAGAAGCAAATGTATAAATACAGGACTGCAGTCTTGGGTCAGTTTTGCTCTCCAAGGGAATGATTGGACACAACTTCCTGTTCTCTGTGAAATACATTCACATCCTCAAACAGCTGCAGCAGTTAGTCTGAGACTTGAAAACTCAGCAGTAAAATGTGCTGCTTGTGGCAGGTCATAAAGATGAAGGAAAAAATATTTAATCGTTCAAGTATTTGATGAAACTGGAATGAATTTAGCTGTTTCTCTTATATAGTAAAACACAAGAAAGTTTAAAGAATGCACAATGATGAGGAGGTCTTTTTTAAAATGGTCATGGAAAACCTGTAAAAGTCATGGAATATCACAATCACATTTTCACAAGGAAAAGATCATTGGAAGGTTTGAAAAAGTCCTTGTATTTTGTAGTGTGTAATGAAATTATTGCTGTAATATTTCTTGGTTAACTTTCCAAGTAACATAACAGGAAATGTATTTTCTCTAGCTGTCCACCTAACGCTCTAATATATGTCCATGTGTGATGTTTTGTTTAACATTACGTATGCATTTCCTCCCCACTTTCCGTCTCTCCCTTCATGTCTGCCTGTTTGCTGCAAATATGTTTGAACAGAGTTTGAATCTCATATGTTTCATAAAATGCCCAACAAGTGGGGCAAGAAAAAAAGAGTCCTTAAAAAGTCATGGAAAAGTGTTAAAAGTTTGTCCATGAAAATGTGTGGGAACCCTGAGCCATGCTTGTGCTGGTGCAAATCATAGCCCTCGACTATGACAATCTGTGTTTGGGATTATCTCAACACATCGATAATGTAGCATGAGTTTATCAAAACCTCACCAGTCTGAACAAGCAGCTATGGGTCTTGCTTAATTTAGTTTGCTGTGTCCTTTGTGACAAATGACTCAAACAGTCTGGAAAAACTGTTTCACACAGAACCTGCCTGACTTATTGTGAAGAAATGTTCTGATGCATCACTTAAGCACCTTTATTATTACCTAAAGTAGAAAGCATGTATGTAAGACGGTGATGTCTGAGACTCTGGGTGTCTCATACTTCTTTTCATGTTATTGCAGAGTTCCTGAAGGTGACGATGTCATACTGATCAGCTGACAGCTGTTTCCCGATTAAAAACGGATCAAGGACGACCTCCGGGAAAAGGACTTCACACGTCTGATACAGGCTTCAAGATCAAGTGATCCACAGCAAAATCCTGTACAGTGTAGAGTAACCAGTTCTGTAATGTGCAATATGAATTACCAAACAAAAGTTCCCTCTCTTGAACATGAAACTGGAGCTCGAGTTAAAGAGCTAGACCTTGAAAAAAAGAAAAAGTTTCATAACAGCATCTATAGAAGTTCAGGATGCTGTTGAGAAGTTTACTGGGCCTTTTAAAGGTCTGTACGTGCATTTAGTCGCCAGAGAAGTGGAGTCAGTGTTTTCTACATTTGACTGTGGCTGCAAACACTGGTGCAATATTATGCAGTGCTAGATGTAATTTATTTGATAAGCGTTGTGGTAAAGATTGCAGTAAAGCGAATCTTTTCATTTGTATGTGTGGAAGTATGTTTCCTGTCTTTGCCGCTAAGTGTGCTCATTCAGTTTTTCTTTCAAATTTTGAGTCATACACAAAATCACATGTCCGCAGGCAAAGCTGGAGACTAATTTGAGTATTTGCATGGTTAACATCCTGGCAGCACTGACAGGAGCTTGATATAAAATACTAACATTACAGCACTGTGCACCATTAAAGAATCCAACCCCAAAGAATTTTCTAAAATGCCTAAAAACCTTCATAGCTGAGATTGAGTAATACGGGAGTTTTGAATGACCAAACCAGGAATACAGTATGAGTCAGTTTTATCACCAAACCTACAAGCAAGCTTAGCTGTTGAGACAAGCTGGAGCACGATTTCTCACTTTGAGCGTGAGTAATTTAACTTGATAAAATCAGAGGCGTTACCTCAAACTTTTCCAACACTTTGGGCCGAATACAAAGAGTTATACACAGCATGGATAAGGCAACACATCAATAAGTGCCACCCCATACAGTATCTTTCCTATGTGATATTATTGGTCTTATTCCTCATATTTGATCTCAAACAGTTAAAAGTGTGACCAGAGTAAATCAAATCCTCTTCAAAGACAAGATCAGGATCATATTGACCCTAAGGATTTTTCTCTCAACAGATTTGTCTGTTAAGTTTGACTCGATAAACATGGGTGTTACTTTTCAACACAAAACCGGCTAAAACAAATGTCAATATGTGCCTGCCTGCTGTCTCAAATCAAACATGCAGATTTGTGGCAACCAGAAGTGAGTGCTACATTGAACGCAGCAATGATTGGGGGTTTTCATGTGCAGCTCCAAAAACTCAACCCTTAATTTATAGGTGAATGGACCCATCTGTGATTTTACACACTCGTTTTTTGCATAAGGGCGGTTCATTGTATGTGAATTTGTCTCTGAGTGTCAAACTAAACTAAATACAGTTTAGGAACTGATTTCTTTGACTTTAGTAATAGTACCAATACAATAACAGAAAAATTCTCTGTTAGGAGAAGATAGGATTTTACTGCTGTAGCTGGTTGTGTTGGAGCTAGTTTTAATGACTTTATATGAAGTTTTGTTGTTGAGTGCAGGGGTCTGGCCCCCAAAGCGTCTCCATAAATTGTAGGAGTGGTGAGATGAGAAAAAAAGTTCTAAAAGAGAAATTCCTCCACACAAGTTGTGCTTGTTTGTTAAATACTGAAGGATTTTACCTCTTTGAGCCTTGCCAAGTATTGGAATAAGAATTTTAGAGGGAAATCTCTTCTTTTTCTTTTCTTCTAACAGCTCACCACCATCTGAAATGTGACAACATGCCCCAACTCTTTAATGTAAGAGGTCATGAATTTAAAAAAAAAAGAGGAAATCACTAACAGTGGGTTACATTTAATAATCTTATCATGTTTTTAAGTAAATCTTTCAAGAAAATGTAAAATTTAAAGTACAATTCCGCTCTAAAATGTTGTATATCATAGAGATTGAGGCACTTGTACTTTTAGTATACATAAGGTGCCAAAGTACATAAAAAGCATTTAAACAGAGCTTATTTAAAAAAAAAAAAAAAAGTGCCAGTGGAAGATCCCCTGCGCCTCTCGATAGAGGACCTCACTAAGGCCCCTAAATCCTAGAAATGCCCTTGAGTACATGTAGGAGGCTGCTTTAATTGGCCCCCGGCCTCCTGTCATTTTTTCAAAAATGGCCCTCAAGCAAAGCAAGTTGAGTATTCCTGCTGTAGGCTCTATAATAAATACATATTTTGATATTTATATTGCTTTGAAATGAAGGAGGAGAGAGATTGGGACAGATATTAGTGATAATTTGAGCTCAATCCAAGCAACAGGTGAAAAATAGTACAATGATCAATTTGATCCCTTTTTGACGAGTTTTGCTGTATGAAATATTTTTATTACAACTATTCATTTCATGGAGGAGACATACCAAAATTATGAAAAAAAAACATGGCTGTGTTTACCTCGGGTAGGGGTATCTGAAAAACTAAAGGCCTTTTGAGGATTTTTGCCTGTATTAACTGTGCTCCCCTCCCTGCCCCCACACCTTTGAAATCCAAATTACGCCCCTGAGCACAGGAGTGGCGTAATTGGAGCAAACACACATTGCAGGTGAGCTAAATTGTGTGGGGATGAGATAAATAAAAATAAATCATATGCCAGTGAAATTGTCTATTAATCTTAAGAAAAACAAAACGTGTAAATCACCGCAAAGGGGTCATTCCTGCCTAATGGTTCCCAGGAAATAACGCTTAAAATTTCATAAAAGAACTAAAATGTCTCTTACAAAAATGTTTTATTACAGATTTGTGGCTTCTTTGTAACACTAAAAAAACAAATACATGTGAAATGTGTTTCAATTCAAATTACATTTAGACATATGCACTCCTTTTTACCATGTCTCCAAAGCAAATGTTCAGTTTCAAAGAGAAATTTTTGAAGTGCGATTAAAATTCTTTGTGTGTCTCTAAAATCGTGTTCCACCCTGTTAGTTTGGGATGTTTTAACTTCTGAACAACAAAAAAAAAAGAAAAATAATAAAGCCAAAAACAAAACAAACAACAAAACAATCAATCAGTAGTTTGCATGAATCTACATTCAGGAAGAGAGATCACGTTTATTAGGTATATTTTAGAACAAATGTGGTGAGTATCAACATTCTGTTGAGCATTATTATCTTAACCTGACTCTTAATTTTCCACATAAACCACTATATAAGAAATCAAAATGAGTTTGATATGTAGAGCAGTGGTTCCCAACTGATCCAGCCACGAGGGGCTAGATATCTCCTAATCATGAGTTTAAATTCCGCTCATAAGAGAAGTGATCACATATTCAATTTTGTTTGACAAAATCCAAGTAACATGTAAGCTTAAAACAAAATGAAATACAACATATTGCAAGAGTAAAGTGCAAGTAGTAAAAACCAGCGGTGTTTCCAGGATTTGAAGACATTGGGGGCTTCGCTTAGACCTCTGTAGGAAAAAAAATCATCATCAATTTTTAAAGAAAACATGCCTTGGTTTCTTTGAAAATTTCCATTTTTTTTCTTTAAAAATGTTTGGCAATTTAAAAAAATAAATAAATAAAAAAGGATTTTTTTCCTTTTAAAAGTTTTAGTGATTTTTTTAAAAAAAAACATGCCTTTCAAAGCCACATGCAAAATAAGAATCATTCAGAAGATACACTTTATCAAGACCAGAAACTGAAAACAAAAGTTGTTTGATTTTCACATTTCCAACGTTCCTTGGACATTATGTGGGACAAATGCCTCAGTCACTCAAGGAGGCTCAAGAAAAACTTATTTGTAGCTTTGGTAATTGTAAAAAACAAAACAAAACAAAACAAAAAACCTCTGTCCTCTGATAAATAAAGAACAGTCCCTTGGATGTAACTCTCTTAGGACTATGTATGAAATTTAACTATTGTACTCGATCCGGCATAGTTACATTGATGCGCTGATATGTTGCTGATATGTTGATTAATGTGCATTGTCCTAATTAAACAAATTTAATATATAAAAAAAAAAATTCACAATTGCAAATTCACAATACGTCAAAATAAAGTGTGTTTTTCACAAACTTGACATGATCGCGAGTCACTCCGTCTAGAATAGAACCGCGACCCACCAGTTGGGAACCACTGCACTAAAGTACAGTTTATGAGTGTCCACTAACTAAAGTTAGACAGAGGGATCGGTCGGTGGGTTTCGATGTCCCCGCTTCACTGCACGGTTACGACCGGAGCTCGCGGGGCCTCGTGCGGTCAAGCGGAGGAATTCACACGTGAGCCTGGGTGGCACACGCCCTCTACGTCACCGAGCTGCAGCCTCAAAGTGGAGACGCTCAACTTTACTGCCTCCACTTTGTGCTCCGGCTCTCTGCTGTCTCTCCACCTCCGGGCTCGTCTGCGGAGGCGCTCTGCTGCAGGGAAACATGCTCAGGAACTCGGCTCGGAGTATTTCGCAACCTGTAGTCTACTGACTCACAACGGACAGCCCTGTACCACAGGTAAACTCACCTGGCTCTTTGTTCTTTTAAGCAGCTCTTCTTTTTTTCGATTATATTTTGTTTTCTGTCGGCCGAAGTTGCTTGTTTTGAGTTTTTTTGTATTTTGTTTTCAAGTATTTGTTTCATTTTGTCAACCTCTCTGTGGGAATGTCTCATTCCTCATTTCTCCTTCGTTGGTAGGCCAAGTAAAGTTCATTGCATCATAAAGGAAAGCTTCTCAAGTCCGCGACAAAACATGGACTTTAGACTGGTTCCCTTAGGAATCTCGTTTTGCTGCATGTCTTTAGTGTTTAGCCAAACCTAGTACAGGTAGAAAATTCTTTGTCATGTAAATTGTGTTGTTTGATTCTCTTTTTATAGTTACCATGGTCACTATCTAGTTCAAATTTAACAATGGAGCACTGTGATTTTATTCAGAGCAGCTTTCTCCAGTACCTAAATGGGTTTTTGTATGTGCTCTTGCTTTTTGGAGTCGATTCATTAAATCTGTCTTGGCCTTGGGAGAACTGGCACTGTTCACCTATCTATGATTAGACTTTTCATCTTTCTTATCAGCTAATTTTACTTTTGCTTTCATTTCAAAGATTGAAATCCCTAGGTATTTATAGATATAATCAGTTAGATGTGTATGTTAATTTAGGACTGCAACTAATGATTGATGATTGATTTCACTCACACTTATCCTGCCAATTGTATTTTTGTCGACAAAACGTCAAAAAAAAAAAAAATTGAGTGTTTTTCAACAATCCTAAATCCCCAGAAACCAATGTGATGCCTTCAAAAGTCCTATTTTGTCCAAACAACAGTCCATAACAGTCGATATTCTCTTACCTATCACATTAGACCAGAGCCACATAATTCAGTAGGTGTATTGTTATATGCACAGTAAAAACACAGTGGTTAACGCCATACAGTGAAATATTTTATTGTCAGTGTCCCTTCACACAAAAACATTAATAAAATCATAATAAAGCTTAGATTAAAATCAAATAAACAGACTGAGAACTGAGTTTAAAACCTGAGTTTTAAGTAAAGTGCACTATGCCTAATACAAATATGATTTGAAATTAAGGGCTCTGTGCTTTATGCAAATATCGCAAACAGAATCAGTGCACTAAGCATTAATGTAACACCGACAGATAAATGCAGCAGGTAAAATGTGTCACAACATATTCTGTATTAAGCACTGTGGTACTACAACGATGCCTTGGCATAAGACTCATATCCCAGATGTAAGGGATCATGCTTGTTTGGTATCAGTCATATCGTGCGGTCATAAGACAAGGAAAAGTATATTCTCACATTTGAGTTGCAGTGAGTTTTGCTTCATAACAACGAATCGATTCATTTTTGCTCCACCTCAATTGATAAATAATTGATAAGTGGTTCTCCTTCCTATATGTTCTCCTTATTCCAGACTCACCTTTAAAATGGCCCAAGTGAACTACACCTGTCACTATAATGAGTCTATGGGCTTCTTCTACAACAACATCGGTGCTGACGACAAATGGGACAACACGCAGCTCATCCTGGTGCAGGTGGTGGGCTCGCTCTTCTGCTGCTTCATCTTGGTCTCCAACGCCATGGTCATAGCTGCTGTCATCACCAACAAGAGGTTTCACTACCCTTTCTACTATCTTCTAGCCAACCTTGCCGCCTCGGACTTCCTGGCAGGCATAGCATACGTGTACCTGATGTTTAACACAGGCGAGGTGTCACGGAAACTTACAGTTAAAGGATACTTCATCCGTCAAGGTCTTCTGGACGTCAGTCTCTCAGCATCGCTGGCTAACCTGCTGGTGATCGCTCTGGAGCGCTACATCTCCGTCATGAACTGGAAAGTCCACAGCAACTTGACAAAGAGGAGGGTGACCCTGCTCATCGTCCTGGTGTGGGCCATCTCCATCTTCATGGGGGCCGTGCCGAGTCTGGGCTGGAACTGCATTTGCAACCTGAGCGACTGCTCTCAGCTGGCACCCATCTTCAGCCGGAGCTACCTGATCTTCTGGTCCGTGTCGAACTTGGTAGTGTTCCTGGTGATGGTGGTCATCTACATGAGGATCTACACCTACGTCAAGAGGAAGACGGCGGTGCTCACGCCACACACCAGCGGCTCCATCAACCGCAAGAGGACGCCCATCAAACTCATCAAGACAGTCATGGTTGTACTCGGTAGGTTTTCGTCATGAAAATGCTGACTGTGCAGCATCATTGATACACTGAGTCAGAATAATTCCTGCTTCAGTCATGTGTCAGTAGTTGTGGCGTACAGCTGTTTGTCTTTCGTCAGGGTCACAAAGTCCAGGAATTTCACTGAGTCACTGCTGAACATGCTGGACTGTAATCTGTTTCCCCGATATGAAGAAAAACCTTGAGTATAATATCACAAACACTTGTGCTTCAGTGAATATGCTGAGTGCTTGTCAGGGATTTGAGGGAGTCTTCAGTGAAAGCAAAAGAGGAGTCATCAAAATGTTTCTTTCTCTGTATCTTGTAGAATTCACAACTTTAATGTCTGTTTTTTGTTAGTTCTCTGCACTAGGTCATAAACGCTCATTTACCCAGGGTTCCCACAGTCATAAAATTTCTGGAAAAGTTATGGCCTTAGAAAAACTGTTTTCCAGGCCTGGAAATGGTTTTTGAAAAGGTTTATAATAGACATTGTTTTGGCTGTTGTTTCATTTATACTCATAAAATGCTCAAAACATGTCTAACAGTATTTAGGATATGTTGTGTTGAAAACATAGTGCTGCGCTGCATGATTGTTGATTGGATCTCCATTTTTCTGTCCCCCAAAAAGAGGCGTGGCCTTGATATTTCTCTGGTGCCCATATGTGTCTGTGTGGTCTGTTGGCATATGCAGCTAGTTGGCAGCAAGAAAGTCCAAGTTGCGAGTAAAGATAGCACTAGCAGGTTGCCTTTTCCCAAATGCTTGGGAAGTGCATGTTCAAAAGCCTACCCATTTTAAACAACTTGCATAAAGACAGTGAAAGGGGGTGAAATATTATGGGAAAGTTCTGGAAAGGTAGTGAAAATGTATTTGTAACAATGTGTGGGAACCCTGTTTACCCATTATTGCTTATTCTGTCATTTAATTAGTTGCTGAATTGATCAGTTATTCAGTTAATAAGGTGATGCCTCTGCCAGTTCTCTAGAGACATCTTTAAATCACTTACCTTGTCCAAGAAACTATCAACCCCCCCAAAATCAATTTACAGGATGTAGAACAGGGAAAAAAGTCCTTGTTTTGAGAAACCATAAACCTTAAACCAGAGAATGTTTGGCATTTTTTGCTATAAATACCTTAAACTCTTACATAAGGAAGTATCTCACTTCTGGAAAAATGGTATGTCTATGACACTGGTCTGTCTTTGCAGTAGGAAGAAGCAAATCTTTTAGAAATTGGTGCTACATGACCTGCAAAAACGGAGAAAAAGGGCTATGGTATTGGCCTTTGCTCAAAAGGTAGAAAACCTACAACTACAAGAATGCACTGCACCGTACTAGATCAATAAGCGTTCCCACTGGTTGGTGATGTAATGCCAGCTTGTGTGTAATGACACTTAAAATCTTGAGTTACCCTTATACAGTGAGTCAAAATATGCTTCTGAAAACACTTGAGGCCAGAAATAGACAACGTCTTAAGAGAATCTTGGTTTATATTTGATCAGCGTGTCTTAAATTTACAGTTTGATTCGAGTTTCTGCTTCTTTACTGTTTGTATCGTTGGTGGAGGGGGTACGTTCATGCAGTACAAGTACAACCTTTAGTTTGAGCAATAACCTTACAGCCAGCAAAATTTGAGCTGAGAGGTGAGCAGGGAGATTTGGACACAGGTAAGATGGAGGAAAGTTTACCACATTTAATGTACACATTCTACCTATATTATTATAATGCACAGCTGGTTGAAAATGGGCAAAATATCCCTCCGTTAATTGACTTATTGTTTTGTCAGTGCTCCGTTCTCTCCTTAGAGTAAGAAAGGCAAGAAAGGCTCAAGTTTTCTTCATTTCGTATAGATTTTCACCCTCCATGAGGCAGTCAGATACTCTGGTCTGATTGTCTTTGTTTAGGTGTTGCAATAGGATACTTTGCAATAGAGGCGCTGTGCTCATATGGTTCCCCTCCCAGCTCTTTCCTTTAATAATGCGACAAAGGGACTGCAACATCATATTCTGCTGGAGCACCAAAATTGCGTGTTAAATGCATATTCTCATGCAAGCAGAACAATTTACATATTAAGTTGCTGTACTATAAAACTAATGGTGAGACATTTCAGAAGGTGCTGCAGAGTCAGAGAAGCTCATCTAAGCATTGAATGTGCTTAGTTTTTGTTTCCATACACTCCTCATGCAGTCATCTAGATAAAAACATGCATGAGATAGTTGTAGTGTAGTTTAGCGGTCGCCCTGCAGCATAAAAGTCTGTCATTGTTCTGTGTCTCTTGGGGCACTCTGCTTGTCGCCCAGGCGGATGGCTCGATACAGTTTGTAGCGTAGGAGCTGTCTGCCTTTGCACACACTTTATTCTAGACTGCTGTGTAATTATCTCTCCCTGCAAGGACACTGCTCCTGAGCCCGTGTGGCGTAATCCACACCACATTGGCCTTCAATGAACGTCCCCTCCTCCCTGCCCATCAAGCAAAAAAAAGAGAGGGAAGAACCTATACTTGAGGACTTTGTCAATTGCTTTCAGATGCTTTTCAGAGTTGCCTTGTACTTGTAGAAGTGTTAGTACACAACTGTCATTGTTAGAGTCCCCTGAAAGGAGTGATTCCTGTCAGGGAAAGGAAAGAAATCTTAATACTTTTGAGGCTTGCAGTTAAGTCCAGCTCCGTGAGATTTATTATTCAGGAAAAATTTTTTTACTTTTGTTCAAGATGAAAAGCTGTCTGCTCAGGTGAAACAGTTAACTGGACAAACCAGTTTGGAGACACTTAGCCCACACATGCTTTGTTATAACGTGTAAAACTGAGTTAGTGCACAAGCACTGGATACGGATGCAGTCAGACATCCAAGAAGTAAAGAACAAATTGTGTAAATTTACACGGATTATTTAGGAACTGTACTTTAATTATCTGAATCGTGGGGTGCCTGGATTGTGACTTCTTTTTTCTTTTATTATTATTATAACAATTATCATGACCTTCCCCGGAGCTAAAAAATGTTTTTACCTGAGTGACTGCAGAAAAGTGCAGGACCCCCGTCCACCAATGATAATATTTTACAATTTCTGGCTGTGATATATGGTGTAATTTGGGAGATTTTTAAACCCACTTATGGGTTTTGGGGTTCTGAGTACATTTAAAATAATAATTTAAAGTTTAATGTCCTTCCTCTAAACTCAATGAAAAGACATAATTGTCTTCCCAGTGCTTTAAATTATTTGAAGTACCTCCTCCTCCTCTGTTCTACACCACCCCCTTCACTCTCATTAATAATGAACTGTCCCTCAGTCACTAAAGAATAATGTCTAGCGTGTTCTTTTTATTACATTTGTACTTCACCCTACATGGCACTAGTCTGATAAATATCATTCTTGTAGCTTAATAACCAACAGCCATATATTTGAAATATATCTGAAAGCATTGAGACCTGTTCGTTAAGGTGAAGCATCAAACTACACATGCAGATTTTGTTTTCATTCTTAAAGTGCAACCACCATAATCAAATGAATACCGACTGAGAAAAGGGAAACATGCTTGAAATGTGTGTTTTTTCCCTGCTGTAGATTAAAGGGGAAGAAAAGTCCATTTTTAAACTTCAATAACTGAAAAACTGCCAATGGAAGACCATTAAATGGGGTCTCATGCAGTTTCACTAACTTTATTTTGAACATGTGGACCATTAAAGAAAATGATGAAGAAGAATGGGAATAAGAATAGAAAATCACTGTTAAATGTGGCAAACTTTTTTTTACTCTCAGGCTTGAGACTTCGATCAGACCCTCTGTGTCTGTGCGCACATGGATCCCTGCCTGTGCGTGTGAGACAAAGGGAGAGAGCGGGCTGTATAGAACAGGGCTTGTTTGTGTTCTGCAGATGCACTGAGGCCACAGAGATGCAGGTAGTACAGACAAGTTGCTGCTTGTGACTTTCTTTCAGTTGCAGAAATCTCTTAGTAGCTCTGTTTTTGTGCCCAAACATGTTTGAAATCGAGTGCTAATTAGCTGCTTCAGTAGTTCTGCAAGCGACCGTGTTATTTACCAAACACAGCTTTAAGCATTTAACACTAAAATGGCCTCACACTCCAAACCTGTGTCTGCCTGTTTTAAGAGTGGAGAATGTCCTCACTCTGCTAATATCCAGTGAATTTTAATGCAAGTTATTGTCTTATACGTCCTGTTCTTTTGCTTCATTACATTAAACCATCAAATGTATTCTGTACAGAACAGAACTAAACTTTTTTTTTTTTTAAAAAATGTCAAATTTCCAGTTTTTTAATTGTAATTTTGTGAATTGAATATCTTCGGGGTTTGGACAGTTGCTCAGACAATACAAGACATTTACATACCCTTTAGATTCTGGGAAATTCTGATTACTTTTTTCACTGAATGATTTATACATGTAATTTATAATATAATAATCATCCGTTGCAGCCATAATTAAACTTGCCCTTAAAGCTACAGAGCTGCTGAAGTGCTGACGGATTTTGGGGTTTTGGGACAGCGAGTTGAGCTGATGTTAATAGGTGAAGGTAAAACACTGCAGACCACTGATTGGTCAGAGAGAATCATCACAGGATATCCTGCCGAACCCACCATTTTTAAATAGTCAAGCCAACATCATAGTGACTTTTGTTAATTCACTGCTAGATGGCTTCAACTGTACAAGGTAAAAAAAAAAAAAAAAAGAAAAAGTGGTAGCCCCCAAAACGTTGCTGTAAAATTGATCAAGTGCAGAGATTCCTAGGTTTGGTTGGATTGTAAAGGAGTCAGTGAGTGTCACGAGATGAAGGAAATGACGACATGGCAGTTTCATGTGGCAGCATTATGATGATCAGCTGAGAATCCTCCCCAACACTGAGGGGGCACTATCTGCAGTGGAAAAAAAGTGCAGAAATAAATGTGAGAAATAAATGCTGTGAAAACCTAACTGTGTTTGATTTATGGTATTTTTCCCTGAAGGGGCCTTTGTGATCTGCTGGACTCCCGGCCTGGTGGTTCTGCTGCTGGATGGCCTAAACTGTACGAGTTGCAAAGTCATGAAATGTAAACGCTGGCTGCTGCTCCTGGCTGTGGCTAACTCCGTCATGAACCCCTGCATCTACTCATACAAGGACGAGGAAATGTGGACAACCTTCAAGAACCTCATGCGCTGCATAGGTAATGGCACGCGGCGGCAGAGGTCAACGAAGGCCAATGCCAGGCCGCTCAGCTCTGCTCAGGATACGGGCAACAGTCAGCCTCCCTCAGAGGAGACAAAAAACGACGAACAGGGCATACTCAAGACCTGAAAATGGAGTTTGTCCAGAAATAACCAGAACATCTGTCCAACTCTGACTGGACGTACCTTATGAAGATGGAGTTGAAGGAGAAACCAGACCTTTTGGTCTCAGGGGGTCATTGTTGTCCTCAGATTACAGGTACTTTCTTCACAAGACAATGCAGGCCAGCTGCTACAGCTTAGAGCTGGTGAGATGGAGATAAGAAGAGACCCTCATGCACTACTAATTTTCCAAATGGATCCAAAGATGTGTTTTCTTTATTATTATTTTTTTTTTAGGATTTTACTGTTTTTGGACACAGTACTCCCATTGATGTGTAACAGGAGATTCCCTTTAACTGTTTCATCTTGATCTTTTTGTCTTCCTCATCATATCCCCATGGGTTATTTAAATTTTTCTCCTCTGCAATGGCTGAAGACAGAATCAAGTATGAAGTACACAGCAGTACATTTCTATTTTTACCTCCAAAAAGGGTAAAAATTATGCAAAGGGTGATCTTAATGTTCTCCCTGATCTAGATTTGTGTACACCTGATCATGTTTAGGTTTACTTCCTGTGTAGCTTTTGAGGAAGCAGTGCTGTAATGGATGATCAACTTAAGACATGTTACTTTGTAGTTTGTAGTCAGGTACTATAAAACTGTAACTTTGCCTGGGGAGAGCACAGTTTTAAAGATTATTTCCAGTTTTAAAAATACTGTAAACTGCTGTATGTATCTACTTGTAAATCCTGTAAAAATGCTTTCAAGAAAAGGTGAAACAATTTCAACTGTTTGACAGCTAACATGCTCAGCATGGTCTGAATGTTTTGGCCATTATTTCCAATATTAAGGTTAGAAAATCACACCCTGCTTTCTTTTGTAAAGTGGGTTTGCCTAGGGGGAAGAGATAACAGCACTTCTTTCTTGTCCCATCTGTCATCTTTTATCAGCTCAGCTTCACAAACGGACAAATTCCCGCCTACAACTCCCCATGGAGGCAAACTTGTTTTCCCTGTAACATTTGTACACATCCGCTTCAACTCACTGAATGGCTGCTGTTGCTCTTGACGAAACAGCTGCTCACCTGACAGGGCAGGGGTTGTAAAATGGTGTTTCGACACACTGGATTCCTGCTGCTTACCTGCAGGAGCCGAAGAGGAGATATGACTGAATAGACACACACAAGCCCCCCTCTCCCCAGACTGCTCTGACTCCTCCATTGCTGAATCATTTACAGGGTACAAATGACTCTTACGTAACCTGCTGTACAGTATTTATACCACTCCTGCTGTAAAAGACATGACGCCATTAAAGCTATTTCATTTTTATCCTGGGAGTGTAGGAATGCAAATGTGAGAGTGGTGAGTGGAAAGGTTTACAGCTGCAGTGGTGGTGTTTGTACCTGAGATAATTCATTCCTGTGTAGTGTGACTTTTTAGACAAGATATTTAAAATCATAAAGAATTGTTTTGTTAAATAACAGCTTTTTTAAAAAAAATTATTTTATTTTTTGGTCAACCATCAAACTTGACAAGGTATATGTCCTGATGAAATGACATATAATACAGAAACAGCAAGCAGTACAAAGGCTGAGTTCACTGAAGAGTTTGAAACTAAATCAAAGTGAAGAAGGAGCAATGCTAATTATATTTATATTGAACATTTCATTACAAGTAAACTCTATGTGCTTTACAAGAAAATTTGGTTTGGTCAAAATAAACCTTTAATTTATCAAGTTAGATGTAAAAACATGCCATTATTCCTTATGGTCTCTCTCTGTTGGCCACTGTCTGTTTACAGTCCTGTAACTTATCACTTACCACCTGGTTCCCAGTGTCTTTTAGCTCAGCTGCCTGTTCTGCCAGTAGAGACTGGGGAGCGCTGCTTCTGCGTGCTGTGCATTATATAATAGAATTAGGAGCACCTGTATTTATGGTATTGAAAAACATACCTTTGGGATTTCTAAATACCCTGGTTTACCATAATAACCGTGATACGGCCCATGCCAAACACCCACCTCATCAACTACCACTACACCACTAAATTAGTAAATGTTAGCATGGTAACACGCTCAACTAAGATGTTCATAGTAAACATTACACTTGCTTAACATGAGCATGCTGATATTGTCATTGTAGGCACAGTAAAGAGGCTGCCGACTTTTATAAATGTTGCTTACACCACCCACTTGGCACCTACGTTAGCCAAAGCAAACCATGAGATTACTTGTAAATCCTGTTTGACTGAGTCAGACTGTCCTCTGATTTTGAATTAAAATGACTGTCACTTGCTGATAATACCTATTGTAAGTCTAAAAACTCTTAATCACACTGCAGTGCAAATGTTAGCTTACTAATAGAAAGAAAACACTGAAAGGATTAACTGGCACTGCCTTTGCATGACTTGTACTACAGTCAACAGCTGATGAAGTACCGCTGCTTGAGAGTTCTGGAGCTCAAGAGGGGGCACTTGATGATGATTTACTCTGTTCGGGCCAATTAGTGAGTGACCTTTACTTTCCATCAAGTCAGGAACATTACTGGCAAAATAGCAGAATTGACTCTTCAGTGGGAGGACCAAGATCCTCCCCTGAATTACCGAAGCACTTGCATCGGTAAAAATAACCACACAGAAGTAGCCCATTTTAATTCCCAGCTGTTTTTATTTCTCCCTCATACTTCAGGTGCTCTTACAATATTTAAAGCCACAGGCTTTAAAGTATTTAATCTCCTAAACTCAACCAAAAGAAAATGTTCCACACTGTACATTGTGCTCATAGAAAACTACTCACACTGTAAAATCTGACAAGTTGGTTTTACTTTAAAGAAAATTAAGCAAACCAACTGCCTGGAAAAATCTAAGTAAACTTTATTAATCTTGATTTATGTTTTCTTTAAAACTAGTTATTAAGTTTACTTAAAATTGTTGTTTTGGTTGTTTAATTTTGTGAAAATTTATAATGAAAAATTAATTAATTAATCTTTCTAAGTTTTAGCAACTTAAGTATACTATACTATAAATCTGTACTCTACCTGCTGCTAGTCAGTCATATTTGTATATTCTGAAACATGTTCTGAAACACAAATATCCTGACTTCATTATTGGCAAAGTTCTTTGAGATGTTAAAGTCAGACTAACTTGGTTTTCTTAAGTTGCTGATGCTCGGAAAGAACAAGGTCATTTCACTTGTTATTTTTAAGTTGCAACAACTTCACAAATTAAGTAAATACAGCTAAATTTCAAGTAAACATATGTCTTAGACATAAAGATAACATAAACTAAGATTTAAAGTTATGTTTACTTTCCTTTTTCAAGGCAATCAGTTTCCTAGATTATTTTAAGTAAGATCAAACTGTCAGATATTATGGTGTGGAATTTAAATAACAATCATCTTATACTTCAGTTTGAGATTTGACACGATTAAAGTCATGTAATTTACATTAGAAACATGCTGTATTGTATCGAGTACTGTATGTCCTCAGTAGAGCCCTCTGCAGACCTGTCGTGACTGCTCTCTGCCACTCTGGTTTTGCATTCCCAAAAACATGAACTGTAAACTTGTGTGGTGTGGCAGGCCTTTTTCAACAGCTGTGCTGTAATTATGCATTCTTGAAAAGCCAATTAAATTTCACAGATGTTCAGAAATGCTGTCTTTTGGTTTGGTCTTAATCGCAGGGCAAACAGATGTAGGCAGAGGAGAAGAAAATCCATCAGTACACAGAATATGATAGTATATAAATATCCTTTGTGCCATGAAGACTTGTAAGGAGGTCAAGTTCAAAGTTAAATTGTGTATTATTTACAGCATTCACTCGTTTCTCCTACAAAGTTCCCAGCTCATTTCCAAGTGAGTGCAATACACACAGTATTTTACCTGGTAAATGGCAGCAATGAGTTTCACTTTAGAAATGAAAGAATAGTGTTGACAGTCTATAATAATGATTGACAGTGTAGCATCACAAATCACTAAATATACAATTTCACCCTTTAAAACCTGGATGGACACCATTTTTCTTGTGCTGCATTCAAACACCTTTCAGAAGTATTTAAACCTTTGAAACTTGAGCAAAAAGGTTGAATTTTCTTCCAAAAAATGGGAAAAGGCAATGAGCATATTGCAAGAACAAAGGGATTTTGATACTCACAAAAAAATATCCACTGATTTACAGATGTCTCTTTCCCTGATGTAAGTCAATGGTAACAAATCTCTTTCGGCCTGTGGACATCACATGACGGACCTGGACAGTGTAATTCCACTTTTGGCCACTATTCAAAATTTGCATCAGAGCCTCGCACACCTTCTGGGTGCTTGACTATTATTAGCTGCCAGTGCAGCCACCTTTATGTTGAGAGCCACTCTGAATAAAAGAGATGACCTGAATGTTGCATGCAGCTCCTTTAACAACCCCCCTTCCACCTTTTCTCATGTGACCAACAATTAGATCATGTGATTGACAGCTGAGCAAAATCTGTGGAAGACTGGGCAATGGAGCTAAAGTGTTTCTGTCAGATAATATTTGAGGAGCTTCTTTTTTGTAATAAAAAAAAAGAAACATGTCTGTAGATCATGCAGAAGACTTAATGAGTAAAAAAATGATCTAGTGCGGAGTTCAGGTGCAGCAGAAACCTCTGCGTGATTCTGTCCTGGAGGACAATGAAGGTGAGCTGAAGCATCTTGTACACAAGTGCATGATGAAACTGAAGAGCCTCTTCTGTTGATTGGGCAATTATGGACAAGGGAGAGATTGGGCCTCAGGAAAAAGGTACTTTAGCTGTGTTGAGGTGACACACACACACACACACACACACACACACACACACACACACACACACACACACACACACACACACAGATTTGTCATTCACTCAGTCAGTCAGTTCAGAGCAGGTCCAGGCACAACAGCAAACCTCTTCATGGCTCTTCGGACGGCAGCATCCCTTTACCTGTGTTTCCTGCTTGTGGTAAGTTTTTTTAAGAATATTACACAACAGATTTAACTCAGGAGGAGAAATGTGGACTTATAGCCACAAATGTTTAAGGTCAACCTGTTATTGGACTGTACAGTGATGTAAGGGCAGGGGTGTATAAATGCAAATGAGCATAACAACATTGGCTTTTATCATTTGATGCCATGTTCCTCATTTCTTCACTTTTACTCTTGTTTTGCTGGTGTGACTTGCACGTAAGGCGAATTGTAATATTGGTCTGTTCAAAAAAAAATTGATACGAGACCTCGATGGTCCGTGTTTCATAATGTTAATTAACTGATGTTATGTCAAACAGGCATGATGTTGAAGCTATGGTATATAACATATAAGATATGTCTTGCCATATGTACCAGCTTTGATAGGACAGTGACCTTATGTAAGCAGTAGACGACCAATCCTGTGTTCTGCCTGACCAAAAAATAACTTCTAACCACCTTTTCACAGTGACAGGGGGGCAATTAAATCTGTATTTATGGAATAATCTCTAAAATAAATGGCATACATAATATTTTGCTACAACCCATCAAATGCTATATGTGTTTTTTCCCTGGGTGCTGAGTGTTTGCAGACAGTTTCTACCACAGGTGATGCATTTTCTCATGACTGTATTTGCACAGAGGCACATATACTGTGTGTATCATATTCACATTTTCATTTATTGCTGAGGTAATCCCCCTGCTTTTGTTGTCTTGTCAGAAACACTTGCTGCTGCAGGCATGTGGTCATGGGCTTGTGGGTTACTTGCCAGCTTCTCCCTGATTTCCTCCCTTATAAAACATTCTGCAATATCTTGAATAAAAGATGAGACTTAGTTTTATTAACTAAAGTGCTTTAGCTATTGATGTTAATGTTAGCTTTTGTTTTATTTTGAATTCTTTATCAGGTTTTATAGAGTTGTGTATTCAATTCATTTAAAGGAACACTTTACCCACAAAATGTCCTTTTGTGTATCAGTTAGTAATGCTGTGTTACCTCACTGCAAACTCACAAGCTGATCTTAGTTTTATAAATTTAGGAAACCGATTACCTTGATAAAGGTACATACATTTAACTATTAGTTTTAATGTATATATATTTCATAGCTAACATTAAGTTTACTTAAATGTTATTTGTATTCAGAAGAATTAGAATCTGGTGTTATTGCCAAGTACATTTACATATCCAAGAAATTTGACTTTGTGTTTTGATACGAAACAATTAACATAAAGGAGGAGTAAAAATATTGAATTTAAAAAGAATAAGATAAGATAAGCAAATTAAAAATAGAAAATTAATAAATAAAATATATAAAGAACACAAAATGTATGCACAACACAAAATGTGTGTACTTACTTATGTGAGGATGTTACAACTTCACAATGACGTGAATTAACTTGTTATTTGTAAGTGATAGCAACTTCAGTTTCTAAGTAAACAAAGTTCGTCTGACTTCACTGAACATTTTTTTTGTATTTTGCAAGTTGGCTAAAGTTGATTGAGTTGATATTTGTGATAAAACTTCATAAGATGGAGTCCTATTAGATCTTGAGTAAAGTTGAAGAGAAAGATTTTATCTGAATATTTGTAGTTTTTTTTTAAATAAGATTTTTTAATAAGACTTAAAAGTGGATTTATTTCTTGACTGTATGATTTATTTTGTTTCAGACAAAAACTTACCTCAGATGTACAGAATGGCATTTTTAAAAAATGAAAATAATCCTGCAAACTAATCATTCGTTTTTGTGCTTACTTACTTACGTTTTCCTGCGTAAAGTAGTGCACCCAGATCTGAATACATCACATGTATGCTGACAGGAGTAAACAAGTAAGCCGTTCTAAAGTGGTCTTGTAAGGAGGTACGGAAGGGGTATTGGATCGTTCATAAAAATCCATAGGCCTACTTTCCCCTGGTGATGTGTATTCTGAGCTGTTAACTTTGAGTGAACTTTTAAGATACATCCTTATCATATTTCTTTTTCAAAACCTAACCATACTAACGTTTTTGCCAAAACCCAGCCTCCGTAACTGTATGTTAACTTCCTATCTGTATGTTAAGGATGTAATGACAGTTGTAGGGCACTATTTCATATGATATCATATTAACTGTTGTGCAGCATTTTCTAAGGATATCATGTGACTCATTTGATGAGAGTATGTTGCCTAAACATGCATTTTTGTTAAAAAAAAAAACAGCCTTCAGTCTTAAATACTGAGGTTTTAAGAAAAAAAGCATGTTTGGGAAGCTCTGAGTATACGACCGGATAAATGAGGCTTGTGTAAAAGTTTGTTTATGGATCTTTTGATACAGTTTTGCTGGTGTTATATGTATTCCCTAATCAATCAGCATGACTAATTTATATACAAATGGTCATTTTGTGGTTGAAGTATTCCTTGAAACATTCATGTGACAAGCCCTGAGGGTTTTCAAATACACACACCAAGACATGCCTTTACATTAAACAACTTCCTGTCCTTGCCTGCAGGGAGTTAATAGCTGGCATGATCTGGACAACACAGAGTACGACTGTTGGCCCATCAATGGTCCAAATGATTACAACATGGTTAGCTGTGGTGGTAAGTTTTTATGTGTGTTTTCGTCTGTTGTTTTGAGTGATTCATTGCAGCTAAAACAGCTAAATTGTTGCTTTGGGTGATTTATTAGTGAGTATTTACTGTAAAGTCTCATGCTTTCCTTCTTTTGCTGAAAAGGAAGGAGATGACATTCACAGCTTTTGTCCAGAATTAATTACAGTGACTTAGTAGGTGGGGCTCAACAGAATTATGTGCAAATACAGCACACAAGATCATTAAGTATCCGCATGCACGTGTTCACTGTGTAAATGTGTTTGTTCATGTGACGAATACATGTGTTTTCATAGGGCTGGAGATGGCCTGGGTGCAGCGTCCTCCTGAGAAAGTAACCAATGGGGAAGAGTTCAATGTCTCGTACACGGTGACGGCCTCAGATTCCTTCTATGAGTACGCAGTCAGGAACAAGATTTTCCAGTTCAGGTGAGTTTGTTACATAAAAACCTGGCATCCTGAACGTCTGACGTGGCTTGAATGCACACACACACACACACACACACACACACACACACACACACACACGCACACACATGCGTGCGTGCACACACACACACACACACACACACACACACTATAGAATACTGGCATATACAAAGGAGTCTCAATACTCTGAAAGAGGTCAGTTCATCAGATACTACAGATAGGGAACAGATAGTACTGACTGATGCACGTGAAATTAAATGACAATTATTTTATCTGCTGATTTCAGTTTCCTCAGATCAGTTTTTTTTTATTTTCAACATTGTACTGTTAATTATTTTTCCTGTTGCTGTTGTTATGCATTTTTTCACTAATTGCAGATTTGTTTGCTATTTAACTTTTTCATTCTTTTTACTGTTTCTATTGCTGTTGATAACTTTTGACAGCTATTGCTGCTAGTTATTTGTTTTCATTGTAGCATTGTGACTGCTATCATATGTCATATATGCTTTTAGCCCACTAATGTCATTTCAGTGCATTGCTGTAAAAGAGCTTAATGCTCAGTCAATGTTCCCTGAATAAACAATGGTTTGATGATGATGATGAAGTTCTAAGGGTGGGAAGTTGATCTGAAGGTCTGTGTTTGAGCTTCAAATGTAAATAGTATCACAAGGTTTTGTGTAAACTAATTTATGTCTAACCACCCATGCTCTGTTCCAGTAATGCGTCAGAGGCAAAGAGATTCTGTCATGAACATGAGTGCCCGACAAACTGGAACAACGCCAATGAGCTGAACTGTTGCGTATATCACGCCAACATCCACTCCTGCCCTCTTGGTCTCATGGTGGGTATTAGAGTTGAGCAGAATACTCCTGTGATACTGGTAACAGGTAAATTTTGCCCAAAAGTTATTTTTTTACCTGGTTTTCCCTTCGGGCTCAACTTTCAAAGCGCATATGTGCACGATATCCTGTTTGATTCTTTTTTAAGATTTCCTTTCCCGGCTTATTGACCCTGAGATTGTGTTTATGTTTGTGTTAAATTATTTGAGATGTTAAACTGTGCTACTCCAGCTTGAGAAAAAAACCCATCACCTCAAAGAAATAATTATAGGTGGAATTTTAAAAAAAATGTAATTGTAGTCCATTTTAACAAAGTGTACAGGCGTTTTTTATTCAGTGACATTAAAAGTTTCTAGAGAAGCAGAAGCACATCAGGTCTATGAGTGAGCCCACAACTTGTTAAACCCTAATATTGATTTTTAAATATTAGCATTTACTTAAAACTGTCTACGTTTTGGAGAAAAACCTCTAAAAGCTGCTGTGATGTCTCTTTGCAGAAACAAGGTGGAATCTGTGGCCCGTGGATTCCTGATGATGGTAAAATAGTGACTCACACGGTCTCCAAAGCGGGCAAGATATCCCAGAAATACTGGACTTCAAAGGTTAGCCTTTAGTTAGTTAGTAGGAAATTACAAAAGTACAGTAGGTTTTTTAATTGATTGATTATTTTGAGCATAAGCCCGATCCTTTGTTCATGTCCACCATCTTGCAGACGTTGTAAATGGAGAGCACAATTTGCGGCAGATATTCAGGTTTTTATCGTAACGCTGCTACTTCAATTATAATACATAATAAAATAATAATACAGTTTCACTATAATGCTGTAATAAGTGGAATTGTGACGGATTTTTATTTGTTGTGACTGGAAATGTTAAAGTTGAGCTGTGATGTTACGCTGAAGTGGAATGATGATTATATTACTGATCTACAGTGTTCTGTACTTTTATTACAATGCTACTCTAAGTGGATTTGAGAGCAGTTTCTGAAGACACATTTTAGTTGGTTTACTTAGCTTTTTTCTTGAATAAAACAAATGCTGTACAAAGTGGAATTGTGATCCATATTGCATTTCAGAGCTATTAAACTGTCACACATATAAACGGGATTGACTTTAGTAACTTTAAAGTACTTGAAGTGTGCATTTTGGAGCTGTATTATCCAGGTAAATACAAGTATGGGATCGTGACTCAGTATCGGCAGATACATATCGAATGACTTGGATCAGGATCCGTGGCGAAAAAACTTTGTCGGGACATCCTTAGAATATAGTTTTGACTGAGACTTACTAATATGCAATACAACTCTTCCTAAGCATGTAATAGTGGTACATTTTTAATCTCTATCATGGTGTGCTCTTGTACAGGTGGTGCTAATCCATGTGGGAGTCACCTCAGTCATTGCTCATATCAAAATTGGTCAGATGCACGCAGCACTGGAATCCAAAGTGCTTGTTGTCAGTGCTCAAGGTCAGTCTACTCAGTTTCTTTTTTGGTGATATGGTGAATCCCTCTGTATGTGCAGAATAATGCTTCTGCTGCTCAGCCATTACACTCTGAACCCGTACAGAAGCATTAGGGAAAAGGTCAGTTTGTGTGTGACCTTGCAGTAGAATAGTCATTGTTTCAGAACAACTGTTACATTATCAGCTGTGTTACAAAAATAAACTTAATTTTGTACTTGCTGGGAAATACCTAGATAGCCAATGCAACCTACTCCCTACGGGAAAGATGCTGTATATGCTCTTTTACTTTATATATCTCAATATATCTTTTACATGTATCTATCTATATCTTTTACATTTATTTGTTAATGTTTCTGTAATTGGCCTGAAGACATCATGATCAGGAGTGGGAATTACATTCAGTCAGTGGTGGAAAGTAACTAATTACAATTTTGAACTTGTACTTGTATTTAAAGTGATTTACCTAAGCACAGTTTTGCAGTAATTTACTTGAGTATTTCCATTTTATGCAACTTTATGCTTATACTCCACTCCATCTAGGAGGCAAATATTGTACTTTTACTCCACTACATTCATGTGACTGTTTTGGTTACTAGTTACTTTACATATTTAGAATATTAATAAACATTTTAATGAACTAATAAATGATGTTATATTTCTAGAGTCTAAGCAACCCAACACTATATAAAGTTATTCAAATGAGTGCCACCTTTACCAGTTGCGTGATGAATACCTTAATGCACCATTAGTTATAATCCATATATAATTATATATATACAAAATAGAGATATAGGCCATTCTGCATAATGAGTCATTTTGCTTTTGGTACTTAAAGTACATATTGATGCTAATACGCTTATATTTTTATCTTGAGTGAAAATTTTGAAGTAGGACTTTTACTTCTAACACTTCTATTTCTACTCTATAGTATTACTACTACTACTAAGTGTACAGAGTAATTCTTCCATAACTGATACTTTTGTACTTTTATGTAAGTAATTTATCCGCTTATGATTTAAATTGACTTAAACCTCCGATATAAAATGTGTGATTCGGTTTCAGTGTGCGGGGATGACGTCTGTGAGCTGGAGGAGAACTGTCTAAACTGTCCTGCAGACTGTGGCATCTGTCCAATGTCCATTACAATCAAGGTGGCCATTGGACTTCCAGTCGCTCTCTTCAGCAGCGGCTTCATCCTTACCATGGTGGTCAGTTTGAACGCACAAACACACACAAACAGGAGATGTTTTTTTGCACTGGTGTTTATGTTACTGTCCCGGCTGCAGTGGCTCCAGTACCAGAAACAGAAGATGCTTTGGGATGAGAGCTGGATCATCAACTACAAGAGCATAATATTTGGTAAAGTGTCTTATGCTGCAGTTGTTAATAGATACTGTTTACAGATACAGGAAACTTTACTTACATGAAAGCTCTAGACTTTTATTTTCTTTTTAAAACTTTAAGTTTGCTTCATGGATAACTTTTATTTTACTTGATATTATGTTACCTGTTATATCTGCTGCGTACTGCATTCTCAAATTAAATGTTAATTTAAGCGGGTCAGGGCTGAAGGTTAATTTATTTAAACACCCTAGATTTTAAGTTTTTAAATTCCTATTAAAAAAATCAGTCATGCATTGATTTAACAACTAATATATCTGACCCTGAGTAGCCTACCTAACTGTCTAGTACCTGCAGGTAGAGTGCGTTGCACGGGCAATGGCAGCACCACCAGCCTGCAGCACATCAAGAGTACCTCCACCATCAGCCGAACTACCGATGTGACTGTGTGTACTGGAGTCAACAACTCCTTCAACCGAGTCTTCATCCAGCCAGGCATCTAGTGAGAAACACTCTTATTTTAGTTTATGTGAACGCATAATAAATCTGAAACATAAGTAAAATTAGGTTATTGTTTAGACCCTAGCTTGCTCTTTAACTCTTCTGCTTAATGGATGAATAAAATATAGACAATACCATATGAATCAGCTCTCAAAGTTTCACAACTGCAAAAGGATGACTAAATTGGTCCCAGGCTGGCAACTGGCATCACAGAAGCACAGAGACCAGTTGAGGGGCAGGAAAAAAGATTTTAAAAAAACAATATGATTGAGATAAACAAATAAATAAAATAAGATTGAAAAATATAATAATTTAAAATATAATTGAGAAAACTTATAAAAATAAAAATGCTAATAATAAGATTAAATAACTAAGAGATGTTTTTTTTTAAGTTATGTAAAATACTAAACCTATGACTAAGTATGTGAATTGTGCAAATATTTGTGCAAAAGATGCCCGGGAGTGCAACTCCAGCATCATGTGTGAACTTTATGGTATATCAGTATAGATCTGAATAATAAGTACAATGTACATAATAGTAATAATACCATAAGTAACTACTATACTATAACATTATATGCAGATGATGCAGGCCTTTTCCTGCCGCCCAAAATATCTTCACCATACCCTTAAAGGTTACATTGATTAATATTTTTGTAATTGGTCATATTATCCACTCTCAAAGGCACGCCTCTATCTCGAGGCACCCTTCTTTATTTTGATCTGCCGAGGGACTGCAGATGTGAATAGGCTCTAAGCTATCATCTGGTATGGTGCATCAAATGGTAACATTTATGTTTTAAGCTGTGCATGGTTCCTTTTAAATAGATAAAATGAAATAAATAAATAATGCAACATAAAGTAGTGTACTAGATATTGTATTACCTTATTGAGTAATTAAAATGAAAATTATATGAATCTTAAAAAATCCTTTATTTATACATATTCCTGGGTAATTTTTTAAAGATTATTTTGGGGTTTTTATTGCCTTTATTACAGTGCAGCTAGAGAATGACAGGAAAGGAGAGAGGGGCGGACATTCTACTCACTGAGCTAGAGGCAAACCCCAATAGATAACTTTAATGTTTATTTGATAAGACTGATTCTCTTTATGTTTAAAATATGCAATGATGAGAAAGATATTCTTTTTATTCTGGACCACAGGAAGACTAGATTTGCTTTAGGGCTAATGTTGATCCTAACAAATAAACAGATATTCTATATTTAGGTAATGAACTTGATGTGATGATCTTAACTGTCCTGCAGTGACGGGAGGGCGGTGGCAGTGAAACACATCCAGAATAAACATTTCACACTCTCTAAAATTATCAGGAAGGAGGTGAAAGAAGTTAGGTGAGTAAAAACCAACATTTTACTGACTTAATAAATTCCTGTAAATTCCTAAATTCTTGCAGCTAATGTAGTTCATGATGCCCTTAGACAACTGGACCATCCCAATCTATGCAAGTTCATTGGCGGTTCCATCGAGGTCCCCTACGTCAGCATCATCACAGAGCACTGCCCCAAGGGAAGCCTGTCTGATGTCCTGCTAAATGACGACATCCCCATCAACTGGGGCTTCAGGTGAGAAAAATATCACATACGGATTTTTCTTTAAACATGTTTACCATTTAGTTACTCTTCTTATTTCTTAAGCAATAGTGGCTGTGGTGGAATATAACTGACTACATTTATGCAAGTACTCCAAGTACCAATTTGAGGTCTTTTCTTTTAACGTTACTTTCTATTTTACTACATTTCAGAGGGAAATATTTTACTTTTTCTACCATTTCATTTATTTTACAGATTTATTATGTGTTTCTTTACAAACTGAGCTTCAGTCATTTTTCATGCAAAACATATCATGGGTCCAGCTTCATAATTGATTTGCTGTTTTTATTTTAGTAACTTAAATTATTGTATTTTTGATAATCATTCTGACCTGGTTATTATGGTTTGAACAAACACTGCAAAGGTCAATTTGGACTTAGAAAACTTGTGACAGCACTGTTTTTAGAATGTTTACAAATCTAGAAAATAATTCTTTATTTATTTAACCTTCACTGAAACAGGGAGAGGCCACTGAGAGCAAGCTCTCTTTTACAAGGACACCCTGATTTCAGTACACATAACACAACAGAGGCTCAAAAAGTTACAGTGTACATCAGAAAGTTATGAAACAATAGAAGAATCCGAAGGTTATGTAAGGACAAGGATATCAGCATAGGGAACAACATCAGTTCACAGAAAAAACATCGCTCTATGTCAGTAAAAAGGAATTCAAACTGATTAAAAAGGGATTAGCTTGTCTATTTTTACAAAATTAAAATAATCAGCAGTTGCAGACCTACAAAAAGTAGCTCAACTAGCAGTAAAATCTGCACTGAGTTATTTAGCTTTACTACTTTTTATACTTTATTGGTACATTATCCTGATTAGACTCACATATTTTTATGTACGCAAGTATCATCCCAGCGCAAGGACGTTTACTTGCAACAGAGTATTTTTACAGTGTGATATTAGTGCATAAAGGGTTTGAATTCTTTCTCCGCCTTCCTCCAGTAGTAGTAGCATGTGCTGTATGTTGCCAATGGTTGCCTTCATTTACCTATTTTAGCTTTTCGTACAGTTTGTGCTCACTTTGGAGCTCAAGATTGTGGTCTGGTGCTTGCTGTTGATTAGATGGGGGATTTTGTGTTGTGTTTCCTTTTTATTTTAATTCCACAGATAACTTGCTCACAGATGTTAACATGATGACAGACAAAAAGCATTTTGCTGAGTAATTCTTCTAAAGGAAATACCAGATTTTGGTGTCGATTCCTCAGATGAGCAATGAGGAAAAGCTCCATTCTGGACTTTTTACATTTGACACCACAATTCAACAACCATGCAAGAGGAAAAAAAATCATAGAAGATAATTAAATATGTATTTCCCCAATAGACCATAATGCAATGCATGACATTCAATACTATATTGTGTTGCGTTTCTTCCCCTATGCAGACTGTCCTTTGCCACCGACATTGCCCGCGGGATGTCATACCTCCACCAGCACAAAATGTTTCATGGGAGACTTCACTCCAGAAACTGTGTTATTGATGACCGTTGGGTGTGCAAAATCTCAGGTTACACAACTTGGGACTGCAGTGACACAACACTTTTTGTCTTTGTTACTGTTTATTCTGTTTTCAGCAATTACACATCTGTGATAAGTCACTCAACAGACACACTCTGAAACAAAAACATCTCATTGCACTACTCAGACACATCCTACACTAGCTGCAATGTTATTATCTAGGCAAAGTGAAAAACAACATCCTGTCTCACTCTCCTCTATGTTTTTCTATGTTTGGCTACAGATTACGGGCTCACAGCCTACAGGAGGGAGGACTTTGAGGCAGCCAGTAATCGCTTCAATTGTGGGGATGTGAATCGTATATACTGTGCTCCAGAGGTCCTGCTGGGAAGCAGCTCCACCATGACGCCAGCAGCAGATGTCTACAGGTGTGTTTGAGTGTCACAGAATAAGCAGTTAACTGAAGTTAAAACAGTTCATTTTGGATTACACAAAAACATTTGGTAAATGTTAAATTAACCATTTAAAACCTGGTTGGACATCAGTTGTCTTGTGCTGCCTTTCACAAGCTATTTAACCCCGTGAGACCTGAGCAAATTGGTTTGATTTCTTACAAAAACATGGGGGAAAATACAATGACCAACTTGCCAAGAAATGTTAACAAAGAAAATGACCTGTTAATGACCTGAAAATTAGATTTAAAAAAGGGATGACAATTATTTAAAAAAATCCAAAAACAAACAAACAAAAAAAAACTACTAAAATGAAAAAAACTACCAAAAAACTATTTTTATAGTCATTATAACTATATGTTTAAAATAATATAACAGGGAATACATATATACAATATATATTTATAAACTTTTTTCACTTTTTTAGGATCCCTTTCCTGATTGTTTTGTTGTTTACTTTCTTTTTTCTGATTTTTTTGGGCCATGTGTTGTTAAGATCCTCACTGCCTTCTGTCCATGCTTTTGAAAGTAATCAAAACAACTTGCTTAGGTTTTATAGGGTTAAACATGTAAAAATGGGGTTATGGTGGACTGCCAGCACCTTATTAACATATTGACTGTTGAATGTTTACTGCACTGGAAGACTCAAGAAAATAATATCCTCTCTCTACTTTTCCCTCCTCTCCTCAGCTACTCCATGATTCTCGTTGAGATTGCAACTCGCTCTGACCTCATTTCAGTGAGTGTGACAGCCTACTCTGTAGATTACAGCCTTCAGCTTTCTTTTGATCTTTGTAACCTGCGGTCCTCTCTGACAGGACCAGGCTGAGGGAGTGAGGATGGATATCATGTGGCGCCCCCCTCTGCCTGAAGTCAAAGCAGGGAAGGCAGATACCGACTGTCCCAGTCAAGCAGACTACAGTGAGGTCTGTCACATGTGCAAGTGATGGAAATCTGATATTGGTACTGGAGCTCTTGTTGAATTGGCTGCAAAAACTTGTTGATGAAATATTAGTATTACATGTCATAGCTGCATAAACTTGTGCTCGTAGATAATGAGGTGTTGCTCTCTTCTCTGGAACACTCGAGCAGCTTATTAAGAAGTGCTGGTGCCATAACATCCCCATGAGGCCCACGTTTGAGCAGGTGAAGAAGATGCTTGACAAAATGAACCCACACAAAGTCAGCCCTGTGGACATGATGATGAACCTGGTAATCACCCACTGAAATATGATAAAATAATGTGAAATAGCATTGGCATAGAGATACATTGCGTGTACTAAATCAACCACGATTATTAAAGGAAATCTAATGTGACACTATTTGGAATAATTTATCAAACAGTCATACTTCAGAGACATTTTCTAAGAAAAAAAGTGTTTGTTCCATCTGGATTGTTTTGAGCTTCAGACACAAACAGAGTTGTTTTAACTGCAGATGGAGAAGTACAGCAAACATCTGGAGGCCATAGTTGCTGAGAGAACACAGGACCTTCTTCAAGAGAAACAGAAAACGGATCGACTGTTATACAGTAAGTCAGGATATCTGAGTGGAGTGATGGGAAAGAGTCACATAGCTCTGATGGTTGAGAATCATGCTATTGGCCAAGTACAGCTTTTAGGAGTTTGTCTTGGTAAAATTGCAGAGATAACACTGACATACAGCATATAGCACAAACAGGACTGAATTTGTAGGTCATTATTTCTTATTTCTTTATTTACACATATAAAAAACAAGAATATATAATGCATAATAAGAAAGAATGTGAAGGAGAAATGCTCAAAACCCTCCAGGGGCTTGAGAAGTGGCATTCAGTGATACAAGAAATATTAACAGTTATAATAATCCATGACAATTTACATGATGGCATTACTTGACAATAATTCTTCAAATAAACACCCATCTGTGTCAAGTGTACAATTAATCAGTCAGTCAACACACATTACCTAATTTAAGGAGTGTACGCAAACACTATTGTTCATAATCTCAGAACCTACTCTCGTGTGATGTGAGTTAAACATTATATATGTAAAGGATTATAAACAGTAAGCCATTAAGTGTGCATATGTGTATTCATTATATACAATATGTGCATGCAGTGGTGCAGCATGTTACAGTTGTCACTGCTGAAGTATTATCAGTTAATCATCAATCTTCACAAGTGTTTATGGACACAGTCAAATGTGCTCATCTGGCGCCACCTAGTGTTGCAGAAGCACCATCTCCATTATTCCTATACATTGTCCTAAAAGACTATATTGGCGCTTATGATTTCTGTTAAGTCATGATATTTCTGTGCAGGTATGCTACCTAGACGAGTGGCTGATGACCTTCGTCAAGGTCGAACAGCAGAGGCTCAGAGCTACTCCAATGCCACCGTCTACTTCAGGTTTGTGTAAAGCAGGTTCATGGACTATTCATGGACATCTGTACAGCTGTAGATTCACTGGAGTAAAACTTAAAATGGTTTCGAAAAGCCTTAAACATCCTGGTTGACATTTTGGTAGAGCACATTTTGAGTCACTATATCTTCATGAACAATTCTTTGAACTGAACTCAACTTGACTGAGCTCTGTCTACCGTTCAGTTTAGTTAAGTTTTGCTAAAAATCCCTCAGGTTGTTGTTGTCTTTAAACATTCTGCATTTTCAGTGCACCTCCTACAGTAATTTAGACTCCAGACCTAAGGGCTCTGTGTGGTGGCATTTCTAAAGATAGACATATTTATTCGACATGTTATAGTTTCAGAGGTGTTACTAAATAGATTTATGTAACTTTACACAAAAAATAATAATCTAATATATGTGAATTAAAAAAAAGAAAAGCATACTGTACCAAACAATAAATTTGATCTTTTTTGTCAAAGTAGTGAAGCTAAACTAATGTGATTAAAATGGACTATTTGCCAAGATTAATTAACTAACTTTTTAAATTAATTTTTTTTTAATTAATTAACTTTTTATCATTCATTGTTGTTAAATTATATATTTAAAGTTATCCATTATATATTTGCTGAAATAATTTCATAAGTATGATTTTTTACTGTCTAAAGCAATGCTTTACTGGCCTTGAACTGGCCTTTATGGTAAAGGTAGTGAAGATAAAAAAGATTACATATATTATTAAATAAAAAAGGGTAGATATTTATTTTTGTAATTTAATATATTTGATGCTATTTCATAATATTTTTGATTAAAGAAATTTTGTCAGCATGATTTTTTTTCACTATTTCTAAGATGTTTTCAAAGTAGTGTTATGGTAAATATCTAGAATAAATACATAAAAATAATACCAGTCCTGGTAATGATTCTAATTCTATGGTCACAGTTTGATATTTGTTGGTATACTAACATATTACAAGTATTTCAACAGTGCAGGGTTTGTAATTGTGGATTTTTCTTTCTGTTTTACCATTACCATGAACGTCCATTTCAACCATTTGGTACAGGCCTATATTTAAGAAAACAATGAGGTCTCTTAAAAAAAATAATGAGTTTTGTTATTATAGCCCCACGAAAAAAAAAAAACTGCAAGGAAAAAAAATTACCATAGCTTTTTTCTTAGTGAGGCCATTAACAGGGATTAATTTACATTGTCTTTCTTTCATTATTTTTCCCTTTGTACATTGATATGTTGCATGTAAATTGTTTCGTTATGTAGGCTACATGTAGAACTAGAAATGTGTATATTTGTTTGTTTGACACCATATGGTTTATGTGTAATCCCTATGTTTTTATACTTTCTGCAACACAAATTGCCCTCTGGGACAAGTAATCTAATTGAAATGAATTAAACTGAGATGACTAACACTGCATTACTCCCTTTGACAGTGACATTGTCGGCTTCACTCAGCTGTCTGGCTCCAGCACCCCCCACCAGGTTGTGGACTTCCTCAACCAGCTCTACACCACCTTTGATGACATTATTGACAATTACGACGTCTACAAAGTGGAGACAATAGGCGATGCTTGTAAGTAAGGATGAAAAACTATATAGTAAGATACACAAGTGATTTATGTGTATGAGTCATTGAATGTTTGTTTTGACATTTGATTTTCAGTGCATCTCTTTCTTCCTCTTCCTTTGTTGTCTCTGCTCATTGAATAATTGAATACTGGATTATCTTCCAGACATGGTGGTCTCTGGGGTCCCTCAAGAAAATGGCATCAATCATGCTGGAGAGATTGCCAGCATGGCTCTTGATCTGGTCAGTGTTTGCCACACATTCAAGATCCCTCACAAACCCAACACACAGCTGAAGATGCGCGCCGGCATCCATTCAGGTACGGTGGACAAATGAACTGATCCTGTGCTGTGATTTTTTGGAGGTTGAAATAATAGATGGCTTTTGGAGGATGCATCATAGTTTTATAATGGTCAAAGGTTGCAGAATAGAAGAGTAACCTTAAACAGACTCTTTACATGTATTAGAAACTAAATGTTGATGACATTAAATGTAAATGATAAGCTGTAACAAGAATTTTAACTTAAAAAAGCGATGTGTTTTTTCACGAGAAAGACCAAAGATATTACATTCCCAAGTTTTTCACATCTGGTCATGATAAAAAATCATGACCAGACTTATCGCTGACCCAACCACTCTCACTACATCTCTGAAGTGTGACAACATTTACTACAGGTATTGTAAGATACTGTAGATGAGAAATTGCCTGGTTTAAATGCAGTAATGTTAAGAACATTGGTTTCCAGCCTGGAGGTCCTGGCCCCCACTAGGGGTCGCCAAAGCTACAACGTATAGGCTACAGTAGTGGTAGTAGATGCTGTATATCTCAGAATGTCATTCATATCTGTGAAGTAAATGAAATTGTTATTTTTTAAACTTTAGACTATTATTTAAGATATAAATTTCACACCTCACTCTCTGCCAAACAGTGTCATCCACATTAGACAAGTCTGCAGCTGAAACAACAAAACAGATAATAGATCAATGGCCAAGCACTAAAAAACACTAAAACTTTCAAAAAAGAAGCCCAGTATGTATGATTTTTTAAAATTAAGAAAACATACAGAATAGTATAAAAAATTCAGGAAAATATCAGAAAAACTCACCTCTGACGAAATATTCACATGAAATAATCTACTCAGAATTCATTCAAATTGCTCATTTTATTTGGGTTAATTGTACAGTGTAACAGTTTTGTGCTTTTATTATTATGCATCGAATACAACATGAAATCCCATTAAATTAGTCTCTTACTCAAGGGTTTTTAGTTTACTCAATGATAGAAAGAAAGCCCCTTGAGGAAAAATGTTGGCAACCATTGGTATAGAGCATTATCACATACCCATTCACACATGCAGCCACACAAAACAATATAATACATTTACTGTCATTCTAATAACACATGCCTATATTAGAAAAAAGCTTATTTTTAATGACTTGAACCATCTCTGTGGGTCTTGAATTTCTGTGCAGATCAGTTTTGACGTCTGACCTTGATGAACCTCCTTTGTCACCAGGAAACCCTGTTTTATGCTCATACCTCTGTCCCAAATGTATTCTTGTTGGGTCAACATTTTAAGTGTTCACGTTACAGTCTTGGTTCTTCAGGCTTTGGATTTTATAGCAAGTTGTTCATGTTTACAATCATTGATTTGATTGCTTCATATATCCATATATGTGGGTAAAATAACAGTAAGATATAGGGTATTCTTCCTGAAAATAACCTTTCTTACATTGTCCTGATTCAGCAATGTCATATAGTATTATCCAACCAAAGTTTGATCTCTGCTGTTTCATTCTGCCAGGACCTGTTGTGGCTGGTGTGGTTGGCACCAAAATGCCTCGCTACTGCCTGTTCGGGGACACTGTCAACACGTCATCACGCATGGAATCAACAAGCGAGGGTAATGAAGGATTAGATACACTGCCTTTGATCCAATTAATGTCTAAAAGTTGAACAGTTTGTCTCAGAAAACATCAGGCTTATTTCAGTTTTAACTTTCACTGTATGAGCTGAACAATGTGACTTCTGTGCGCTTTCTGAATATTGTCCAGAATCGATTCAAATCTTCAATGTTGCTGTTTTGAGTGTCACTGCAGTGTCAGCCTTTGGCCTTTGCTATCACTGCTGCTATCGTGCCAAACAGGATTGTCTCTGTGTTTGCTCACCAGCACAGCACAGTGAAGTTACGAAATGGAGGATAGACGTTGTGCTTACCAAGCACCTAATCCTCTGCATTAATCTCCTGGGATAATGGAAAAGGACTGAGTGGCTGCGTGCTCAGAAGTGAAAAAAACAGCCTTAAGATATAATCTGTGACAAAACTTGAACTAAAGATAGATTTGGGGAGATCATACAGTACTTAGTCAACATGTAAAAGTCAACATATAAAAAAAATATAGAGGTCATATACTGTACGTTATAAAATGTGCAAATTACATACTTGGTTTATGGAATGGGTTTTACATAATTAGAGGCATGCCTTAAAGATCGCATACTGCCTTGTACTTATAGAGAATATGCCCCTCAGTACAGCACTGCATTTTTTTAGAATATGAATTGCACATCAAAACTAATAAGGCACCAAACTACATACACAAAGAATACTGTTTACTGGAAGTATTTTATGAAATTTGCATGAAAGTAACTATAATAATGAGACACAAAATGCGATACATACATGCCTACTGTAAATAGTACATGAAAATCATGTATTTTAATTTAATTCAATTTTCACATATTAACTTTAAAAGATGTGTTTTCAACTGGTTGGTTGAAAAAATGGTTTTTATGGTATGTTAAACTGGCTGGTTAGCACATTGTATCATACAAATGATGTTGATTTATAAACGTTTCAGAAACTGAAGAATAAGGTTGTCAAAATGTGCAGTTCATTTAATGATAGCACAAGATTATAAAAAAAAATATATACAGTATGTTACACCAAATTTCTAGTTTGCATTATTCATTTTATTATGCAATATCTTGTAATGTGTGTGTGTGTGTGTGTTTTTTAAATCATCATAGCTCTGAAGATCCAAGTGAGTGACACCACAGCGGACCTGCTTCACACACTGAAAGGTTACATTCTGACATGCAGAGGAACACTTAATGTTAAGGTAAAATTATTATCATATATTATATGTTATATGGAATCTTTGTTTAGGAATCTTGAGATATTATCTCTCCATACAATATATATATATGTGTGTGTGTGTGTGTGTGTGTGTGTGTGTGTGTGTGTGTGTGAAACAGTAGCAAAGTTTCCTGTTGCTATGCTTTAGTTTGTATTGAGAAAAAATACTTTTCAAGGTTGTATTCAGTACATTCCCGGTCATTTCTGAAAATGTCTCAGCAAGTTGTTGATTCAACTCTATAGTCATGGTCTGTATAAGACATCTCTCGAATTAAACCCAATAATCACATACAAACTGCTGTGCCACCATGGAGAAAGACAAGGGACAAGCGATTTGAAAAGATCACAGTAAATTCAAAGATTCCCTTTCAGAGAAAAGAAACGGGTGTGTCTGGTATTTGCTCTGTCTTTCATGGAAGTATTACATCGTCCAGTTTTTTCTTCTGTTTTCACTGTAACCTAAGACCTCTTTTTGGGTGGTGCCAGTGTGATTATGGGGGAGGGGTTCACTTTTTTGTCCCAGAGGACAGTGCAGCTGACACTTGTGATGTCTTGGTAAGAGGTGGCCTCAGCTGCTGCTCTCTGCCCCCCATCGAACCCTAATGGCTTTATTCAAAATTCAAAGGGACACATGCTTTGCAATATGACTCTCTTCACTCTCATTCACTTTGTCTCTTGTTTTTTTTTTTTTTTACCCAACAGGGAAAAGGGGAGATGAAAACATGGTGGCTTGAAGCAAAGAGAGACGATTACACAGACCCACTGCTCAGACCGCCTGAATCCAGAGTCCCAGTGCCAGTTAGTAACTAGATCTGAATAGAGACTAAAATGTGACAATAACTATAAAAACTGGTCAGGCTTTGTGTTTAGCAATTTGCTTGTGCCCAGTGAGCTATATAGGGGTTAAATGTGTAACAAACAGTAATAGGATGAACTGACTGTTGATTCTGTAAATCTAGTGGATGTTACCAATTAAGTGTTAAAAATTATTTATCATTATCATGGTTCTGTTGTTGTGACCAGAAATAATGATGACAAGCACTTTTAAGATAGTTTATAGAAATAACAAGAAATGTACAGTATCTAAAAATACAAGTTTTAAAATACATGTAATACCTTTTATTATTTTTTTCATAGAATGTGAAAAGAATGTAATATTATTGTTATTAATATTACTGAGTTATTTCTGTCATATATAGCTTTTTTTTTTGCATTTTTGTAATCAAAGGCATTGTTCTTTTTTTGATAAATAAAAATAAAGGAGATATTCACTGCCGGACGATTAGGAAAATCTTAACATTTCAAACATGTCGACTAAGAACTGGCATCTGAATGAGCCTTTTGCACAGGAAAAGTACAGGTGTGTACAAACACTTAGCCAACTGAACTCATTTATTCTGTGAACTATGAATGTACAGTTGTTTGCATAGTTTTTCTAAGGTGTAGCTTACGGTGCTGTGCAATGAGCTGTTTTACTGCATTGTTTATTCGATGGTGTATCAGTTGCATTAAACTTCATTGACAGTTATCATTTTGTTCATTCATTTACGTTCACTGCTTTATGCCTACTATCTAATTGAAATATTTAACACTTTTTAGGTTGTGCTTCTTACAAGTGGTGGAGGGAGTATTCTAATTATTTTACTTAAGTTAAAGTACTAATACCACACTGTATTACTAGTCCTGCATTGAAAATATTACTTAAGTAAATAAGTTTAATCAGGAACATGTACTTAAAGTATTAAAAATCAAGGACCCAGTCCACAAAATATTTAAAATAACAATAACAAAAAGTAACACACAACAACAACAACAAATAACAAATAAGTATTATTAATACAATAGATTAATGTAATACATTAGAAAACAACATGAATTTACCAAAATAGTTGCCAATCATCTAATTGATTAATTAACTATTAGTTTCAGTTGTAACTGCATTAACTGCTAGGTTATTTAATTTGTAACAAAAAAATTAAACCTTGTGGATACATTTTGTGAAGTGAAAAAATACAATACTTATGTCTTGAATGTAGTTGAGTAGAAGTATAAAGTAGTATGGAAAGAAAAGACTCAAGCAAAGTACAAGTACCTCAGATTCTTACTTAAGTAAGCTACAGCACTCAGTAAATGTACGTGGTTACATTCCACCACTGATCCTAACACATTTAAGTGACTGACTGCAAGGGTTAAGACTATTTTATCTTACTTGATAGTAATCACAGTCCAAAATATGTGGTCATAATAGAATAATAACTGAGTAAATTTAAAAATAAACAAACAAATAAATTCTACGCTTTTCTTCGTCGTTGTATTTTAATATCTAGAAACATTTGTCTTAATTAAAAAGGCAATTTAAAAATTTAATTGCCATTAAAGCATTTGAAGTAGCTCACAGCCAAGAGCCAATCATATTGCGCCGTGCTCGGTTGCTAGACAACGAGTCGGCCAATTAGCGTGGTGGTTGTTTTGCTTGCAGTGGTGTGTGTACTGTCAGTTAGACCGACATGGTTTTAGGAGCTGCTGCCTCGTGAAGCGAGAAGCAGTTTGGGAATATCTAACAAACTGCAACGGTAAGTACGTTATCTAGACATTTCGGCATTTGCTTTTTAATAAATGTAACATTTTAAACGTCTGCTTTCGTAACTAACAAGTCGGCTTTTTTGGCTGAGACAGCGAGCCGCTCGGTTTCAATGTCAGGTTGTTTTCAGCTGGCAGTTAACGTTTGATTAGTTTAACACTGACTGGCTGCTTTGTAAAAGACCCACTGAACATTTGTTTTGATTTATTTTAATTACTTCATTAGCAAAACATGATTTCTTGAGTGAACGGTGTCCTGGAAAGCTAACGTCAAGGTTACACATTATTACCGACATACTTTGTTTCACGGTTATCTGTATGCACGTATCTCACAGTAACTTAGAGCTCAAATAAACGCTAGCTAAATTATTTGAAACAACTAGCATTTGTTTCGCCCCTAAAAGTAACGTTAAGGTAATCTATTTGATATATTTACTATTCTCGTTGTCACCTAAGTCAGTGTTTTTACATTTGCATGTCCGTCGTATCGATGATATTCGCAGAGATGTCAGTCGAATTACTTAAACTTTAAAATATTTTCATAGAAACATTGATATTTTGTAAACCATGTATATAAATATATGTTAGTTCATTAGGTAGGCCTACACCTAGCTAAAAAAATGCAGCCTTATACAGTACTGAGCAAGTGCTAGTCTTAGGCCACCTTAAACTTATCTATCAGAAGTCTCTTTACTAAAATACAACTAGAACACATATGAAATATCTATACAGTGTTGAATACGCAATTATTTCAGAAAAAACAACCTCAGCAGGCTAAAGTTAGTTCAAGTATGTAGTGTCACCTCCCTTTCAACTTAGCATGTCTTGAACTCTCTTGGGCAGACAAAATGAGCTTAACAATACTAATCTTTTGGTGTATTTACACCAGATTGCATTCAAGACATGTCCAAAGCTCAGTATTGGTTGTTTCAGATACCTTTTGTTATGGTTGTACAGCTCAAAGTTTCACACTATCAGCTTTAGTCTTAGTAAACCATTTTGTTCAGACTTTTTTTGTTTTTTAATGCATTGTACACGTTCTTTGTGTTCTTTGTTTGTATCTCAATAAAGAGAGTGAGAAATATACATTACTAAACAACAGTTATGCAAAAAATACTACCTAAATGAAGGTCATAATGTCCAGTGTTTGTTGAAACTGTTCAACTTTATAGTCATTTTAAAGGCTGAAGTCTGTGCTGCTGTTGAACTTTTTTTTGCATGAAAGGTTTGCTACAATGAGGGTGACAAAATAGACAGGAAAGGAAACAGAAAAATTAACATTATGACCTCTCTTAGGTTTTATTGCAGGGCTGTTGTATTAGACTGCATTAGATTTAGCCACTTAGAAACTAAGTGTAGGCAGACCAGTCTGAGCTGCCTCCTGTGATCCCATCAAGTATCCCTCATGGTTGGGAATGTGTTTTAAAGTCTTTTACAAATTAACAGCAAATCCTTATACATGCCACTGAGGGACCTCAAACCTTATGTATTCTGTAAATGCTTACTTGGAAATTTCCCTGTGAAGACTTTATACTAAAAAGACATTTGATTAATGAGTTAAAGGTTAACACTTGTTGAGTAGTCAGTCTAAGCGGGGTCTTGGCTTGCTAAGCTTTGTGGCTGTAGGCTTGCCATCTGTCTCGCCAGGCTGATTAAGTATCCCTGAAACCAAAGGGTAGCTTTCCTGAGTTGGGGAGTCACAGCCTTCTTATGAGTTCAATATAGAAAAAAGTGAATTGACAAAATGCTTTTTTGTAAAAGAAATATTCCATTATGACATGCAGTTTTTGCTCATGCTCAGATAGTTGCTGTTATAGAATGAGGTGTTGTAGATGACACCATACGTTTTTAGTGATAAAGTATGATTTATAGTATGTCTATTTGTTTTAAAAAACAAAACAAACATCCCCGTACAGGAGGAGAAATGCTTTTGATTCTGCAGACAAATCCCCATACTGTGTGTCCGGGATTAGTCTGATCAGCTGATTATAAGAGCATTGAGATAAGATACTGGCCTGGTCCCAGCCTGTAACCTGTACACTCCTGCAGTGACAACAGTGTCATACAAAAACTACAACATCAACAAAAACATCACAACAATAACAATATAACAATCATAATGAAACTGTCAAACCATCTCTAAATAAACACACATTTTTAATATATGAAATAATCTTTTTTCAATGTCATTACTGTTGCGCTCGTTGCCTGTGATAGATAGATGAATTAGCCCTTGTCATTCTGCTGTCCTCCTCACACTCAGTTATTTAGGTTGCTGCGTATTTCCACCCCTCAGCGCTGCATGTTTACTTCCGTTGCCTATTAATCCAGACTGTGTTGAATGGACGCTGCTAATCTGACCCTCTATTTCAGGAACACTGACTGTGTAGGTGGATCTTGTGTCGAGATTTGTGTGTCCTGCACATGTAGTAGACGATCCAGACACGTAGCCTGAAGGCTGCACTGCAACAATGCCAGAGTCTTCCCTAGGTGAGTTCAGATTTTGACATCTTTGTAGACCAGTGAATATGCACTGTGAATGAGACATCTTAAACAGTTGGCTTTTGTACTTGTACTTGTATCAGTTGTTCATTAACACTTTCAAATGCGGCAGGAACTGTTAAATGATTTGTAACAGGATTTTGACTTGATGTTGGCATAATCACCAATCCGTTAGATAAATGAAGTATAGTACAGGAGTGCTGTGTGTAGCTATTGTGTAATTTTGACCTCTATCTGGTGCTCTGTATCAAACCTTGTGAGTGAGGAACAGCTTAAACTAACACAAATGACAGACCAATGCTCTTGTTTGTTTTAGTGCTCAGAGTAACCCCAATTGATTTAACATTTACTATATATAAAGTATTCTGCTTTTGTTGTTAAGCATTAACAAAGTAGCACAAGGCCATACTGCATATATTTGACAGACATTTTTTCCCCAGAAGTCAAGGACATTTGCAGCAGCTCCGTTGAATGTAGACCATCTCCCTTGAGGCAGTTTAGCCAATCATTGCTGCCGCTGCACAGGAACTACATGCACAGTACGTTCTGCACAGACAACAATGTGCAGGAATGTCTGTCACACATCAGTCAGGTTTGTAAACTTACAAATGTCTCTTATTAACACATACATTCATAGCCTACTTGTAGTTTAAGGCATATGCAATACGACTGCAATGTTCTGTGTTTGAACCTGGCTGGTCCTCCATATCTTTTCTTTTTCCTTTATTCCTACTTCTACAGGAGGTGTCGTCTCTTGGCCTCCCACCAGTTTGGAAGGAGTCAAGCGGCAGCTCAGAGATGAATGTTGTGGCTGTGTTAAATTGCATGTATGACCTGATTCAGCTGCACCGCAGGAGCCTCCGCACCCTGGAAAACATGGAAGTGGAGCAGCTTAAGACCAGCAGCAATGTGGACTTCCTGCAGCTCACCAGCACCCAACTAAAAGTACAGTAACATTATGTTATCATATTATTCTTCACAACAAATTAAACACAGTGATTCCTTTATATTTGTATTATTTTCATATAGAAATAAAGATAACAGGACAAATGTTTAACCAGAACTAAGCGCCTCAAGAATTGGTTGTCAAAACTTAAAAATACCCAGCTCTCGTGTTAAATGTCCATGCCCATGTTGTCCTTTTATCACAGGAGCAGCTTGAACTATCCAAAAGAGAAAATACGGGACTCCTTGAGAGAGAGCGACAGCTGCAGCTGAAAGTGAAGAGTTTGCAAAACTGCCTGAAAAATGAAAAAGAAGAGGTACTTTCGTTGGACTTACTGCATCAGACAATGACTATTTACATGCACAAAATATTCTGTTTTTTTGCCCTCATTCTTAAAATGACAATATCTCTACTAAGCTGTTTACATGGCTAATGAAAATCAATACTCTTCTCATTAAAAATGGGAATAACTGTCACTTGTGACAGGAGTTTTACACAAGTGGCAGAATTGTTTGACTGTGGAAACACAGCCTCCCTCTTTCTTTCAAATGCTACATTCGAAATGAACCACAATTTAGAATATCCAAAAGGAATATGCTGTATACACGACCCTTTATCAAATTCTGAATATTGTGATATTTTGAATAATAGTGGAATATTAGTGTGCATGTAAGTGTAGTCAATACTGAGTGAATCAATAGAAAGTTTTTTTTTTAATCTTAGATGAATAAGCATGACAACAATAAACAATTGTTTTATTTCCTCCTGCAGGTGCAGAAACTTCAGAACATTATTGCTAGCCGGGCCAGCCAGTACAATCATGAGATGAAAAGGAAAGAAAGAGAATTTAATAAACTCAAGGAGCGCTTGAATCAACTTCTGGTTGACAAAAAGGACAAGAAACAAGGTTAAAGAGAAAACCTGTTCAGCCCTGTCCTTTGCCCCAGCATTTAACATTTTAGATTGAAACCAACATTTTAAAACACAATATTAAAATGAATGTGCCCCTTGTGACTTTTCTAAATTTATCTTTCTTGCTTCCAGCCATTGATGTATTGAATAGCATTGGAAGAGCTGATGGGAAGAGAAGCCTTTGGAAAACTGAAAAGACAGAAGCAAAGTGAGTTTACTTCTAATTTTCCAATTTTACATGTATCACTGAGCCTTGTCTCTAGAGACATTTTAATATGTGTTAATAAAAAAATGGGAATACAGGAGATAGAAATAAACACCATGATCTGAGAAAGTACTACTTATTCTAATTTTGTACATCAGCTCAGTCAGTCAGTTTTCTAGGTGACACAGATTTATTTTGGGAACATGCGTACGCTTCAAAAATAGTGGCACTGCTGAATGCTGTAGCTTTGATGAATTAGCTCTCTAGCTGTGTTATGTATGTGAGATTATGACAGTGAATAAACATAGATGATCATCTCTCTCATTCTAAGGCATGAGGGGGAGATGTATAAGACTCTGCTGAGTGACTATGACACCCGACAGAGGGAGCTGTTGCTGGAAAATGCAGAGTTGAAGAAAGTGCTGCAGCAGATGAAAAAAGACATGGTGTCCATTCTGAGTTCAAGGAAACCAACGTTGAAAGACGACAAACATCATGATGATGACATACATGTAGGACAAGTTGTTTCTCTCTTTTCTGTTTCTTAACTTTCAGCAACAGACAGATGCTACTTTTTCAAGTCACTGCTGTCACTTCATTGCTCTGTATTTCTGATTTGAAAATATGTGATCTTGAATTTATTTCTTAGGGCTTATAAAACAACCTTTTACTCCTTTGCCTCCCAGTATTTTAACAACCTAATAAGGCAGAGAGATTAATTGATTTCAAAGTGGTGGTTCATTTAAAAAATCATAATTTGTGTATCAAGTAGTCACCCTGTGTTATGCTGGATTTGTGAAATCAGTTTTTTTTTTGTCACAAGCCACCAAGGTTAATGAAGAATCCAAAACCAGAGAAGATGCTCGATGAATTGGAGAAAAATTGGATCACTTTTAACAACAGATAAGCTATATAAAAACTAGGGCTGTACATGACTGAGAATTATGCCAGCAAAATCAGATTTGGCTGTTCAATACGAATATTCTGTGATTCGGTTTGGTTTCCATACATTGTAAAGATTGATCGGGCTCAGCTGGACATTCAGTGTGACAGCGACATAAATGTAATATAGTAAACAAGCTAAGAGTGTTAATGATATGAAACAACAGTTTTTCAGACACTAGATATCAAAAGCCAGAGAGTGTATCTGGTGGGTCTGGTGGATCTGGTGAGTAAAAAAAAAAAAAAAACAACCAAAAAAAACTGCTTGGCTTGAAGCAATCTCAGTCGACTCAGGGTCTCCGACAGATAATTTGAATTTCTACCTTTCAAGGGGCAGCCATAATCCACACAGCAGTTTATAAACCAAAATCTCACGCAGGTATAATCCAGGTCTCATTTACCCAGATGTATGCTCACTAATTCCCAAACACATTTTCACTTAATCCTATCATCATCAAAACATTTTTGCAAAAATAGTCTCATTTATGGATGAGTGCTGTGCATTACAGCTCTGCTCAAAGGCAGAGTTTGTAAACAGATGTTTTGATAAAGTTATGACTGAACAGCTGGGTAAAAAGTGACAGTGAGGAACATAGTGTTTTATCCAAAGTTGATGCTCAACTCTCAATGCTCACGAAAAAGAAGCCAAACTTGCAGCAGTCAGTGCAAAATAAACACTCAGCATCCCGTCATACTGCTGGCGTTTGTAGTGTAAAAACGGCGCTCTCATTGCAAAGAATTAAAAAACAAAAAACACTCTGGCCTTAGGAAGAACCCCTTTGTGTACATGGCCCCTTAAATGTGTCATAGTCTTTTAGATGTGTTTGCCATGTGTGCAGCCAATAGATTCAAGAATATTTTTGTTGTCATTCTCAGGCTGACTCAGAGGGGGAAGAGGAAGTGTTTGATTCCAGTAAAGAAAGCGTAGAATTGTATTGCGTTCATGCCCGGGAGAAGCTGACAAACAGTATTCGCCTCCAGTGGCGAAGACTCAAAAGCCATGTTGAAAGATTGGACAGCCAAGGTAGTCTACATACACTTCATACACTGTCACTCTTGACCCTGATACTGTACATGGAAGGAATGTCACGCTGTGTCATGCATGCAAATTTGGATTCTTCTCTAACACCCCAAAATGTGTAAAATATTCCTGTGAAGCATGTTTTCATTACATACTGAAATCACTGGTCAGTACAGCAGTACATAAGAGATGAAATTAAACATAATTGTTAAATTTGATTTTTCGTTTTTTTTTTTGTTCAGCATCTTTGGCTCAGCTGGGCGAGAGGAAAAACACTGATGCTGTTTCCCGAGAGACACATGAGGAGGAGATGGACAGACTGAAGCTGGAGATCCAGCAGTGCAAAGACTTTATTCAAACACAACAGCAGCTTCTGCAGGTAAGACTGAATTCAAATGGACATTTTAGGCATCAAGCTTCTTGCAGCCCAGTTGCCCGAGGAAATGTTTGCAGTATACATTTCTGCAAACCAGGACTACATCACATCTGCAAGTTTGATAAGTATCATATTGACATTTCTTTTGGATGTGCTATGTAAGCTGAATTTTGTTATCAGGAGGTGGACGGGATGGTAGATGGCATGTGACTTTGGCAAGACACCAACCAAGCTTTTTTTACCTGAGCACTTAAACTAAAACCTTGTTTGCATGTTGGAGGAAAGATCCTGTATTTGGTTTGTTGCAACATTTAAATCTTTTATTAATTTCTGGCTAATCAAAACGCCTTTTGCGTCTTTTTCTTGCAGCAGCAGCTGAGCTCTCCGTGTGATGAGGAGACTCACTGCTCACTGCTGAGTGACTGCTTCATGCTGCAGGAGAAAGAGCGCTTCAGGGAGGAGTGGAAAACCCTCGAGGAACAGAGGAAGATCTTTGAGAGGGAGCGGAGGAACTTCACTGAGGCAGCTATAAGACTCAGCCATGAGGTGATTTATAAAACATCCCTTTTTAAAAAACTGAAAAATAGAAATAGAATTTAGGACATACAGCAAGAGGATAAGATGACTCATTGATGTCTGTTTTCCCCTTTTTGGCTGCTTTTGGGATGACTTTTATCTGGTTTCACTTTCAGAGGAAGGCCTTCGAGGACGATAGAGCGACGTGGCTCAAACACCAGTTTTTAAACATGAGTCCATTTCCTGACTCAAAGAAACCCCAGATGTCAAAGTCTAAAAGTGCCTTTTTAATACGTGAGTGTTACAGTTTACAGATTCAGTTCACCTTTGTTTTGATATTAGAATTTTCCACAGTTGATTGTTGAATAATAACTGGAAAAAAACTAAATGTTACATGATTTTGAACACTGCCAATGTAATTCCATTTTAACAACAACTGTGATGTAGTTTTATCTAAACTAAATCACTTCTTTTACATGTATTTTGGAGTAAAAGTATAGGATTATGTTACAATTTGTATATTTGTCTTTTTTTTTTAAAAAAAAATCTCCTTAAATCACTTTCCTGACAAGGATCAGTAAAGTTTCATCTTATATTTGCAGCTAAAACAGAAGCAAGCACAGCCTCAGCTCCAGAAAAGCTCACCAAATGCCCGTCTGGCACATCTTCCCCAACACCCAAATTTGTCCCACCCACCCCAACAACAAACCTTAATCACACACTTTGCCTTACCCCAGAAAACAGGTACAGGTAGGTTTTATTTTCACAAAACATGACATAATGTACCTGTAATTGAATGCTGCTGTCGTGTATTTCTGACTTTTTATCATAATTTAGTTTCAGATCAACCAAACCAAAGAGAAAGACCGAACATGTCGAAGAATCAAGCATCTTTTTAAACGGGAATTTTCCAGTTCAGCACAATCTTTGGAACGACAGTGAAGACTACAGCAGCCACACACTCACAAAGGAAAAGACCAGCTCTATATGAACCCCAAAACTCATAAACTTGAAGCAGAATTCTCATTTAATTTTGGAGAAAAACACCTGAATTGTGAATGCCATACACTCGAAGATGGACCGTAAAATTATTAAATAACAGTCAAAGTCAAACGGGCTCTGATTAGCTGCTGGTGTTCTGTGCAACTGAAAGAAAATCAAATTGTTTCTTTTTTATCATTGTACTGTTTTATTTTTAGATTATGTATTGGATTTATTTATGTGGTGCTGTAAATCTTATTTATTTATCTTAGTCTAGAGCTAGTGTTTTTTTGGCAATGCAGGTGCGCCACAAAAAGTGATGTGTGCCAGTAATGGGATGCTACTTGGCCATCATTAATAGTTGCTGTTGCACCTAAATTTGCCTAAAAGTATATCACAGCTTTTCAGCTTATGTTACCATGTTAAACTTGTGGCACAATGTTTTAGAATGTAATTTCAAATGCTGCTGTTTCACTGAATGCAATAAGAAACTGGGTTAAAAAATAAGAAGTATTTTTCTATAGTCTGATAAAGAAATATGGTTGACAGCATTGTTTTCTAGTTGTAGATACATTAGTAGCAGGTGATGTATGATGTTGAAGTTCTACAAGAAGAAAGGCTGTAAACATAAGATAAATTACATAATATGTTGTAGAACTTTTGACACTGAGGTTAGACCTTCTCATATATTTTTTAATGAATGAATTTATTTTAGTGGCATTATATTGACAAATGCGAATAATTCTTGCCACATTAATGTAACATTATGTATTCTAGACACTCGTCTTTTCTCAAATATTCATTATACTTTGTTGAAACACAAATTTCTTGTCATTTGACCTTTACTGGCCTCTATCAGAAACAAGTATGAGTTACTGACCAACAGAATTGCTTCACCTTTTCCTTCCCATTCATTGGTGGCCTCTAACTGAAGACAGTTGAGTCCATTGAGGTTAACACAGTGAAGCAGAAATTCCACAGGACTGTCTAGTAATGAGGTAAGTGCTTCAAATAAGTGCTTTGTCATTTACTTTTGTGGCCAAATAGTATTGCCCTTGTATGTCTTGGAGCTGAACTGTCTTGCAGTATTGTCAAATGTTGTTATAATTTGATGTATGTATTATGTAATTTGTTTTACATTATGGGGCAGTACAGTACATTATCAAGGAAATTAACTTGATACAGTGGCCACAGAGAGTATCAAAACTTGACCTGTTTATTGGATTTTTTTTTTAAAAAGAGCTATTTTTGAGAGTGATAGTTTTTTGCCAGAGGTGTCTATTGACAGCCTTTCCAACATATATTTGTTAAGTACTCAATAATGGAGTCAAAATGTGTAACCAATTTGTAATTTGAATATCAGGCAAAATTCATTTCCAGTCATTGAATAAAACAAGTAATGGATAAAAATGCAGTAAGAAAAATGCATGGATATCGGATGTTGATAATGATGCTCCCTTTCATTGAGTGATTGATATCATGCAGCTTTGTCAGATCGGGAGCTGCATTAGGCACAGGAACACATAGATCTTCTACTGGTGACTCAATGTACTTTTAACTTTTTCATTAAATATTTTAAACCGGATACATGTATAACTCACTTCAGACTGATGTTACTGTGCTTAACAGCTTATTTGTAGCTACTACAAGCTCTCTCCTGCAGGAGCAAGACACACATTTGTGGTAGTTTTGCCCCTTTATGTTGTTTGTTTTGTATCTCTCTGCAGATGTTATACATCTTTTCGTGATTTGTGTCATTTTGTAGTTGTTTTGTGACATTATTTTGAGTCTTTTTCGTGGTTGTTTTGCATATGTTTTGTAGTTTTTTTGTGTGTCTTTAAAGTTCCCTTCCAACGTTTTGTAGTCATTTTGAGTTTCTCATGTTATGTTTTGTGTTCTGTGTGACACCATGATTTAAATAACTTAAGACAGAAAAGTTGGTTTGAGATGCAGTATATTTATAAAGTTACATTTAAAATGGTACACATACACATGATGTAAGTGATTGGCAGAAGAGAGTTTTATTATTAGGCACACTGAGCAGTGCAGCTGCAGGCTAGGTGGGCCTCTGCAGTTTCCCTCAGGTCCACGCTGGCGTGGTAAATGCTGCTCAGATTCTCGGCAACAGAATCTGCACAAATGAATAGAGCAAAGCAATTAGAAGCTGTGTCATTTCTCTCCACTTTTTCATATTCAGTCACTTGAACCAGCTTTGATTTCTTTGCAGACTCACCGGCAGGCAGGCAGTGGAAGCCAACAGTGATGGTGGTGGTCTTCACAGGGAAGCAGCCAGGCAGGCAACGCAGCACGGGCTCCACAGAGAAGCATTTGGATTCCTGGCCATGGATGTTCACCTGTCTCTCCAGCTTCACAGATTCATGCTTCATGCGGCACTCTGCAGGACAAAAGTGTTAAAAAGTGAGTTTCTAAAGGATTCATTGCACCTTTACATACAAGACTTGTTTAACCATATGTAGTTATATAATAGATGTTTTACACCACGGTGGAAAAGGATGCTGCTGTAAAATATTTCCCCAATGAACTTTGTATCTCACCAGTGGTGTCCCTGCAGGTCTCTGCTGGCAGAACCCAGGAATGAGCAAAGCTAACTGGGCTCTTGGTCACACGTCCGTTGGGTGTGCGGTACTCCTCTCTGACTTCCCCATCGGCCTTTCCACAGAGTCCACAGGTCTGTGCCTTCATCCAGTCCACAACTTTAACCTGCATGGCAGGATCACATGAGACATGACAGGCTATCAAATATAAAGTATCAAATTTATCAAGTTATTAAAATCAAAAGTTGTTATTCTCAGAGGTCACAGTTTTAAGCCTGGAATTGCATGTAATGTTTACAGGCAACAACAACAACAAAAGAAAAACCTTTAAATTAACATTAAAAGATCTTATTTGAATTTTATATCTAATCTTAAATTGTCTGTAGTAAGTATTGCATTTACCGTCCATGAGTTCTTGTCGAAGTAGACTTCATGAAGACCATGGCTAGGAGCGTACACAGAGATGCCTTCATCTTTTGGCCTGATCTGGATTTTAGCTTTAAGCAAAACAGTTGAATATTAGTCACTTCACTCCAATTACATATTCTATTACAGACAAGTAATTTAAAAATGTGTAGTTTGCATAGTTAAATGTTATTACGAGTACAAGATTTTAAAGGTGGGATTAGTATGTATAGGCACCTGTGGGATGCTGGTATGGCAGGTTGCTGATGGGTATTTCCATTCCATTGACCTTCACAATCACTTCAGTGTTCTTCGGGTACAGGTCAATATCGCTAGAAGTGAAGAAATGAAAATATTTCATTTAACTGCTTGTGGATGAATAAAAGAAACAGTTTCACTTAAGTTTTTTTATGGACACTCACATGTCAGCAATTTTCACATTGATGTGGTTCTGTTCAATTTGATCCTTCTTCAGCAGAACCATGAATTTCAGCTCATCGGTGCAGTCCTGTGCCAGAACTTGGTAGCAAGACAACGGCATCACGTTCTTGTACTTCCTGTTGTTGAATGTGGTCAGTGTGTCTTTGATGAATTTACATTCAGCTGCAAAGAATAAAAGAATAGTTTTAATCCAGGGCTTAGATAACAGCCAGTGCTTTTCATATCAAACCATTATGTCATTCTATACCTGCACCAGCCTTGGCAAGCAAGAAATGGGCTTTATCAGCAACATCATCGAAGGGGGTGAGACCTTTGATTTCTTCAAGTGGCAGAGCAATGGGAAGATGCAAAGCCATCTTGTAGACAGTATGCTGCAAACAGAATAATTCACATTTATTAGAAAAAACAAACGAACAAAACCTCATATTTTGGGTGAACTACTCAATAATTCATACTGTTGGTGTTTTCCAAATGATGTCAAGGATCTTGTCAGATGTGGCAACCACGGTAAATGAGAGCTGCTTGTCGCTGTTTTCATCCTTTTCTTTAATCAAGCCAGACATCGCAGGAATGTAGTCATACACCCTGAAAAAAAATCCAAATATCAGACATTTTATGCACCGGTAGTCTTTAATACATGTGATTATGCTCAAGACAGTGCCTCTGATGTTTCATACTTCTTTGCGTAGCGTTTCAGGGCAGAAGGCAGTTCGTTCCAGGCCACCCTGAGGCGAGCTGCAGGGCTTGGACCAAGAAGACCAGTCTCAGCTGTGATCATGGTGTCATACTGCTTGCATTCTGCTCCCCAGGCGACTTTAGCCTATTGAGAGACAGTAGATGTGACAACAAGGCAGGCTGTTTTAACAGTAGCTTTTTAATACTATGTCATAAGCTCTATGATATAATAAATGTCAAAACAGTGTCTTACTGTGACTTTGTGCTTGCTAAGCAGGACTCCATCAGCACAGAGTTTCCAGTTGTCATCTGCAGCCAAGGAAGCCAGAATAACCTGAAGTCTGGTGTTAATTTTGTCGAGGTAGACTGCCAGTTCGTATCCCATTACCTTCTCAGCTGTGACGGCACGGACGATGATGGCAAAGGTAGGAGCAACTTCATCGCTGAGGAATTTTCTCTGAGGGAACAATCATGATTAAATCATGTGAGTGCACAAAGAAACCAATCAATGAACAGATCTGAAGAAGTAATTTTTTTAAGATGACCAAGATTCACCTTGCTATAGATGGCTTCAAAGCTTGAAGCACTGCTCTTGGAAACTGCTTGAGAGGTGAGAGCCTAAAGCAATAATGTATGGAAGTTAGAGGCAGGCAAGAAAAAACTGGAAGACCGTTTAAAAATTTACAAACTATCTAATACATTGTCATTGTTTGAAGCACCATCCAGTTGTACCTGCATCTTGTGGTTCTTCTTGAACTTGTGGGGATAAACCACCCGCTGTTGAGAGAAATATTTTTGTCAGATCCCACACTTACTATGATGTTTAGACACATTCATATTCTTCCATACAGAGAATTTTGAAGCGCTTACCTTTGAGACACGAGCACTGGAGCGAGAGGAACTGGAGCTAGCACTGAAGAGGGATGCAAGGCTAGATGCGGAGCTGGACCTGCTCAAAGATCTTGAGGAGCTGAGTCTGCTGCTTCTGCTGCTGCTGATGCTGCTTCTGCTGCTGCTGCTGCTTCTGCTGCTGCTGCTGCTGCTGCTGCTGCTGCTGCTGCGAAGTTTACGGGCTACATCAACGGCCTTGCTGCTTACACGAGATGAGGAGCTGGAGGAGGATCTTGAGCTAAGGCTTGAGCGAGAGCTGCTGGAGCTGGAGGAAGATGAGGTGACATTCCTCTGACCAGGAACCAGGATTTTCTTGAGCTTCATCAGGGCCGGTCTTCCATTGATGATTTCTTCACTCAGGTTGATCTTTTTAATGAGCTTCTCTGCAGCCTTTGGTCCAATTTGAATCTCAATCTCCAGTCTCTCAATGGCCTCACCAGTAACTGAAAGTATAATTAGATAATGTCATTAATAATGAGCTTTAAGCACAGTGCCAGGACAAAATGAACAAACACTGTGTTCTCACTACTTACTTGGTGTCAAGGAAAGAGTAATAGAGTGCTTTCCGGCCAGTTTGTAAAGGATAATGTCCTGGATGGAGGCAGCGTTTTCAGTGGCAACCTTCAGACAGCCATTCAGTCCAACAGCTTTGACACAATACTTCTTCGCAAACTGAACTGCTCTGGGTGTTTTAATGGAGATGGGAGCTGACACATCCTCGTTAAGGATCTCTGAGGATTTTGACTAACAAAAGAAAGACATATTAATTATTTTGTAAATGTATTCACTTCTGTAACTATCTTAAAAGACAATGTTTAAAGCTCACCACAGAAGTAGATGAAATGATCTTAGATGTGAGTTTCTCCCGGGAGATGTAATCCAAGACTTTGGCAGTGATGATGGGAGTGATTTTAGTGGCAGCTAGATCCTCAATGTTTCTTGCCAGAGCAACAGTCTCAACACTGTGGAAAGAACAGGGACTTAATCAAATAGACTCTTAAGAATAGAAGTGAAAGGAGTTTAATCATTTGTCAAGGGTACACATTGAGTTGACAGGCTTACTTCACAGCTGCAATGTGTTCAGGCACAGAAACAGGCAGAGCTTGGATCTTAAAGTGGCCCTCATTGATGTCAAGTCTTGCAGCGATTTTGGTGGGCAAAATGGTGTTGAGTTTAGCTCTTGATAGCACAGCAGCCTGGAGCATGGCAGTGTTAACTCCCATCACAGCAAATGTGTTCACAGCAATGCTAAAACAAGAGGACATTTGGTGTCACACTTGATAATATGATATACTTCGCGCTTGTTTTCTATTCTAGTGTCATATTTTGTACCTACCTTGGTCTGAGCTCAGTATCAAGCTGAATGTCAGTCTTCAACAGGTGGGAAAGATGGAAGTTCTCTGGCAGAGCTGGTTTTGTGGCGGCTTTGACTAAGAAAACAAATAAACCCATCTGTCACCGCTCAACACAATAATTTTAACACTCTTGGTCCCACTACGAGATGGTATTGTGTTCCATGTCCCATCAGTGCTTCAGTATTGCTATCTAAGACATGCACACTGTCTCTTTTGCTTTGAAAAAGCAATGTGACAGCAATTAGAAGGTCAAGACTTCTAATAGCACAAGATAGGTGGGACCTGTAGCGAGCTAAACTGCGGATGCTTTCTAGCTTCTACTTACCCTTAACAGCTGCAGCAGCCACAGCAGCAGTGTAAAGACTGAGCTCCATTGGAAGACCAGCAGCAGTTGGCAGGATGCGCCTCACCTCAGTGGCCAGCAGAGGCTTAGCAAAGTTGAGGGAAGCACCAGACAACACAGTCTTGATGGCATTCATACCAAATGTCTGAGCAGAAGGTCCAGTAGTGAGCTGTAAGGAAGAATTAATCATAATGGATCATATTGTGGATTGCAAAAAATTGTGATAAATAATTTGGTTTGAATTTGGTCTTGACGTTAACAGATAGGGATTTTAATCATACCGCAATGGCCTGGTCAATCAAGACTTTGTCAATGTTGACAAAGGCAATTTCTTGTCCGAAGAACTTAATGTAGACAGAAGCCAGAGGTGTTCTGGTGGGCAGAGCCCTCCACTGAGAGAGCTGTAAAAATAGGAAACAAACACTCAGACTCACTAGCTTGCTGTGTTTCATCATATGTCATTGAATGTGATTTTATCCTTGTTTTTGCACTTTCCTGGTTTGTCATACTTACAGCCTTAATGACACGTTTCATCTTGGTGATCCTGTCAACATTGTCAATGAGTGCAGGGTTTTTCAGGAGAACCTCCTGGATTCCCTCAGTTCTCACTCCAACCTAAAAAAATTCAAAAGGTAATTTTCAAAGTAAAATACTAAAAAATATATTTCAGTGCATAGGTGTTTTCTCATCCTTTTTACCTCCAGGACATCGGCAGCAGCTCCAGCAAGGTAGGCACTGGTCTTAGCCACAATAGATCTGGGCAGAATGGTGGCAGCATCATTGATGTAGAAAGCGCTGGCAGCAGCACCAAGCATCAAGGGATCTAAAAGAGTTCGATTAGATGCCGTTAGTTTATATTTCAGAAAAAAAATTAACTTGAGTTGAGGCAAATCAAATTGCTCATACTGTTATAGATGTCTGCGTGGATAGCTTTGCTGAAACGCAAGCTCAGCCTGTCCAGCTTTGGGCTCAAGATCTTGACAGCGACGTTGCAAGCTGCAGCACTGTGATTAAAACAGAAAATAACTGAGTATGCAGACATTAGTTCATGGAGATGGATTTGATGATGAATAGAGATTAGGGAGTGCTCTTACAGTGAGGCATGGATAGTGGCAGTGCTCCTGGTCAGGGACTTCATGTGAGAGTAAGTGAAGCTTGCTACTTGCAGATTCGGCTCTGTCTTCACAATGTTGGCAAGAGTTGTTACCAATCCCATTGGAGGCCTTGTCTCAAACAGCACAATGCAAGCAAGCATACGGAGCTCTGGGTGAAGAGCCTTGTCCATGTAGAGCTGAAGAGCCAGTTCCTGGATCTGAAGAGAAAGAAGACTCAGATTGAAGTGCAAAAAAACAGAAAAATTTGAAATACTCTTTGGTGTTGAGAATTCACCATTCTGGGCTCTTTCTTTGCAATGTTCCTCAAAGCCATGATGGCATCAGCATGGACTCTCATGGGCAGAGCTGCAGCAGCAGTGCCGTGGATTGGCAGGATCTTTGTGATTGGCTTAAGGCTAGTAGGGTGGCCAGCGTTACCCAAAACCTTCAGGAGTAGAATGATATTCTGGGTCTCATCTTTAGCAACAGCCTCTGTAAGCAGGTCCTGGATGGGCTGTTGGGGAAAATTAGGAATTAATATCTCCTTTTCTCATCAAAAAATGTGCAGAAGATTTTGAGGTGATATGAAAAGAACAAGGTTACATTACCCTTATAAGTTCAGCAGGGCAGACAATCTTCTCAGCGCAGTGTTTTGAAATCATGGTACCATAGCCGAGGAGGACGATCTCACGTAGAACTGGTCTTTCCACTATCATGTGGTTGACTGCCAGGTCCTGTTAGATAGCAACAATTAGAAATGTTTCACACCTCCATTCTTATAACTGACAAATTAACTTGATTTGTTGTTTACCTACCGCAACCAGCTTGATGGCCTCAGTGTCTGCTGTCACCATGTGAACAGATGTAATCAGAGCCTGAGCAGCTTCAGCAGTTGTTAGTTCATTGGCCAGGTATTTCTCCTTGATGAACTTCAGAGCCACAGGAGTTCCAATGGTGGGGATAGCATCCAAGATCCACTGTCTGGAAGAAGAAAATGGAGTGAGCAGACTGCTATACATATGCAGTACATATATTTTCTTGCCTTTTATATAAATGTTCAAACGCTTAAAGTCACCTGTAGGCAGGGTTGGTTCTGTAGCGGCTCCAGAGCACTTCCAGGTCTTCAAAATGGGCAACACGGAGGAGCTGAATCAGTTCCAAAAATTTCAGAGGAGCATCTTCATGGACTCTTTCCACGTTGTGGATAACCAGATGATTCAGAGTCTCCACAATCTTGGAACACAGAATTAAAGGGGAATTCATTCAATAAGGTTGAGTTTCACACATTTTCTGACATCACTGACGATTTAAAGCAGTCTGTACCTGGGTCTGTACATTGGTGATCTTGATGAGCTGAATGGGTGTCTGAAGAAGCTCAGTGGAGAACTCATACTTGAGAGATCCACGGTGGAGATACTCAGCTGTGATGGGTACAATAGGGGCCCTCTGAATCTCAAGGAAGACCAAGGATTGCCTTGAAGGAAATGCGAAAAAGGTTAATTTGTAACACCATTAAATCCAAACACTGCCATTATTGTATTCTCAGAATCTATTAACCTACTTTGTCTCCATCTGGGCAGCTCCGTTCATCTCAGTGAATGGTGAAAACTGGATCAGCTCATTGACTGTGGCCTCCAGGATCAATATGCCGCTAGGAACAGCCTTCAAGACGTAGTTGTATGCTGTAGCTCCTCTAAGGTTCTTTGAATTCTGTGAACCACATAGTTGCTTAGACAGGCAGCATTTTCTACTTTTTTTTTAGATGTATGCATGACACAAAATGGGTTTGATCCTACCTGCTGACACTTTGCACATTTCTCAGTGTATGCCAACCCCATATCCTTCATGATCTTCTCCTGGCAGTGGTTCAGATCCCTGGTCTTTGTAAGAAGGATACGTTCAGCCTTTTCGTCTTCACTGATGGCATAGAGGGTCTTGCACACACCCTGAGCTCCAGCCTAATGAGAACAGCTCAAGTTAACTAGGAAGAACTTCTTCTGATGGATTTACATCAGTGCCGAAGGATCTTTGACAAACCTCCTGCATCTCATAGACGTTCTGTGTTTTCTTGATGTTGAGCTGAAGGACGTTCAGGATACCTCTGTAGACATTCAGCACCATTGTTGAAATTCCCTCAGGGGCGAACATTTTTCCAACAACACCATTGGCATACTCGAACTTGATGGGAGTCAAGAGCTGAGCTGCCAGGGCAGATGTCAACTTGGTTGCTGGGACTAAAGGATCCTTGGGGTAGATGCCGCTGAACTCATAGAGCTCAGGTTCCAAAAGCTAGAGTGTAAGGATAAGATTTATTACATGGCAGTGTGCATTTCAGCAGAGAAAAGATTGTTGACTGCTAATGCTCTTGAACTTTACCTTCAGCATTAGTTTATTTTCAGCTGTGGCACTGATGAGAACTTTACTGCTGATTTTGAGTCCAGCTCTGGCCAGATCTTTCTCTGGCAGACCGCCCAGGAGCAAAGTCTCATACTTATACACATAGGTCTTACCAGCAGCAAACTCAGGAGCTGTAAGAACAATTGCACTCATTGAGATACTTTCTAACTCATCCCCAAAACCTATTTGAGGTAGTATATGACATCATATGAACCATTAATTATTAAATAGATTGTATTTTAATATAATAGTTCACTTTCATGTAACATTTTAGCTGCACATGTATATATTTATTTGGTTTGTGTGCAAAAACCTTAATATGTGAAATAATTATCTAATATTAGTGGAATAAAAATAACAATATTTCCCTCTGAAGTGTAGTGAGGTAGACATGGATAGCATTATGAGATTAAAATACTCAATTAACATAAAAGTTCCTCAGATTTCTACTAAATACACTACTTGAGTAAATGTACTTAGTTACATGCCACCACTGGTCAGCAGAGGGATGCACAGTTACCAATATTACAGTATTTGAAGCCAATGCAACAAGTATAGTTATACTTCTTTAGCCCTGGAATTTTGAATTCCAATGACTGTTATTACTCTTAAACATTTTCTAAATTTGATTAAATGATTTTTTTATGTAATTTTAAAGGTTCCTCAAATATAAAGCTATTTTTTCCTTGTGTTCGAAAACAATTTGTGGCCTGTGTAAAGAAAAATGTTTTTTTCTTATCATGGTACGAGTGCTCTGGACCACTTGTAAAATTTTCTCTTACTTAATAGAAGAGCAAAAATAAGAAAACATTGGAGAATCACAGAAACCAGTGGGTACTAACAAAATAAAAACAAACTGTAGATATGAACAAAAATGAGAGAAAATGTGTTCGTATATCGTTTCTTGCATGAGGCTCATTGTTTGGAAAAATTAAAGCTGTCTTTTAAATTATAATAAAATACTGAACTTACCAAAGTTATGAGGTTCGCAAGCTGAAATGACAATAAAAAGAAATTGATAATCCATCAAGTAAATGCTAAAACTATTTAATTTAGTTTTTAACATTTTAGCATTTATTAAATTGGGAAAAAAAACACGATACAACTGTATTCTTTTTGGATAAACGCTCAGCATAGAATACAAAATAATGAATATGTTTTTTTATTGTAAATGAACTATTAGTTGCTCCATAAGTTGCTCTAAACCCCTGTATTAAAGCAGTGACTGTATTACATTATTCTTTATATTATATTATAGAAATCTCTCAGGTTCTAATCTGAAACATGTTTGAGTCCTCTGCTGAGCTGTATGCAATGTTAGCTAGTTTGTTATGTAAAAGTTTTACTTTTTCAAAAGCATTATTTTAAGACATCCAAATACAAAAAAATGTACAATAGTTTGCTGTTTCTGATAAAAACTGCATTTTCTATGAAATTCATTGTTCTTTATTTCCTCTGAAGCATCTTTGCAAATGCAGAGATCATACTCACCCACGAAGGCCAGAGCCACGGCAAGCACAACCGCCCTCATGGCTGAAGAGGTTGTGAATCTCTGCAGTCACAGGTCGCCTTTTAAAGGGAAGATTTCTGCTGACAAAGCCAAACAAGAATGTCATGAAGGTATGATACGAACCCTGGTTTCTTTGCTCAGTACACTCTGTTTGGTAGATAACTTATTTCACCTTTCAGATTCAAACCAACTTGTTGGTGTATCAGTGGATCAAAAGTTAGGGTCACCTAAACTTGTACTCCTCAGATATGCCAAGTCAAAGTTAATCATCAGGTTTTTTGTCCATGTTTGCTGTTTCTCGCAATTCATTTTACAATAACACATTAAAAGACCATTACTTAAAAAACAGCCAACTCTTGTATTTGTATTTATGAAAATATGCAGTTTTCATTTTACATTTGAAAGAAGGAAAGGAAACATGTTGTTTTTTGAGTTAATTATTGTGTTAGTTTAGTTTCAGTTTATTTGTACAAAGTATAAAACTGCATAAAATCGAGATGAATACAAATAAGAAATAAGATCTCAAGAAGCCAAAGGCTTATACAAACGGACCACCCCAACTTGAAAATAAACAAACAAACAATCACAAAAAAAGAGAAAACAAACAAAAAAGAAAAATACAACAAAAGATAAATGACAACAATGAGCACACTGAGCTGAAAAAACATTAAAAAATTAATCCAATAAAAAACCAAAAAAATGCATAGAACACACACACACATATACATATATATATAATTTAAAGTAATGGTAATTTACAGTTGTAAAAGATGTAAAAGATAATTTGCTCTTGATAGCATGTACTTTATTATTTAATATCTGTACACCACAATATCTGATAAGAACTGACCATGTGTTGTTTTGTATAAATGGAGGGTGAAAGTAAAGTGAGTAAAACCTTCTTCTCTTCACACATATAACATATGTAAGTGAGTTATAGGAACCCACATTGTTAATTAAAAAGAAAATGAATAACATCTTTAATTAACAGAAGAAAAAAATGATTTATTGATTGATTTGATTTTTCGTCATGCTCCATACTAAGATCTACTGTAGGTGTTGGATTGGATCATTTCTGTCTTCATATATTCATAACATTGCTATTAACTAATTTTATGAATGATGTTAATGTGTTTGGCATCTTTTCATCATGTTCAGTTTCAAAGTTCAGACAAGAGAGCGCCCTGACTATGGCTGTTTGCTCACTTTATTTGTCATGGTTAGGGTTAGGGTTAGGTTAGGTTAGGGCAGGACGACCATTTGATGTCATGACACTGTGTGCTGGACAGTGCTGTGAAATGGTTGTGTTATTGCCATTTATTTACAGAAACTAATGACTGTTCATTTTCTAAATGTTCGTGGGGCTCTATTTCTTGAAAATGCCCTCTTTAAGCTGTAGAGTCCAAACACGTAAATTAAAAAAAAAATAAAGTCCATGTTTGTGTAATTTTAACTATATTTAAAATAGAACAACAGTATACATCTATTCATCATTAGCAAACAATATAGAATATAAATTATTCAAAACCTGGAATGCAAATTATTATTCATTGTGTTTTCAAAAAAGTACATATAACTTGATGCTAAGAAAACATTAAGTTGCACATTTATAAAATAAATAAAAAATTAAATATCTACTGTTTTCTACTGCTTTGTTGCTGTAGATTTAAATCTATAGACCTATGATAACTCTTTTTTTTAAAAAAAGGTTTTTGTTATTTCTGCTTCGGCAGCTTATACAGTCATAGTCACAATGTTGTCTACATTTTTTAAAATCTTTTTTTTTTTTTAGATGTGTCCATATGGTTTCTAAATAATGTAGAAAAATAGACTAAAACACTGATTTAAGTATTAATTGCTTTGTTAGAGTAGAACATATTTCCAAAATAGAAAAAGGATGATTAATAATAAGATAATAAGAGAGGGAAAAAAGGGTGGGTGGGGAGGTAGGGGTCATTTAGGGTAATCGCGTGGGAATGTGTGTATATTATGACTGTGTGTGTGTGTGTGTGTGTGTGTGTGTGTGTGTGTGTGTTTACAATAAGGGGAGAGGATCAGTTGGAAAGACAAAGTGATTTGAAGTGATTTAAAGTGTGTTGAAGGAATTAGATCACTTAACTGTATTGACATAACCATTACAGGGCTCTGCCTTTAAATATATCTTATTGGACTCTCAAATAGTATTTTATTTGGATTCGACCCTTAAAAAAAAACAGGGATACTCATTAAGATAGGAATCTTGGGTTTTTGGACACTTTATTTCTGAAAGTTTTTATCTTAAAACAAAAAGTGACTTACCCTGCTGGGTACCATGTGGTAGGAAGACAGGTGATGAAATATGACATTATCTAATTGTTAAGTTGGCTCAAAATTTAGCTGCATTTACTTCATTTTGCAAAGATGTTGCAACTTAAAAAATGACAAGTCAAATCACCCTGTTCTTTCTAATTGTTAGCTTCAGTGAACCAAGTCAATCGTACTTAACTTGATCATGACAAAAATTAAGCCAATGATGAAGTTAGGAGATCTGGGAGTTCAGTTTTGTTAACGTGTTTAAGAAAATACAAATAGAAATGAATAGTGGGAACCGGCAGAATACAAATATATATAGCAAAGTTAACTTAGTTTATTGAATTTACTAAAATTTAGAAAGATTGATTTCATTAAACGTATAATTTTTAGGTTGCAGCAGCTTCAGAAAATTAACTAAATGCAGCTAAATTTGAAGTAAAGATAATTAAATATAATGTAAACATAAATTAATAGTTATACCAGTTTATGTTTTTCAAGGCAATTCATTTCCTAGATTTTTTAAGTTAAATCAAATTGTAAGATTTTACAGTGTGTAAAAGTTGTTTTTTGGGGGGATGTGCGTGCCCCCTACCTTGCTTGTTCAAGACAAGGATGAGAGCCTGCTCCCAGGTTTCAGTAAACATTTTTTTTTAAATTTGCAAAGGTTTTGAAAACATCTTGAAAAACTGTCAAACCCTGGTGCCTGTCCCAATTGTAAACACTCCATAGCTTCTAAAACCTCTTGCTTGGTTACCTCCCTTTCAAGACCATCCCTAATGGTTTCTAATAATTGAAGTATTTCTTGGCTATCTAGGAATACAATTGTATCCTGCATACTCTCTCCCTGTGAGTAATTAAGAGGTTTGCAGTCTAAAAAGATTTGGTCCATGAGCCTTGGATTGCAAATGGACTGCCAAATAGCAGGAATTCACCTAGCGGTCTCCTCTTCTTTTTATCTGCCATGCTAACAGTTTCCCCGGTTGTATCCCCTTGTTCATAATAATGCTGTTTCAACCTAGCCATTACATTTTCCACCTGTCCTGTTTTAACTGTATTGTAATCCACCTTATTTTTGCAATCAGCTGATCTAAGGTTGCTCATAAATGTGTCAGAGGTTGTTTCTTTAAGAGCTTTAATGTCCATCTGTAAGGCTGAGTTGCACCAATGTCGTCATTGTTTCACTGATCACTCTGCTGATGGAAGCTCGAGACAGACCGAAGTCATCACTGCTGTACTTAAGCATTTTTCCGGTTTTCCAAATGTCTTAGTTCTGTGATCATTCTATCTCTGATATTATTGCATCGTTTTGCTGTGTGGGAAATGTGTGCTTGAATTCTCAATCTCAATAACGTTCAGGCTTGTGAAATAGAAATGTTAGATGAAATGATTAATATTAATATGATAATGTGCCCAAGATGGGTCGGTTTTTTTTTGTGATGATACTGGACGGGCCAGGCTTGTGGCTTTAACCCACACAGGTTGGGTATGGTTTGGGTTGTAATTTTTTTGGTCCATTAAGAACCCACTCTCATTCATGGTATTGAGAATATTTCTCTACTTCTTTGTATTTCTGCCATTTTATCCTCTGGTTAAGGAACTCTTTAGCCTCTTAAAACTCAAACAGTTTTTTATCCTTTAGGAGGTCTTTTAGTGGTTAGATGCTTTTTGAATAACTTTTATCATTATAAGGACTTAGTTGTAACTTTAAGGAGAAATTCTTAGAAAACGTCATAATTCTAAGAATTTTTTCTTACAATTTTGTCACCAGAAGCAACTTTTAGTACTGGGAATCTTTGTAAAAACAGGCTCGGATAAAAAAGACTAACAGTGTTTTGCATAGATATTATGTTGCAAAAGGGTAAAACATTTGATGGAGTTTTTTTTCCTGGTTTTCCGAGGGAGAAAAATTATTGTAATGGATGGTTGATCTCCTCATATATTTTATTTTTATGCTTACTTTATTTTTTGTGCTTACTTAATTGACATTAAGCTGCTGCATCTGTATAAGAATATCAGACAACAAATGCTTAACATGCTTCTGTAATTTACTTTAATATACAGTTCAAACAAAGTGATTAACACCACTTATGGGAAAAGAAGAATAAAACACAGTATGACTGATGGCAATGAGATTAAGCGCACTGAGCGGTGCAGCGACAGGCCAGGTGGGCCTCTGCAGTTTCCCTCAGGTCAATGCTCTTCTCATAGATGCTGCTTAGACCCTCAGAGCCATTCAGGTTAGAATCTACAAAAAAATATAAAGCAAAGCAGTTAGCTACTGTACAAGACAACAAGATGTAGTATAATTCAGTTTTTTGAACCAGCTGTGATTTCTTGCAGACTCACCAGTGGGCACACAGTGGTAGCCGACAGTGACGGAGGTGGTCCTGATGGACGTGCAGCCAGGCAGGCAGCGCATCACGGGCTCGACAGAGTAGCATTTAGACTCCTGGCCATGGAGGACTGCCTGCTTCTCTAGCTTCACAGATTCAAGTTTCATGAAGCACTCTGTAAAAGGGTGAAAAAGCAAGGTAAGCATACACATATGTTTACCTAAAGCAGAAACCAGAATCTGATGCTCATTATTTCTAGATGGTTTTTTTTCCCATAATCTAGCAAAAACCTGGGTTGGTTTGAGTTTGTTATCATCATGTAAATTTCTTGCTATGTTGCATTATTTCATTTTGAGTGCAAATTATATTCTAATAGAGAGGGGTGAAGCAAAAACTTTAAGTGTTACCAGAGGCATCACGGCAGCTCTTTGCAGGCACAATCCAGGAATGAGCGTAGCTGACGGCGTTCTTGGTAATGCGCTCATTAGGTGTGCGGTACTCCTGTCTAATTTCCCCGTCTGCCTTTCCACAGAGTCCACAGGTCTGTCCCTTCATCCAGTCCACAACTTTAACCTGGAGAAAAAGCAAAACAGTTCAGTGTATGCCCTAGGGAGTATAATTAATCAAAAGTTGATTTAAGTCTAAAAGATGTAGTCAGATGTCTTGTGTCACCTTCAGTGTGTTCAGATCAAGGTAGACCTCCTGAAGACCATGGCTTGGAGCATGGAGAGCAATACCCTCACCGCTCTGTCTGATCTGAATTTTGCCTAAAATGAATGGAAATATATATAAATATTTAATTTTCCAAAAATGTAAAAAATACATTAAAAACTCTGGTGTGAGAGTTAAATATGAATTAATTGAGTAAAAAACCTGCGGGATGATGATATGGCAGGTTGGTGATGGGGATTTCTTGTCCGTTAACCTTTACCATAATAACATTGTCCTTTGGATACAGGTCCACATCACTGTTGGAAAACAATTAAAATACACGTATTTTAGTTAATTTCTGGATTTTTTTTTGTCTATTTAGTCTAATTTAAACAAAAGTACTTATTCTTACATGTTTGCAATCTTCACACTGATCTGGTTCTGTTCCTGAGTATGATCCCTCTTCAGCAGAACAATAAATTTAAGTTCCTTTGTGCAATCCTGAGCCAAAACCTGGTAGCAAGAGTGGGGCATCTCGTTCTTGTATTTCCTGTTGTTGAACGTGGTCAGTGTGTCTTTGACCATGGCACACTCAACTACAAGTGGGAAGAAAAGAATGATTAGAAAGTTAGCTATTTATTGATCAGCCTGACTCTTAAGTAAGACCTGTTTAGATGTGTTCACCTGCATGAGCCTTAGTGAGCATGTAGGCGATCTTGTCAGCCCAGTTGCTCTGGTATGGTTCAAGCTCAGTAGCAGTTTCTCCAAATGGCAGATAGATGGGGAGATCCACACCAAGTTTATACAAAGTCCTCTGTAATATTAAAATATCAAAATGGTTAGGTAGATATTAAAATATATATGAGTATGATGCAGACATTTTATGAGTGTAAATAATGGGTTGAAAAGCCACACCTTTGGTGTCTTCAGCACAACATTCAGGCTCCTCTCAGAGGCAACAGCCACAGACAATTTGATCTGATTACGAACGTTTTTGACCTTTGCCAGGTTCACTCCATATTCCTTGGCAAATTGGTTAATGTACTCAGAGATCCTATACAGGCATAAAGGACAAATCATTTTCATTTTGAATGTTAGGAGTGTTGGAAAATGAAATCATGTATTAAATTGCTGCTCATCTACATCCGGGGTGCCTCATAACTTGACTCATGACTTGTTGGCAAGAGTATTCAAGGATTCATTATTGTGTTTTACAGACTGTATAAAACTGAATATAATCTTTGAAATCTTACTCCTTTGCGTAGTGCTTCATGCTCATTGGAAGTTTATCCCAGGTAACCTTCAGGCGTGCTGCAGGCTCTGTACCCACAACACCAGTCTCAGCTGTGATCTCAGTCTCGTATTGTTTGCACTCAAGACCCCAGGCAATCTTGGCCTAAGAGATTTTTGAACCAGAGTTCAAACCTTAAGCATCACACAAGTTTCTAATAACTCTTACCAAAGCACCAAATCACTGTCTTTACCATCAGCTTGTGTTGGCTCAGCATCACACCATCGGCACAGATTCTCCAGTGGTTGTTCTCGGCCAGGCTGGCAAAAATGAGCTGCAGTCTGGCAGTAGCTTTGTCAAAGTAAGCTGCAATCTGGTATCCCTGAATCTTCTGGTCCGCTCTCACGGCACGGATGAGAATGGTCACAGCAGGAGTGATGGTATTAGCGAGGTACTTGGCCTTAAGGTGCAAACCAGGAGATTGACGTTAATAAAAGTTTAGATTTTTCTCACTGCATACAAGAGACAGTAAACTTACTTTTTCATAGATGACCTCAAAGCTGTGGGCGCTGCTCTTGCTGTTGGCACGGGCTGTGGAGATGGCATGCTACAAACAACGAAACCATATATTTAGTCTGCTCAAACATGATGTACATGATGTGTCTGTCTCTTCAGTCTGATGATTACCTGGTGGATGTGGCTCTTGGTAAACTTCATCTCAAACAGTTCTTGCTAAAACAGAGAGAAAGAAAACAGATGAATTCCTGCACATACTGTTTGATTGTACTGCTTGCTTTTACACATTTAGAGGTAATGCTGTCTCACCTTGGACAATGAGCTGGACCTGGAGGAGCTGGAGCTGGAGGAGCGGCTGCTGGAGAGGAGAGATGAGCGGCTGCTTGAGGACTTGCTGGAGCGTGAGCTGCTGGAAGAGCTAAGGCTTGATCGGCTGCTGGAGGAGCTGCTCAGTCTCTTTGATGCCTTGCTGGTTGGAGCAATATCAACGACCATCTTGCTCTTGCGGCGAGAAGAGGAGCTGGAGGAGGACTTGGATGATGCAGAGGAGGAGACGCTTAAGCGGGAGCTGCTGGAGCGAGAGCTGCTGGAGCTGGAGGAGGCTGATGTGAGGTTCTTCAGACCAGGAACCAGGATTTTCTTCAGTTTTATCAGGACATTCTTGTCCTCGAGAATTTCCTCTTCCTCGCTAATGTTAATGACTTTCATGATCTTTTCAGCTGCTTTTTCCCCAACCTGAACCTCAATTTCAATCTTCTCGATGACTGGTCCAGCAGCTGCAACCAAGCAGATAAACAGTTTTTAGCAACTTTTTACAAAACTACTTCTGTCCGTAATTTTATTGTTGTCCATTGCACTTACCTGGAGCAACCTCAACTAAGACTGCATGTTTTCCAATCATGGCATAGAGTGGGCAGTCTCTGATGAAGGCGGCATTGTGAGATTCAATCTCAGTGCATGCCTTGATTCCAAAGGTTTCGATTTCAGTACACATTTTCTTCTCAAAGGCTTTTTTGAGTTTCAGTTTGCTGGCAATTTTACTTGGCAGGTCAACGGGGATGATCTCAGATGATGCTGACTGTAAAACCACAATCGAAGTTACTGCATGAATTTGGAACAAAGTAGATGTTTGTGTTGTAAAAAGTAGATCAAACTCACCATGCCACCAACCAGAGAGGATGCCATCCTAGAAATCTTTGAAGAGAAACTCTCCCTTGACAGACGTTCTGTGACTTCAGCTGGAATCATTGGTGTGAATTTGGCCGCTGCAAGGTCTTCTACATTTCTTGCAACAGCAAAAGTCTCAACACTGCTCGAGAGAGAAAAAACACTTTACAGAAAACAGGATTTCAAAACTGGGTGACACATGTTGGTTACAAGGAAGTACATACATTGCGGATGCAATCTTATCGATGCCCTGGACAGGCAGGAGCTGAAGCTTGAAGTTGCCCTTAATCATGTCAATTTTTGCTTCCACCTTTGCAGGAACGATTGTGTGAACTTTGGCCCTTGACAGCAGGGCAGCCTGGATGAAAGCAGTATTCACTCCCATAACAGCATAGGTGTGCATGGAAACACTGCAAGGGACAAAGAATATCACCTTTATCTCAATAAATACTTTTTTGGGGATAGTTTAACTGATGAGAAGAAGCTTAATTAGTTGTCAAGTAAGATACAGCTGGATTACCTTGGAGTAATGGCAGCCCTCATGTTGATGTCAGACTTCAGAAGCTGGGCAGCGTGGAAGTTCTCAGGCAGAGGTGGTGTCACAGAGGCTTGGACTACAAAAAACAACACATTTTCAGCATCAGTTAAAAAATCTTCCCAAATCAGCAACAGCTAAGGTGAAGGAGTTCATCTTACATTCAACAGATGCAGCAGCCACAGCAGCAGTATAGAAACTGAGCTCCATAGGCAGACCAACAGTGGTGGGAAGGATGCGGCGAACCTCAGCAACCAGCATTGGTTTAGCATAATGCAAGGCGAAACCTGACAGCAGAGCATCCAGAGCCTTCCTGCCGTAAGTGTGGATTGCTGGTCCACTGGCAAGCTGTGAACATAAAATGACTTATCATATATTTAATATATGTATTAGTTAGCATTCAATTGTACAGTAAAATACACCATACCTCAATGATTTGATCGACAATGGCTTTGTCAATGTTGGCAAATGCAATTTCCTGTCCAAAGAATTTCACATACACAGAGGCCAGGGGTTGGCTGGAAGGATGAGACCTCCACTCAGAAAGCTGTGTGAGCAAGAGGACAGTAAATTAAACACTCTATCTATGAAATGTGCTTTGATTACATAATTATTAAAAAAATGTAAAGATCTTTTTGGCATCAGAGTTAACCATAAACGTACAGCCTTCATAACTTCTTTGATCTTTGTCATCCTGTCTGCATTCTCAGGAGCCTCGGGGATTTTCAGAAGGGCTTCCTGGATTCCCTCAGTTCTCACACCAAGCTGAAAAAAAGAAAAGAGAATTTGATGGGTAAGTGTTTTTTTTTTTTTTTTTAAATATTCCTAAAATATAATGCACATGGTGTATATGGACATATTAGCCTAGCTTGTTGGAAAAAATGGTATTTATTCAGGGCACATTCAACAAACCAGGCAATTACAACACAATGAAAAGATATGAATTAGAAGATAGCCATATTTCCTTTATTTTGGTGTTATGATTTGATAAAAGGGCAAAGGCGCTTAAGAATGGGAAGAGTGGGAATTGCTGCCTTCCTGGCAAAAATAATTTGATGCCAAAATCACTGACCGTAAGAGGATTTGACATGCTCACTAGTCACACTCCAGGTTTCAAATGGTTAAATTAAAGCATTATATTTGTCTTTTTAAGGAAAAGGACAACCAGTCTAATTGATAAACAATGTATCGCGTATACTCCCACCGCATTATTAGTCTATTCCCATTATATAATTTATAACATTAACTGTAAAATAAGAAACCAGTATGCATTTCTTTAATTCTCCGTATTGACATAGTTTTCAGATATTTTAAAAGCATTGCTGAATTCTTGAGTTCAGTTATTGCGTTTGGTCTGAGTTTCCACTCAACAACATTTTCACTGGCCCCCTTTTGGCCAACCATGCAAAAATTCTGGGATGCTAACACATGTAAGATGTAAAAGAGCCTTTCATTGTGTCAACTAGTAATGTAGGACATGATTGTTGTACCTCAAGAACATCAGCATAAGCTCCAGCCAGGTAGGTGCGGGCCTTGGCAACAATGGCTCTTGGCAAAACAGTTGCGGCATCGTTAACGTAGAAGGCGCTGGCGGCAGCACCCATCATGTAGGGGCCTGCAAGGCAAAATACAAGAACCCATCAAATCAAGTGATTTATTCTGAAATCTCCAACGACAAATCATAACCCCGTTAAGCTCTTACTGTGGTAGGCGTCAACATAGAGAGCTCTGCTGAAGCGGTAGCTCAGTCTGTCGAATTTGGGGCTGAGGATCTTCACAGCAACGTTACAGGCAGCAGCACTGAAAATGTAACATTTAAATAATCTTATTGCTAGCATCTTTAAACATCAAAAACAAGCTGCAAAATATATATTATATATATTTCTTACACAGAAGCAAAGTCGGGAGCGGTGTTTTTGGTCATGGCCTTCATGTAGGAGTAGACAAAGCTAGCCACCTGCAGATTTTTTTCTTGCAAGAGGGCATCAGCAAGAGTGGTCACCAGACCCATGGGCAGCTTGGTCTCAAACAGAACGATAGCAGCAACCATGCGGAGCTCTGGGTGGAGAGCCTTGTCCATAAACATCTGTACAGCCACATCCTGGATCTAACCCAAAAAGATGGATGTTATAAATTAACTGCACACAACAAAACAAGCGCATTTATTCTTAGAACCAGAAGAATCAGAAGTTGTGGTCTCACCATCTTGGGCTCCTTCTTGGCAACGTTCCTCAGGGCAAGAACAGCATCAATGTGAACTCTGAGTGGCAGACTAGCAGCAGCACTGCCAAAGCCAGGCAGGAGCTTCATGATTGGCTTAAGGCTGGCAGGATGTCCAGCGTTACCCAGGACTTTGAGAGTGATGATGAGCTCTTCAATTTCACCTTTGGCAACAGCATGGACAAGAAGTTCATGGATGGGCTGTGGGAGGAACGGAAAGCGGTTATTGTCACTGGTGTAATAACTGCATTTTATTTCAATAACATATATGTTAAAAAAGAAAAGACAACAACAAAAAAACAACAAACAAGACATACCCTCAGAAGCTCAGCTGGGCAAGTTGGGTTCTCTGCACAGTATTTAGCAACCAGGGTGCCGTAGCCCAGCATGACAATCTCACGCAGAACTGGGTTTTCTTGGACCTTATGGTTCAAAGCCAGGCCCTGAGGAGTGGTGAAAATAAACTGATTATGCGTCCCTGTTCTCACATTATTACAAATACTCAAGAAAACTGATATCTGATAATGTCATTTAATTTGCTTTAGTTTAATTTAATTTAATTTATTTATTTATTTATTTTCTTTATGACTATTATTGCTGCTGTTTTGGTTATTATTAATAATGAAGTTGACAGGAGTTTGTATTTTTTGCACTTCTTCCTTTCTTATTTCATGTAGTTGTGTATGGTTGCTTGTCTCTATGCATGCAGCTTTAAATTATTCAAAAAGCATAAAAAAAACAATGGCCTTGAAGTTATGATATGTACTAAATATTTGTAAGATGTTCAATGAAACATTACACAAGTATATAAAAGTATAAGTAAGTATACAAGTATATAAAAAAAAACTAGAAAATGCATTTCCTGCAGAACATGCCTGTGGATGCTAATAGCTAAAAATCAGTTTTAGAGCATGTTTAAAAATGCAGAAATACATAGCTGAATATGCAGAGACATATTACAAATTGATGCATCCACACTAATTATATCATTGACTTGCCTCAGTAAGCTTGATGGCCTCCAGGTCGGCTGTCACCATGTGCACAGATGCCAGCAGCGCCTGAGCAGCTTCAGCAATAGTCAGCTCACCAGCAAGGAACTTCTCCTTGAGGAACTTCAGAGCAACGTGGGTACCAATTGCAGGGACAGCATTCAGGATAAAGTGCCTGAGGAAAAAAATATTTTATTATCAGAGTATTCATTGCAGTGTTTTTCATGGCTACCTCTGAAAGGAAGTCAAAGTTACCTGTGATCAGGTCTTGCTTTGAACTGAGTCCAGAGGGCTTCGATACTCTCAAAACTGGCCACACGTAGCAGCTGGATGAGCTCAATAAACTTCAGAGGGGCGTCCTCATGGACTTTGGCCACATTGAAGGTCACCAGGTGGTTCAAGACCTCAACAATCTGTCCCGAAACCAAATATCTCTTATATTAAAGTTTGAAGCTACAGGATGAATTCAACAAAAACTCTGAGACAATATTTTTTGAAGTACCTGAGCCTCGGTGTTGCTGATCCTCAGAAGCTGGATGGGTGTCTGGAGAAGCTCGCTGCCAAACTCGTACTGCAGGGATCCACGGTGAAGATATTCAGCTCTGATGGGCTCCACAGGGGTCTTCTCAATCTCCAGGAAGGTCAGGACTTGTCTGTGAATACACACAAGCGCAACATCAATCTGCATTGTGACATTTTGTGCTGAGAATAGTGCTTACACAGTTATTGAACTCATTCATTTATTTATTTTTTAGATCGAAACCACCTACTTAGCCTCCATCTGGGCAGCACCATTCAAGATGTTGAAAGGTGAGAACTGGATGAGCTCTGTGGCAGTTGCCTCCAGGATCAGAGCACCTGTGGCTGCTGGCTTGATGATGTAGTTAAAAGCAGCGGTTCCCTTCAGGGTCTTTCCTCTCTGCATTGACAATACCCAAAATATCATCACAGTGCCCAGCAGAGTATTAGAAAGTGTGAAGTGAGAGAAAAACTGTACTTACAGCCTCACACTCAACACATCTCTCTGTGTAAGCCAGGCCGATGTCCTTAATGATTCTCTCCTGGCAGTGGCTCAGGTCCTTGGTCTTGGTCAACAGGATGCGCTCGGCCTTTGCGTCCTCACTGATGACGTAGTGGGTCTTGCATATGCCCTGTGCGCCAGGCTAGTTCACAAAAATCCAATCACAGTTGATCAGTTGAAGTATTGTGACATTTGTTAGTGGAACAATGAATGAAAAGTTTTTTGTACCTCTTGCAGCTCATAGACGTTTTGAGTCTTCTTGATGTTCAGTTGAAGGACGTTGAGGATTCCTCTGTAGACATTCAGCACAGTTGCAGAGACGCCTGCTGGTGCAAACACTTTGCCAACAACACCGTTAGCGTACTCAAACTTGACAGGTGTCAAGAGCTGAGCAGCCAGGGCTGATGTGAGCTTGGTGGCTGGGATGAAAGCGTCTTTGGGCCAGATGCCACTGTACTCAAAGATTTCAGGCTCTACAAGCTGTAAAGAGGAGAGACAGTTTGCATTAATTAAACCTTGATAAGCTTAATGGAAAATCATTTTTTTTAGTTATTAATCATAAATAAATTGTATTAAAACATTGTAATGGTCTTTACCTTCAGCATGAACATGTCGGGAGCAGCTGCACTGATCAAAACTTTGCTACGGACTTTTACTCCCGCCCGTGCCAGGCCCTCCTCAGGCAGGCCGCCCATAACAAGGGCTTCATATTTGTAGATGTAGGTCTTTCCAGTTGTAAACTCTGGGGCTGCAATAATAGACACGAAAAAAAAGGAGAAATATGCATTTCAGTCAAATTTTAGAATCTGACAACCAGTATTTTTAAAATAATTTTTAATAATGTAGAATGACAACTTACCAAAGTTGACCTGGTAACCCGCTACAAAATAGAAATGAAATATTATTTTGGTGTTCATAAAGGACAAAAAAAGTGTCAAAATAAATTGTAAATTGTAATATTTTTTTAATATATGCATATTTTCCCCCAAACTATATTTAACTGACAAGACAGTCAGTGAAACTGAAGAACCCAATGTCTATTTTTCTACTCTATCATTGGTTATATATCAACTACATTACACTCAACAAGTGCAGTATAAGTTCTCTTAATAATTTCATTTATTTTCTTGTTTGTTTTTTTTTGCCAAATAAAAAAATAAAAACACAACATCAGTGGAGAATTGTTACTGTACTCATCTACATGGCAGTACTCTTATCTCTTTTAATAAAAGCAACATTTTCAGAACTGAAACGAAATTTTAAGTTCAATCTAAGTTGCATACTTACTGGCAAGGGCCAACGTGATGGCTAGCACAAACACCTTCATGGTTGGTGGATGTGATTAACTGCGACCAGAGGCTTCCTTTTAAAGCCAATTTTTGCTGACTGTGTGCCCATCCAAAGAATCATTACCTAAATATCAGCTGTTATTGTCACTGATGTTATGATGCCCTGACCAAGCAGATTAGACAAATAGAGTGCAATACGAATGTCACAGACACTATGTCACAGATTTAACAAGTTGCTGTAACTTTACTCTTGTTTTTCTTGGCACAAACAACCTGATGTCCAAAATTCAAACGCATTTTAACAGATTAAATGAAATGCTTCTTGTAATACATAGTTTTATGCATTTATCCATCAATATTTAACCTACATACATTTCACTACACAGCAAAATTGAACATTATTATTTACAAGTCGTATTATTTAATAATGACCAAAATGAATTTTGAACAATCCAATGACTTAAACCCACATTAAACATGATAAAATAAAATCTCTCTCTCTCTCTCTCTCTCTCTCTCTCTATATATATATATATATATGTGTGTGTGTGTGTGTGTGTGTGTGTGTGTGTATTTAGTGAAATAGGAAATTATAAATATGCTATAATAGATCCACTTTGGTTGCACAAACATGTGCCATTCCAGCCTTTCAATAAAATGTCATTGTGTTATGACCTGCAGTTTTTCACAATCCTGTCAGTTTGATCCTGAAACTGTTGACTCTCCAAACAGCAATTCAACATTTGTTTAAGTTTCTTACACACAGTCTTTCAAAATCATCGCATGGAAAATAAAAGTGTGTCAAAATTGAATTAATCAAATTAAAATCCATATGATAATGATACCTTTGAAAAAAAACCAAGTATTTATTTTCAGGTACTCTTTATTAGGCTCATGTAAAGATTTGTGCCCTGCCAGCAAGAGACGCCATGAATAAATAAATATAAACCAGTCTCAAAATATAGTGCACACATTTTCATATGATATTTGTCATGTTTATTTACAGAGCACATTTAAAAAACTTCAAACATTGACCGAAATGGTTTACAAAGAGTTTGAATAAAACACAGGGATGATCAAATAAAATCAATGTCATATATAAGAAAATATAATCAAATTAATAAAAGCATTAATAACACAAACAGCATTGCACAAACAACAAAATAAAATGCAAACAAATAAAAACCAGGTGTGCTCAGGCATGTCTTTATGGCAAAAGACAAGAGATGGGTGAAAATAATTCAAACAAGTAAGGCATATTTTGCTTAGGCCCGTTTGATTATGATTCGGAATTAGAAATCAGAATCAGAAATACTTAATTGATGCCTGGGGGGATATTGTGGTAAATAATAGTCTCTCTGATGTAAAACATAAAGAATTACAGAGGTAGAAGTAAAGTACAAGAATGAAGTATGTAAAAATCTAAAATACAAATAGAAAAATAGCCAATATGCTACAATGTTAACACTATTATGTAAAATATTTAAAAATATAAACATGTATAATATGCTAAGTATATAAAGTGTGTGTGTAAAACAATATAAAACTATACGTCTTATGCTACACTGCAATGTTTTATATTATGTAGAGTCAGATATAAAAGATGTATATGATGCTGCAATGTACAACACAGTGTATATATAATTGGAAATACAACTAAATATAATATATGCAATACTGAAATGAGTGTATCAGTCAATAATGTGTGACATCAGGTAAAACACATCCATTGAAGACAACATTGCAACAAGGAAACAGACTGCAAAAGAACAGGGAAAGCATGGCAGAAAATTTAGACAAACATGTTTTAATAAACAGCTATAGGTTACATAAATGATTTCATGAATTAATGACTGAACTGATAAATGGATTTAATTATTTAGAAAATAATCAAAAAATGATTGTCCCATTTTACCTTACCAGCTGTGCCATTTTACCTGAATATGCCATTGGACTGAGGTCTGGCTTCTTGATAGGGGTCGACAGATTATCGGCCTGGCCAATTAATGGGACCAATATTTGGCATTTTGCCAATTATCTTTATCATTTGCTATAGGCATTTAAACAAAGTGTTGGAGTATGTTATATTACAAATTCTAAATACTGACAGAAAATACTTCATTACTATTGTAAATGCATATCAGTTCCAAATGTCTGTTATTTGTGTCTACAAGTAATCTATATCGGCCCTGAAGAAATAAATTCTTCCTTCACATGGCCTTTTTATCTAACCTTAGCAATAAATCCCTTTTCTGTAGAAAGCCCTTTAGGAAAACTTCCTCCAATAATTCACATGACACCACAATAATAATAATAATAATAATAATAATAATAATAATAATAATAATAATAATAATAATAATAATAATAACTTTATTATTTATATAGCACCTTTTAAAAACAGAGTTTACAAAGTGCTTTGTTAAACAAAGCAAAGCAGATATGGGATACACCAGCCGTGATGCAACAACAACAAAAAAAAAGCCAAACAGTCCTATTGAACAGAAGCTAAAGGAAACTAGGGTAGAGTTAGGACAAAAAAAACTACAACAAAAAACGGGACAAATAACGTACGATGCAGATGCATAATGTCAGTATAAAATAATTCAAATAAATAGACCTGCACCTACACAGAAACCTGCCAGCATTTACTGCAGGTTCTGTTTGACCTCTCCTAGAATTCTAAGTCTTTATTTATGTTTTAAGTGAAATGAAATACACTTTTTGTTTCATGACAACGTTTTGGTATACATTTGGTTAATGATAGCCTCGTGTGCGCGAAATTGATGAAGCTTGGCCCATGTCAGCCACCGTACAAGAGTGATCACAGTACTAGTTGACAGCTGTGATTCTGTCAGTGTAAACTTCTGCTTCCTGCTTGAAAAATGTCCCACTTTCTTCTGATTTTGTCGTCCATAATCGTGGTCTGCAGGGCCGCCGTGTGTCCGTGTGAGAGTCCGGAGCTCTGCCAACAGATCCGCGACGAGAGAGACTTTGAGGTAGTTAAATCAGCTGGTTGAAAACACGACATGGTGTTGCTGAACCTCCACCTGCAGCAGACATTCACATTTAACCCTTAGCCTGTTGTCTATATTCTACCTTCACAGTATGGTCCGGGTTACATCAACCCGCTTTAAGAAATGTCTTTGCCAGATTTTCAGCCGCATTTAAAATGTAAATAGCTTATCTGAAATTATTAAATGGGTGATTTATCCGTAATTTATGTTTCAGAGAGCAGAATGAATTTATTTTTAATGATTCATTTATGGAGAAGAATATGTCCTACTTTGCTTTACACGTGATCTGCCAAACCGTGAATGACAAGAACCTTTCTGTCTGTAACTTTTAGGATTAATGTATAACCACTTACAACCTTTACAACGACCAATCACTGTCCTCACTGGATCAGGGTTAACCCAAATCACTGTCTGCTAGATCATATAAGGACAGATCAACGACCTCTTGGCACTTACGACTTCTTCCCCTAAAAAACAAAACAAACCAACAAAAACCTAATAGTGATGATAATAATGCTTATTTGTGTTATATTTTCTGACATTGCAGGTGCTTGTGTTTGCAGGTACAGATCTTGTGAAAGTATCACCGTCTGACCTCTTTTTTTATGTGCATCATATATGATCACGCTTTTGCTGTTTTAGTCTTTTACTATTTTTAAATTTGCCCATGACACTTCAAAGACCAGCAGGTGCTTGTCTCAGAGGGGACCTTTGCAAAATGCAGGAGGTCAAGATCCCCCTTTAAATGTCTCACTACTAAGCAGTGAAAATATACACACATATGCATGTGAAGTTTCATGGTTTCAAAATTCCTTAAAAGCACCATTTTCTTTAAATTGGCTGCCACCACTGGTGGTGGATTTAAATCCATTTCATTAGGTATGGGTCAAATTTGACCTGAACAGCCTCAGTGTGACAAAAAAAGTACCATCTGTGCAAAAATAAGATTTTTCATTATTTTAATTTTTAAGCATTTTTTGTAAAAGTCATCAAATTGCAGGCTAAAAGAAAGACATTTTAGTTTTTTTTTTATTTATTTGTTTTTTACTGCTGTCAAATATCAAAATAGTTTAAATTTGATTGAACAACATATGAGGGCTAAATCTGCTATTTATCACATTACAGCTATGCTAATTTACAATAAGTAAATTACAGATTAGCAGCGTAAATGGAAAGATGGTCAAAATAAGATGATACTTGACAGTTGAGTTTCTAGATTAGTATCAGAAAATGTGGAATTACTGTCATTAAAACTCCATTAAACACGCTGCATTCTTGTACATTGATAACCATGTAAAATTTAAATTATTTTTCAAATGTTAAGTCACCTTGCAAAGTTTCATAAATTTTTTGGCATTATCTTTTATACTGTAGCCTACAATGTCTTATGCTAGTTACGGCAGACTGAAAGAGTAAAAATAAAGCATTTTGCTGTTTAGATAAATGGAATAAAATGTTTCTGCTGCCTGCTGTTAGGTATTTTACAATTACATCACAAACCTCTTACATATGGCTCTTGACTATAATAAAATTTAATAACAGGATCTGCGGTTAGTGAGCATAAACTGGTACCTTCACTTATAAAACCTTGAATTTATCACAGCCTATGCATACAGTATTGAACCAAATAGAAAAATCTAAAATGTGAGAGTTGTTGTTACTGGAGGAACTGACAGAATAAAGAATCTATCCATGAACCAACAGATGACTTTAAAAGTTACAGGAAAAAGTAGATACACAGTTCACTGTAATATTTACTGAACTGCATGGCAATAAGTAATATTTACTGAGCTTTTCCACTGTTGTTTTTGTTTTAAGTTTCAAATTGGGACTACAGTTCCTCTTTATGCATGCAGTGTGTGTTTGTTTAAAGGTCGTGTGATATTTGAGAAGGTTCCCCTTTTTTGGGAACATTTGGCCTCTTGGACTTCTGTGAGGTGACTCAGGTTTCTTCAAAACTCACATATCTGAGTGCTAATGTAACGGCCCCGTTTGTGGCTGTGCATTCATCAGTGTTTAATATCTTATAGCTGACAAATACTTCGAACAGACCCCTCTTACAGGAGACTATCTCACTACATAAACCAAAGTAAAACTAATAACATTAATAACAGCTGCATTCCAGTTAGGTCCCTGATTTCATCCTTTTGCTCACTTTTATGACTTACTGTCCTGATTGGAGCAGAAGGATCAGTATCAGGTCTGATCAACGCATTTTTTAATTGATTGGTTATATTGAACATGTAGCCTGCCCAATCCTGTTGTTTATCCTTTGTTTGTTTATGTCCGCCATCACACAGGTGTCGTAAACGGAGAGCGCGATTTGTGGCAGATATTCAGGTTTTATTGTAATGCTGCTTCTGCATTTACTTTAAATGCCAAGTCTACTTCACTTGCTTTTGCCCAGGCATTTTCTTTACGCTGCTATTTTTCCAGAAATGTTATAGTATTGATTGTATTTACATTCTATAAATGTTTCCAAATGCTGGGTTAGCTGAATGTGTATTTGTAGTTATCAAAGAAGAACAGGATGTCAGAGTTATATTGATTAGAAATCAATCATACTGACCTAGTTGAAATGAAAGGGGTGTGATTAGATGTAAAAACAGCTAATTTATTTGCCTGCTGTCAGATTTCAAACATGCTACATTAAAAATGATCAGAGAATCAATCAAAGGCTGATTCAATAATCAGCTGATCATTATAGAAATTATATAGAAATTGCTTGCATTTTTCTTTTCATACTTTCAGGCCTTGTCAGACTATAAGACTTCACTTTTGGCTGTTGTGGACATTTTGTATCTTGGGCAATTTATAGGCTAGACTAAACTATTAAATGACCCATTATCTATTCATTTCTAATAAAAAAAAGTTAATTCTGTCACAGTCTTAAGCCATGATTTGTTTTTAATGGTTTGGAGTTCAGGTTACAGTTTATTGTAGACAGAGAGAAGTGACACTGACTAGTAATACACGGACTCTTAGATGTTTATGTTCGGGTATTCATGAGATAGAGTGAGTGTGAATGGAGTATGAATAGGAGCAGTAGATCTCACAGTCCTGTGCCGCTGTGACCTCTTGTGTTTTTTTCCAGGTGTTTGTGTTTGACGTGGGTGGAAAGATATGGAAGTCCTACAACTGGAGTATGGTGACCACAGTGGCAACGTTTGGAAAATATGATGCAGAGCTCATGTGTTACGCTCACTCCAAAGGAGCACGAGTTGTACTTAAAGGTAGAGTAAATTTCTCACCTCATCGGTATGAATTGCAGCAGTTTTATTAAGGTCAAAGGCCAAAGTTACAGCATTTACATGATGTACTTTTTACTTTTTGTTGTAAATGCTTGGTTATATTTTAAGCGAATGATTTTGAAGCACATAGTCAGAGGATAAATATTTTTTAATTGTTCATTGTGATTTTTGATAAGTGGCACTATAATGTATGAATGTATTCAATGACATTATCTATGCAAAAAACCAAGAACAAAACAAGAAAACAGAGCAGAATGTAGCTTTGATAAAAAAAAAACCAAACTCATACAAGGATAAAAAAACAAAAAACAACCCAGAAATATAACATAACTAAATGAGAAGACAAGATCAACAAAAAAAATCAATGGGTTATGTATTTGTTAAAAAAGAAAACTACTTTTGACTTTTAATTGTTTGTTTGCATGTGCATCTTTCATAATAATAATAATCAGCATCAAAGTAATTTAACCTATTTTTCCCCTTTAAATAGCATTTTTAAACACATTCTGTCAAAAAGTGCTTTACATATAGCATAAAATACTTGCATACAAGTTCAAGAATACACAGAATGAGGCATTCGGCGGGTAAGATAGCAAAAGCGATACAGCCGCCTTTAGTCTTACATAGTACGCAGGAATACAGTGGCTTTGAATGGGCATAGGTCAGTAGTTTTGTTTAGGCATTCTGAGATGGTTTTAAAGATGACAGACCAAAATCTTTGAAAGAGGTTCTTCTTTTTTTTGAATGAATTTAATGTTTTAATCAAGTTTAGCACCTGTTTTCCTCCTGTCAACAGTTCATCATCCTCATAATCATGTCAGTTTCTCTTTTCTTGTTGGAAAAGGTGATGTTCCCCTCTCCTACATTGTGGACCAACACAACAGGACAGAATGGATAACAGAGAAGGTCAACTTGGCCAAGAATCAATTTATGGATGGGATCAACATCGACATTGAACAAGCAGTGGATCAGGGCTCGCCCGAGTATCACGCTTTGACAGACCTGGTCAAAGAGACCACTGAGGCCTTCCACAGGGAGATCCCAGGTTCCCAGGTAAACACGCTTTGACAATAACAACATGCAGCTTGTCTCAGCCTTATGCTTTTTCTTTTTCCTAAATGAATCCTGGAAATGCCTCAAATCCTTCCATCAACCAAAATAGGAATTACCCAGAAAAAAATGACTGAACGAGAGGCTGTCAGCCTTCCTTGAATTTTCTGTGTTTTATTTATCCTATCTCGATCTCAAGGTCTCATTTGATGTTGCCTGGTCACCTAATTGTATTGACAAGCGCTGCTATGATTACGTGACCATCGCTGAATCCTGCGACCTGCTGTTTGTGATGTCCTACGATGAACAGAGCCAGATCATGGGGGACTGTATCGCAATGGCGAATGCCCCACTTTCTCAAACACTGAATGGTTTGTTGTCCAGTTGTTAAGTGATGAATTCAAATAAATCAACTTGTCACTGCGAAACGTATCATCACCAAGTAAAATGCCTGTTATCTTTCTCTAAGGTTATGATCAGTTTTTGAGTCTGAAGATTGATCCAAAGAAGCTGGTGATGGGAGTGCCGTGGTATGGCTATGACTACCCATGCCTAAACTTTTCCCAGGTCAGTTATGCTTATATACAAGATGTACAGTTAAAGCACTGGTTATAGAGGTTATTTTTTGGTATATTTTTTTTGCCATGGTCTTTAAAGGATGATTACAACTGACTTTGGTGATCCTCCAAATTTGAACAAGTATGCTGATCCTTTACCTTTTCATCTAGCGCCATCTTATGGTCAAAAATTCAATCTGCCCTGTACTTACTGAAACATTCATCTGCCTCATGTTAGTCTTGTCATAGTGGCAACTGCTGCTGTGACTAACATTAAATGATATAATAATGCTGCTCAATAGTTCCCCAAAAATGCCCTTTTTAACCACTGTTAATGTAATGTACAGTGCTCAGTAAATTCCTTCAGCTGAGACAAATGGCTGAGATTTATTTAGTTAGTTTCCTTATTTAGTATTGAAAGATAGAGATCGTGTTGCTACTTTCATGGGATTTAATGACATAAGAAAAAAAAGACCCCAGCCTCATGGTTTAAAGCATTGTGTAAAGCACGTTAGATTGCCTGTGTGTGTTAAATACAGACACAAAAATATATACAGGTGAAGATGCATCTCTTTTCCCTATGAATCATGATCTTTTTTTTCACTAGAAAACAATGTTGAAAACAAGGCATGCTACTGCTATCATTATTTATACTTATTATATTATATATATTATATCCTTTGATGTCTTTTTTCCAAAACCAGGAGGGAGTATGTTCTCTAATCGAGGTTCCTTTCCGCGGAGCCCCCTGCAGTGATGCAGCTGGAAAACAGAAACCATACAAGTGGATCATGAAGCAGGTTAACAGCTCATTGTCTGGCAGGCTCTGGGACGACAAGCAGAAAGCTCCTTACTTCAATTACCAGGTATGCTGTTTTTATTATAGTTCAAGTCCTGAGTCAACTGTTGTTGGGTAAGATGTTTTAGTTCTTAGCAACGTTGGCCCCTCTGTCAAGTATTTGATTTTCTAACTAGTTTGAGCTTGAATGACTTCACCTTTTTCACTAAATTAAAATCTGACATACAATACAATGACTTTTTTTTATTATGTTTGTATGACATTATCAAGGCAAATGCTATTTTGAGTTTACAATGAAAACTATGACATACCACCATATAACCATTTTTAGGACAGTTGAATGACATACTGTACTATTACTTTTTGCTGTTACGATTTTTTGACAACTTCTGTATGACAAACTGTACCAGAACTTTTTAATGATAAACTATGCTGTGACTTTAAGTGTGATATTTTTATGACACACTATACTGTTAATTTTTTAATGACCTTTTTTATGACATATTGCACTCAGTTCAGTTTCAGTTTACTGTCAATCAAACATGTTAAAAACATGAAGGAACGAAATTTGTTGCCCAGGTCCAGCAGCATACAGAATAAATAATATCAGCTGAAATAGACCTTATAAATAAATCGTAATAAATAATCTAAAAAAAACTATAATAAATAAAACACAGTTTAAAAGAAACCAAGCAGCAGTGAAGTAAAAGTGCAGAGGACAGACTTGAGGTCAGGCAGTTCATAAGCCTCACAGCCTCTGGGAAGAAGCTGCACTTTAGCCTCGCTGGTCTTGCTTTGAGGTTGCGTGGCCTTCTGCCTAGGGGGAGGGCCGTGGACAGTTGGTGTGCTGGGCGGGTGGGGTCCTTCGTGATACATGAAGCTCTGCTTCTGCACCTGCTGATATAAATGTCCTCCAAAGAAGGGAGGCCACTGTTGGTTATTTTTGAGCAGATATTACGACTCATTGCAGTGTCTTCCTGTCAGCCGCAGAGCAGTTCCCAAACCAGGCAGTGATGAGGATGTCAGTATGCTGTCCAACCCACACCGTTAAAGGAAGTCAGGACAGCAGTCCTGAGGCCAGCCTGCTTCAGCCTCCTCAAAAAGTACAGGCATTGGTGGGCCTTTCTTATAATGCTGACTGTGTTGGTGGCCCACGAGCAGGTTGTTGGAGATGTGCAGGCCCAGATATTTAAAGGTGGACACCATCTCCACAGCTTTTCCTCCAATGAAGAGGGGAGAGGGGGTGTGGCCTCTCCTCCTAATGTCCACAACCATCTCCTTAGTCTTCCCCACACTGATGCAGAGATTGTTTGCTCTGCACCAGTCCACAAGTTCTTCCTCCTCCTTCCTGTACACAGACTCGTCGTTGTTGGAGATCAGTCCAACCACAGCTGTGTCGTCTAAGTTCCCTATATGATTGCTTGGGTATCTTGCAGAGCAATCATGTGTGAGAAGCGTGTACAGCAGGGGGCTTAGGACACATCCCAGTGGGGAGCCGGTGTTGAGTGTGATGGTGGAAGATGAGAAACCATGGATCTTAACAGACTTAGGCCTGTTTGGCAGGAGATCCAGGATCCAGTTGCATAGAGATGGTTTTAATCCCAGCAGCAGCAGTTTGTTGACTAAAGTCTGCAGAATGATGGTGTTAAAGGCAGAGCGTAAATTCAGGAAGAGTAGCCTGACATAGAAATCACTACTCTTTAGATGGGTGAGAGCAGAATAGACAGCTGACACTGCATCAGACACAGACCGGTTCTTCCTGTAAGCATACTGATGGGGGTCCACGTTGATGTTGATGGTGCCCTTTATGTGGGCCAAAACCAGCCGTTCAAAGCATTTCATGACTATTGGGGTTAGGGCCACTTGATGATAGTCGTTCATGCTTTTCACTGCTGAGTTTTTAGGCAACGAAATGATTGTGGACATCTTGAGACAAACAAGCACCACAGCTTGGGAGAGGGAGATGTTAAAGATGTCCATCAACCCCTCTGTGAGCTCCCGAGCACAGTCTCTCAGAACCTGTCCCATGATGTTGTCCGGGCCTGCTGCTTTGCGGGGTTTGATCCTATGCAGTGTCTTCCTCACATCCACAGCTGACACACTAAAGGGCAGCTCACCTGGTGGGAGTATGAGTCTGGTGCTGTGGGAGGAGCTGGATGACTTGACGCGAGCATAGAAGGTGTTCAGAGCATCAGGAAGAGATGTGTCCTGAGGGCATTCAGCATCCCTCCCTTTGTAGTCTGTGATGCTCTTTGTGCCCCTCCACATGCTCCGGGGGTCGTTGGTGAAAAAATGACCCTGTATACTAAGGGCATAAGTAGCCTTTGCCCTTTTGATGCCAGCCTTCAGCTACCTCCTTGCTGATCTCAGTGCCACTGCATCTATTAATCTAGTATTGGCATTTTTATGATATACAACACTTTGAACATTTTTTAAAAAAGTTTTATTATATACTACAGTGTAATTTTTTAAATAATATGCTTATGCTATTCTAAATGTTGTCCTTTATATTAATATGATGTAAAATGATAATATGGATTTTTAAATTATTATTTTTTGACATAAGACACAATGATTTTTTTCATGATATTTTTATGGCATACTATAAAATGATTTTCAGTGACATTTTTATGACGCACTACATCAGGACTTTTTTGAGATTTTGATATACCATACTAGGACTTTTTCATAAGATTTTTGTGGCATACTACACCGACTATTTTTAATGAAAACAACTTTCTGTAATTAAGCTCTTATGACACTTATACTTTATGACATATTATATATATGTTTTGGCATGGTTGGCTTCAGTCTGATGGCAAGTTGGATCACCAATTTCATTATTTGTGCTCAAATTTTTTTTCAAGCTGTATATTAAAAACTTAAAACAAAATGAACATAACAAGGAAAGTATGCATGAACAAGCAGTATATATTTACAAAATAGTAGTACATCATGAGCAAAGTTTGCAAAATTCAGTGCTGCACTTAATTTTTCTTGTCTTTGAGAAAAATTTCACCTCCTTGCTTAGTTGAGAAAAAGTAAATGTATTGGGTTGCATGTTAACATTTTTTTTCTTTTTAGATATTAGTTCTTTGGTTAGTTAGCTAACAAGTGACATTCTTTGCCTTTCCCCACTGCAGAAATTTAAACCTGCAATCCCTTTTACTGGCATTTAAAGGAAAAACAACACTGTCGACATGTACATATGTCCAAACATCTGTACGTCCATACGTCATAGCTCGCTGTAGCTGATTTGGTTCAACAAAACCATGTGCACGGGTTGTTTTATTTGGAAAATTGACAGGATTCACTGCTGTTGTTTCTCTGGCTTCCTGCATGACTTGCTTTGCAGCTTGAAGCAGCAAGCTTCGCCGTCATTGAGGCTTCAGTCTGTGATTGCCACACTAAAACAGTGGATAAAGTGTTTTGAGGCAACTTTAGTATGGCAAAGGAATGACCTGATGACTGTCTGATTGGCTTGCCTAATATTCTTACCCTGAACCTAACCAACTATTAACCATTCCTGCCTCAGCCCCCTGACCGTAGTTGGTGAGAACAGGGGAGATTTGTTTACCTCCGGGACCCAAGTGACTTTGGGATTAACTCCCTTCACTTTGACCAGCAGCTGGAAACCAAAACAAGGGAGCTCCACTTTGTCTTGAGACGCAGCAGCATTATTAACTGAAAACTGTGACTTACATTGCACATCAGACTCATCAGACTGAACTACTACCTGTATGAATGCGGAGTTGGTCATTCTGTCAAGTAAAATATCTATCACAGTGGACTACAACTTATATAAATGTGAAGTAGGTCATTCTGTCAGGTACAAATCTATATCAGAATGGACGATTACCTGTATAAATGTTGCTAAATGTGGAGAGGGTCATTCTTTAAGGTACAAACATCTATCGCAATTTACTACTACCTGTGTAAATGTGGAATCTGTAAAAACATTGTATACTGTGATTTCTTTTTGTAAATTTGGACAACATACAGGACGACAAATTTTTTTCATGATTTTGGATGAAATACTCTATGACGGGTTTTCTTTTCATGATCTTGGTGTCATATTGTATAATGACGTTTTTTTGTGATTTTGGACAACATACTATACTATAAAATATTTTTATGATCTTTGATGATATATGATGTTTGCATGGCATTATTCTATACTGTGACGTTTCTGCGTGATTTTTCACGACATGCTATACTAAGAAGTTTTTCATATTTTCTGACGAGATCCTATAGTTTGACATTTGTCATAATTTTTGACAGTATACTGTACAACCTGTTAATGTGGAGTAGGTCATTTTGGCAGTTACAGATTATTAGAATGGACTACTACCTGTATAAATGTAGTTAAATGTAGTGTAGGTCATCTATCACAATGGACAATTACAGGTATAAATGTGGAATGTGTGTTTTTAACAACATTGTATACTGTGATTTATTTTCGTAATTTTGGAAGATATACAATAGTATGAAACTTTTTCATGATTTTTAATGACATTTTTTGGGATTGTGGGTGATTTTTGACAAAATATTATAGCATGACATTTTTGTGCCATTTATACTATAACAACATACTATACTACAAAGTTTTATGGTAATTTTTTATTACATAATATACTATAATGTGTATAATATACTATTTTGTGCCATTTTAGATCATGTTTGATGACATAGTATGCTATGACATTTTTTTTGACATTATTTTGACATTTTTGAAGACATGCTATACCAGGACATTTTTGTGCCATACTATACTATAGTTTGTCGTTTTTGGGTCATTTTTGACGACAAGCTATAGTATGTCGTTTTCACATAATCTTTGAGTAAATACAATAATATGACATTTTAGTGCGATTTTGGGTCATTTTTGATGACATACTATATTATGGCGTTTTCAGTCATTTTTTCCACATGCTAAAATAGAATTGTTTTGGGACAGTGTCTCGACATGTTATTTTATGTGGTTTTCAGCTGTTTTCAGCTGTTTTTGGGAAATGTATTTTTTTTGGCATTTTTCGCCAAACTATATCTTTGATTTTTCTGTATTTTTTTTAATGATATAATATTATGATGTTTTTGGATGATTTTGAAACATTCTATGCTATAGTGTGTCTTGTCATGCTATTTTATGCAGTTTTCAGCTGTTTTGGGGAAATGTCATTTTTTGACATTTTTGGCCATGCTATAGCCTTTCTTTTTGGATCATTTTTGCAACATCTAAGCGATGAGATGTCTCCTATGAAAGAAATTTATTCCAAAAATGTGAGAATTGCTAATTCTCTGAAGAAAATATGGCTGCAGTGTGATTAATCAAAGTCCTTTAATACATGGGCTCACGTAGAGAAGGCACACAATAGTTTTCAGTTGACAATGCGGCTTGAACTGACTTCTATTCCTGGTGATCTTCCATCACCACCACAAGGAACAAGATCTTGCTATAGCCTTGCCTTTTATGTGATTTTTTCAACATGCCATATTATGTTTTTTTTGTCCGTTTTCCCGACATTCTATGCTATAGCGTGTCTCAGCACACTATTTAATGCAGTTTTCAACTGTTTTCAGCTGTTTTTGGGACATGTCAATTTTTGACATTTTTGCCATACTATAGCCTTGCCTTTTAATTCATTTTTTCAACATGCCATATTATGGTGTTTTTGGCCGTCTTTGCAACATTCTATGCTGTAGCGTGTCTCAGCGCGCTATTTAATGCAGTTTTCAACTGTTTTCAGCTGTTTTTTGAACATGTCAATTTTTGACATTTTTGCCATACTATAGCCTTGCTTTTTGTGTCATTTTTTCAACGTGCCATATTATGGTGTTTTTGGCCGTCTTTGCAACATTCTATGCTGTAGCGTGTCTCAATGCGCTATTTAATGCAGTTTTCAACTGTTTTTAGCTTTTTTTGGGACATGTCAATTTTTGACATTTTGCCATACTATAGCCTTGCTCTTTGGGTCATTTTTTCAACATGCCATATTATGGTGTTTTTGTCCATTTTTGCGTCATTCTATGCTATAGCGTGTCTCAGCACGCTATTTAATGCAGTTTTCAACTGTTTTCAGCTGTTTTTTGAACATGTCAATTTTTGACATTTTTGCCATACTATAGCCTTGCTTTTTGTGTCATTTTTTCAACGTGCCATATGATGGTGTTTTTGGCCGTCTTTGCGTCATTCTATGCTATAGCGTGTCTCAGCACGCTATTTAATGCAGTTTTCAACTGTTTTCAGCTGTTTTGGGAACATGTCAATTTTTGACATTTCATATTTTGGTGTTTTTGGCCATTTTTGCAACATTGTATGCTATAGCGTGTCTCAGTGCGCCATTTAATACGGTTTTCAATTGTTTTTAGCTTTTTTTGGGACATGTCAATTTTTGACATTTTGCCATACTATAGCCTTGCTTTTTGGATCATTTTTTCAACGTGCCATATTATGGTGTTTTTGTCCGTTTTTGCAACATTGTATGCTATAGCGTGTCTCAGCACGCTATTTAATGCAGTTTTCAACTGTTTTCAGCTGTTTTTTGAACATGTCAATTTTTGACATTTTTGCCATACTATAGCCTTGCCTTTTAATTCATTTTTTCAACATGCCATATTATGGTGTTTTTGGCCGTCTTTGCAACATTCTATGCTGTAGCGTGTCTCAATGCGTTATTTAATGCAGTTTTCAACTGTATTCAGCTATTTTTGGGACATGTCAATTTTTGACATTTTGCCATACTATAGCCTTGCTCTTTGGGTAATTTTTTCAACATGCCATATTATGGTGTTTTTGTCTGTTTTTGCGTCATTCTATGCTATAGTTTGTCTTAGTGCGCCATTTAATACGGTTTTCAATTGTTTTCAGCTATTTTTGGGACATGTCAATTTTTTACATTTTTGCCATACTATAGCCTTGCTCTTTGGGTCATTTTTTCAACATGCCATATTTTGGTGTTTTTGGCTGTCTTTGCAACATTCTATGCTATAGTGTGTCCCAGTGCGCCATTTAATACGGTTTTCAATTGTTTTCAGCTATTTTTGGGACATGTCAATTTTTGACATTTTTGCCATGCTATAGCCTTGCTTTTTGGGTCATTTTTTCAAGATGCCATATTATGGTGTTTTTGTCCATTTTTGCGTCATTCTATGCTATAGCGTGTCTCAGCACGCTATTTAATGCAGTTTTCAACTGTTTTCAGCTGTTTTTGGGACATGTCAATTTTTGACATTTTTGCCATACTATAGCCTTGCCTTTTAATTCATTTTTTCAACATGCCATAATATGGTGTTTTTAGCCATTTTTGCAGCAGTCTATGCTGTATCTTGTCTCAATGCGCTATTTAATGGAGTTTTCAACTGTTTTTAGCTTTTTTTGGAACATGTCAATTTTTGACATTTTTGCCATACTATAGCCTTGCTTTTTGTGTGATTTTTTCAACATGCCATATTATGGTGTTTTTGTCCTTTATTGCAACATTCTATGCTATAGCGTGTCTCAGCGCGCTATTTAATGCAGTTTTCAACTGTTTTCAGCTGTTTTTGGAACATGTCAATTTTTGACATTTTTGCCATACTATAGCCTTGCCTTTTAGGTCATTTTTTCTACATGCCATATTATGGTGTTTTTGGCCGTCTTTGCAACATTCTATGCTGTATCTTGTCTCAATGCGCTATTTAATGGAGTTTTCAACTGTTTTTAGCTTTTTTTGGGACATGTCAATTTTTGACATTTTGCCATACTATAGCCTTGCTTTTTGTGTCATTTTTTCAACATGCCATATTATGGTGTTTTTGGCCGTCTTTGCAACATTCTATGCTGTAGCGTGTCTCAATGCGCTATTTAATGCAGTTTTCAACTGTTTTTAGCTTTTTTTGGGACATGTCAATTTTTGACATTTTGCCATACTATAGCCTTGCTCTTTGGGTCATTTTTTCAACGTGCCATATTATGGTGTTTTTGGCCGTCTTTGTAACATTCTATGCTGTAGCGTGTCTCAATGCGCTATTTAATGCAGTTTTCAACTGTTTTCAGCTATTTTTGGGACATGTCAATTTTTGACATTTTGCCATACTATAGCCTTGCTCTTTGGGTCATTTTTTCAACATGCCATATTATGGTGTTTTTGTAAGTTTTTGCGTCATTCTATGCTATAGCGTGTCTCAGCACGCTATTTAATGCAGTTTTCAACTGTTTTCAGCTGTTTTTGGAACATGTCAATTTTTGTCATTTTTGCCATACTATAGCCTTGCCTTTTAGGTCATTTTTTCTACATGCCATATTATGGTGTTTTTGGCCGTCTTTGCAACATTCTATGCTGTATCTTGTCTCAATGCGCTATTTAATGGAGTTTTCAACTGTTTTTAGCTTTTTTTGGGACATGTCAATTTTTGACATTTTGCCATACTATAGCCTTGCTTTTTGGGTCATTTTTTCAACATGCCATATTATGGTGTTTTTGGCCGTCTTTGCAACATTCTATGCTGTAGCGTGTCTCAATGCGCTATTTAATGCAGTTTTCAACTGTTTTTAGCTTTTTTTGGGACATGTCAATTTTTGACATTTTGCCATACTATAGCCTTGCTTTTTGGGTCATTTTTTCAACGTGCCATATTATGGTGTTTTTGGCCGTCTTTGTAACATTCTATGCTGTAGCGTGTCTCAATGCGCTATTTAATGCAGTTTTCAACTGTTTTCAGCTATTTTTGGGACATGTCAATTTTTGACATTTTGCCATACTATAGCCTTGCTCTTTGGGTCATTTTTTCAACATGCCATATTATGGTGTTTTTGTAAGTTTTTGCGTCATTCTATGCTATAGCGTGTCTCAGCACGCTATTTAATGCAGTTTTCAACTGTTTTCAGCTGTTTTTGGAACATGTCAATTTTTGTCATTTTTGCCATACTATAGCCTTGCCTTTTAGGTCATTTTTTCTACATGCCATATTATGGTGTTTTTGGCCGTCTTTGCAACATTCTATGCTGTATCTTGTCTCAATGCGCTATTTAATGGAGTTTTCAACTGTTTTTAGCTTTTTTTGGGACATGTCAATTTTTGACATTTTGCCATACTATAGCCTTGCTCTTTGGGTCATTTTTTCAACATGCCATATTATGGTGTTTTTGTAAGTTTTTGCGTCATTCTATGCTATAGCGTGTCTCAGTGCGCTATTTAATGCAGTTTTCAACTGTTTTCAGCTGTTTTTGGAACATGTCAATTTTTGACATTTTTGCCATACTATAGCCTTGCCTTTTAGGTCATTTTTTCAACATGCCATATTATGGTGTTTTTGGCCGTCTTTGCAACATTCTATGCTGTAGCGTGTCTCCATGCGCTATTTAATGCAGTTTTCAATTGTTTTTAGCTTTTTTTGGGACATGTCAATTTTTGACATTTTGCCATACTATAGCCTTGCTTTTGTGTCATTTTTTCAACATGCCATATTATGGTGTTTTTGTCCGTTTTTAGGTCATTCTATGCTATAGCGTGTTTCAGCACGCTATTTAATGCAGTTTTCAACTGTTTTCAGGTGTTTTTGGAACATGTCAATTTTTGACATTTTTGCCATACTATAGCCTTGCCTTTTAGGTCATTTTTTCAACATGCCATATTATGGTGTTTTTGGCCATTTTTGCGTCATTCTATGCTATAGCGTGTCTCAGCACGCTATTTAATGCAGTTTTCAACTGTTTTCAGCTGTTTTGGGAACATGTCAATTTTTGACATTTTTGCCAGATTATAGCCTTGCTTTTTGGGTCATTTTTTCAACATGCCATATTATGGTGTTTTTGGCCGTTTTTGCAACATTGTATGCTATAGCGTGTCTCAGCGCGCTTAATGCAGTTTTCAACTGTTTTCAGCTGTTTTTGGAACATGTCATTTTTTGACATTTTTTCCATACTATAGCCTTGCTTTTTGTGTCATGTTTTCAACATGCCATATTTTGGTGTTTTTGACTGTCTTTGCAAAATTCTATGCTATAGCGTGTCTCAGCGCACTATTTAATGCAGTTTTCAACTGTTTTCAGCTGTTTTTGGAATATGTCAATTTTTGACATTTTTGCCATACTATAGCCTTGCCTTTTAATTCATTTTTTCAACATGCCATATTATGGTGTTTTTGTCCGTTTTTGCGTCATTCTATGCTATAGCGTGTTTCAGCTCGCTATTTAATGCGGTTTTCAATTGTTTTCAGCTGTTTTTGGGACATGTCAATTTTTGACATTTTTGCCATACTATAGCCTTGCCTTTTAGGTCATTTTTTCAATATGCCATATTATGGTGTTTTTGGCCGTCTTTGCAACATTCTATGCTATAGCGTGTCTCAATGCGCTATTTAATGCAGTTTTCAACTGTTTTTAGCTTTTTTTGGGACATGTCAATTTTTGACATTTTTGCCATACTATAGCCTTGCTCTTTGGGTCATTTTTTCAACATGCCATATTATGGTGTTTTTGTCCATTTTTGCGTCATTCTATGCTATAGCGTGTCTCAGCACGCTATTTAATGCAGTTTTCAACTGTTTTCAGCTGTTTTGGGAACATGTCAATTTTTGACATTTTTGCCATACTATAGCCTTGCTTTTTGTGTCATTTTTTCACCATGCCATATTATGGTGTTTTTGGCCGTTTTTGCAACATTCTATGCTATAGCGTGTCTCAGTGCGCTATTTAATGCAGTTTTCAACTGTTTTCAGCTGTTTTTGGAACATGTCAATTTTTGACATTTTTGCCATACTATAGCCTTGCCTTTTAGGTCATTTTTCCAACGTGCCATATTATGGTGTTTTTGGCCGTCTTTGCAACATTCTGTGCTGTAGCGTGTCTCTATGCGCTATTTAATGCAGTTTTCAATTGTTTTTAGCTTTTTTTGGGACATGTCAATTTTTGACATTTTGCCATACTATAGCCTTGCTTTTGTGTCATTTTTTCAACATGCCATATTATGGTGTTTTTGGCCGTTTTTGCAACATTCTATGCTATAGCGTGTTTCAGCTCGCTATTTAATGCGGTTTTCAATTGTTTTCAGCTGTTTTTGGGACATGTCAATTTTTGACATTTTTGCCATACTATAGCCTTGCTCTTTGGGTCATTTTTTCAACATGCCATATTATGGTGTTTTTGTCCATTTTGCAACATTCTATGCTATAGCGTGTCTCAATGCACGCTATTTAATGCAGTTTTCTACTTTTTTCAGCTGTTTTTGGAACATGTCAATTTTTGACATTTTTGCCATACTATAGCCTTGCTTTTTGGGTCATTTTTCCAACGTGCCATATTATGGTGTTTTTGGCCGTTTTTGCAACATTCTATGCTATAGCGTGTCTCAGTGCGCTATTTAATGCAGTTTTCAACTGTTTTCAGCTGTTTTTGGAACATGTCAATTTTTGACATTTTTGCCATACTATAGCCTTGCTTTTTGTGTCATTTTTTCAACATGCCATATTATGGTGTTTTTGGCCGTTTTTGCAACATTCTATGCTATAGCGTGTCTCAATGCGCTATTTAATGCAGTTTTCAACTGTTTTTAGCTATTTTTGGGACATGTCAATTTTTGACATTTTGCCATACTATAGCCTTGCTTCTTGGGTCATTTTTTCAACATGCCATATTATGGTGTTTTTGGCCGTTTTTGCAACATTCTATGCTATAGCGTGTTTCAGCGCGCTATTTAATGCGGTTTTCAATTGTTTTCAGCTGTTTTTGGAACATGTCAATTTTTGACATTTTTGCCATACTATAGCCTTGCTTTTTGTGTCATTTTTTCAACATGCCATATTATGGTGTTTTTGGCCGTTTGTGCATCATTCTATGCTATAGCGTGTCTCAATGCACTATTTAATGCAGTTTTCAACTGTTTTTAGCCATTTTTGGGACATGTCAATTTTTGACATTTTGCCATACTATAGCCTTGCTTTTTGTGTCATTTTTTCAACATGCCATATTATGGTGTTTTTGCTGTTTTTGCAACATTGCATGCTATAGCTTGTCTCAGCGTGCTATTTAATGAGGTTTTCAACTGTTTTCAGCTGTTTTTGGAACATGTCAATTTTTGACATTTTTGCCATACTATAGCCTTGCCTTTTAGGTCATTTTTTCAACATGCCATATTATGGTGTTTTTGGCCGTTTTTGCAACATTCTATGCTATAGCGTGTCTCAATGCGCTATTTAATGCAGTTTTCAACTGTTTTTAGCTATTTTTGGGACATGTCAATTTTTGACATTTTGCCATACTATAGCCTTGCTTCTTGGGTCATTTTTTCAACATGCCATATTATGGTGTTTTTGGCCGTTTTTGCTACATTCTATGCTATAGCGTGTCTCAGTGCGCCATTTAATACGATTTTCAATTGTTTTCAGCTATTTTTGGGACATGTCAATTTTTGACATTTTTGCCATACTATAGCCTTGCTTTTTGTGTCATTTTTTCAACATGCCATATTATGGTGTTTTTGGCCGTTTTTGCAACATTCTATGCTATAGCGTGTCTCAATGCGCTATTTAATGCAGTTTTCAACTGTTTTTAGCTATTTTTGGGACATGTCAATTTTTGACATTTTGCCATACTATAGCCTTGCTTCTTGGGTCATTTTTTCAACATGCCATATTATGGTGTTTTTGGCCGTTTTTGCAACATTCTATGCTATAGCGTGTCTCAGCGCACTATTTATTGCAGTTTTCAACTGTTTTCAGCTGTTTTTGGAATATGTCAATTTTTGACATTTTTTCCATACTATAGCCTTGCTTCTTGGGTCATTTTTTCAACATGCCATATTATGGTGTTTTTGGCCGTTTGTGCGTCATTCTATGCTATAGCATGTTTCAGCACGCTATTTAATGCAGTTTTCAACTGTTTTCAGCTGTTTTTGGAACATGTCAATTTTTGACATTTTTGCCATACTATAGCCTTGCCTTTTAGGTCATTTTTTCAACATGCCATATTATGGTGTTTTTGGCCGTTTTTGCAACATTCTATGGTATAGCGTGTTTCAGCGCGCTATTTAATGCGGTTTTCAATTGTTTTCAGCTGTTTTTGGAACATGTCAATTTTTGACTTTTTTGCCATACTATAGCCTTGCTTTTTGTGTCATTTTTTCAACATGCCATATTATGGTGTTTTTGGCCGTTTTTGCAACATTCTATGCTATAGCGTGTCTCAATGCGCTATTTAATGCAGTTTTCAACTGTTTTTAGCTATTTTTGGGACATGTCAATTTTTGACATTTTGCCATACTATAGCCTTGCTTCTTGGGTCATTTTTTCAACATGCCATATTATGGTGTTTTTGGCCGTTTTTGCAACATTCTATGCTATAGCGTGTTTCAGCGCGCTATTTAGTGCGGTTTTCAATTGTTTTCAGCTGTTTTTGGAACATGTCAATTTTTGACATTTTTGCCATACTATAGCCTTGCTTTTTGTGTCATTTTTTCAACATGCCATATTATGGTGTTTTTGGCCGTTTGTGCGTCATTCTATGCTATAGCATGTTTCAGCACGCTATTTAATGCAGTTTTCAACTGTTTTCAGCTGTTTTTGGAACATGTCAATTTTTGACATTTTTGCCATACTATAGCCTTGCTTTTTGTGTCATTTTTTCAACATGCCATATTATGGTGTTTTTGGACGTTTTTGCAACATTCTATGCTGTAGCGTGTCTCAATGCACTATTTAATGCAGTTTTCAACTGTTTTTAGCCATTTTTGGGACATGTCAATTTTTGACATTTTGCCATACTATAGCCTTGCTTTTTGTGTCATTTTTTCAACATGCCATATTATGGTGTTTTTGGCCGTTTTTGCAACATTGCATGATATAGCGTGTCTCAGCGTGCTATTTAATGAGGTTTTCAACTGTTTTCAGCTGTTTTTGGAACATGTCAATTTTTGACTTTTTTGCCATACTATAGCCTTGCTTTTTGTGTCATTTTTTCAACATGCCATATTATGGTGTTTTTGGCCGTTTTTGCAACATTCTATGCTATAGCGTGTTTCAGCGCGCTATTTAATGCGGTTTTCAATTGTTTTCAGCTGTTTTTGGAACATGTCAATTTTTGACTTTTTTGCCATACTATAGCCTTGCTTTTTGTGTCATTTTTTCAACATGCCATATTATGGTGTTTTTGGCCGTTTTTGCAACATTCTATGCTATAGCGTGTCTCAATGCGCTATTTAATGCAGTTTTCAACTGTTTTTAGCTATTTTTGGGACATGTCAATTTTTGACATTTTGCCATACTATAGCCTTGCTTCTTGGGTCATTTTTTCAACATGCCATATTATGGTGTTTTTGGCCGTTTTTGCTACATTCTATGCTATAGCGTGTCTCAGTGCGCCATTTAATACGATTTTCAATTGTTTTCAGCTATTTTTGGGACATGTCAATTTTTGACATTTTTGCCATACTATAGCCTTGCTTTTTGTGTCACTTTTTCAACATGCCATATTATGGTGTTTTTGGCCGTTTTTGCAACATTCTATGCTATAGCGTGTCTCAATGCGCTATTTAATGCAGTTTTCAACTGTTTTTAGCTATTTTTGGGACATGTCAATTTTTGACATTTTGCCATACTATAGCCTTGCTTCTTGGGTCATTTTTTCAACATGCCATATTATGGTGTTTTTGTCCGTTTTTGCGTCATTCTATGCTATAGCGTGTCTCAGCACGCTATTTAATGCAGTTTTCAACTGTTTTCAGCTGTTTTTTGAACATGTCAATTTTTGACATTTTTGCCATACTATGGCCTTGCTTTTTGGGTCATTTTTTCAACATTTCATATTTTGGTGTTTTTGGCCGTTTTTGCAACATTGTATGCTATAGCGTGTCTCAGTGCGCCATTTAATGCAGTTTTCAACTGTTTTCAGCTGTTTTTGGAACATGTCAATTTTTGACATTTTTGCCATACTATAGCCTTGCTCTTTGTGTCATTTTTTCAACATGCCATATTATGGTGTTTTTGGCCGTTTTTGCAACATTCTATGCTATAGCGTGTTTCAGCGCGCTATTTAATGCAGTTTTCAATTGTTTTCAGCTGTTTTTGGGACATGTCAATTTTTGACATTTTTCCATACTATAGCCTTGCTTTTTGAGTCATTTTTTCAACATGCCATATTATGGTGTTTTTCGCGTTTTTGCAACATTCTATGCTATAGCGTGTCTCAATGCGCTATTTAATGCAGTTTTCAACTGTTTTTAGCTATTTTTGGGACATGTCAATTTTTGACATTTTGCCATACTATAGCCTTGCTTCTTGGGTCATTTTTTCAACATGCCATATTATGGTGTTTTTGGCCGTCTTTGCAACATTCTGTGCTATAGCGTGTCTCAGCACGCTATTTAATGCAGTTTTCAACTGTTTTCAGCTGTTTTTGGGACATGTCAATTTTTGACATTTTTGCCATACTATAGCCTTGCTTTTTGTGTCATTTTTTCAACATGCCATATTATGGTGTTTTTGGCCGTCTTTGCAACATTCTATGCTGTAGCGTGTCTCCATGCGCTATTTAATGCAGTTTTCAACTGTTTTCAGCTGTTTTGGGAACATGTCAATTTTTGACATTTTTGCCATACTATAGCCTTGCTTTTTGTGTCATTTTTTCAACATGCCATATTATGGTGTTTTTGGCCGTTTTTGCAACATTCTATGCTGTAGCGTGTCTCAATGCACTATTTAATGCAGTTTTCAACTGTTTTTAGCCATTTTTGGGACATGTCAATTTTTGACATTTTGCCATACTATAGCCTTGCTTTTTGTGTCATTTTTTCAACATGCCATATTATGGTGTTTTTGGCCGTTTTTGCAACATTGCATGATATAGCGTGTCTCAGCGTGCTATTTAATGAGGTTTTCAACTGTTTTCAGCTGTTTTTGGAACATGTCAATTTTTGACTTTTTTGCCATACTATAGCCTTGCTTTTTGTGTCATTTTTTCAACATGCCATATTATGGTGTTTTTGGCCGTTTTTGCAACATTCTATGCTATAGCGTGTTTCAGCGCGCTATTTAATGCGGTTTTCAATTGTTTTCAGCTGTTTTTGGAACATGTCAATTTTTGACTTTTTTGCCATACTATAGCCTTGCTTTTTGTGTCATTTTTTCAACATGCCATATTATGGTGTTTTTGGCCGTTTTTGCAACATTCTATGCTATAGCGTGTCTCAATGCGCTATTTAATGCAGTTTTCAACTGTTTTTAGCTATTTTTGGGACATGTCAATTTTTGACATTTTGCCATACTATAGCCTTGCTTCTTGGGTCATTTTTTCAACATGCCATATTATGGTGTTTTTGGCCGTTTTTGCAACATTCTATGCTATAGCGTGTTTCAGCGCGCTATTTAGTGCGGTTTTCAACTGTTTTCAGCTGTTTTTGGGACATGTCAATTTTTGACATTTTTGCCATACTATAGCCTTGCTTTTTGTGTCATTTTTTCAACATGCCATATTATGGTGTTTTTGGCCGTTTGTGCGTCATTCTATGCCATAGCATGTTTCAGCACGCTATTTAATGCAGTTTTCAACTGTTTTCAGCTGTTTTTGGAACATGTCAATTTTTGACATTTTTGCCATACTATAGCCTTGCTTTTTGTGTCATTTTTTCAACATGCCATATTATGGTGTTTTTGGACGTTTTTGCAACATTCTATGCTGTAGCGTGTCTCAATGCACTATTTAATGCAGTTTTCAACTGTTTTTAGCCATTTTTGGGACATGTCAATTTTTGACATTTTGCCATACTATAGCCTTGCTTTTTGTGTCATTTTTTCAACATGCCATATTATGGTGTTTTTGGCCGTTTTTGCAACATTGCATGATATAGCGTGTCTCAGCGTGCTATTTAATGAGGTTTTCAACTGTTTTCAGCTGTTTTTGGAACATGTCAATTTTTGACTTTTTTGCCATACTATAGCCTTGCTTTTTGTGTCATTTTTTCAACATGCCATATTATGGTGTTTTTGGCCGTTTTTGCAACATTCTATGCTATAGCGTGTTTCAGCGCGCTATTTAATGCGGTTTTCAATTGTTTTCAGCTGTTTTTGGAACATGTCAATTTTTGACTTTTTTGCCATACTATAGCCTTGCTTTTTGTGTCATTTTTTCAACATGCCATATTATGGTGTTTTTGGCCGTTTTTGCAACATTCTATGCTATAGCGTGTCTCAATGCGCTATTTAATGCAGTTTTCAACTGTTTTTAGCTATTTTTGGGACATGTCAATTTTTGACATTTTGCCATACTATAGCCTTGCTTCTTGGGTCATTTTTTCAACATGCCATATTATGGTGTTTTTGGCCGTTTTTGCTACATTCTATGCTATAGCGTGTCTCAGTGCGCCATTTAATACGATTTTCAATTGTTTTCAGCTATTTTTGGGACATGTCAATTTTTGACATTTTTGCCATACTATAGCCTTGGTTTTTGTGTCACTTTTTCAACATGCCATATTATGGTGTTTTTGGCCGTTTTTGCAACATTCTATGCTATAGCGTGTCTCAATGCGCTATTTAATGCAGTTTTCAACTGTTTTTAGCTATTTTTGGGACATGTCAATTTTTGACATTTTGCCATACTATAGCCTTGCTTCTTGGGTCATTTTTTCAACATGCCATATTATGGTGTTTTTGTCCGTTTTTGCGTCATTCTATGCTATAGCGTGTCTCAGCACGCTATTTAATGCAGTTTTCAACTGTTTTCAGCAGTTTTTAGAACATGTTAATTTTTGACATTTTTGCCATACTATAGCCTTGCTTTTTGTGTCACTTTTTCAACATGCCATATTGTGGTGTTTTTGGCCATTTTTGCAACATTGTATGCTATAGCATGTCTCAGTGCGCTATTTAATGCGGTTTTCAACTGTTTTCAGCTGTTTTGGGAACATGTCAATTTTTGACATTTTTGCCATACTATAGCCTTGCTCTTTGTGTCATTTTTTCAACATGCCATATTATGGTGTTCTTGGCCGTTTTTGCAACATTGTATGCTGTAGCGTGTTTCAGCGCGCCATTTAATGCGGTTTTCAATTGTTTTCAGCCGTTTTTGGAACATGTCAATTTTTGACATTTTTGCCATACTATAGCCTTGCTTTTTGTGTCATTTTTTCAACATGCCATATTATGGTGTTTTTGGACGTTTTTGCAACATTCTATGCTGTAGCGTGTCTCAATGCACTATTTAATGCAGTTTTCAACTGTTTTTAGCCATTTTTGGGACATGTCAATTTTTGACATTTTGCCATACTATAGCCTTGCTTTTTGTGTCATTTTTTCAACATGCCATATTATGGTGTTTTTGCTGTTTTTGCAACATTGCATGCTATAGCGTGTCTCAGCGTGCTATTTAATGAGGTTTTCAACTGTTTTCAGCTGTTTTTGGAACATGTCAATTTTTGACATTTTTGCCATACTATAGCCTTGCCTTTTAGGTCATTTTTTCAACATGCCATATTATGGTGTTTTTGGCCGTTTTTGCAACATTCTATGCTATAGCGTGTCTCAATGCGCTATTTAATGCAGTTTTCAACTGTTTTCAGCTGTTTTTGGAACATGTCAATTTTTGACATTTTTGCCATACTATAGCCTTGCTTTTTGTGTCACTTTTTCAACATGCCATATTGTGGTGTTTTTGGCCATTTTTGCAACATTGTATGCTATAGCATGTCTCAGTGCGCTATTTAATGCGGTTTTCAACTGTTTTCAGCTGTTTTGGGAACATGTCAATTTTTGACATTTTTGCCATACTATAGCCTTGCTCTTTGTGTCATTTTTTCAACATGCCATATTATGGTGTTCTTGGCCGTTTTGCAACATTCTATGCTATAGCGTGTTTCAATGCCGCCATTTAATGCAGTTTTCAACTGTTTTCAGCTATTTTTGGAACATGTCAATTTTTGACATTTTGCCATACTATAGCCTTGCTTTTTGTGTCATTTTTTCAACATGCCATATTATGGTGTTTTTGGACGTTTTTGCAACATTCTATGCTGTAGCGTGTCTCAATGCACTATTTAATGCAGTTTTCAACTGTTTTTAGCCATTTTTGGGACATGTCAATTTTTGACATTTTGCCATACTATAGCCTTGCTTTTGTGTCATTTTTCAACATGCCATATTATGGTGTTTTTGGCCGTTTTGCAACATTCTATGCTATAGCGTGTCTCAATGCGCTATTTAATGCAGTTTTCAACTGTTTTCAGCTGTTTTTGGAACATGTCAATTTTTGACATTTTGCCATACTATAGCCTTGCTTTTTGTGTCATTTTTTCAACATGCCATATTATGGTGTTTTTGGCCGTCTTTGCAACATTCTATGCTATAGCGTGTCTCAATGCGCTATTTAATGCAGTTTTCAACTGTTTTCAGCTGTTTTTGGAACATGTCAATTTTTGACAATTTTGCCATACTATAGCCTTGCTTTTTGTGTCATTTTTCAACATGCCATATTATGGTGTTTTTGGCCGTTTTTGCAACATTCTATGCTATAGCGTGTCTCAATGCGCTATTTAATGCAGTTTTCAACTGTTTTCAGCTATTTTTGGAACATGTCAATTTTTGACATTTTGCCATACTATAGCCTTGGTTTTTGTGTCATTTTTTCAACATGCCATATTATGGTGTTTTGGGCCGTTTTTGCAACATCGTATGCTATAGCGTGTCTCCATGCGCTATTTAATGCAGTTTTCAACTGTTTTCAGCTGTTTTTGGAACATGTCAATTTTTGACATTTTTGCCATACTATAGCCTTGCTTTTTGTGTCATTTTTTCAACATGCCATATTATGGTGTTTTTGGCCGTTTTTGCAACATTGTATGCTATAGCGTGTCTCAGCACGCTATTTAATGCAGTTTTCAACTGTTTTCAGCTGTTTTTGGAACATGTCAATTTTTGACATTTTTGCCATACTATAGCCTTGCTTTTTGTGGCATTTTTTCAACATGCCATATTATGGTGTCTTTGGCCGTTTTTGCAACATTCTCTGCTATGCCATGTCTCAGCACACTGTTATATGTGGTTTTGTGCTGTTTTCAACTGTTTTTGGGACATGCCAATTTTTGACATTTTTGCCATACTATAGCCTTGCTCTTTGGGTCATTTTTTTTTAACATTCCATGTTATTATGTTTTTGATGCTATGAGACGTCTGATATCGGAGAAAATTCTTTCGAAAATATGAGAATTGCTATTTCTCTGATGAAAATACAACTGCAGTGTGATGAATGAAAAACATTTAATACATGAGCTCATGTGCAGAAGACATACAGTAGTTCTCTTTTGACAATGTGGCTTGGACTGACTTCTGCTTCTGGTGATCTTCTTTTACAACCACAAAGAACAGGATCTAAATAAACATTCCACCTGACAAATAATACAACAACACAATAAACATAGAAAACACAGTAACGGTTTAGGGCAAACAGATAACAAAACAGTGATAAAACAGCACCAGGTGGGAACATTTCAAAAGGACAGTCACTGCACCATAAAATTTCACAGAAAGGATGCACAGCTGCTATGATCACAGAAATCAAACATGCCTAAAAATCTCTCATGCTCAACACGCTATTTATTGCGGTTTTCAGCTTTTTTCAGCAGCTTTTTGGACATACCACTTTTTGACATTTTTGCCATACTAAAGCCGTGCTCCTTGGGTCATTTTTTCAACATGCCATATTATGGTGTTTTTGACCGTTTTTTCGACATTGTATGCTAAAGCCTGTCTCAGCATGTTATTTAATGCAGTTTTCACCAGTTTTCAGCTGTTTTTGGGACATGTCAATTTTTGACATTTTTGCCATACTATAGCCTTGCTTTTTGTGTCATTTTTTCAACATGCCATATTATGGTGTTTTTGGACGTCTTTGCAACATTCTATGCTATAGCGTGTCTCAGCACGCTATTTAATGCAGTTTTCAACTGTTTTCAGCTGTTTTTGGAACATGTCAATTTTTGACATTTTTGCCATACTATAGCCTTGCTTTTTGTGTCATTTTTTCAACATGCCATATTATGGTGTTTTTGTCCGTTTTTGCGTCATTCTATGCTATAGCATGTCTCAATGCACTATTTAATGCAGTTTTCAACTGTTTTTAGCCATTTTTTGGACATGTCAAATTTTGACATTTTGCCATACTATAGCCTTGCTTTTTGTGTCATTTTTTCAACATGCCATATTATGGTGTTTTTGGCCGTTTTTGCAACATTCTATGCTATAGCGTGTCTCAATGCGCTATTTAATGCAGTTTTCAACTGTTTTTAGCTATTTTTGGGACATGTCAATTTTTGACATTTTTGCCATACTATAGCCTTGCTTCTTGGGTCATTTTTTCAACATGCCATATTATGGTGTTTTTGTCCGTTTTTGCGTCATTCTATGCTATAGCGTGTCTCAGCACGCTATTTAATGCAGTTTTCAACTGTTTTCAGCTGTTTTTGGAACATGTCAATTTTTGACATTTTTGCCATACTATAGCCTTGCTTTTTGTGTCATTTTTTCAACATGCCATATTATGGTGTTTTTGTCCGTTTTTAGGTCATTCTATGCTATAGCGTGTCTCAGCACGCTATTTAATGCAGTTTTCAACTGTTTTCAGGTGTTTTTGGAACATGTCAATTTTTGACATTTTGCCATACTATAGCCTTGCTTTTTGGGTCATTTTTTCAACATGCCATATTATGGTGTTTTTGTCCGTTTTTAGGTCATTCTATGCTATAGCGTGTCTCAGCACGCTATTTAATGCAGTTTTCAACTGTTTTCAGGTGTTTTTGGAACATGTCAATTTTTGACATTTTGCCATACTATAGCCTTGCTTTTTGGGTCATTTTTTCAACGTGCCATATTATGGTGTTTTTGGCCGTTTTTGCAACATTCTATGCTATAGCGTGTTTCAGTGCGCTATTTAATGCAGTTTTCAACTGTTTTCAGCTGTTTTTGGAACATGTCAATTTTTGACATTTTGCCATACTATAGCCTTGCTCTTTGGGTCATTTTTTCAACATGCCATATTATGGTGTTTTGGGCCGTTTGTGCGTCATTCTATGCTATAGCATGTTTCAGCACGCTATTTAATGCAGTTTTCAACTGTTTTCAGCTGTTTTTGGAACATGTCAATTTTTGACATTTTGCCATACTATAGCCTTGCTTTTTGTGTCATTTTTTCAACATGCCATATTATGGTGTTTTTGGCTGTTTTTGCAACATTCTATGCTGTAGCGTGTCTCAATGCGCTATTTAATGCAGTTTTCAACTGTTTTTATCCATTTTTGGGACATGTCAATTTTTGACATTTTGCCATACTATAGCCTTGCTTTTTGTGTCATTTTTTCAACATGCCGTATTATGGTGTTTTTGGCTGTTTTTGCAACATTGCATGCTATAGCGTGTCTCAATGCGCTATTTAATGCAGTTTTCAACTGTTTTTAGCTATTTTTGGGACATGTCAATTTTTGACATTTTGCCATACTATAGCCTTGCTTTTTGGGTCATTTTTTCAACATGCCATATTATGGTGTTTTTGTCCGTTTTTAGGTCATTCTATGCTATAGCGTGTCTCAGTGCGCTATTTAATGCAGTTTTCAACTGTTTTCAGCTGTTTTTGGAACATGTCAATTTTTGACATTTTTGCCATACTATAGCCTTGCTTTTTGTGTCATTTTTTCAACATGCCATATTATGGTGTTTTTGGCCGTTTTTGCAACATTCTATGCTATAGCGTGTTTCAGCGCGCTATTTAATGCAGTTTTCAATTGTTTTCAGCTGTTTTTGGAACATGTCAATTTTTTTTACATTTTTGCCATACTATAGCCTTGCCTTTTAGGTCATTTTTTCAACATGCCATATTATGGTGTTTTTGGCCGTTTTTGCAACATTGTATGCTATAGTGTATCTCAGCGCGCTTTTTAATGCGGTTGTCAACTGTTTTCAGCTGTTTTTGGAACATGTCAATTTTTGACATTTTTGCCATACTATAGCCTTGCCTTTTAGGTCATTTTTTCAACATGCCATAATATGGTGTTTTTAGCCATTTTTGCAGCAGTCTATGCTATAGCGTGTTTCAGCGCGCTATTTAATGAGGTTTTCAACTGTTTTCAGCTGTTTTTGGAACATGTCAATTTTTGACATTTTGCCATACTATAGCCTTGCTTTTTGTGTCATTTTTTCAACATGCCATATTATGGTGTTTTTGGCTGTTTTTGCAACATTGCATGCTATAGCGTGTCTCAGCGTGCTATTTAATGAGGTTTTCAACTGTTTTCAGCTGTTTTTGGAACATGTCAATTTTTGACATTTTTGCCATACTATAGCCTTGCTTTTTGTGTCATTTTTTCAACATGCCATATTATGGTGTTTTTGGCTGTTTTTGCAACATTCTATGCTATAGCGTGTCTCAGCACGCTATTTAATGCAGTTTTCAACTGTTTTCAGCTGTTTTTGGAACATGTCAATTTTTGACATTTTTGCCATACTATAGCCTTGCTTTTTGTGTCATTTTTTCAACATGCCATATTATGGTGTTTTTGTCCGTTTTTGCGTCATTCTATGCTATAGCATGTCTCAATGCACTATTTAATGCAGTTTTCAACTGTTTTTAGCCATTTTTGGGACATGTCAAATTTTGACATTTTGCCATACTATAGCCTTGCTTTTTGTGTCATTTTTTCAACATGCCATATTATGGTGTTTTTGGCCGTTTTTGCAACATTGCATGATATAGCGTGTCTCAGCGTGCTATTTAATGAGGTTTTCAACTGTTTTCAGCTGTTTTTGGAACATGTCAATTTTTGACATTTTTGCCATACTATAGCCTTGCTTTTTGTGTCATTTTTTCAACATGCCATATTATGGTGTTTTTGGCCGTTTTTGCAACATTCTATGCTATAGCGTGTCTCAATGCGCTATTTAATGCAGTTTTCAACTGTTTTTAGCTATTTTTGGGACATGTCAATTTTTGACATTTTTGCCATACTATAGCCTTGCTTTTTGTGTCATTTTTTCAACATGCCATATTATGGTGTTTTTGTCCGTTTTTAGGTCATTCTATGCTATAGCGTGTCTCAGCACGCTATTTAATGCAGTTTTCAACTGTTTTCAGGTGTTTTTGGAACATGTCAATTTTTGACATTTTGCCATACTATAGCCTTGCTTTTTGGGTCATTTTTTCAACGTGCCATATTATGGTGTTTTTGGCCGTTTTTGCAACATTCTATGCTATAGCGTGTTTCAGTGCGCTATTTAATGCAGTTTTCAACTGTTTTCAGCTGTTTTTGGAACATGTCAATTTTTGACATTTTGCCATACTATAGCCTTGCTTTTTGGGTCATTTTTTCAACGTGCCATATTATGGTGTTTTTGGCCGTTTTTGCAACATTCTATGCTATAGCGTGTTTCAGTGCGCTGTTTAATGCAGTTTTCAACTGTTTTCAGCTGTTTTTGGAACATGTCAATTTTTGACATTTTTGCCATACTATAGCCTTGCTTTTTGTGTCATTTTTTCAACATGCCATATTATGGTGTTTTTGTCCGTTTTTGCGTCATTCTATGCTATAGCGTGTCTCAGCACGCTATTTAATGCAGTTTTCAACTGTTTTCAGCTGTTTTTGGAACATGTCAATTTTTGACATTTTTGCCATACTATAGCCTTGCTTTTTGGGTCATTTTTTCAACATGCCATATTATGGTGTTTTTGTCCGTTTTTAGGTCATTCTATGCTATAGCGTGTCTCAGCACGCTATTTAATACAGTTTTCAACTGTTTTCAGGTGTTTTTGGAACATGTCAATTTTTGACATTTTTGCCATACTATAGCCTTGCTTTTTGTGTCATTTTTTCAACATGCCATATTATGGTGTTTTTGGCCGTCTTTGCAACATTCTATGCTATAGCGTGTCTCAATGCGCTATTTAATGCAGTTTTCAACTGTTTTCAGGTGTTTTTGGGACATGTCAATTTTTGACATTTTGCCATACTATAGCCTTGCTCTTTGGGTCATTTTTTCAACATGCCATATTATGGTGTTTTGGGCCGTTTGTGCGTCATTCTATGCTATAGCATGTTTCAGCACGCTATTTAATGCAGTTTTCAACTGTTTTTAGCTATTTTTGGGACATGTCAATTTTTGACATTTTTGCCATACTATAGCCTTGCTTCTTGGGTCATTTTTTCAACATGCCATATTATGGTGTTTTTGGCCGTCTTTGCAACATTCTATGCTATAGCGTGTCTCAGCACGCTATTTAATGCAGTTTTCAACTGTTTTCAGCTGTTTTTGGAACATGTCAATTTTTGACATTTTTGCCATACTATAGCCTTGCTTTTTGTGTCATTTTTCAACATGCCATATTATGGTGTTTTTGTCCGTTTTTAGGTCATTCTATGCTATAGCGTGTCTCAGCACGCTATTTAATGCAGTTTTCAACTGTTTTCAGGTGTTTTTGGAACATGTCAATTTTTGACATTTTGCCATACTATAGCCTTGCTTTTTGGGTCATTTTTTCAACATGCCATATTATGGTGTTTTTGTCCGTTTTTAGGTCATTCTATGCTATAGCGTGTCTCAGCACGCTATTTAATGCAGTTTTCAACTGTTTTCAGGTGTTTTTGGAACATGTCAATTTTTGACATTTTGCCATACTATAGCCTTGCTTTTTGGGTCATTTTTTCAACGTGCCATATTATGATGTTTTTGGCCGTTTTTGCAACATTCTATGCTATAGCGTGTTTCAGTGCGCTATTTAATGCAGTTTTCAACTGTTTTCAGCTGTTTTTGGAACATGTCAATTTTTGACATTTTTGCCATACTATAGCCTTGCTTTTTGTGTCATTTTTTCAACATGCCATATTATGGTGTTTTTGGCTGTTTTTGCAACATTGCATGCTATAGCGTGTCTCAGCGTGCTATTTAATGAGGTTTTCAACTGTTTTCAGCTGTTTTTGGAACATGTCAATTTTTGACATTTTTGCCATACTATAGCCTTGCTTTTTGTGTCATTTTTTCAACATGCCATATTATGGTGTTTTTGGCCGTTTTTGCAACATTCTATGCTATAGCGTGTCTCAATGCGCTATTTAATGCAGTTTTCAACTGTTTTTAGCTATTTTTGGGACATGTCAATTTTTGACATTTTGCCATACTATAGCCTTGCTTCTTGGGTCATTTTTTCAACATGCCATATTATGGTGTTTTTGTCCGTTTTTGCAACATTCTATGCTATAGCGTGTCTCAATGCGCTATTTAATGCAGTTTTCAACTGTTTTCAGCTGTTTTTGGAACATGTCAATTTTTGACATTTTGCCATACTATAGCCTTGCTTTTTGGGTCATTTTTTCAACATGCCATATTATGGTGTTTTTGTCCGTTTTTAGGTCATTCTATGCTATAGCGTGTCTCAGCACGCTATTTAATACAGTTTTCAACTGTTTTCAGGTGTTTTTGGAACATGTCAATTTTTGACATTTTTGCCATACTATTGCCTTGCTTTTTGTGTCATTTTTTCAACATGCCATATTATGGTGTTTTTGGCCGTCTTTGCAACATTCTATGCTATAGCGTGTCTCAATGCGCTATTTAATGCAGTTTTCAACTGTTTTCAGCTGTTTTTGGGACATGTCAATTTTTGACATTTTGCCATACTATAGCCTTGCTTTTTGTGTCATTTTTTCAACATGCCATATTATGGTGTTTTTGTCCGTTTTTAGGTCATTCTATGCTATAGCGTGTCTCAGCACGCTATTTAATGCAGTTTTCAACTGTTTTCAGGTGTTTTTGGAACATGTCAATTTTTGACATTTTGCCATACTATAGCCTTGCTTTTTGTGTCATTTTTTCAACATGCCATATTATGGTGTTTTTGTCCGTTTTTAGGTCATTCTATGCTATAGCGTGTCTCAGCACGCTATTTAATGCAGTTTTCAACTGTTTTCAGGTGTTTTTGGAACATGTCAATTTTTGACATTTTGCCATACTATAGCCTTGCTTTTTGGGTCATTTTTTCAACGTGCCATATTATGGTGTTTTTGGCCGTTTTTGCAACATTCTATGCTATAGCGTGTTTCAGTGCGCTATTTAATGCAGTTTTCAACTGTTTTCAGCTGTTTTTGGAACATGTCAATTTTTGACATTTTTGCCATACTATAGCCTTGCTTTTTGTGTCATTTTTTCAACATGCCATATTATGGTGTTTTTGGCTGTTTTTGCAACATTGCATGCTATAGCGTGTCTCAGCGTGCTATTTAATGAGGTTTTCAACTGTTTTCAGCTGTTTTTGGAACATGTCAATTTTTGACATTTTTGCCATACTATAGCCTTGCTTTTTGTGTCATTTTTTCAACATGCCATATTATGGTGTTTTTGGCCGTTTTTGCAACATTCTATGCTATAGCGTGTCTCAATGCGCTATTTAATGCAGTTTTCAACTGTTTTTAGCTATTTTTGGGACATGTCAATTTTTGACATTTTGCCATACTATAGCCTTGCTTCTTGGGTCATTTTTTCAACATGCCATATTATGGTGTTTTTGTCCGTTTTTGCGTCATTCTATGCTATAGCGTGTCTCAGCACGCTATTTAATGCAGTTTTCAACTGTTTTCAGCTGTTTTTGGAACATGTCAATTTTTGACATTTTTGCCATACTATAGCCTTGCTTTTTGGGTCATTTTTTCAACATGCCATATTATGGTGTTTTTGTCCGTTTTTAGGTCATTCTATGCTATAGCGTGTCTCAGTGCGCTATTTAATGCAGTTTTCAACTGTTTTCAGCTGTTTTTGGAACATGTCAATTTTTGACATTTTTGCCATACTATAGCCTTGCTTTTTGTGTCATTTTTTCAACGTGCCATATTATGGTGTTTTTGGCCGTTTTTGCAACATTCTATGTTATAGCGTGTTTCAGCGCGCTATTTAATGCAGTTTTCAATTGTTTTCAGCTGTTTTTGGAACATGTCAATTTTTTTTACATTGTTGCCATACTATAGCCTTGCCTTTTAGGTCATTTTTTCAACATGCCATATGATGGTGTTTTTGGCCGTTTTTGCAACATTGTATGCTATAGTGTATCTCAGCGCGCTTTTTAATGCGGTTGTCAACTGTTTTCAGCTGTTTTTGGAACATGTCAATTTTTGACATTTTTGCCATACTATAGCCTTGCCTTTTAGGTCATTTTTTCAACATGCCATAATATGGTGTTTTTAGCCATTTTTGCAGCAGTCTATGCTATAGCGTGTTTCAGCGCGCTATTTAATGAGGTTTTCAACTGTTTTCAGCTGTTTTTGGAACATGTCAATTTTTGACATTTTTGCCATACTATAGCCTTGCCTTTTAGGTCATTTTTTCAACATGCCATATTATGGTGTTTTTGGCTGTTTTTGCAACATTGCATGCTATAGCGTGTCTCAGCGTGCTATTTAATGAGGTTTTCAACTGTTTTTAGCCATTTTTGGGACATGTCAATTTTTGACATTTTGCCATACTATAGCCTTGCTTTTTGTGTCATTTTTTCAACATGCCATATTATGGTGTTTTTGGCTGTTTTTGCAACATTGCATGCTATAGCTTGTCTCAGCGTGCTATTTAATGAGGTTTTCAACTGTTTTCAGCTGTTTTTGGAACATGTCAATTTTTGACATTTTTGCCATACTATAGCCTTGCTTTTTGTGTCATTTTTTCAACATGCCATATTATGGTGTTTTTGGCCGTTTTTGCAACATTCTATGCTATAGCGTGTCTCAGCACGCTATTTAATGCAGTTTTCAACTGTTTTCAGCTGTTTTTGGAACATGTCAATTTTTGACATTTTTGCCATACTATAGCCTTGCTTTTTGTGTCATTTTTTCAACATGCCATATTATGGTGTTTTGTCCGTTTTTAGGTCATTCTATGCTATAGCGTGTCTCAGCACGCTATTTAATGCAGTTTTCAACTGTTTTCAGGTGTTTTTGGAACATGTCAATTTTTGACATTTTGCCATACTATAGCCTTGCTTTTTGGGTCATTTTTTCAACATGCCATATTATGGTGTTTTTGTCCGTTTTTAGGTCATTCTATGCTATAGCGTGTCTCAGCACGCTATTTAATGCAGTTTTCAACTTTTTTTAGCTATTTTTGGGACATGTCAATTTTTGACATTTTGCCATACTATAGCCTTGCTCTTTGGGTCATTTTTTCAACATGCCATATTATGGTGTTTTTGGCCGTCTTTGCAACATTCTATGCTATAGCGTGTCTCAATGCACTATTTAATGCAGTTTTCAACTTTTTTTAGCTATATTTGGGACATGTCAATTTTTGACATTTTGCCATACTATAGCCTTGCTCTTTGGGTCATTTTTTCAACATGCCATATTATTGTGTTTTGGGCCGTTTGTGCGTCATTCTATGCTATAGCATGTTTCAGCACGCTATTTAATGCAGTTTTCAACTGTTTTCAGCTGTTTTTGGAACATGTCAATTTTTGACATTTTTGCCATACTATAGCCTTGCTTTTTGGGTCATTTTTTCAACATGCCATATTATGGTGTTTTTGGCCGTTTTTGCGTCATTCTATGCTGTAGCGTGTCTCAATGCGCTATTTAATGCAGTTTTCAACTGTTTTTAGCTATTTTTGGGACATGTCAATTTTTGACATTTTGCCATACTATAGCCTTGCTCTTTGGGTCATTTTTTCAACATGCCATATTATGGTGTTTTTGGCCGTCTTTGCAACATTCTATGCTGTAGCGTGTCTCCATGCGCTATTTAATGCAGTTTTCAATTGTTTTTAGCTTTTTTTGGGACATGTCAATTTTTGACATTTTTGCCATACTATAGCCTTGCCTTTTAGGTCATTTTTTCAACATGCCATATTATGGTGTTTTTGGCCGTTTTTGCAACATTCTATGCTATAGCGTGTTTCAGCGCGCTATTTAATGCGGTTTTCAACTGTTTTCAGCTGTTTTTGGAACATGTCAATTTTTGACATTTTTGCCATACTATAGCCTTGCTTTTTGTGTCATTTTTTCAACATGCCATATTATGGTGTTTTTGGCCGTTTTTGCAACATTCTATGCTATAGCGTGTTTCAGCGCGCTATTTAATGCGGTTTTCAATTGTTTTCAGCTGTTTTTGGAACATGTCAATTTTTGACATTTTTGCCATACTATAGCCTTGCCTTTTAGGTCATTTTTTCAACATGCCATATTATGGTGTTTTTGGCCGTCTTTGCAACATTCTATGCTGTAGCGTGTCTCCATGCGCTATTTAATGCAGTTTTCAATTGTTTTTAGCTTTTTTTGGGACATGTCAATTTTTGACATTTTTGCCATACTATAGCCTTGCTTTTGTGTCATTTTTTCAACATGCCATATTATGGTGTTTTTGGCCGTTTTTGCAACATTCTATGCTATAGCGTGTTTCAGCGCGCTATTTAATGCGGTTTTCAACTGTTTTCAGCTGTTTTTGGAACATGTCAATTTTTGACATTTTGCCATACTATAGCCTTGCCTTTTTAGGTCATTTTTCAACATGCCATATTATGGTGTTTTTGGCCGTTTTGCAACATTGTATGCTATAGTGTATCTCAGCGCGCTTTTTAATGCGGTTTTCAACTGTTTTCAGCTATTTTTGGAACATGTCAATTTTTGACATTTTTGCCATACTATAGCCTTGCTTTTTGGGTCATTTTTTCAACATGCCATATTATGGTGTTTTTAGCCGTTTTTGCGTCATTCTATGCTGTAGCGTGTCTCAATGCGCTATTTAATGCAGTTTTCAACTGTTTTTAGCTATTTTTGGGACATGTCAATTTTTGACATTTTGCCATACTATAGCCTTGCTTTTTGTGTCATTTTTTCAACATGCCATATTATGGTGTTTTTGGCCGTTTTTGCAACATTCTATGCTATAGCGTGTTTCAGCGCGCTATTTAATGCGGTTTTCAACTGTTTTCAGCTGTTTTTGGAACATGTCAATTTTTGACATTTTTGCCATACTATAGCCTTGCTTTTTGTGTCATTTTTTCAACATGCCATATTATGGTGTTTTTGGCCGTTTTTGCAACATTCTATGCTATAGCGTGTTTCAGCGCGCTATTTAATGCGGTTTTCAATTGTTTTCAGCTGTTTTTGGAACATGTCAATTTTTGACATTTTTGCCATACTATAGCCTTGCCTTTTAGGTCATTTTTTCAACATGCCATATTATGGTGTTTTTGGCCGTCTTTGCAACATTCTATGCTGTAGCGTGTCTCCATGCGCTATTTAATGCAGTTTTCAATTGTTTTTAGCTTTTTTTGGGACATGTCAATTTTTGACATTTTTGCCATACTATAGCCTTGCTTTTGTGTCATTTTTTCAACATGCCATATTATGGTGTTTTTGGCCGTTTTTGCAACATTCTATGCTATAGCGTGTTTCAGCGCGCTATTTAATGCGGTTTTCAACTGTTTTCAGCTGTTTTTGGAACATGTCAATTTTTGACATTTTTGCCATACTATAGCCTTGCCTTTTAGGTCATTTTTTCAACATGCCATATTATGGTGTTTTTGGCCGTTTTTGCAACATTGTATGCTATAGTGTATCTCAGCGCGCTTTTTAATGCGGTTTTCAACTGTTTTCAGCTATTTTTGGAACATGTCAATTTTTGACATTTTTGCCATACTATAGCCTTGCTTTTTGGGTCATTTTTTCAACATGCCATATTATGGTGTTTTTGGCCGTTTTTGCAACATTCTATGCTGTAGCGTGTCTCAATGCGCTATTTAATGCAGTTTTCAACTGTTTTTAGCTATTTTTGGGACATGTCAATTTTTGACATTTTGCCATACTATAGCCTTGCTCTTTGGGTCATTTTTTCAACATGCCATATTATGGTGTTTTTGGCCGTCTTTGCAACATTCTATGCTGTAGCGTGTCTCCATGCGCTATTTAATGCAGTTTTCAATTGTTTTTAGCTTTTTTTGGGACATGTCAATTTTTGACATTTTTGCCATACTATAGCCTTGCCTTTTAGGTCATTTTTTCAACATGCCATATTATGGTGTTTTTGGCCGTTTTTGCAACATTCTATGCTATAGCGTGTTTCAGCGCGCTATTTAATGCGGTTTTCAACTGTTTTCAGCTGTTTTTGGAACATGTCAATTTTTGACATTTTTGCCATACTATAGCCTTGCTTTTTGTGTCATTTTTTCAACATGCCATATTATGGTGTTTTTGGCCGTTTTTGCAACATTCTATGCTATAGCGTGTTTCAGCGCGCTATTTAATGCGGTTTTCAATTGTTTTCAGCTGTTTTTGGAACATGTCAATTTTTGACATTTTTGCCATACTATAGCCTTGCTTTTTGTGTCATTTTTTCAACATGCCATATTATGGTGTTTTTGGCCGTTTTTGCAACATTGCATGCTATAGCGTGTCTCAGCGCGCTATTTAATGAGGTTTTCAACTGTTTTCAGCTGTTTTTGGAACATGTCAATTTTTGACATTTTTGCCATACTATAGCCTTGCCTTTTAGGTCATTTTTTCAACATGCCATATTATGGTGTTTTTGGCCGTCTTTGCAACATTCTATGCTGTAGCGTGTCTCCATGCGCTATTTAATGCAGTTTTCAATTGTTTTTAGCTTTTTTTGGGACATGTCAATTTTTGACATTTTTGCCATACTATAGCCTTGCCTTTTAGGTCATTTTTTCAACAAGCCATATTATGGTGTTTTTGGCCGTTTTTGCAACATTCTATGCTATAGCGTGTTTCAGCGCGCTATTTAATGCGGTTTTCAACTGTTTTCAGCTGTTTTTGGAACATGTCAATTTTTGACATTTTTGCCATACTATAGCCTTGCTTTTTGTGTCATTTTTTCAACATGCCATATTATGGTGTTTTTGGCCGTTTTTGCAACATTCTATGCTATAGCGTGTTTCAGCGCGCTATTTAATGCGGTTTTCAATTGTTTTCAGCTGTTTTTGGAACATGTCAATTTTTGACATTTTTGCCATACTATAGCCTTGCTTTTTGTGTCATTTTTTCAACATGCCATATTATGGTGTTTTTGGCCGTTTTTGCAACATTGCATGCTATAGCGTGTCTCAGCGCGCTATTTAATGAGGTTTTCAACTGTTTTCAGCTGTTTTTGGAACATGTCAATTTTTGACATTTTTGCCATACTATAGCCTTGCCTTTTAGGTCATTTTTTCAACATGCCATATTATGGTGTTTTTGGCCGTTTTTGCAACATTGTATGCTATAGTGTATCTCAGCGCGCTTTTTAATGCGGTTGTCAACTGTTTTCAGCTGTTTTTGGAACATGTCAATTTTTGACATTTTTGCCATACTATAGCCTTGCCTTTTAGGTCATTTTTTCAACATGCCATATTATGGTGTTTTTGGCCGTTTTTGCAACATTGTATGCTATAGTGTATCTCAGCACGCTATTTAATGCGGTTGTCAACTGTTTTCAGCTGTTTTTGGAACATGTCAATTTTTGACATTTTTGCCATACTATAGCCTTGCCTTTTAATTCATTTTTTCAACATGCCATAATATGGTGTTTTTAGCCATTTTTGCAGCAGTCTATGCTATAGCGTGTTTCAGCGCGCTATTTAATGAGGTTTTCAACTGTTTTCAGCTGTTTTTGGAACATGTCAATTTTTGACATTTTTGCCATACTATAGCCTTGCCTTTTAGGTCATTTTTTCAACATGCCATATTATGGTGTTTTTGGCCGTTTTTGCAACATTCTATGCTGTAGCGTGTCTCAATGTGCTATTTAATGCGGTTTTGAACTGTTTTCAGCTGTTTTTGGAACATGTCAATTTTTGACATTTTTGCCATACTATAGCCTTGCTTTTTGTGTCATTTTTTCAACATGCCATATTATGGTGTTTTTGCCCGTTTTTAGGTCATTCTATGCTATAGCGTGTCTCAGCACGCTATTTAATGCAGTTTTCAACTGTTTTCAGGTGTTTTTGGAACATGTCAATTTTTAACATTTTTGCCATACTATAGCCTTGCTTTTTGTGTCATTTTTTCAACATGCTATATTATGGTGTTTTTGGCTGTTTTTGCAGCAGTCAATGCTATAGCGTGTCTCAGCATGCTATTTAATGAGGTTTTCAACTGTTTTCAGGTGTTTTTGGAACATGTCAGTTTTTGACATTTTTGCCATACTATAGCCTTGCCTTTTAAGTCATTTTTTCAACATGCCATATTATGGTGTTTTTGGCCGTTTTTGCAACATTCTATGCTATAGCGTGTTTCAGTGCGCTATTTAATGCAGTTTTCAATTGTTTTCAGCTGTTTTTGGAACATGTCAATTTTTGACATTTTTGCCATACTATAGCCTTGCCTTTTAGGTCATTTTTTCAACATGCCATATTATGGTGTTTTTGGCCGTTTTTGCAACATTGTATGCTATAGTGTATCTCAGCGCGCTTTTTAATGCGGTTGTCAACTGTTTTCAGCTGTTTTTGGAACATGTCAATTTTTGACATTTTTGCCATACTATAGCCTTGCCTTTTAGGTCATTTTTTCAACATGCCATAATATGGTGTTTTTAGCCATTTTTGCAGCAGTCTATGCTATAGCGTGTTTCAGCGCGCTATTTAATGAGGTTTTCAACTGTTTTCAGCTGTTTTTGGAACATGTCAATTTTTGACATTTTTGCCATACTATAGCCTTGCCTTTTAGGTCATTTTTTCAACATGCCATAATATGGTGTTTTTAGCCATTTTTGCAGCAGTCTATGCTATAGCGTGTTTCAGCGCGCTATTTAATGAGGTTTTCAACTGTTTTCAGCTGTTTTTGGAACATGTCAATTTTTGACATTTTTGCCATACTATAGCCTTGCCTTTTAGGTCATTTTTTCAACATGCCATATTATGGTGTTTTTGGCCGTTTTTGCAACATTCTATGCTGTAGCGTGTCTCAATGTGCTATTTAATGCAGTTTTCAACTGTTTTTAGCCATTTTTGGGACATGTCAATTTTTGACATTTTTCCCATACTATAGCCTTGCTTTTTGAGTCATTTTTTCAACATGCCATATTATGGTGTTTTTGGCCATTTTTGCAACATTCTATGCTGTAGCGTGTCTCAATGCGCTATTTAATGCGGTTTTGAACTGTTTTCAGCTGTTTTTGGAACATGTCAATTTTTGACATTTTTGCCATACTATAGCCTTGCTTTTTGTGTCATTTTTTCAACATGCCATATTATGGTGTTTTTGGCCGTTTTTGCAACATTCTATGCTATAGCGTGTTTCAGCGCGCTATTTAATGCAGTTTTCAATTGTTTTCAGCTGTTTTTGGAACATGTCAATTTTTTTTACATTTTTGCCATACTATAGCCTTGCCTTTTAGGTCATTTTTTCAACATGCCATATTATGGTGTTTTTGGCCGTTTTTGCAACATTGCATGCTATAGCGTGTCTCAGCGCGCTATTTAATGAGGTTTTCAACTGTTTTCAGGTGTTTTTGGAACATGTCAATTTTTAACATTTTTGCCATACTATAGCCTTGCTTTTTGTGTCATTTTTTCAACATGCCATATTATGGTGTTTTTGGCCGTTTTTGCAACATTGTATGCTATAGCGTGTTTCAGCGCGCTATTTAATGCAGTTTTCAATTGTTTTCAGCTGTTTTTGGAACATGTCAATTTTTTTTACATTTTTGCCATACTATAGCCTTGCCTTTTAGGTCATTTTTTCAACAAGCCATATTATGGTGTTTTTGGCCGTTTTTGCAACATTGCATGCTATAGCGTGTCTCAGCGCGCTATTTAATGAGGTTTTCAACTGTTTTCAGCTGTTTTTGGAACATGTCAATTTTTGACATTTTTGCCATACTATAGCCTTGCCTTTTAGGTCATTTTTTCAACATGCCATATTATGGTGTTTTTGGCCGTTTTTGCAACATTCTATGCTATAGCGTGTTTCAGCGCGCTATTTAATGCGGTTTTCATTTGTTTTCAGCTGTTTTTGGAACATGTCAATTTTTGACATTTTTGCCATACTATAGCCTTGCCTTTTAGGTCATTTTTTCAACATGCCATATTATGGTGTTTTTGGCCGTTTTTGCAACATTCTATGCTATAGCGTGTTTCAGCGCGCTATTTAATGCGGTTTTCAATTGTTTTCAGCTGTTTTTGGAACATGTCAATTTTTGACATTTTTGCCATACTATAGCCTTGCTTTTTGTGTCATTTTTTCAACATGCCATATTATGGTGTTTTTGGCCGTTTTTGCAACATTGCATGCTATAGCGTGTCTCAGCGCGCTATTTAATGCAGTTTTCAACTGTTTTCAGCTGTTTTTGGAACATGTCAATTTTTGACATTTTTGCCATACTATTGCCTTGCCTTTTAGGTCATTTTTTTCAACATGCCATATTATGGTGTTTTTGGCCGTTTTTGCAGCTTTCTATGCTATAGCGTGTCTCAGCACGCAATTTAATGCGGTTTTCAGCTGTTTTCAGCTGTTTTTGGAACATGTCATCTTTTCAGATTTTCGCCCTACTATAGCTTTGCTTTTTGTGTCAGTTTTTTAAAAATGCCATATTTTGGTGTTTTTTGCTTTTTTGGAACATGTCGTTTTTTGACAGTGTTGCCATACTATAGGTTTGCTTGTTGGGAAATGTTTTCAATTTTTGCAACATTCTATGCTATGACACACTGTTTTATGTGGTTTTCAGCTAGTTCAGCTGTTTTTGGGACATGCTAATTTTTACATTTTGACCATACTATAGCCTTGCTTTTTGGGTAATTTTTTCAACATCCCATATTATGGTGTCTTCGGCCATTTTTTTCTACATTCTTCTGTATTGTGTCTTTCAGCACACTATTTTATATGGTTTTCAGCTGTTTTTCATATTTTGACATTTTTCGTCATAGTATCGTATGGCATTGTTGTTCATTTTTTCAACATGCATCCCTCTTTTGTACACATTTATCTGTTGGACAAAAAAATATTCTGAGGGTTTTTTGGTCATAAAATAGTCAGAATCACAGCCGTGATGATTTCCAAACACAACATCACTCCCTCTCTTGTGATATTGCTTAAATACACAATACCAAAATGTCATGGTGTCATGGTAAATCCATAATGGTATGGTTTTGCCTCAAGGCAACATTTTCATTTTAACAAGTTTCTATTAGTTAATTAGCAAATAAAGTATATTAAACTATTAGAAATTAAGCTTTAGTCATATATTGTTTTGAATATTTTTTTTCCAGACTGAAAAAGGCCAGGAAATGACATTTTCTGATGATTTTTGATTACATACATACTTTTTACAATAAAGTTGATACTAGGAATTTTTATGAAGTACTTAATATAATATTAATTTTAACTTCAGGATTCCTGCATATACCCTTTTTTTTCTACAGGACCTGCAAGGGCAGATTCATCAGGTTTGGTATGATGATCCACAGAGTCTTTGTCCCAAGGCAGAATCAGTGAAATCTAAAGGTCTGAGGGGCATTGGCATGTGGAATGGCAACATCTTAGACTACAGCGATGAACCTGTCGCCAGGCAGCAGACAGAGATGATGTGGAATGCACTCTTAGGGTGCTAGCTGGTATACACCTAACACTGCTTAAGAAATTTACATCTACCCTCCTGTTTATTGCTAAGATCGAAACTCTCGTTTCAGAGTTTATTGTGGCTTTTATTGCTGTTGTCGTTGAATGTAGTTACATCTCAGCCATTCCTCTGGGCTAAGTGAAATAACAGTGATTCTCTGAAAGAAAGGCAAAAAAAATTAATGCGACACGAGTATTTTTGACTGACCTATACTGAGCTTACTACGATACGATTTGCACTTGTGCTTTCCTAAATAAACATTTTCTGATGAAGTTACATGACCAGTTTGGAGTTTTCTTTTGAACTAGCTTACAGCACCTGAGAAATTTGAGAAGACAAGTACAAATACAAAACTATTTCACAAAATAGTAAGACATTTTTTAAAAAAAATCAAGATCTATTGCTGTCCCAGCAAAGTTAAGGCCAGACAACATTTTTGCTTAAAGTTCTGTATGTATGGGATTAGATGGAGGTGCTTTGCGCTTGCTGTCTGTCCCGTGTGGTATTTCCAAAGCTCAGAGAGGCCATGGGACCAGGGTGAGAGGTCTGACTCTTCTTCTGGGCCAGCTCAGCCCTCAGGGCCCTCAGCTCTGTGGCAGCCTGTTTCCTCAACTACGGAGCCATTCGTACAAAAGAAAAAAAAACAAACATGGTATGTCACCATATTACACCGGATAGCCCACTAGTAAGTAAGTACATTTACTTAATTACTGTACTTTAAGATACAGTAGGTAACTTTAAAAACAACAAAAACTTTTGTATTTGCTGAAACTGTCGCTGTATTCACACAGCACTGAATGAGACAGATTATCAGTGGGAAAATAACTCATATTCCTTTGCCTACTCGAATACCTTGTAGCACTTAATATGGCCTTACAGCACATGAATGAAAACAACCAGTCAAAGCTGAGGAGACTCAACTGCTGTCAGTCACACCATGAACTGCAGTCAAGCTGTAAAACCAGGCAACACTGATCAAATGTGAACAAGATTCTGTCACACATCGACTACTTTTCGCCTGAAATTTTTCAGAAACATGTTTTATCATCCTGTTAATCTGAAAAATGTGAATTTGGATACAGTGAAACAGAGTACTGAGTGTCGCCCACAGCAGGACCAAGCTTAATAGTACACTAGAGTATGATCATGAAAACATTTGAAGAAATAGGCAGTGTAGCAACAGAATCATAGTTATAATTGATCTGCTACGCAACAGTACATTGAAAATTCAAGTTAGCGCAACCTTAACCTTTTACCGCTTTGGTTCTTTTACTTTTGATACTTTGAATTTTGCCGACAATACTCACACCTGTTTAGCTATACTTAAATACATTCACTTATGAGAGGTTTTGAATACAGGACCTTATGATGATGTATTTTCTCAGTGTTGCGGTACCACTGTACCACCACTTTAGTAAAAAATCTAAATGCTTCTTCAACCACTGCTGTTAGACTATCAAGCCTTAAAAAAACTCCTTTGATATTAAAGTAAATATTATCAAAAGGAGTGCAGTAAAATCTGCATTTTTAGATTTTAAATAATTACATATTTTCTGTTCAAATATAATGAGTTCATCTGCAGTTCTCACTAGTGATCATGTGTGCCAATAGTAAAGAATAACATTTTTATAGAATAATTATTTATGAAATAAGAGTGTCAGGAGGTTTAGCTCAGTGGGTAAATCAGGTGGCTAGTGTGTCTGAGGTTGGTGGTTCAAGTCTTATCTAGGACAGGTGACTTTTGGAGACTTCTGTCCAAAGCACAGAGCTGAAGGGCATGTCGAATACATGAAGTTAGGGCTGAGAGACAGGAAGGACAGTCCGATATATCAGCCAATATTTTATTTTATTTATGCCATAATATATAATTTGGCCATAGATTCATACGGTTTATACCCTGATTGTGCTATTGCAGAACAAATAAAGGCACGTAAAGTTGAGTGATATATTGTTTTGGCCAATAATTTGGGTGAAGTTGTCCCGAGACAGGTAAAATCAGTTTTGGCAGATGTGTCTGTCGAAATCAAGGAATATCTGTAAAGAAATGTCAAAGTAAAATCTGAGATGATTTAGAAACTGTGATGTAATGACATACTTTGTCCATTAGAGAGTACTGACATGTTTTAATATTCAAGTGCATGGTATTTTGTTTGTTTGTTTGTGTCACAATTGTCTTCTTGGCTTGTATATGTATAGTTTTTGCCGTTTCTGGCGTTATCCATTATATTTCAGCCATGGCTTTTGTACTGTTGTATAACTACTTCGTTCGTGAGGCTTAAACTGTCAACCTAGGTCAACTTTTGGACAACAACCTTTACAAGTCACCTGTCCCGAATAAGGCTCAAACCCACAACCTCAGAGACACTAACTGGCTGTCTAACCCACTGAGCCAAACCTCCTCACACTTTAAACAAGTTTGTAAAAGAATGTCAAAAACAGTTAGACAGCAGTCTTTAAAACATGCCTGTCCTGGATAAAGTTCAATATCACAACCTGAAACACACCTAGCTAATGACACTTACTTATTACTTCATAGACTATTTTTGGCATTTTTTTTCTCTCTGTGGTTTGGACAGCTGCTTGTAAAAGTGCTGGATGAGATTTGAATCAAGGATCTCACAGTGTGCAGGCAAGCCCTCTAACCAACTGAGCTAAACCTTCAAACTTTTCAACTGTGTTTTAAGTTGCACTTTTCTCTGGTAAGCGGCCTGTAAAGCTTATCTGCCCTTGATAAGGTTCAAAATCAACAATCCAAATATGTTTTTTGTTTAAATATGAATTAATTCATTAAGTCACATGAAGATTTCATGGTTTGGTCTACAAATGATGTACACCAAGATGATGTGGGATTTATGTGCCCTCCAGTGCCCTCTAGTCTGCGCTGGAAGTACAACATCATGTGAAATATCTAACTCCAGGGTCCAAACTCTCTGTGTGCATTATCCGACTTTCACAGAAATAAACGGCCACTTTAGCTGGCGTTCACCAGTACCCCGACATACGTGGGGGGGCCTTTCATCACTGCTTCCAGGTTTAATATTAATATTACTTTGCAGTCCAGCATGTTAGCACACATAACAATATTTGAAGGGTATTGAAAAGGAAAATCAATGTATGTTACGCTGCCATAATGCCTGCCTCTCAGATATGTCTTTTGGTCACCTATTTATGACCTTCCCTTGTTGTACAACAGCTACTTTTGTTATAGAGACATTTGGAAAGATTCACAGAATATAATTTACCTTTATCTCCGTTACCAGCTTCATCTTGGCATCCTCTACTTTCCTCTTTAGGTTGTCGATCTCATGGCTCTCCGTCATGATATGAATAATGAGCTCATTCTGAAATTCATAATTTTTCAATCAATCATTTATTTTTTATAATTTTTCCTGCTACATGTCAAATGCAGTCAAAGTATATTGGCAATTCAAAATATAATTTAGTGTATCCAATTACTTTGGAAACTATATAATATTTGGACTCAATCTACTAAAAAATAAGGTTAAGGAATATTTTGAGTTGTTAACTATTAATCAAATACATGCTTTACCTACTGTTTTTTTTTTTTACAAATATTAGTAAGAAAGGGTATTTAAAATCAAGATCAATTCCATTTTACCTTTATGGAAGATCTGCCCTGTCGTCTTGGCTTCCCTCGGTTATCTCTGGCCTGGAGCTGGTGCAAGAGTTTGTTGTAAAATGTCTCCAACTCTTGTTTTAAGTTTCTCAGGTTTTCCTCCAAAGGTGCTGTGGCCTTCTTGGTTTCAAAATATTTCTTCTTCCAACTGTCACGTGCTTTAAGTTGAAAGGGGGAAAAAGCAGATTTTAGTTCCCTTTGACTCCTATTAAAATACACTCAAGTAAGGTCAAACTTTATATGTAGAGTACATTTAAAAACATCAACAGATAATCAAAGTGTTAAATAGGCACAAAATACCAAAGGATGACTATTCTCCATGCACATACAAAGAATTACAATTGTCTGAGAGGTGCTAAAAGCAAAGTGAACTTTTACTTATGTCCTTGAGTTCGCAGACTGTTGGCAAATTTGTATTGATTCCTTAAAAAATGTTGGCTTTTTACTAAACAGTATTTTGCTGCTCACCTTGGTTCCTGCGGTGTCTGTTTTGAGCCAACAAATCTTTCCCCTTTCTAAGCAACTCTTGCCTCGTCCACTCCAGCTGCTTTCTCTCCTCCCTCACCAGCTTGATTTCCTCGATCAGTTCCTCTCCTATCAGAAACAAACCACACTAGTTATGTTTTAAAAAAGTAATGATCATTAATAATTTGTATTTGGCCAAAGTGACAACTCACTGTTTGTATGAAAGACAGTAGGGGCAGTTGTTTTTTGAGTGACAAAGGCCACATCTAGAGAGGTGAGCCCAACAGCCCGAGACACAGCTGCACTTTCTTCTGCCTTAAAAAAAAGCAATAAATACAACAATATGAGTCTTCATTTTAATGGATTTTTATGGACTTATGGACTTTTATGGTCTGTATTCAAGTTCTTTGTTCACTTTAAAGACGTCACACACTTGACCAGACCCACCCACTGGCACTGGAATTTGGACTGATCATTACAAGTAATTTGCAAGGAGCTGAGCATTTCCTGTTCGTTTTAAAAGCCCCGTAAAAATCTTTCTCGTAGCTTGATACTCAAGAAAAAAGACTGAAGATGACACGCTGAGTGTTTTAAGGCTTAGTCAAAAACTGCTGGTACATATACAGTATAATGCTATACATTACTTCACTTGTTGGTTTATTCCTGATGGACTTTGGTGCATGTGCATCTTTTGATTTCCCGAGCCTGCAATCAGATATACTGTTAGAACAACCAGCAGAAGTAGAAGTATTCACTGCAAAGTACAAATATGGCACCAGTTAATGCTGCACAGTACCCATCTGTGAGGGAGAAGCCTGAATCTCGGTCTTCCAGGGACTCGGCGACTCCTGAATTTCTGATCACTCTGTTCTGTCTGTGGTACTGTCTCTTTTGTCTGCAGGTTTCTTCATTCACTTGCGACTCCTTCACCTGAGCTGAGTCAGCTTCACAGCGTTGTAAGGCTGTAAATATACAGCAAGTGAAGAGCTTAAATAATATTCCTTTTTAAATAATGTGAAAAAAAAATGTTGGAACAACTTTAATTTATGAGTAATTAACTGTGCTTTTTGTTTCGATAACATGGAAAACATATTTAGAACAAGTTAACTCGTATGAGTTATCAACTTAATCACTATAATTATGAAAAACTTTTTTTAAGTATTTAATGACCACAATTATGAACACTTTTTTAAGTTGATTCCTCATACAAATAGTTTTTCACTTTATTTAAGATACATTTTTAAATGTTATATACTGTTGCCATAATTATGAACACATTTTTAAGTTTGACTAAATTAAATTGTACCAACAAATCTTTCCACATTATTTAAAAGTAATTTTAATTAATACAGCAAAGTGAGATACAGAGGATTAGTCTCAAAAAAAAGGCTAAAAGTGTCATCGCTAAGATTTTGGGGGGCAGATTTAAAAAGTTTTTTCACCAAAGCAAATTGATTGTGGTTAAAAAATGCTAATGCAATGTTTACATTAAAACAAATAAAAACTTTGTCATGCATAACTTTTGTGTTTTTGTCTTTTTGCCTGAAATAGGCTTTTCTGTGACATACAAGACTGAAATATCATTTTCATGTTTACATCAAGGATGAGTCACAAGATAAGTGACAAGTGTTCTGTTCAGGTCCAGTGTGCAGGATTTAGGGGGATATATTGGAAAAAACAGAAACTAATATATAGGGTTCCTAAACATTTTCATGGATAAAATTTCAAGACTTTTCCATAAATTCTCAAGGAGCAAAGGTTTTTTTCTTTTCCCACTAGTCTGGCATTTTTTTTTTTTAAACAAAACTGATTCAATGTCTATTCAAGCATAATGTTAGCTAGCTGGCATACAGGAAAAGACTGAACATGGGGAGAAAGTGAAGACTCATAACATAACAGAATGAAACATATGTGATTGTAAACAAATCTTCACACGTCAACATAAATTAGAGATATGTTACGTCGACCACTACAGAAATGAGATTTGCTGTTATGTTACATTTCGTGGACAGTTATCAGTGTAAGATTACTGTTATTATGTTTGGACACACAACAAAATTCCCCAAACTTTAAAGAATTTTTACTAATTCCATGATTTTTTTCCATGTTTTCCATGACAGTGGGAACCGTGAATATAATATGTTTTCTTTAGTGAAAAATAACTTTAAAATAAGAGTTATGTTTTCGTTACTGTAGCGAATGAGCCGCTTATATCTACATATCTCCACCATGTTTCTACAGTGGCCCAGAACAGACAAATCAAACCTGGGTCTAGATAGGGTCATCTGAATTATCACATCGGCCATCACAGTTAGCAACCCTCCATGATGAGACAGTCGCAGAAACACTGATTTTTAACATTAACCTGCTTTACTCAGTGTTTTTGCTGCCTTTAATGACCTGGTCCATTTGTTTTGGAGAGAAAGATCATTCAGCTTCCAGTAAAAACCTCCTGAACAATGAACACTGAAGGAAATCTAACAGGAAGGAGATTCAGTTGCTAGCAATCTGAAATCCTCACCACTGGATGCCACTAAATTCCCCTAAATCTTACACACTTCTCCTTAAAGTCACAGAAAGTCACTTGCATTTTCATCACATTGGGTAACTGCACAAGCGTCAGGCTTCGAATTTATACAACTAGAGCAGATAATGCAGTATTTGTTGTAGTTAATAAAAAAGACAAACAAAAAAGTTAATATATTGTACCTTTATTCTGTGAAACAGGCTGTGGCGCTCTTTTATTCTGAGGCCTCCTTGGGCAACGTTGTTGCTCTGCCCATTTGTTGGAAGAGAGACCCTCCTCTTCATTGTCTCCCTCTGCCTCTGAAGAACTATAGCTCTGCTCCTCATCTTCCTCCTCCTCCTCCTCCTCCTCCTCCTCCAGGCTGGGGGTGGGAGGCGGCTGATGGGAACACTGGGGGATGAGGGGGAATTTAATAGGCTCCTTTGTTCCTGCTGGCAGACTGCACGCCTTGGGTGGGTGGTAATAAGTCTGGTGGTCTGGGGAGCTGCTGCTGGTGTCTGTGGTGACAGACTGGGAGCAAACGCTGCTGTCGTTCTCCACGGTGGGCAGCAGGTAAAGCTCCGGCTGTGGGGCCTGCCGACAGATGACAACGAGACATTAGAGGGGTTGAACTGGTTCACAATGCAGCAAAGTAAGTGGTGTAGCATCTGAAGATCAACAGATAATGCAGAGCTATAGGGCTTATAGATAGGATGAGTACATACAGGAAATCACTTAAGTTTATAACAAAATTAAGGGAGAGATTAGCAGCCTTGATGACACAGCAAATACAAAATTGAAAGCCTAATGGCAACAGCTTACATTCATAATCCAGCTGCTGTGACTGGGAGCAAATGAGTATACTGGGGATTTTAGACAGTGCCTGGCAATTTTTAAAACCAGAGGCCATATTCACAAACACTCAGAGAGCTCCTATCTTAGCCTAAAAACGTCTAACCAGGAGTCCTGGTTTAGGAGTGATTTTTAACAGATGTGATTGGTTGTCACAAACATGCCCTTTTGTGGGCCTGCAAGGTGTGGACACCCAGTGTAAGTTAAATAAAGTGTGTCGCAATATGAGACAGACATGAGCTGTGCATTTGACCATGCTGCTGCACTGTTCCATCTTCACAGTTGCAAAATATAGTTAAATTGTCATCACTTTTTTTTGGAATTATATCTTCATTACATTGGGTGGGAGATATTAGTGCATCTTTAATGAGATTGGCCACAAACATTATCCCTGCACCATCTAATCTGTGGCATTACATTAAATCACTGTCATTCAGTATTTGTGGAATTTTTATCCTTCCTCTTTGTGTTTGTCCCATTTTCTAAAGCAACCTAAAAGTCCTCCTCCCTACTCCTTCAGTTTTTCATCTTAGGAGTTCTCTTAAGGGCAGAGACACTTTGCAAATAACATTCATCTTACCCAGCTGCTAGTCTCAACTTTAAGGGGAAAATCTTAGAGAAGGTCAAAATTCTAAGAATTTTCTTAGAATTTAGTCACTAGGAGCAACTCTTTATACTCTGTGAATACGGCCGCTGAAATACTATTATTTATAATACAGAAAAAGGCATAATCTCACCAAAAATGTTAAGGACTTGTTAAACTTGAATTATGTTGATTGTTTTGTTAGTGGTGTATAAAACTAAACCAAAAAAACAACTGTTTACTGTCAATATGGAACATGGATTTTACATACATACGGTGGAGCGAATGTTTTCACTTTCAGATCCGTCTCCTGTTTGCTCTTGACCTGTAATAGCAAAGAATTTGGTTGTTGTAAAAGGCAAGGCAATAAAAACGCTCTCTAACACACACACACACACACACACACACACACACACACACACACACACACACACACACACACACACACACACACACACACACACACACACACACACACTTTACACCCTTTACACCCTTTAGTGTAAGCAACTTGAATGGTGAACTTGTTAATCAAACTGTCTGCATTGTTTCTTTCTACTGTCTGCCTGCTGAAACAAAACCAGCTGTAGAAAACTGCAGTAAACAGCCAGCTGCACTCACCAGTGCCAAACTGCGCCCCACACATTTCAGGAAGGAGAATTTGTCAATGTTCCTCTCGGCGCCAAGAAGAGCTCCCAACTCGCCTCTCAGAGTTTTCAGGGTGATATCAGGATAAACTCTGACAAGAAAAGAGATGAAAAGGAGATTTTAGATTATTAACGTAAGATATAATCATAAGAGCGTAAGAGTATAGGTAAAATAGTTCGTAATCTGGGTTTCAGTTGGTTTTAGTTGCCTGTTACAATCTGACGCCGTGACTGAAAATCTGGGGAAAAAGTTTGATGTTTCATGGAATTAAAAAAAAAAAGCTTTGCAGAGCTTCAGTTATAGTACCATAACCATATCAAGCTTTTAAAACAATTATTACAGGGGGAAAATAATAAAGCACATTTATTTATGTGCTGTACTGTACTGACACCTTTTGAGTCATTGGAGATTGTGAGATTATTTTATCGTGATGCTCAATTTATGGCCTGTGGGCCAATGTGGCCCGGGTTAGGGTTCAAGGTGGCTCAACAACCATTTGCTAGTTTACAATGAAATGAAATGGTTTCTCACTGGGAATTTGTTTTACTTTCAATGTAAATAAGGAGTCAGGTTGCAGAAAAATGCATCATAATAGAGTTTGTTTATTGAATAAAGTGCCAGGATCCTCGCTTCCCAACAAAGGTCCTAGCTAAGCTCCTAAAGTCCAAAGGGGGCCAAGTGGAGACCCAAATTTTCCTCAATTTGTGTAAATGGCCTCAGACTCCAGTCATTTTGCAAACGTGGCCCTGGGCAGAGTTGAACATCCCTGCTCTACGGTTTCACTCCACCAAATTTTAGATGAATTACAGTTGTTTTTACTTCACTGTGTTTTCCTGACAGCCGTGGTTACTTTGCAGATTCGGACAGACCATGTTAAACATAAAGTTAGTATGATGCATTTTTTATAGGTGTAATGGGCAAACCACCAATAAGCTATAGCATTATATTACCTACATGTTACATGCAATAGTAATAATTTAACACTCTGGAGGTTTTGTTTAAATACTCCTTTACTTTAATTTATATTTTTAACTCAGTTTGCCATTTTTACTGAAGAAGAGAAGCCGCAGCCGATCACACCCACATGTTTCAGTCTTGCTCGAAGCTTAATACATTCTGGTCTGAATTTTTCAATACTCTTTGAACTGCGTACAACACTGTTATTATACCCGGCCCTCTTGTTGCCTTGTTCGGAGTTTCTCTACAGTCAAATTTTTCTAGAGGCACGCAGCAAGTCCTCATCTTTACCACTTTGTTGGCAAGATGGCTTGTGCTTCCCTAATGCAAGCATGTTCAACCTCCTACTCCTTTTTTTAGATTTTACTGTCCATCAGACTGGAGAAACTTAGATTTTCCCTGAAATGTTCCCTTTATACATTTGAAAACTTTTGAGACCTCTCCTAAATTATATCGATTATTTGATCTCCCTGCCTAGTTGTGACAACTGAGTTTCCTTGTTGGGTTTTTTTTTTTGTTTTGTATAGTTGTTTTTCCATTTTATTTTTTATTTTAGTAATTTTCATCAGATTATTTATTCATTGTCATTATTGTCTATGTCGGTTATGGTCTCTCTTTGGGGGGGCAGGAGGGTAAAGGGAGAAAACACTGGGGGGAAAAAATCAAAGAATTCTTTGTTGCTCTGTGATTAATATGCATCCATTGTTCTTCCAATAAAAAACATAAACCAAAATGATGAATTTAAATACCCCACACTACTGAATCTCTACAATTTAACACTACTTAACTCTTCTTATTTTGGTGTCTCAATCAAATTAGACATTTGCAGCAGTCTCACCTGATAAACCCGGCAGATATGAAGGTCTCGATGGCTTCAGCAGGGACTTTATTGAGCTTCACGTTCCACTGGTCATCTGGCACATACAGCACATGGAGCTCCACAAACTAAACAAAAAACACAGATAACATCATGTTTCAATGTGCATTGAAGCATCATAAGCAAGTGACAGTAAACTGCAATATTTCCCTACCTTAAGCCAAAAATAAAAAACACGTCCCTACTGAATGCTTAAAAAATATTTGACATGACTCCCCTGTTTTGCACCAACCCACCCCCCTGATAAATGACAAAGATTCCCCAAGTAAATCTTATAAATTCCTGTACACAACGCACAAAGACCTTTTGCAATGATGCATTAATTCCCCATCATACCTTGCAGCTGGACGGTCTTCTGTCCTCAGGATATCTGACTGACTCACAAGACAGCTCCATTATCAGTCCAGCTCAGCATGAGGAGAAAGAGAAAAACTCAAGAAGAGGGCAGATTTCCGTTAGGTTTATTCGCAGGAAGCCTTTTTTAAGGCTATGAAGGCGTGGACTTCTCAGTAACAATCTAGTGCAATCAAACACAGTCAGTCGCCCAGTGAAGTTTCTTTTATGAGAGTGCCAACAGTGGTTGCTCTGGTGCTGATGGTGTCAACTGCTGCAGAAAGACACATCTTATCCCATCTGTGGTCACCAGAGCCGACACTGTCTTGCAAGGTATACTCTGATTTAATGATGATTAAATGTTATTTTAATTTCAACGGGTTAATCCTAGTTGGGCAATTATGGCATTTTAGATTACGTTTTCTCAAAGCGATGCATGATGTGGTTTAATTTTCTTTTTTCACACGCCATATGTTTTTTAATTGTGTGTTTTCTGACTGCTTGCATTTTAAAAGGTAACTTCAAAAAAGCCAAACATTATTTTGATAACGAATATCGAGAGATCTCCGCTGTCGGAGTATGAGTGTAAGATGCTCTTACACCACCAGAGGCCGCAATTTCTACTGATCTGATGCTGCTTTCGCGTACACTGGAAATTATCATAATTATTAAGTTTTAACGTGAAACAACTATTTTTTTTTCACCCTCATTGCCATTTTTTTTTGTAAATGCGAAGAGACGATTGAGTATGTTTTTTAGACTGTCATCTCTTTTGGATTTGATTTACAATGGTACTTTTCAAATTTTTAAAACATTTTTTTTAATACCAATTACTCAGCTGATAAAAATATGTAATTAATTTGATTAGTATTTAGGCAAAATATTATACAGATAAAATGATATGGCTAAAAAAAACTATCCTCTATTTTTAGAGATACAGATTTTAATATATACGCTACAACAATTGAAAAACTATTAGATTATTTATACATTTCAGTTTAATTCCATCTTCATAGCTAACCCTGAGGGTTTAAGTTTTTTTATGTTTATCTCCTCTATATTCTATTTATTGTGCAGTTGAATATGTTTTTATTATGAAATATTGTTTTATATTTATTTTGAAAATAATTGCTATGTTTGTTATATGTGTCAAAAAAGTTTGAGTTGATTTATAATATCGTTTTTAGAGCAACCAGAAACACTATAATCCAGAACAGACCGCTTCAAGCAAATAATTGCATAAAGCACAAATCATGTTAAAACTACGCCCTATAATTTACTGAATTTAAAGCCTAAATACTTCTGTTAATTTGCAACTAAAAAGAAACTACTTTTATTTATATATTCATGTTAGTATTTTGGGGCATTTCCCATGTACCATAATGTCAGGGGAAAACGGTGGAAAAAATATCTGAGTTTTACAATATTCCCTGAAGGCAGCAACAGCGGACACGCCTTTGAAGAAAACCGGAAACTCGGTGATGAGGAAGAAGTAGTAAGCGAGCTATCGACAGAAAAAAAACAAGTTTATATTCGTCTTTATAACGCCTACAGTCCTTAAATATCTTGAAAATGTCGGGATCATCGAGCATCTTGGCGATGAAGAAAATCGTCCAACAGTTACGCCTTGAAGCGGGCATCAACAGAGTGAAGGTAACGGCTACGATCGCTAACGTTACCATACACTTTAGGGCGTGTTGTCTCATTATATGGCTTTTTTCTTTCGTTTTAACATCGATGGTGTTAATCAGCTTTAATTTTAAGTTGCAGAAAAATAGGTCATACAAAAAGCTAACTTTTCAGGACTGGGTTGTCCTCCACAGGTGTCTCAGGCCGCGGCGGACCTGCAGCAGTTTTGCCTTCAAAACGCCCAGCAGGACCCGCTGCTCACCGGCATGTCCTCCAGCAACAACCCGTTCAGACCACAGAAAGTCTGCTCCTTCCTATAGCAGACACCCCGACCGACCCTCTGCCTCCGTGAGTACCACCACCCACATCTGCCTCCCAGTAAACTGCTCATTTAACCCGCTCTGGGTTTCACGACTCTGATTTCAGTCACATGCATCTATCGTGAGTAGTACAAGTATGCAGTTCTTTCACTTAAGTCAAAGTACTAATAACACACTGAAAATACTCACAGGTAAACGCCTTGCAGTTCAAAACTGTTACTCAAGTAGCCTGTAAGTAGGTAAATCACGAATATGTAATCAAAGTATTAAAAGTGAAAGTACACAATGCAGAAAAACCTAAAGGTAATAGTAATACAAATGAAATTTAAATAAATTAAAAAATGACCAAGTAATTTAGAAAAAGACTTAAAATGTCTATTATAATAGGTGGCAATTAATTTTATGCCAGTTGTGGACAACTGATAATTCAACTAATCATTTCAGCTGTTCAGCTAATCATTTCAGAAGTTTGGTAATTTAATAACAAAACATCAGAATTTTTTATATTTTTTCAATGCAGAAATCTTAATTTGTAAAATAACTGGGAACTAAAGCTGTCGGATAAATATAGCATAGTAAAAAATATATTTCCCTCTGAAATGTAATGGAGTAAAAGTATAAAGTGGCTTGAAAAGAAAATACTCAAGTGCAGTACAATACCTCAATTGTATACTTAAGTACAGTACTTGTGTACATGTACTTAGTTACTTTCCACTATTGATTGTGAGGAAGTCTGTGTAACGTTAGCATGAAGGCACACTACAATATTGAACTATGAGGATTTCCATGCACAAACTGTTTCAGCAGACTTCATTTTCAACACCTAAAACTCTTGATTTTCTTCCCAAATTCCCTTAAAACCAGTCCTTGTCTACACTGGAAAGTGGTGAAAGTATTATTCAGTTCCTTTACCCAAGTAGAAGTACTCTCTAAAACACTCTGTTACAAGTAAATAAGTCCTGGATGGAAAATGTTATAATCAGTAAGTATAATCAGGAAAATGTACTCAAAGTAGTAAAGTAACCAATGCAGACAAGTCTTTAAAAAACAACCCCCAAACCTCAAAATTAAAAAAGAAAAACAGAAAAAAATACCCCAAATCAGATTTTTTTTTTTTTTTTTTAAAAAAGGATTTTAAAAAAAATCCCCAAAAACCCTCAAAACCATAAAGAGAGAAATAAACAATCCCCAAAACTTTTGAAAAATTATTTTTTAAAAAAAAAAGAAAAAAAAAGAATGAGTTGTATCAAAATAGTTTGCAATACATTTTCTGAGTCAACTGATTGATCAAACAATTGATCGTTGCAGCTGTACTTGTGTAAACTGTTTGGTATTTATACCAAAACATATTTGTAAAACCTTTATGCATAAATCTTTCTTTGTAAAGTCACAAAAGCAGTCGGATAAAACTAATAAAAACAGTGTTTCCCTTTGAATTGTGGTGGGATAAAAGTATGAAGTGACATGAAAAGAAAATACTCAAGTACAAGTACCCAGTAAATGTACTTTGTTACCTTCTACCACTGACACTGAGCACAAAATCACTTCATATATTTCCTCAGCTTTTTCAGTATGGTGTTTAGACTAAGGATTCGAATACTTTAGGGACTGTTTTTTATGAACGGGTTGTGGGTGGCGCCAGTTAGGGAGGTGTTGGGAACTGTGGACATTGGTTATTCATGGTGAAGGGCTGGTAATGAATTTTCCCTCCGTTATGCAGGGAGGCTAAAAAAAAAAACAAAAAAAAAAAACATGTAGCTCTGGGGAGGGTCAGGATATAAAGTGATGAATTTGATATGTTAGTCGCTCTGATTAATAAAAAAAATGATTAGAGTAATAAGTAACTAAAAGTAAAAATTAAATTAATGGCATTGGGCTTCAATTTTCACACCAGTATGCAAAATATTTATAAAATAAATAAATTGCATAATGTGCTGAGTATGTGAAGTGTGTAAGAAATATAACATGTGCCTCATGCTGCATGTAAAGGTTTACGTTAAATGACCGCTACAGGCTTTTATGGCTGCAGTAACTGGATTACTGATCGTGCGTGATTTTATCCACATTTTCCCGTCATTTTAGTATAAAATAATGTCATATGGGTTTAAATGATGTTTGGCTGCGTAACATGAGCTTTTGAAGGTGGCTCTCCCGAGAAGTCTGGCAATTTAATCAACCAGTGATTAAATGAATTCGAATTATCAATATTTGGCCAGTTTGATGATTGATTAGCAACTGATTGAAAGCATCTCTGTCTATTGCAAAAAAAAAAAAAACCCATAGAAATAAGCAGCTGAGCTTTTGCATCAATATTATTTGTTACAAGATATATCATTTTTAAACTGCTAATCCGTGTGTTCTCCACTCTCTAACTGAAGAGGCCATAAACTATAACTCGAACTCTGAGACGAGGTCAGCGGTGCAGTAACTTATGTTGCCATGGCTTTTTAGGTCTAATACATTGAACATTTCTGCAGGTTTTGGATGTTGTGGTGCCTTGTGGACCTGCGCTGTGGACTGGACTCGTCTCAGGAGTGTTCGGGAGTTAGGGGACGAGCAACTAACTTAACTTTACTTTTTTTTTTTTTACTTTTGACTTTGTAAAATCTCAAACAAACACATTTCCAGGTGCTCATGTGGTACCATATATGTCTTAACCTACTTGCTTAAAAGTAACAAATCCATATCAACACAAACACGTGCCTTTTGAATTGTACATTTTTCATGCCTCATTTTGAGTAAATAAATGGTATTTCCACATTTTAAACTTGCTGCCACTTTTTTTTTATTAAAATGAGTATATACACATAAGAATCTGTGACTGTGTTCAATGCGTCATCCATAATTAATTTTGAAAGTGTTGTCACATACAGAAGCGGCTGCACTGACACAATCTGAACCATTTAACCTTTTCCAGACGCTGGCTACTGTTCACTGCTCCTTGTATCATTACCAGGATGTAACAGGTGTACGTCTGCATGCTGGGACCAGAGCAAGCTCACAATAACTTTTCATTTTGGGCCACATTCATTCAATATGTGGAGATACATTTTATAGACCCTACATCTGAAATTTTTCAGGTTACTGGGATTAATGTGAGGAGTCTGCATGTCTCCTCTGGTCTCCACTAACAGCTAACAGAGAGGGTAAAAGTCTTTGCCAGGAGCTACAGGCTCTTGTACCACACTTACGTCTGTCGAGGGTACTGCGGATGCAGCTTTATAGAAGTCATTTTCAAGGTGAGTGTAAATCTACAGCAATGTGATCCCCTGAAATCCTCACCAGTACTGTTCTTCCACAAATAATGTGGAAATTAGCTATTCAGTCCATTTGTGTAAAGCCACAAACATGAGTAATATCTTGGATAATAAACAAGGTCGTCCTTGCCTGACGAAAACAGCTGGTTGTTGTTGTTTTGAATTCAAAGCTGGAACTTCCGCCTGCAGGCATCCATCTCGTGGCGCTGGAAACAGAAAATGCATTTTTTTTAGTTAATCAGAAAAAAAAAACCTGGGACATAACTCCTATAGAGTAATGACTCCTAAATTGTGGAAAACATTAGCATTTTAGCCACTCTGGTTCCCTCGTCTCAAAGTCATTGGGGGCTTTTGGTTGGAAATCTTGGATAAGCTATAATCTTGAATAAAGCTTCAAAAATCCTGAAAGTGGTGTTCATTTGTGAAGATTACCGTGCTGAACAAAATGTTCAAGGATCGTGAAAATTTGTTATTTTATTTTCTGCAATGATCCAAAATCCACTGGAAAAAAATCCAATCGACTTTTTGACAAGGAAACAAGGGGACGCTAGAGTCATATTTCAAAAGTACTTTTAACACGTTTAGGCAAACGCTGATTTACTATGCAAGTGACACGACGCAAAACTGTCATGTCAGACTACATTATTCAGATAAGGTAAAGCACTGAAAGATATACCTTAAGGACCCATTCATACTCTCCAAACTTCGAGTCGAAGGTGCCTTTCTGTAGTGAGCGGAGTTTGAGGGTGAAGCGAGGTCCCAGCTCCTGAATACCGACTTTCTTCTCGTTTTTGAAGATGTACCTTCAAAGATTCAAAGATTTATTTACACCTTTTAAATTTAAGATGCAGTGTCTGGCACAGTTTTTGAGAAGGAAGGGTTATATTACAAGGCATCATATCCACAGTGAAGATGCTCACCTGTGGAATCTGAAAAAGATGAAGTCTCTCTGGTTGTGGAAGGTGGCGACTTGTCGACCCACAAACTGAGGATCTTGTGGGAAGAGGGCAGCGAACAGCCGGCCGATGCTGTGTCCCAGACGTGTGGTGAAATTGTTGAGGATCACCTCTGGATGGTGTTCGGTCGGATCTTTGCCTCGTCTCTGCAGAGAGAAAATACTCTCTGATAAGATGACCAGTCCCTTTAAAATGCTGCAATGTTGCGGTGATGTCAATTTTTTTCAACTAATTGAAACAATCCATGCGAATTCCTCACAACCTACTAGATTTGTCCAATCGGTGCAATTATTTTTTTCAAATTTTCCTCATCATCATAGTTCCCCATGAGTCTTACCGATCATAGCCGCAGCTGTTTAATGTCAACAAACTCCCCTCCTTGTTTCTTGTTTTCTTAACTCCTTTTTCTATTCCTTAAGATGTAGCAGGAATTAAGGATACATTTTAATTTCATTTTTCAAACGCAGTTGAAAAATCTACTTTGTACCTTGTGTATTCCAGAAAGTAGAATAGTGAAAACTCTAGTTAACCCTGACATGAGGGAAACTCTGGGTTTTCATTTCCAGAAAGAGCAGCAGTAACTGACTCTGTGAACCTAACCTGCTCGGTGGCAGGCTTTCTTAAAAAAAGCGTCTTTTTCATAACACTGCAGCGGTTTTCAGTATGTTATAGTTCGACTAAAATATTAATTGCACATAATGTGTTTTCGCAATTTAAATTGCAAAAACAGTGTGAGACTTTTCCTCACATGGGATCAATGAATAATTATCTGCATCACTCGTCACGTGATGAAAAATAGTCGAACATAATTCTAAACTACTGCATCCAATTACAATCATTTCTCTATGTTCTTCATTTACTTTTTATAACTGTATACATTTCAAACCTTCCACTAGGCTAAATTTTTCATCTTCGGTTGTCTCCCTTGTGTTTTGTCTGCATTAGACTAAAGCTGAATCATTAGGCTATATTTAAAACGCGATGTAGCAGCAGTAATGATAAATGGATGCAACACTGGATAAATCCTTTTTGTGTGTTGACTTGTGTGGTTGTGAAATTGCAGACATGAGTGACACAAACATCTCACATTTACCTACAAAAATGACTGCTTGGGACCAAACAAGGCAAATCCCTGATGTTCTGCAGTAAACTGTTCAATACCACGAACAGCATTGTGGTAAAACACAGCAAGACCGACTGACAAACACTTTACAATCACAACACACACCCAGAGAACAGCCGAAAGTCGAGGACAACAGACAAAGTAAATCACCACCAACACGGCTGTAGCCAAATCTACAGCACCTGCTGAAAGAGTCAAGGTGAGCTACGATTAAATACGCATGGTTAATAACATGAGTGTACTATACGTCACAAACATAGAATAGTACGGTTTTATTTTCACTGGAACAGGCTGCCTTCAAATTTAAGAAATTATTTTTAAAAATCTTGACTAATTTGAAATTTTCTCTTGCTTCCAGAATTTCATTGCCATTTTTTTAAACAGATGTGGTTGTGAAATCCAGATTTTTAGGCCGCAAAAAATCAAAAGAGCCAGCATCACTTGAGTTATGAATGTGCAAAGTTGGCAGTATGTTTCAGTTCAATGAGGGAAAGCAGTTTCTTTTAGGCTTAATACATCATGTATATCTTCAGAAACCCGCTGTTATCGTCAAGGTATGACATTCATCCCCTTTAATCAAAACAAAGACGGGTAAAGAGCATAAAATGATCAACTTGCCTTCATCTCCTTGCGTAGTCGAACACTGCTGACCTTGAAGTGTGCAGTTGGTCCATCAGGAAGATGACAGAGAACCAACCCGTCTTAAAGTCATGGTTAAGGGAACTAACATTAAAAAAATGAGTCCTGTGCAACTTTTTTATTCCTCGCTGACCTTTCATCTGATGAAAGTGATCTCTGAAGATGGTGATTTCAGACTCAGTAAAAAGCATGCAAGCTGCTTTGACTTTAAAACAGAATTCTCTTCTTTATCCAGATTACAGCAATATCAATAAATACTGGATATGAATATTTAGCTTCACACGTTGCCTCTCAACTGACTCAGCTTCTTTTGAGGATACTAGGCACTTTGCGATCCTCGTTGATGACCATGAGGTAGGTGAAGTTCCTAGCGACGCACTGAGGAATGATCCTCTTCAGGGCCAAACCTCTTCTGTAGTACACGTGGGCGTTTGGGATTACTGTGGCCAGCTGTTCACAAAACTTCACCGTCCTCTGCAAGACAAACACCAGACAACGCTCAACGTGCTGAACAGACAGCGCTTGAAGAGTGAGAAGAAGCCTCAGGAGAATTTACATCAGGACAATTCATACAGCTTCTATACAAATGAAAATGACACACACTGAACGTGAAACTGCCTCAATATTTCATTATTTACAGCGTTATCCTTATTTCCGTATACAAAGCTAATTAAAAGACACAATGAATTATATTTAAATCCAGAGAGGAAAAAGCTTTTACAAAAAGTGTTAAAAAAAAAGCCAAGTATCAGAAAATCTACAAGTGGAGCATCAAAATTTGTAAAGGTCGGTTTGCTGATATTTAAAGGTGACATATTCTGGAAACTTTTTATGACATTGTGAGGAAAAAACAAAAACAAACATGTTTTATGCCGAGCAGCAGCCACTCACCCCTCTTGGTCTGTCTGATGTTGTGATGAGCACTTTGGGGTTTGTTATCCCGTTAAAGTAGGAGGAAAATTCATCAGTTCCCTCGTCAAAAGCAATCTGTATATGACAGGAAAATACACACATTAAAGCAAATACACAAACACAACCTGAAATCATTTGAACGAGCTCATCCATACCTCTTCATCTTCTGGGTCAACCGTTGTCTCGTCGTAAACCCTCTGGTTCTCTATCGTCTTTGGGACCTCTTTTGGAGGTGCCTACATTAGGGACAGAATTCGTGAATGCCCAATATTAACAACTTTACCTTGTTTAATGGTAAAATTCATCCATATAAGATAAAACGGATTACATTTTAGTCTTTAGTTGATCACTGAAACATCCCAGACAAAACACAGAGAAAAGAATCTCACCTTGTCACCCAAAGCATCCCTTTCTTTTTTCTTCTTTTTCTTCAGCTGCATCTTTTGCTGAAAATGAAGACAGAAAAATCATAACAAATAAAATTCCAGCCAGAGCATGTAGCATAGTATAGAGTAGAGTAGCAAGATATACAGTAAATATGTAAAAATGATTTTAGTAAAACTTTTCAGTGAAAATGAATTTTGATGTGAAGAACAGACTAGAAACCATCATTTAAGACGGAAACAGATGTTGACAAAGTCTGCACTGAATTTGCAGTTAAAGAAAGAAAATGCATCTCAATATATGTTATCACAGTAATCAGCATACTGCAAGACATTTAAAATCACAGTAATATTGTATCTGACCAGAGGGCTCTGATGATTCCCACCCCTAGTGGACTAAGACAGGTTTCCTGCAGCTTAAGGAAAGTTAGATTTAAGACGTTTTGAGGGTGTTTTTTTTATATGTCACGTGGAATTAAATTTAAGACTGTTTTACAATAACCAAGATCGAAGAAGAAAAAAAACATGAGCTGACATCAGTTACTTTAAGCTACAATTTTACCCAATCATTTACTGTATCTTAAAACATGACTTCTTTGGTCCAGTGAAAAAGTGAGAGGATCTTCAAATATTGAAAAAAAATGTGTAACACTTTCTTCACTGGAACACATGAAAAATGACAACATTTTTATATATATATATATATATATATATATATATACATACATATGTATATATGATTAATATAATCCTATTCAAGACACAAAAACAAATAAGGCCTTAAATTTTGGATTAATAAATGCAATGCCGTTTAAGAGTTTTTGAGCATCCGACAATACCGCCAAGTATATTTTTATCTGAGTTGCAGAACTGCAGTACAGTAAATATATACTGTATTTGGTTGTTGACAAAACATAAGTTTCAAATAAAGTACATCAATTTTGCACTGAAACCAACCTTACAATGACTCTGTAAATGTTTCGTTATTGTAGTTAAACTCCAGTACTCATGAGGGTAGACTAACTATTAAAACACCAAAAAAAAAAGTTGAATCTACACCTCTCAAAAACTTAATTTCAACAAGTCTGAAACTTAAATATCTTCATGAAGACAGGACTGTCGTGTTAGCCTGCCTTAGCTTTAGCTTAGTGTAGCTAACAAACTAGCGGCTAAGCTAGCTGTAACTAACTTGCGAAGTGCCAACTCCTCCAAGAATACTTTTCTTTCTTTACCTTTCTTTTCTCCTGCTTGAGCTTCATGAACATGAGGTGTCTTCGCTGTTTGTTCTTGATTTCGGACACACTGAAGGTAGGAGGAAAGGCAGCTGTCGAGGGGTCGCTCTTCTCCATTTTCTCCTCCTTCGTCTCAGCCCCGCCGTCTCCTCCATCTCCGCCCGGATTCACAGTCTTCTTTGGCTTCTTGTTCTTCTTTTTCTTACCTGTGTTGCCCTGACTTACGGGAACTTCTGTAATGTCCATCTTGTGTCAGCTGTATGTTTTGGCTAAAGTTTTCACGTGTGTGGCGCTAGCTTCCTGTGCTCACGACCGGAGAACGGAAGTAAACGAGTTGTGGTGGTGAATGAAAATATGAGGACACCTAGTGGTGAGGAGGAGAAAGCCTGCTGCCCCCACTGCAGCTCAGCTTCAACATGTTTGATTTCAGCGAGTGAAATAAGTACTTAAAACCCATTGAAAGCTGGAAAAAATGGATTTATTTCTATCAAACACATGGCATGAAGGCAGTGAGCAACTTGGCCCGACCAAAAAAAGCAAAAGGTTACAAGGAAATTACCTGAAAATTAAAAAGACACTCTCCTAAAGACAATAATAATGACAATCACTAATTTCTGGCAATTTTTGCCTATTAAAACAAAATTCTTCTGTCTCTTTCTCTCTCCTTTTCTTTTTGAAAATTAATTTTCAAGCTTTTCCTGTCACCTTCACCAATTTCTTCCAATTGGCTCATTGCCTTTTCTCACATTTTTGAAGATAATTAAACCTTTAAACCCTTTTGTTCAGGTTTGAAAGGTTTAAAAACTTGTGAAAGGCATCTAAATACAGCACAAGAAATATATTATACACATACATTAAATTTGTTTTCATGTTTCTATTTTGTTTTTTGTTTCTACTAGAAATTGTTCACATAGTTAAATGTAAAACACATAAACACACAATACACATACATTATTTTTCTCATACTGTCTACCTGAATGTACCTGTATTAACTCTCTGTCTGAAACACTTAGAATATATCTTAGCCGATATCTCCAATACTCACACTAAAACATTTTAAACTGCTAAATAACACCAAAGGTAAAAGTAAAATTTGTAGATTATTTTGCTTTTGGAGTGAGTTGCCACTTAAACACCTAGATTTTGTCAAGAGTCTTCTTGTCAAAATCTAATTTTGAGATTTGAATTACTTTAGTTTTGTGCATATATGTTATATATTCCTGAACAAATGCATTAATGTAGAGCCAGAAAATATCCCAGCAGTGAGAGACTGTACACACTACACAGAGAGTTAGAGTATTCTAAAGTTTTTTGAGGTACAAATATGATTTTTACCTATGGACCCCCAAATCGTTTAATCCGTCCACAGCTGACACAAGGTCAATTGCCCACTAACAGATAAACAGCAACACAAAATGTGTGTTTATATTAATATAATTATGAATTCCCATTTATTTCATGTGGAGTTATAATATAGCAGATAATGCTTTAGGCATGATTATAAAAATAAAAACGTTTTTCATTGATTAAAATAAACAGAACACAAAAGACAGGAATTAACATCATACATCAAACTGTGAGTATTACTTCTATTACTTATAGTCTGGAGATTTATTGGTATAATTAATGCTTTAAGTGATATTGGGTTCTTTTCTTAGTTTTTGGTATTACAGCTACACTTTTCTCTAGATTTTGATGAAGTGCAGTGCCTCTAAAGATCTGAGTGTGGAGCATCAGAGGATGACAATTCATCTCTACATGGTTCAAAACGTGTTATCAGGGTATAAAAAGCCTGCCCAACAGTAACATCATTGGTGCATATTGCTCCTCCACCTCTTTTCATCTGACTCGTTTCCCTGTTCATATCAGCTATGCAGGTCCAGCCACCACCAGGAGTCACACACCACTTGGAGTGATCGACAGTATCACTGACGGACTCCCCGGACAGGAGTACTTCTTTCACATTGTACACATGATGAGGGATGCTGGTGCTGCAGTTAGAAGGTAGAGGACCGCGCATCTTTCCCCAGCTCCTCACATACAGTTCCTGGTCTGTATAGTTTACAATGAGGCCGGAGTACAGATCTGTGTAGGGAAAAAAACAAAACACAATACTGTTATCTATGAAAATAGGTGTGTACCCTTTACAAAAACACACAGAGACAAAATTCCAAAATACATTTCATACATGCATAACAAAAAGCAGTGGCGTGTCCAGACTTTTATTTTACTGGGGTGACACTGACTTATGCGGGGTCGACATGTAGAATGAGTGCTGCTGCAGGCATACTCTTTGGCATAGTTTTAATGCACCATTTTTGTTTTCACTACCCACTCTACTAACTTACATTGCAGTGTCTTACATTCTTTTTTATAGTTAAGTTTAAAAAATAGTAATAATAATAATACAACTGTCACTGTTGTATTATTATTAGTAATGTAAAATAAATGTAAAATAAAGCTTTCATACTAAATTGTTCCTCCAAAAGTACATAGTACAATGGTAAAGGGCTGACAAAATGTAGGTGTCAGAATAAATAAATAAATAAGTCTGCTTGAACATTCTTTCTCATAGTTGCATCACTTTATTTGTATGTAAAATTAGCTAGGCTAAACACTATTCTGCCACATTACTGCCTCCCAGGATCAAGACTGACTGGGTAAATAGCCAATCATAATGTGGGGCACCTAGGGAGGCCAATCAGATTTCAGGGATGGTCAAAGAATGGACAGACACTCTGTCAAAAATAAAAAATATAAATATAAATATAAAATATAAACATGTTACAATGCAGTGGCATTGTAAACATGTTTATATTTTTGACCTTTTTAAAAAAATGTGTTGGGTTTATCATCAACCTAATGTCAAACTTTAAAACTTGAATCTCGATTGACTGATTGCAAACACTCACCATCCCCAAAACGTGTGTATTTTGCAAAGCTGGTGAAAATACGTCCGTTCAGCGAAGTTAGAATCTTTACACGAAACCAGGGTTTCTGTTTTGGGTAGCAGGCTCGCTGTGCAACACACTGTAGCTCATTGTAAAAGGTTGTCGAGTCATATGGATAAGCATGGATGTACTTGAGCTGAATACCTGTGAATAATAAAGTTTTTACTGCACTGTGATCCATTTATCTTATTTAATCTTCATTTGATAGGGAAGAATGCAACAGGCATTAACTTACCTATTTCATTGAATTGATCATAGGAGTAAGTTACACACATAAATGCTTGAGAATTTGCATTTCCACTGTTTGGCCAGAAGTCTTTATTTTGATATGTTGGAAATCCTGGTGTACTGTGTGAGAGCCAAACTCCTGTGTTTTTGTCCAACATCACGATTCCTTTAGGGAGGAAAATAAGAGAAAAAATAAAAAAGGAACAGAGCTTGGTTAAAATATATCTTTGACTTCGAGCAAAAATAAGATGGAACATTGCTGCACCGACCTTTACTGTGACCAAATGATGGAGGAGCTTTGTATGGTTTAGGAGGTTGATCATTATAGAGCATGTATTGAAAGCCTTCAGTCTACAATAAAACAAAAGAAACTCATAGTCAGTGTCAAGGTTTAAACACTGTGCCATACAAGAGAGACACATGTTGTCATTTACGTCACCTGTCTGTCGTAGAAGTCAAGAAGAGGTTTCAGGGTGTTTGCCAAAGTACCGGATTTACTGTTGATTTTCTCTTTGCTGACTTTCCATCCATTGGTGCTCTCATCCATGTACAGATACGACAAACCGTGACCGTGTGTATTGGGCAACTTGTAGAGAATATACCTAATGATACAGAGACGAGTATATTCTATTATATATTCAGCAGGCATTGAGAATCAGTGAAAATAAAAAATACTCCATCACAAAATTTCCACCAACCAGTCAACCTCGTTTCCTTTGTCATCCCTGCATTTCACATCTGAATCACACCGTTGAAAAAGGATCCCAACAATCAAGAAAAATCTCACCATTTCTCTCTGAAACAATCAAACATAATTATGAGAGAATAACAAGGGCAGGAGTCCTATTTTCACGCATTAATCACCTATTCGATGGCCTTTACATCATGCCAAATTTTCTAAATATGTAGCAGGCCATTGGGGTAGTGATGAGAAATTAGTCTTGTATGTAATTCATCCAGAGTTTAATAATCACAAAATGTCTAGAACAATATTATTGAAGTTTTTTGTGACTATCTATATAAACATCCAGAGCTTTTATCCTTGTATCTTTAAGCAGAGACAGAGATTACAATGTCGCAAGTTCATTATTTCAGTCACACGACAACTTGAGTGTCTAATGAAGGTTATGAGGTGTGGCTGAAAGCTCGAGAAATAGCTAATAGTTGGACCTTGAGTTACGTTTTTTTGTTTGTTTGTTTGTTTGTTTTTTTTGGGTCAAACCACTCTTCTTGACAGTCTTGCAATATTTAAGATCTAAAGATCTAAAGACCATTTTTCAATGGTCTCAGTCTTGGACTTGACTGCATTTTTTTTTGTATCGTCTTAGTCTTGTGTCTCAAACACACACTGGTCAAGACCACAACTGTTAGTCTGTTTTGCCTGCTCAGAGAAAACAGAGAAAAATTCCCATTCATAAAATTCACCTCTGTTTGCCTTTTAATTATTTTATCAAGACTTTCTCATTGTACACTCATGTATAAACACATATGCACAATAAGGCAATAAAAGAGCTGAGTGAAGAGGAATCTCTTTTTGTTTTCTGTGGGTGTTTTTACGAGAATTTGAGGAAGTGCCTATGGTTTGCACTAGCCGGGATTCACAGGGGTCCAGTTTCGGTCTCTATACACTCTGATCTTGGTCATGACTGGGTCTCGGTTTAGGTAGTCTTGACTACAAGACTGGTTCTTCAGGTCCAGAATTAACTTTCATGCTCAAAGATTAAATATATTTTTTAATTTAGCAATTTTGCTCAGTTGGGTTACCCTTGCTACACACTCTGAAAATTAACTGTGACAGAAACAGTACGCCAGTAAGGTTTTTGGTAAACCCAAGTCCACAGAACAGCCTCAAAGCTTCAGTCTGATTAGTCTCTGAACCCTCTTGGATGGATAAACACCTTTGTTCATTAAGACATTCTCATTTTGTGTTTTGGTGTTGGAGGAGAAGATTCTTTATGTTTTTTCTTTTAACTTTTAAAACTGAGAAAATCTGACACCACCACCTTGGATGTCAGGGCTCCTCTAAGAATTTCAGCTATGATTTTTAAGCAATGTGGCAGAGTTATCAGGGCTGTAAAAGCTGTGTATTTCTATACAGCAATTTCCTGAACCTAGAAGATAATACGACCCAATGTTGCAACACAACTGGTTCCATTTTCAAGTACTGAAAAGTAAAAACATTAGTTGACATTTTAATCAATTTACAGTTCTTTCATTATATCCACTTTCTGACACTGTATTCTTCTTGATAAGTACACTTATACACGAAGGAAATGCACGTTTAAACTATTTATCACACTTGCTTTTAACTTAATAATATCTAGAACATGTAAAAATCAGCATGTTTCCAATTTTAAATTTTAACTTTTTGTTTTTTTAAGCATCATTTCTAAACATGTAAACAATTTACTTACATATGTAGCCATCGTCATTTCTCTTCAAAGTCAAATGTGTATCTGCTTTGCAAACCTGTTTTAATATCTCACTGTTAAATGGAACTAACACCCACATCTTCTACACATGTCATCTGCTTCCTCATTTCTTTGCTCAGACACTACACTGAAGATGATTCATTGATTCTGTGCTTCACACCAGAATGTTGATCTGCTGGTTATCAGGTGACGACACGTTTATCTGCCTTTCCAGTGCAGCAGGACCCAGGTTGAGTGGCTGCTTTACTGGAGACGGACATGACACTGACCAGAATAAGAGACTCTTCAAACTGAACACTATTATCATAGATCAAAGAGACATGTTCTTAGCAACAACAGAAAAACACGTGGATCCACAAAGAATAATGTATTATTGTAATTAATTACCAAATTAATACATTTCAGTATTAAGGAAACTGTTTATTTAATTTCTATGAAACAGTCGTCATTATGAAAGTGAAATGTAGATTGACACCCATCTGCCTCAGACAAGGTGTTACAACAGATATGAGCAGACCGGCACACTGAAATAACTGCGAACATATAGGACCTGAAGGAACCTAACAGAACAAATTATGTTAATAATATTTTTTTAACATTATTATTATTATCTCAACCTATATATATATCTATACATGCATTAGTACATGTAGTGCACGCTCTACCAGTTGAGGTACTGGGACTGTATAAACTCTCTGTGGCACTCAGTTTCTTTAGTTTTGCATAAGCTTGTCAGACTTTGATGGCTCCATGGATGAGGTAAATAAAGCAAATAACTTTCAGGGATTCAAATTTCATAAGCACCCATAAGTAAGTGTGTGTGTGTGTGTGTGTGTGTGTGTGTGTGTGTGTGTGCGTGTGTGTGCGTGTGTGTGTGTGCACGCACGTGCAGCAGTTGGAGACGGACTTAGCCCAGAGTCAAACCCCTCTGTCAGACCCCCACTCACATGTTATGTGAAGAATACAATATCAGCATTTGCCATCAAACAGGAGATTTAGAGTCCCACAGGCTCGATTGAACAGGTTGAGAAGCTTGTTTGTCCTCAGTCTGTCAAACTATTTAATCAAATTATGGCTTCTAAGTAGCCTCAGTGTGCCTGCGCCTGGATCAAACACAGAATGTAACAGGGAAGGATTATTATGTTTCACTGCATCCACTTCTCATAATGATTGACATGATTTACATGTGATTTTGTTGGTTAAATGTTGTTTTGTATTTTTGTATTTATGTTAAATAGTTGACACCCTGGGATGCAAGATGCCATTTTTTTCCAGACAATTAAGCATAATTAATCGATCAATCGATCAATCAATCAAACAGTGAGTGATAAAAGAGGTGCAAAACCAGGAACCAGATGCACAGTGTTACAATCAAAACCTGAGGATTCAAATTGTGATTCCATGTTGCTAGCAGTGTCTTGTTTCAGGAAATCTGTTGAAATTATTGTCATTTAACAGAATAAGACTAAAGTCTTTATTACATAGTGTCTATAGGTGTCAAAATTAAACTAAAAGTTGGGTTTTTTTTAGGATTTTTAACTAAATTTAAGACTGACATTTGGACAAATCATCTTTTAAAAAACAAACCAAAAAAAATTTAGTTACACATGAAGGTAAAAGTGTATAAGTGGTTCTGTGAAAAGAAAAGTTTTATGTAGGAATCTGATCATTATTCTACATTTTGACAACAGTTAAATCAAAGTTGTAAAATTTGTAACCAGTGATGTAATGTAATAAAAGAAATAATACTGTGTGACAGCACTTAAGCATTTTTGGGAGTATCTGTACTTAACTTGAGTTTTAGTATTTCTGTCAGCTTTCACTTTTATTTCACTACATTTCCTCGAAACATATTAGTTACTTACTATAAAACAGGGAAGGAATTAGGAAGGGAGAGAGAGGCAGGATGACAAAATAAGGAATGGGGAAGATAAAATTAATTTTGTTCTTTTAAGTTGTGAAGAAGTCCTCATGCAGGCTCGTAATGCATAATGCGTAATGCATGCTCAGTTTTTTTAGGTGGTGTATCTCCAAAGAAATGAAACTCAGAATTCGAATTGCTTTCACTACTTACTTGCACTTCTACTTTCAATGCTTAAGTACATTGAATGTTATTAAATTACTATTAATACTTTAATATCAGATACTTTAAGACTTTCATTGAAGTAATATTATAATAGGTGACTTTAACTTCTACCAGATTTTCCAGTAAGATTCATTCATCCTTTATTTAAATCTAAATCTAAATTAAGAATATGACATGAGTGAAGAAAACTCCACAAATAAGTTGAGGAGTATTGAAAACATGAACTGGTCTTCACACTGTGACACAATTCTTGATTTGTTTAAGGGAAATAAGAATTTAGGATGCAATAAAGGGCTACATGTAAAGCATAGTATTCACAGTTGCATAATGTACAATGAGAAAAATACACCACTGACCACAAGGTGACACTGTTTACCCAAAACACGTCATACTGAAGTTATTCACCAGGTGTATCTTCTCAACAAGGCAACACTTACCCATGATGATGTTGATGGGCCCGTCTCCACCTGCATAAAATACAAGAAAACATTTAAAAGTTAGAAATTACCAGCACACCACAGCTTGATTTGCAGTTGGCTACTGGGCAGGTCCACTGGGGAAGTTGGAGGTCATGAGACCTGCTGAAAGGAAGGTCTTAGGTGGCAAAAAGAAAGGGGCCTTTCACCTGAAGTGACAATCCTTCACTTTCCCAAGCTTTATCCAGTTGTGGATCGTTTAAACTGGAGACATATTTAGAATCAGCAGTATAATTTATATCCGCAGTTCCTCAAAATAATTAAATAAATAAATAAAAATGTATAAAACGTAAGGAGATAAAAGTTCTTATAATTACATAAACACAAGCAAATTAAGAATGAAGATGAAAATTACACACCTTACCTAAATGTGAGCCAGGTCTGACACTGAAACACTTATTTCTTGCATATCCATTTATTTAAAAGATGGGTACATAAAATAGACTACTGACAACTTTGGGGTCCTGACCCCCATTACTGGTCACCAAAGCTTTGAGGGAAATCAAAGCCTTCTTGATTTTTAAGGGTGTAAAAAAAAAACTTATTTACAGCAAGCCTGTATCTTAGCATTTCATATATTTCTGTGTCTAAAACTGAATAAAATTGTTATTTCAAAGTTTAGGTTATTATTCAAGACATAAACTTCATGAAAAAATCTCACAGGATAAGGGCACAGTAAAGACCAGAACAAAAGCTACACCACTATTACTACTACTACTACAAATGAAAAGTGTATATGACTGTTAAAAAATATGGCAAAACATGAAAACATCAGGAAAACTCATTTCTGACGCAATATTCACTGAAAAATAATCTGCTCAAAATTCATCCAAACTGCTTGTTTTACACAAAGTTGCTGCAGTTTTTGTGCTGACTATTAAGGTTAAATGTACAGTTTATAATTTATTCTGTGCTGTTATTGTTATGCTTTCAGTATAACAAGAAATATCAATTCAGTATCCAGGGGTTGCCAGTTCATCCAATTAACTTAGTATAAAAAAAGAAAAAAAAAGACAAAGAAAAGGAGAACCGTTTTCATACAAGATACAAATTCACACAGCTGGTAAAATAAAACCATATATTCTTCCAGTCAGTAGATTATCAAAGGCTTGACATGTTACTACCAATGAAACTGATAGCTAATTTGAAACGTTTGTGGTCCGATGGTTGCATGCCAGCAGCTTTAACTCTAACAGGATCCACCTATACATTTAATCTCGTAACTTTCAAACAGATTTAAACCATGCCGTGTGAGACTAATCCAGTCCCCTTCATCCAATCGTTCGCTCTCTCGCTCAGCAGCCAATGTACCATTCCACCACCTGTCTGAAGGCCTTATAAATCAAGGGGTTGAAGGTGCAGAGCAGCCCCCCACCACGCCACATTTGGGCCTTCTCCCTGTTCAGATCCCCCACGCAGGTGACCTGGTCCTCGTAGGCTCGCGACACGCACCACTTTGAGTGGTCGTTGTAGGACTGGAACCGGACTGATCCAGGAAGCCGAATTCTCTTGATGTTCATGGTGTGTTTGCGCAGGGAGCAGTTGGAGAGCAGCTCGTGACCTTTTGTCTGCCAGGACTCCACCAGCAGGTCGGCATCCAGATCCTGAGCCACCCAGCCCGTGTAGATGTCTAAATGAGAGCACAATAGGGGTTTAGTTCAGCTGCATTATGAAGAAGAATAACATTTAAAAAAAACAACACAGCAAATATAGGTACACTCACTTATTCAAAAGCACAAGAATAGGTTAAATGTTTTATTAATAATATTCCAACAGTTTTGTTATTTATGTTGCTTATTGGCCCCCTCACTGGTAATTTAGTAAAGACTGACTCAAAAAGTCTTGGTGTCCTGTCTGAGCAACATCTGAACTTCAAATCCCGTATTACAAAACTTTTTCAGTCCTGTTTCGTTTGGATAAGTAATATTGCAAATGTCAAACCAATACTATCAGCAAAAAACTTAGGGCTTATGGTGCATACTTTAATCCTTTCCTGTTTAGCCTTGCATGTTTATGTGTAGATTTTATTTGAATGTGAACCGCTTTGTAACTGTGTGTTTTAGAATGTGCTATATATAAATAAAATGTTATCATTTATTATTATTATTATTATTATTATTATTATTAGCTGCATAAGAGTATATCTAGAGACTTCTTGGAAACAACTGGGAAATATTTTTTAATAAATGAACATTTAAAAGATCTGTAATTAGGCTTTAATGAGTCTGGGGATTCATATTTTAAATGAGCTCTGTAATGTTTTACGCACAAATATAACCTTCATGTTCAGGGCTCATAATCTTTACAGAATATTTTACTCTCTCAAAATACAAGACAAAACAGGGGTGTTTAAAAAGCCTATGAATGACACAACCTGTGTCCAGGTAAAGGCTAAGAAATGTAATGAGGATGGTGAGTGCTCGTAGGGTAACAGAGGTAAAAAACAGAGGGTACTTTTGAAGGCCTTAGGTGGGGCGTGTTCAAACGGTTCTGAGATGATAGCGTGTCTGCACCTGATAATGAATGACTGTAGCAGACATGTGAAATATGCAGACAAGACAGTAACAGATAGAAGTTTTGGTTAACTTGTTAAGTTGTGTAAAAATGAACGGCTGCAGTTTTGCTGTGATACTTTCTGTGAAATTTTGTTTCAGTAAATTTATAGATATTTTTTGCACAGCACCAAAGGAGCAAATAAACATCGAAAAAGCTAAATATAAATAACCAATGGCACACAAGGGATACATTACCATCCACAAAGCTTTCAGATTTGACAAAACTGACAATCTTGTCCCCTCGGATTGAGAAAAGTTGCTCCACACTCTTATCTGAGGCCAGCGGTAGTTTGGAGCCTTCACACAGCTGAACCAGCTGCGGCAGGTCGGCCAAGAATGCAGCCGGTACAGAGCAGTTATAGAAACGTGGGTAAAGGTACACCATCTGTTTTGCTGGAGGAGGAGAGTGTATCACAGAGAGGAGAGAAATAAGAGATGATGTATGTTAGAAAAATAAAAAGTGCACTATGGGAAGTTTCTGGTGGAAGATTGACAGCCTGAAAACAGAGAGCTGGTTTAAAAATGCTTATACTTTACCTAATAGGTATGAACAGAGTCATTGTTTTGCTTGTATACAATATAAAACTAATATCAACTTTATTGGGTATATTGGGTATATCTAATTGTGTCTACAATCTCTGATACATGGATGTTCCTCAGTGAGATCAGAGCTACATCCACTCTTTCCATGTTTATTTATTGTCCAGGCATGCATACTTTTTATTTTACAGTATTTAAATGCTTTATGTATTTTAGAGTTTCCCATACCAATTCAATGCTTTAGAGGGCCCACTGGTAGGGAGGCTGCAGAGATCTGTCTCATTGTTAAAGGAATAGTTTGGATTTTTCAAAAGTGAGGTTGTATGGTGCACCAGCAGCTCTCGTAATGGTATTTCGTTTCATTCTTTGTAAACAAATACTCTGAGAAATTACAATAAAACAAATCTTCAATCTAACATTGATAAATAAAATCATAAAAACGACATGTACTCCTTCTCCCTCATCAGCAGTCTAACCATTTGTATAATTTTTCTTTTTAAAGTTTAACTGCTGGATATAAGATGTCTCCCACTTTACTGTCTATTTTCAAGTTGCTGCAGATTTCAAACTTGACTACAATGTTTTAAAGGGGGCTGGGGGGCTTAAAAACAATTTCCAGGGTTCATTATATGACAGGAGACCCTTTAAACATTACCTGACAAACATTTGGCATGTACTGGGGGCCCTCACATATGGCCTTGACACTGTGTTAACGTTTTTGGCAGATAGAGAATTTTTTTAGTTGAGGTCCTGGATGTGCACAGAGCTGGATTAAGTCCAGCGCTGTTGCATCATGAGTGTTCACTCACCTATTTGGAGCAACTGATCATAACGGTAGGTCACGCAGAAAGCAGTCTGGCCATACACTTTGCCAGAGGAGGGGTAATGGTAGCCTCTCTCAGGGAACGAGGGGAAATGGGGAATGCTGTGCGAAAGCCAGAAACCTTGAGAGAGGTCAAAGAGCAGCGCCCCTGCAGAATTCACACAAACAATGCTCAATGCACGTACAAAAACTCATGCATGTAAACCAGCATGAATCCTTGCAAAACATTTCCATCAAAGTCATCTCAGGGAAAAGTCAACATCAGTTATCAGACGGATGCTCTTTGCCCGTTTCCTCCCCCCTGACACCAAAAACCATATTGATCTGTTCTTTTTTGCAAAATCATAGCATTGCATAACAGCCTGGAAACACAACGGTCATAAATTATTATCAACATAAAATAGTACACAGCTTTTAGATACAATCATGATTCATCACATACTGAAATCAAAGCAAGTCCTCAAAATTAAAGAAAAAAATTATAAATAAAAATAAATAAATAAAATTTTAGAATTAGAATTTAGAAATAAATTTTCATTCTGCACAATACCTTTAGTGTGTCCGTATCCCTGTTTGTAATCCAGGATCGGTGGTGCATCATTGTAGAGGGCGTAGACTGAACTGTTAGACTGAGGGATATACTTGTTTTATGAGTACAGTACATTTGGGGATGTCAATTTTTTCCAGTAATTTTGTATATGCAATATCTGTTACTATCTAAAAGGAATAGTTCAATCAATTTGAGAAAGTTTTTTTCCTTTCTTGTTAAGAGTAGATGAGAAGATCAAAATCTCATATATGTCAGTTAAGATGCAACCTACACTTTTATTTAGTTATTTTAATTACTTCAGTCAAGTTACTAATTTATGTTGTTACAGAATACTGTGAAAAGTTGCAGGCGGACCAGAGAACATTGCTAAAAAAGAAAGCAGGGTTACAAATATAAGGCTACAGCCAGCAGACGGTCATCTGAGCCCAGCATAGTAAATATGCAGGTGCAGCACAGTAAGCAACTGGTAAGCTTAGCCTAGTATAAAGACTGGAAACAGGGGGGTGTCTGTCTCTGACCAAAGGTAACGGGTCCCTGTTATTAGTCCACTGGTTTCCTGGCAAACTCACAGGGATGACGAGATTTCGGAAGTTGCAGATTCTGGCCAAAAAATAGTTTGGAAAATACTGTTGCACATATCCACATATAAGAACTGTGCAAGGCAGATGCTAGACAAAAAGAACAGCAGTAAACAACATCAAAAAAGTCAGCACACCGTAGCGCCCTTATATGCAGTTTATTGACATATCCACAAGTGAAGTTTTGAGCTTCCACTCTTCTTCAGACTTAAAATAGTTTGGCCACACATTTGACACGTATCAAATGATGCTTCTATGACGCACTGCAGACATCAGATTTGAAAAGTCAGCATCACAGAATCACCTGTAATTTTGGAGAAGGTCACCATTTAGGCAAAATGTTTGTATATTGCAGATACTCCTATTGATTTTCTTTATTTTACTATTTAAATGGCATATATTTAACTCAAACACCACATTAATCAGCAGTATTTTGGCAAAAGGTGGCTGTTTATATGTAGGCATAGATAGTGTATTTTTCTTTTTAAATATTTTAGCTTTCTCCAAACAAGTGTTGAAGCTGCACAAAAACCACTTTTGGTCACTGGGACCTCATTTGATGATCCAAAATAGTAAAAAGGCCAAAGTAGAGGGCATCAAAGCGTTTTGACATTTATTTTAAAGCTTTGAGTGCGTCCTCAACCATTTGAAATAATAGGTGTAGTTTAAAACCTGCACGTTGGACACTCTCAGTGTATCTGGGCCTTTACATTTCAGTTTTTGTATGGGTTAAACTCATGGTACTCATTAATGCGTACATTAGGTACTTTTGAACAGAGCCAGGCCAGTTATTTGCCTCTGTTTCCAGTCTTTGTGCTGATTTAAGCTAATCAGCTGCTCTCTGGGCTGTAGCTTTATATTTGCCATACACATGCGAGAGGTGGATTTATCTTCTCATTTAACTCTCAGCAAGAAAGTGAACAAGAAGACTTTCAACACTGAAAATTGCCATTACATGCAACACAAAGTAAACGGTGTGACAAAGGACTGTTATTTACGTCGTCTTGCTGAGGAAGTTTTTAATGTCCAGCCTGAGCGCAGCTCCCCAAAGGACACAAAAGTGTGTCTACTCAGCAAGCTCATCAGCTGTGTTAGGTATGATTAAAGCCACAAAGGTCTCTAACCTCCCGTACACAAGAATGAGTGAAACTACTTTAAGAAAAGGGGCAAAATCTCACCTCGTAGGCCTTTCCCATGTAAAGCTGGTTCAGTGTGTTCGCCATGGCCCCCTGACTGGTGTTAACCATGAATTTACTCATCTGCCAGCTCCCTATTGAGGAGTCCATGTACATGTAGTCCACCCCACTGCCAACCTCGCCAATCTTATAATTGGGCAGTTTGTAGATGATGAACCTGCAGTGGAAGGAGAAAGAAACTTTTTATTTAGTATTAACAAAAAAAGACATTTTTTTAAAATAATTTTTGAATAGATTTTATATTTATTCCATGCCAAAATTTATTAGAACATTGTGCCAACAATATGTGCCTACTCTCCAAATGACACAGGAAATTTCAAGTAACATTACATGAAACTTTTGAGTTGTCTCTGCTGCAAGGTATAATAGCAACTCACCAATCAATAGGCTCACCAGCTTCATTTTTACAGGAAATGTCAGCACTACACACTGCGCAACACAGAAATATGATTAGAATCTGTAAGCAGAAACTGAGGACTGGGTCCATGCTGAAGTGCAGGCGAAGTGAAAAAAAAAAGGTTATTTTAAATCTTTTGTCGAGTTGTGTGCTTCACGGTTGAGTGAATACAGGACAGCTGCCTGTATATGCAAAACAGGAAGTCATAAGATGCGGTCACATGACGAGGGAATATTGAAGGGAAAGTGAGAGGTTACAGGGGCAGTATTATATTGAATGTTTGGGTGCTTTTACCAGCTTTTAATCTGTGTAAATACACTGAGTCTACATTATGTAACTTTGCTTATACAAGTGATAGGCTTCGTGTTTTTCAACACTGTTCTTGACATTAAAAGTGATGAAACTGTTCGCACCTGGAAGCTTCTCAGTGCAACCACAGTCATCTTTTATTAGCAATGAGGCCGCTGATTGCTGAACTGAGAACCATCTGGGCAAACTCTTTCACACTGTAAGAAAGAAGTGAAATCAAACATTTTCATTTAACTTTAAAAAAAGTTAACCATTAAAACTTCAACACCCTCATCACAAAGTACCAGTGCCTTAGCTGGTCTCTTTCGCTCCTCCATTGTACTGTTTGATCATTTACCTCCTGGGAAAGAGTGCAGAGTCAAATCCATTTATAAATAACATGTAAAAATTTATAACTGACCGATCCATGCCTGCTTGATAAGACAAACATTTGTAAAGGCAAGCTTGATGTTTATCAGAAGGTGAAAAAAATACTAAATACATATTTATCACTTACAACTGCAGAACTGATGGCTTATTAGTTGACAAACTCACATTTACTTATAATTTAACATTGAACATTTACAGACACAAAAAACAAAATGGGGAAAACAGTCTGTATTTATGACAGAATGGGAACCTCCAAACTTCTGTCCAAGTTTTTACTGTAAATGTTGAACATACACCAACAGCAGTAAAATAATTTTCTGCATGATTCATGAGAGCAGCAAATGCTCTCACTTAATGAAGGATACACAGGGCAGATAAATTAGAGGGGATCTGTGTGAAAAGAAATTATAAAATCAAATATGTATGGATCAAAATCCCTATATTCTTTTTCAAGAGATCATTAACCTACTAAATAAGTGGCCCACCACTGGCATATTTACAGCTAAAAATGATACACAACAGAAAGTCAGTGCAACCAGGAAATGAAATGAAATGGATGGATGGACCTGCACTTATATAATGCTTTTGATCGCTCGTTTGATCGCTCAAAGTGCTTTCACACTACGAGTCACATTCACCCCTTCACATTCACATACATAAACTGCTGGCTGACATTACTCTGTAAGGTGCCTTCTACTATTTACTTTTTAACCATTAATGCACAATAACACACCAATGGAACAGCCACTGGGAATAATTTGGGATTCAGTATGTTGCCCAAAGATACTTTGACATGCAGACTGAAGGGGCCATGAACCAAACCACCAACCCTTAGATTAACAGATGACCCGCACAACCTCAGCTTCCCCAGTAAAACAATGCGGTCTCATCATCATATATATCCATGATCTGTAACTGCTTAACCGGTGTCCCATGCCATGGTACACTGAGGACAGGTCACCGGACAATCACTGTAATGACACACAGAGACAGAAAACTATCCATACTCACATTAACTGTCAGCAATTCCGAGTAAACATTAATCTAACCTGTGCTCGGAGAAAACCCACACTAACACAGGAGGAGGGGCAAACTTTTCGCAGGACAAACACTCTTGCTGTGAGGAGGCAGTGCACATCTGCACAGCCCCAGCACTGTAATGTGCCAACAAACAGTAAACAAAACTCTGTCTAGAATTAATATTATGCATTAACATAGACATTAAACGAAGTGTACAACAAAATATGCTCAACTCCATTGTTTTGTCACAACCTGGCAACCCAAAAGTGATTTATAAGTTATCTCTGGGCCATTAATAAATAACATTTAATAAAGCTATTAGTAAATAATTACAAACCCTCTATAAGGGGGTCCCTTATAAAGACAGTGGTGCTAATATAAGGACAAGAATCACATTCATTGGGGTAAGTGCTGAGTAATAATGTCTTTGCCAGGTGTCTCAGCTCTTGACTCTCAAAGTATAACCTGACTGAGTGGAACTATGATGTTTTCCCCACCACAGGTCAGATAGTTCACTGATAAAACAACAGTTGGGTCGCAACACAACAAAAAGATCTGTTTCTATTTTATGCAATTTGGGTTCTCTCTGTGATCCTACATGCGCATGTTAAGCATGAAAAATTGAGTTGTTATGAACATTTACTTGTCTGAGAGTATAACAAGAAAAATGGGTTCATCAAATATGACTGTAGCCAAAGTGCAAAGGTAGCACCACCCTCACTACAAAATCCTCCTCCATCGGTAGAGATATCTGTTACTGAGGACAGGAACTGAGGGCAGACAGACAGGAGAAAAAGGAAAGGAAGAAATCATGGCATCCTCTTCAGATCAGGTAAGCATTCATTATATTATACAAAACATAAATAACAAAATGCATCTTTTAGAGGACACATTAAATGACTCAACAGTGGAGTTTCTAATTTTTGGGGTGAACGACCAGTGGGGCTAAGAATGGTCTGATGAACAAACCTGCGTTTTCGTCTCACAAAAATAAATAAAAACATCTAAATCATAAACTGAAACCCTAATGCTGTAAGCTTACAGTATACACCATATTTCTCTCAATGCAGATTGTTTAAAGAGTTCAAATTTATCTTGAATAAATCCATCAAAATAAACCTGCAGATTTTCTCCTACATTAATCCCTATAAATTAATTCAAATTCAGTATTTTTTGTTGTGTATTTTTTTTATGTTACCACCAGCAGACTGGTTTTATGAAAACATTACAGGCACAAAGGAATGTTGAAATGTGGTGGAAAAAAACAAGCTGAGGCAACCATTCATGAACAAGTTTCACTCTAAACGAAGCGGCATGTTGATGGTATTACATGTGACACACTCATAGATAAATCATCAAACTCTCATAGCTTAAAATAAAAATCAGATTTATCTGTTAAAGGTAACAGATCAATCTAAATTATTAAAAGTGCTCTATTATCATGGCTCATGCAAATTGGCGAAAGACTACAAAATGACCCAAGACCAAGTTAAAAGAAAATAGATAAACTCGTCCGAATTCACATTGTTAGCGTTTTAATTAATGTTGTTTATGTTGGCTTTTTGATTGTTATGTATAATGCAATCCTTTATTCTTTAAAGAGGTTGTTTCTTAGCACTGTTAGGCAATGTCATTTTTATTAGTTCCCTGCCTACATTGTATCTACTGTATGTCATTCTACGAAAAAATAACAAAAACTACAAAATCTCAAAAAAAAGCAAGAAGATAAAAAGAATGCAAAACAGTAAGTACATCAAGTTAAGTTAATGCAAATTTAAATACCTGCAAATATATACCAATGGCACAAAACATCAGTTTACGTTATCTTCCAGAGTGCAACATGTCACTAATGTGTGCATCTGTGTGTGCAGAATGTGGAGTTTGTGCGAACAGGCTACGGCAAGAACACAGTGAAGGTGCTGGTCATCAGGCGACAGGGCAGTCAACACTACATCATCGAGCTAAAGGCCGATGTGGAGCTCACGCTCAAAACACGCAAGGACTATCTTACTGGGGACAACTCGGACATCATTCCCACCGACACCATGAAAAACACCGTCCATGCCCTGGCCAAGCTTAAGGGGGTAGGTGACCATCCTCGAGACCGTCCACTGCACTCCATCCACTTTCTACTCATCACAACAACTTCTGTCACTCCACCAACAACAATGTGTCTTCATAGAAAGCAACAGAGAGGAAATTAATATTTAAATGCAATGGAAATATTTTTTTCAGAGCAATTTACAAAAACAATTGATTCCTGAATCGATTCATGAAGATATTCTACCAAACCACTAAAAAACAGCTTAACGAGTTTAACATTGAACAAATACCGTTATATAGATTCTGCAATGAGGAGGAGTTGCATTTATTTGTCTATTATGTTGCAACTTCATGGACCAATATCCAAAACTGACCTCTAAAAGGCCTCTCAACATTTATTTTTAACTCAAACCTTTAGACATTACGTCAGGTTCTCTGGATGAAAACTGTCCGCAGAAAATGAATGCAATGATTCTATTGGGTAAAATATTTATATCTAAAGCTCACTAAAAAACGAATCTGAACTCAAGTTTTCAGAAGAATACATTGCAAGGCCAGTTTCTTTTGGAAATAAAATGCTACAAACCATTGAGTAGTATCAGAAAACAACATGAAAAAGGCTAAAAATGCTCTATTGAAGAGTGGGACAATATAAATCTTAAAACAATTTGCCTTTCATATGTATAATAAGTATCTAAATGTACTGGTATTGCCAATTTAATTATTTAAAGCATTTAGGGGATCCTTGTAATTTTATTTTGTCTTTTATTTGCACTTTTTCTGTGAGGTTATATTATGGGGGGGGTTATTAGCCTGTATTAAATAAAGGTGAGGAGAAAAAGAAGTAACGGAGGGCAGTTAAGAACAAAAGGGTAATGTTGTTGCCATAATTTTTCCTAATCGTGAATGTTAATCATATAGCCTACACGCTATCTCAATAAACTTTACCAGCCAAAAAAAAAGAGAAGAGAAAAAATCTTAGCGGGGTACATTCATTAATGTCAGGTAACATCTTATATGTTACAAGGTCCATAACAGTTCATTGGAAGCCAGCGGAGGGAGGCGTTACCAGAATTAGCATTTCTTTGAAAAAGCTGGATCAGAGAAATGGACATTCTACATCAAGTACAATCATACTATGTCAAACTTAACATAACGGTTTTAGTTTTATTAAGGAGAAAGAAGGAAGGAAGGAAGGCAGAAAAAAAGACAGAGAGAAAGAAAGAAAGAAAACCAAGACAGACAAAGAAAGAATGTGTTAGATTGCTCTGGGGCTGTTGCTGGCCTCTGACCTACCCGTGACCCAGGTTTGACGATAAAGGTCTTCTTCTTGCGTTTCCTGTGTAGCTCCTTGACGTAGTTCCGGAGCTGAGTGTAATCTGCGGGGAAGATCCAGGTCTTGGGTACGAAGCTGTACTCTTGAAGAACAAAAGAACGAATGAATGAAAGAACGAAAGAAAGAAAGAACGAAAGAAAGAAAGGAACAGATATAACACATTACACCATTACATGTGCACAATATACAAGTTACAATGGTGCAAATAGACCAATAAATGATATTAATAATAAAAGAGCACATTCTGCAGAACTGCAGTGTTTCTCGTTCATTGCCTGTATGGCAGAGGAATACAGGACTTCATATAAATGTTCAGACTGGTTATTTGGACCCTAAATCCAAGTGAGCAGCTCAAATTGTGAGTGTAAAGAATGTGAGAAAGTTCATCCAGATAGATACAACTACATGAATCTGCGGTGATTACAGATTGAACAAAACTAATGACAACACATATTAATTATACATCCCCTCATTGCGTTTTTTAAAAAGGTAAACTTCTCTGCACTGAATGCATTTCATGATTTAGATTAAGGATTTTAAAGGGATCCTCTTTTGTTAAACTGGGAGACTTCTAATGCGGTCATTATTTTACCTCACTATACCAACTCAGGTGACCTTTCCTTTGTCAACCCTCAGATAAAACACACACTGATCAAATAAAGTCAAAGGTTTACAAACCCTGTTGAAATGTTTGTCCTGTTACGACTCATTTCAGTCTGCACTTCCTCTCATGTCCTATTAATTCATGAGACTTTTTTGACTTTCTCTGCTATATGCATCTGTTCAGGTAAAGACCATCGAGCAGTTCTCCCTAGATATCTGTCATCATTTCCTGACCTCCTTTAACCATGTGCTGAGGGCCAAAGTTCACATGGAGGAGGCTCCATGGAGAAGGTTGGAGAAGGTAAAAAAACACCCGGTTCAGTGATCCTGGAAATAAAAGTTTGTCTTTTTGATGTTTGAAGATATTCTGCTGGTCACGATGTGAAAAGCACAAGTGGAACCAATGATATCAAAGACTACTTTAATTTTTTTAACCTCTTAACACTCACTGATGCGAATGTTTCCTGTCAGTGGTTCACATACAGGAATTGAAATTCAGCTATCATTAATATAATCAGTTACACTCACATGCTTCCTGTAACATGCCAAAACATTTGTCATAAACAGCCAAAAAGATGAAAAAAACATTGCAGTTCATCTCATCTCAATACAGAGTGCCCCAGGAATGAGGTTTTCTTGTCAAAAAGCCCATGGGATATTTCCATTGGATTTTTGATCATTGTAGAAAATAAACTCTGTGGTGAACAAACGTTTATAATACTTTTTTTGGCACAAATGAACACCACTTTCAGGATTTTTTAAGCCTAAATGTAATCATCAGAAGTAAAAAGCTAACAAATGACACGTCAGCACCACTATAAGGTTGTAAAGCCGTGTTCAGAGCGGTTCGGCCTGATGACAATCTGTATTCTCATTTGACCATGTGTTAGCAACTGCTTTTTTTAAGACGCAGAGATGCTTTTAAGTTTGACTGACGTATTTTATAAAGTAGAACAAAACATGTAAGACTCTTAAGCTTGTGTTATCTAAGGCTTCTAACCAAAAAAACATTAAAAAACAAAAAAAAGATACTGACGTTAAGACAAAGGAGCCAGAGGTACGGAAATGCTAACAGCTTTCTAGGACTTATTACAGGGGTACTCCATAAGCAGTGTGTACTTTATTCAAACTACTTTCAGCACCATAAATCAAGTACATCTCAACTTGTTCAATTATGTAAAATATCCCTCATCAAACACCCATTTTGCCTTTTTTTCTCAGAATGGGGTAGAGCATGCTCATGCATTTATCTTCAGCCCAGAAGCTTTTCACTTCTGTGATGTTGAGCAGAACCTGAATGGTAAGCACAACCAACCTCACACTTCCAATAGTTCATCTGCATTTGCATAAACCAAGATTGCACTTAAAGTAGATTTACATTTTGAGCAAAGCACATACCTCTGAGATCTGTTGGTGTTTTCCTGAAGCAGCCTCACTAGCTCAGAAGTTTTGAGAAAAATAAGGTATAATACAATAATACAATAATTGGATGTCCAGGTTTCATCTTTTTCAGTAGCGAAATGTAACTAGGAAAACAAGTACTGTACTCAAGAACAAATTTGAGGTATTTGTACTTGAGTTTTGTTTTTTCATATCACTTAATACTTTTACTCCACTACAATTTAAAGGAAAATATTGTACTTTTTTATTTCATTATATTTACCTGAACGCTCTAGTTACTTTACAGATGAAGATTTTTGCATAAAAACGCAAGAGTTTATAAAAATATGTTTTATTACAAATTAAATTACCAAACAGTTTGTTTAAGTGCAGCTATAAAAATTACCTGATTAATCAATCAGTCATTTGTAATATACCGAATTACCAACTGTTTTGATAAACAAGTCTTTTTCTATCTCTCTTTATGTTTCAAACTATTTTGAGCTTTGTTGATGTTTTTTGGGTCTAAAAAAATGAATAAATAATTTAATTATGTGGTGTTTCTTGTATTATTTTTTCTCTTTAATAAATTTTAAGTTTTGTGGGTGTTTTTTCCTTTTTGTTAAATAATTCTGAGTTTTTGGGGTGCTTGTTTTTAAAAAATAATTTTGAAGGCTTTTTTTGATTTGATTTTTAATTTTGGGGTGTTTTAAGTGATAGATTTTTATGTGCTGTATACTTTATGTTATACTTTAATTACTTTTTTCCTGAATCTACTAACTTTTACTTTCAATTTTTCAATGCAGAACCTTTACTTGTAACAGAGTATCTTTATAGTGTGGTATTAGTATTTTTATTTAAGTTAAGGATCTGACTACTTCCTCCACCACTGATCTTTGTCCAGTTTTAACTCTAGAGTCTTGTTGATCAAATCATTTGTGGTTTGAAGGCGGTGCAAATATTATAAACTGAGAGATCTAAAATTATAGCCAAGCCCTGGTGCGTACCACTAATGCTGCTGCTGAGCGGTTTGTGACACGCTCAGTTTTAGATTTTAGAGTGTCCACTGTGAGGCCTGTTGTCACATGATGTGTGCCCATTTGTGCTACTGTGCAAAATGTTTCTTTATTTTTCTGATTACTCACCGACTCTGTGCCCCAGGCATCCCTGTGGTTCACAGTGGGTTACAGAACATGAAGGTGCTGAAAACCACCAAGTCTGGTTTTGAGGGTTTCCTCCGAGACCGTTTCACAACTCTGCAAGAGACCAAGGACAGGTGTTTCTGCACCTCTGTCTATGCTAGGTGGCTCTACAACAATATTCAGGATGTCGACTTTAATGCTGCATGGTAATTATCTACATTCACCAAACAACCTAGCTGCGGGTATCCATGCTGGAGTCTGTGACTTCATCTGCCAAAAAGGACAAATTACAAGTAAAATACATACTTTCTGCATCTAATGATCATCATATCATCGTCTTCATAGGAAGCGTGTGAAGGAGACAATCATTGAGAAATTTGCTGGCCCCTACGATCGTGGAGAGTTCTCACCCTCTGTGCAAAAGACCCTGTACGACACACAGGTCCTGGTCCTGGATAGAATTCCTCAGGTAGGTCCCTCTATAAGATTTTTAGCAAATCTAAAATCTGTTTTAGTCATAGTAAGAAAATACAGCTAAAATGTAACAGCACGTCTTCAGACCAAGTGATTACTTTCCATGTTAAAAGTCACTGCATGGTACAGAGGACTGAATGAATCCTGGAGGGCAAAGCACTGTTTGTGTAACAACCAATAAAAAATCTGAAGTTAAACATTACGCCACATGCACAGTTAGCTCGTTCAGACTAAAAACTCAGGGCTTGAAATATTCTGTCTTTTAGGTGGAGGAAATCGAGATGGTCATGCCCAACCAGCATTACTTCACCATAGACATGACAAGAATGGGCCTCACCAATAAAGACGAAGTAGGTTCTGTTTTTACAACTGATCTTTCAAGTTACTTAGTCATGGATTTATTTAGTTACTGACCTGTTTTTTTTCTCATCACAGGTTCTTCTTGCCTTGGATAACCCTTCAGGCAACATCACAGGGACAGTGCGCAGGAAACAGCGAGCCAGGCTGTGAAGACACCTACACATTCGGGAAATGCTGCTGCAATCTACACACCAATCTGAGCAAGCTACTGAACAAAAAAGTCAATATGATACAAAGTTCTGAGGAAAAATATTACCTTTTAAGTTCAAATTATCATTCAAGATTAAAGCTTTGACTGTTTAAGGAAGAAAAAAAAGAAAAGTAAAACACTATCAATAAATTCCTAAACTGATATTGTTCTTTGGTGAGAAAAGAGCACCATTTATTGCAAATCTTTGATTCAGATATTCAAACTCCAGTGTTATGTTGCACATATACATTGGTCATACACACTTCAACACAGTTGTCCTTGCGACAATGCTGAAAGCACCACAGGTAGGAACAAAATAAGAATATATACACATAAATATTTTTATATCAAGAGCCTTGGGCCTAGATAACGTAGGTGTGCAGGAACAAAGGGGCTTTCAGTTGGCTTCTTGTGTCTGGGAAAACAAAATGCTTCATTGTTACATGCTAAGGACGATTCACTGACTCAGCTGCACAGATCAGAGCATAAAAACTGATTTTAGGGCAAAACGGGATGCACCAGAATCTGCATGTATCAAAGTGTTTGGATACAACAACATACACAGTTTTCAACTATATATCATCTTATATACAAATACTTATTTTAAACCAACATTTGTTAATTCACTTTGCTTTCATAGACACACACACACACACACACACACACACCCACAAACACACACACACCCACCCACACACACACACACAAAAATCATACCTGCACAGTATCGCCCAAAATTTCCTTCCTTTAAATAAAACACACAAAAAAATAAAATACATTTCTCAAGCAGCAGAAAAAAGAATGGCTGAAAGGGTAAACAGCTGAGTGGACTTCAAGTGCAACCCATTTTTGGGGTCCACGCCTATAAAAACATACAGCATTCAATTCCTGTTAAGGTGCCGCTGTGGCCAAAGGAGTCTTTGTGAAGTGGCAGCTAACCTGGGGTCTCCTGACACGATGATTGTCACTGAGGTGGGTGTTGGGACGGCCTGCGGTGCTACGAGGCGTTGCTCTTCAGGTGTTGAGTTTGCAGCGGCTTCACGTGATACTCATAGATTTTCAGCGCAGGGCCGAGCTTTATCGACAGCCCCGTCAGGACGTCGTTACGCGTCATCAGGAGCAGGGACTTGCCATCGATTTCCTGTCAGGTGGGAAGAGAAATATTTGACTGACATTCTAGTTTGTTTTCATCATGTGACGGGAATTTTGAGCAGGAAGAGCACTCCAACCTGATCCTGGAAAGCTGTGGCTTGCTCCTCAAACCCTGTTGCTTTGAAGTAATTGACGACGTCCGCGACCCCCCAGTTAGCAGGGTCCGGCAGCTGACCGTTCTCCACTGGGCTGTGGGGTCACAGTGAATGCTTTAATCTTGCTGTGCATGCACACTCTACGGTAGCAACAGGATTTTCACATGCAACAAAAATATCGGCAAAAACTACAGGTGAATGCGGCTCTGGCCTTTATAAATGTTATTAATGTTATTAACTTACTAGTAAACTCTTTTAACAATGCATTTTAACTATTAAAATGGAGAATCATATGAGAAAACCAGACAAAATGTCATACAGAATAACATTAAAGAACTCTCAAAATATCATATTAAATCTTTTTCAGTCAATAACACTTAATACATATATAAAGAGATACAGTCACCAATATTTAGAGCTCAGAAAATACAACTTGCATTGTTCTCAATACATTTCCATATAATTGAACAGAGATAAATATATTCAATAAATGTCTGTATTTTTTAATACAACATTACTTCATAAAGGGCTTTGGACATTAAACTTGCATTTCACTTCATAGGACAAATAACTGTTAAAACACATTCTCACAAATCCTTTCAAGAATAATGTCTTTGAAAAGTTGTAAATCATACCTTTTGGTGTCAACAGAGCCATTTGCCTTGTCTTCCATGCCGGCTGTAAAAAGACAAAAAGGAGAATAAATAAATACAATATTAATCATCAAATCATAGTCCACTTGTTAGCTTTTTCTGAAACTTTCAACAAGTTAACGACTCAGAAAACTATGATTTGGAAGAGATTGTGAGCTGTCAGTAAGACTTCAGATTAACTCTACTTTTACATTCACTGTAAATTATACAGCTGCTTGTAACAGTTGTTAACTGAAGCTATGGCACAGTTTGAGAGTGAAATAAAATAACTTTAGTTTTCAACAGTTTGCACATCATTTTCTGTGGATAGTCCTGGCATTCAGCTTGACGGTTGGTATCTTAAGAAACCTTTGGAGAAAAGTTAGACCGATTAGGTGATTAATAAATTAGACAATCAAATGCTCTCAATAGTCCCAACAAATTGTATGTGAACCAACAAACAGACAAAACAAGCTAACATACGTTTTACACGAGCCCGAAATACACTGCATATTCCGAAGTTACTTCCTCGAGCTACTGAGTAAAATATTCAAATTTAAAAAATGTTTTTCTTTTTTTGGAACATATACATTATCTTATCTATTTAGTATCTTAACAGGAAAGCTTCTAAGAAGAGTTTAGACAATTAGGCAATTAATCAATTAGACAATCAACAGAAAATAGATAACAAGTAATCAGTTAATTGTTAAAGTCGCTTATCAAGCAAATTTCCAGCTGCTCAAAAGTGAGGACCTGCTGCTTTTCTCTCTTTTATATCATTGTAAATGACACATATTTGTGTTTTGAACTGTTGGTCCAACAAAACACGTCACCTTTTTTAATATTGTTGAGTGTGGATAATAATTATTAAATGCAGTCCTACAAAACACACAATACAGCATCTAGCAAGTTCAAACAAATAGTCTCAATATTTCCCATAGATTGTACCAAAAATAATTCCTAATTAACAAATAAAATAAGTTTCCATAGGTTCGACACAAGCATGAAATACACCACATAGGCAGAGGTTGCTTGGTCAGGCAATTTAGGTATATTATTCCAATTTAAAAAATGTTTCTTTCGGGTTTTTTTGGTAACATACATAGTATCTTAACCTTTAACATCTTATTAGGAAACCTTCTAAAAGGAGTTTAAATGATTAGACAATTAATCAATTAGACAATCATCAGAAAGTGGATAACAGGTAATCGGTTAATTGTTTAACTTGATTATCTAGCAAATTTCCAGCTTCTCAAAAGTAAGGATCTACTGCTTTTCTCCATGTCATTGTAAAGTTGTTATGTTTTGAACTGCTAGCTTGACATAACACAACAACAACTCGCCTTGGACATTTTTCAGTATTTTCAAATGAGGACAATAATTGTTAGTTGCAGTCCTACAAAACAGCCAATACAGCATGTAGCAAATTAAAACTAATAGTCGCAATATATCCCCATAGACTGTACCAAAAACAATTCCTTATAAACAGGTAAGTAAAGTCTCCATTGGTTTTACACAATATGTAGTGTTTTATCTATTCAGTATCTTAATGAGAAACCTTCAGAGAAGAGTTGAAATGATTAGGGAAATAATAAATTAGACAATCAACATAAAATAGGAAACAGGCAATCAACTAACTGTTTAAGTCAATTACCAAAGTCGCACCTTATCAAAAGTGAGGCAGTGCTGCTTTTCTCATTTTTTTCATTCATTGTGAAAAAAATATATTTGGGTTTTTGATTATTTCTTGTCTGATAAAAAAAAGACACCATGGACATTTTTAAATATTTGTTAGATGCACTACAACACAGGCAGTGCATAATGTGGACACTTTAAACAAACTACAGGTAAAGCCATTTTCCATAAGTTTTACACAAGCATGAATTACACTGCATATACTGAAGCTGTTTTCTTCAACAATTTAAGTATAATACTCAAATTCAACAACATTAATACATCAGATTTAAGTTTTGTGCATCATTTTATACAATTCTACCTGCAACTACACTGGCATGTTTAATATACATCTCCACATTAGATAAGTACATACTTGATGGTGCAGAACTTTGTTAAATGATATCTGACTGATCATTTATGAAGACCTCTCCTTTTCATTTTCTCAGTTACTGAGCTGTTTTTAGTTGTACTGCTATTATTTTTGAACTGTATCAAATGTTTTACTGACTATTTAGAGTCATGGTACTTGTAATTGACGTAATTATTGTCATCAACTGTTTTTCCCCATTTTTTAAAGTTGTTTGTTTTTAAAATACAATTTTCTTGTTCTTTGTTTCTTTTTGCCTTGGATTTAAAAATATTTTTTTTTATATTATTTTATGATGTAATTAAAGAGTAGTTGCTACTCTGGTGGGGGATGATGGAGATCCAAATAAATAAATAAACATGAATTCATTTGAGGACTTTGAGATGAGCTTTTACAATGCTTGGTCACATAGCACAGGTTCAACAAGAAGCTGTCAAAAGGCCGGGGGTGAAGAGCAGCACTGGAAAATCTAACTTTTGCTCATAAGCTTCTTGACAACACGAGCTGTGGTTACTCTCAAACAGAAACCATGCTGTGGTCAGACTGCAGGTGACTAATGAAGCTTGTGCTTTCACTGAGCTCATGCGGTTTTCCGTTTAAGCACCAATTTAGCCATAATAGGCTAAATGAGTCTCTTACAATCGGTAACGTTGCAGTAATTTTTCATCAGATGTCTTCACTCGGAGAACTTAGTGAGTTGGCAGCTCAAACACCATCATTGTTTCTCTTTCGCATTCACTGGGTGTCTCAACTGCAATAACAGTAAAATATTACAGTTGTTAAAACAGTTAGGAGAACATTTCTAATCAAAACATTGCTAAAGACAAACAAGCCTGCGTTAGCACTGTCAATAACTGACAGCGGGGAGAGATGCAGTGAGTGAAAATGACGACCCTAACTCACGTTGTTAGCTGGATTAGAAACAGCACAATAACGTCACACAAAACATTAAATTGCCTTAATTGGCAAAAACATAGAGTTAAAAGGAGCATTTCAATACAGCAAAATGTCGAAATTACGTGACGCCAAATGACGATAGCTAATATTTAATCGCTGCCTCTTCGTATTAAGCTAACAGTGATAGTTAGCTGGGATCGCTAATACAAGATTTAACAGTTACCTTATTTGAGATGATTCCTGGTTGACAACAGCAGTTTGTCCGAGATAAACACGTACTTTGGATGATAAAAAGTTTTCTAATCACTGAAATATTTTACAAGCTATTAAACGGCGACATTCATGTGATAAAATCAAGATTTAATCAAGTGAAGGCAACTAGCCTCTCTTCATCCGTTTAGCTTCCTTCACCCACATGACAGCAGAGAATCATGGGAAGTGTAGTCCCCCCCCCCCAGTTTTAACACCAGCGTTTCTAGTTCTGCAGGATCAGCCACCTGCTGAAGTACATCACTGTTACCAGACACACAGACACACAGACAGAGAGAGCGATAGTTCTCCTCAAATTGAATACAAACAGTTGTAGTTTTTAATAAAAAGAATTTATTATAGTGACATATCCTTTGTTACATAAAATCTGCTACAGCAAAGTACTATATTCCCCTTGCAAACACAAGTAAATATGGGTGGGAAAAAAACGTGTCAGCCTTCTAAATTATGTGCAAAATATCCCACAAACTAAATACAGACACATTTCAGATTATTGATCCCATACTGGCATGTGTGACTAGCTACGAAGAACTCATAAACTGATTTCCTTCAGTCTGGAGTGTGAGGTGGCTCAGGGAAAAGTGCCATCATTTACATCAAATATGACAAACATTATTACACACATGGGGGATAAATGACACATAAGAAGAGCTGTGGATTTCCTACACATTTTTATGGGAAGATTTACACACAGGCAGTTTGGATTGAAACATGCTGAATCCCAGGTGTAGTCTTCAAAGTTTGTCCAAATAAAAAAAAAAAAAAAAAGTCGTTAATTCTGCAATTACATTCTGGTCACCCTTCAAACTGGGAAAATTATGTTGGGTCCCCTTAAATAAAGTTATTTTCCTAAGGAAAGAAATGAAACAAAAAAAGGTTATAAAATAAGTTAAATTGAAAAGCTACAATTTTAAATAGGCATGAGAGGCATCAATGTGTGTTAACTGTGGTAAATATTATAATTTCTATAAATGTTTTATTTTCAATAAGGGCAAATGAAAAAAAACTGGAACAAATAAATAATCCAATATACTCACTGTTTATAACACTTTTGTGAATAAAACAGTTGGTGTCTCCTCATATATACCGAGAACTATGCAAGTTTAAACATTTAAAATGCAACTTTATTAGACATCTCTAATATAAATAAAAACAGCATAAGAAACGGTTGTGCCTTTTGAAATGAAATCAGGGCAAAATAAAATGTCATGTCATGTGCTCAATATATGAACAAAAAAGTTTAAATTCAGGCATAGCCAATATCAATATACAGTACATCAGTACCTTTAAAAAAAGCATTCAGTCACCAAACCTTTTTCACATTTGGTCGTCTAAGATTGTTGAACTTGATTAAATTGCATTGTTCTCATCTACAAACACTTGAGCACCATGTCAAATAATGATCGAAACTTCAGAAGACTTAAGAGATGTTGATTGGAAAGACTGTCAGCAATGTGTTATTGTTTCCAACAGGACGAAACATGTAAAACTTTAATTTACCCACAGCCCTGAGTGTCCGACCTGCAGAAATGACCTCAAACTCTGACCTCCGTGTGGACGGCAGAGACAAACTTCCCAACAGGGAATCAAAGGATCACAGAGACAGGAGCAATCAGGTCTTTTCTGACATCTGAAAGATCAACAAGTGGACACCTTGGTGTTGTAGGTATTGAACCTTTGAAATACAGATTCTAGGATCACATGCTGAATACACGTCAACCTGTCACGCCAGTGAGGAGTTTGCGGAGACCACATTTCAGCAGCAAGGACAGGCAATGTGTCACAATTAATGGGAAGTGAATGGTGCTCAGTATTAAAAAAAACCTTGTAAAACCTATGTTTCTCTATTAAATATGTGTAGACAATAACTTAACAGAAGGGATTTACGATGAAAAAATAAAATGTTCTTCAAAAGTCAAACTCTTGATCTTACTCCCTTTGAAAATGTGTAACAAGACCAAAACATTTTTATCTGTTAACTTTCTCTAACTGACCTGACTCAGCCTGAGCAATTTTGCGAGGAAGAATGAGCAAACATTGCTCCATCACAGTGTACAAATTGATTAAAAAAAAAAATGCAAATAGACTACAAGCTATAGTTGAGGTAAGTATATGTTTCAACCAAGTGGTGACCAAGATGAATGAATACTTTCAGGTTATGATATTTCAGTTTTGTTAATTTTTCATGGTTAATGGTTTTGCTTTCGTGGGGTTATGCGGAGGAATATGTCACTCAGATAAAAATTGCCTACACCTACTGCACCAATGTTTAAAGGTAACAAAACACAACAAAAAGAAAGGTAGGAACACTTGCAGGGCACTATTAGCTTGATGTGTCACAGCTGTACAAACGTAACAAACATGCAAAAGTAAAAATGAGAAAAAAAACAAAACAAAACAAATATGGCAGTTAAACAATGTCTTCCGAGTGCTCTGCTAAAGCACAATTTGAAAGCAACCCACAACTGGACAAAATATGCCCATATGACCAACACTGCTTTGCATCCACAACAACGTTCTCTCAAGAAAATCGAACAAAGTGACCTCTCAGCTATTGAAAAATGCCATGTCAATGCACTTCATACATTTCTGGACATACCAAAGACAGATGAGCTGCTGAGTTGAGTGACAAACCCTTTCCTTCCTTGTGAAACAGAGTTGTACCTGAAAAATATATTATCTCATTCCTTATATTTAACACCATACCAAGTCTGAGGTGTGACCAGATATGGATAAAACAATGCTATGACTGAGTTTAATACAGCAAAGACAAGTTTCTGCTCCATAATAACACTCTTCACTGTTAATCCTTCTCTTCAAGAATTAAATGCCTGAGTGCTCAAATTCAGAAACTTCAATAAGTCATCAGTGCTGCTTTTCCTTCACTAAACACCTTTTTTTTTTTTACATTTTGGTCATGCTTTAAAAACGCAAAGTGTTCGAAAATCCTATGCCTCATATATGTATAATTCTATATGCACAAATACACGGTTCTAAGTCTTAAGGATATCAGAATGATGAATAATGGTTAAAGTGTTCATGATTAATGAGTAATACACTGAACCATAAAACACACTCAGGCATGTAACAGACGACAGACAACTGGCAAAACTCAATGTTAGAAATATAACAAAAAAAATCCCTTCTATCTTCCCAAAGCTTAAATCACAACATGTGCAACACCAGTTAATACAATCAGTCACTCTTTGTGTCGTTTAAAAATGGGCATATTTGTTTACAAGTTGCTTTTCAAATAAGTATTTTGACTGAAATAAGGAGGGAGGCTATTCAAAAGTGGCAAACATAAAAAAAAGACAAAAGATAACGTGGTCTAGTATTTTTGTGTTGCAGCACGAAGGGTGTCTGCATAATGTGCCTGTGTATAGGTTAGTGCTAACTGCACGCAGGATCATGGCAAGAAGGACCTCATTCAGCTGTGTGGAATGAAGGAACGAGGCATTTGTTTTTTGGACACGTGACGGCCTCAGTTCCACCTTAACCCTCAGGAGAGTGCAAATATCCCAAAACATGTGAGCCCTGATGGGACTCTCGCCCACTCACTAGAACTCAGCAAACTCTTTTGCACACTTTTCTGTTTGTGAGACACGAATGTCCTCTTCCTCGTAGTCGTCAAAGTTGCTTGTGTCTCCTGGTCCTCTGCACTTTGGCAAGAAGGGGGCTTCAACCTACAAATGCAGAGGAAAGTAAGGAATTGTTTTCTGCTTATTAATTTAAATATGCCAAACAAGGGCAGGTATTTACATAAGCAAATTATTTTAACAAATACTACAAATTGAGTTTAATAATAATCATCATCATCATCATAACTATTTATATAGTGCCTTTTAAAACAGAGTTTACAAAGTGTTTTAACAAAGAAAAAGTAGAAATGGGATAGCCAAACAGTCCTACTTAACACAAGCAAGATAAAACTACTGTAGAGTTAGGTTCAAATTCACAAAAGGGGACAAATAATGCAAGATGCAGGACGCAAAAGGTCAAAATAAATTTTACAAATAGACCAGAAACAACAAAAGCAATAAAAGTAATAAAACCACAAATGAAAGGAAATCACATAAATAAAATAGATAAAATAAATAATAAATAAAAAGACAAAATTAAAAAACAAAATCAAAAAGACAACATCACATAGAAGCAAGTCTATAAAAATGTATTTTAAGAGGTTATTTAAAAGTGACTGTTTCTGCGAGCCTCATCTCCTCACGCAGCTCGTTCCAAAGCTGAGGGGCCCTGATGGCAAAAGCACGGTCACCTTTAGTTTTAAGCCTTGACTTTGGAACGGCCAGAAGGGCCCACCTGAGGATCTCAGGCTGCGAACTGGCTCATACGGGGTCAACATTTCTGTTTTTTAGCCTGGGCTCAGACCCAGACAAGCTGATCAAACTCAATGTTCCTCCAATTAGGCAGATATCTAGATCTCTGGATACTCTGACCAATTGGTTATAGGTTGGTTGATGTTTATAAATGTCTTAAAACTCACTCATGAGAAAAATACATGTAACATGTTGTTTTTACTACCCGATCCATCATGGCTGCTAACAGAGAATATGTTTGCCTGCCCGACACAAATTTACGAAAAAATGGGCACACCTACCTTTCTCTCATAGATGGCAATCCAGTCTGTTGTGGAGAACCACTTGTGATTTTTTATGTCATTCACACCATTCTTCAGGTTGCCAAATCTCTTCGTCAGGTCGACCTGGAGCAGGTTTCTCAGCAGATCCTTCAGGTCAGAGCTGAAGTGAGAAGGGAATCGTACCTACAGGAACAAAAAAAAAAGAAAGGGAGGAACGCTGAATTACCAGTTACAATTAACACAAATACGTGTGTTATTCACCCATTTCATATAATATGCTTGGTTACAGTATATAAAGATCATAAAAACAAAAAACACTGCAGAAACAATGCCATGGTCATGCTTGTGGTGTAAAAGGCATGTAGAAAATTAAAAACTGTAAGATACTTGTAACTATCTCTGCAAACCTTGCCAGACACAATCTTTTCATAGATCTGGATAGGCTGATCAGCAAAAAATGGAGGGTAACCAGCAGCCATTTCATAGATGAGAACTCCAAGTGCCCACCAGTCCACAGCTTTGTTGTAGCCCTGGAAGAGTCAGAAACAGAAAAATAAATAGTTTTCAAAGGCTGTAGGTTGGTTTCTTGGCTCGAACTTCAGCAAGCAAACGTTGGATAACGACTGATAATGACAGTCAGAAAGGCTTGAGACATACGGAGCAGTCAGACGGCTCTGTGCTTTGCTTTAATTTGTGGTGTTTTGCATTTATCATATGACTGGTGTTGTAATTATATCAGTGTTTGAGCAGTGCCCCAACTGTAGGACACAAAGGAGATGGACAACTTAGCAAGATCCTTTTGCATTCAATAATTGACTGATGAGTACAACTCAAACACATCTGCAGACACACACTGTATCTTCTTTGGTAGCGTCTGCTGGGCTGACATTACAGCCAGCTTCAATTCTTGCTTTTTTAGAAAAAAAAATTCAAAAACTTAGACTTGAATCTGGTCTTTTTTCCAAGTTGAGCTGAGTTAAATTTTACAAAAATATATTGCTTGTCTTGTCAGCCCATTGCTTGTATTGTTTCTATGTTAACGACCACTGTACTACAGCATTGTTATTAAAGTTGGTGTTGCTATGCATAAAAAAGGAGTACGACTCATTTAAACATTTCTCTCCAAATAATGCAAAAAAATGTGAACGTCATTGTTGTCATCGTTTAATTTGAAATGATGCTTTAGTTACCAACTTGGTACTTTCTAACTTTAAATTAATAACATGTATGTGGGCTGTATTGAGTATAAGCTGTTCACCTTGCTGAGGATGATCTCTGGAGCCAGGTACTCAGGAGTGCCACACAATGTCCAGGTCCTGCCTTTTACTCTTTTGGCAAAGCCAAAGTCTGTGACCTGAGGAAATAACAATAGAAGCATGATAAGAAAAGTAACTACGTTAGGGCAAAGTAAATGCACAACACTTGTGACCGTTGCTATCAACAGAAACCTACATCTGTTTGGGTCGAACCGACTAAATGTGTTAATTTTCTATCTTTGTGTTGTCTTTATATTCATAAACAGCAGGTCCACATACTCTTTCTTGGATGTTTTCTTCTAGCAGCTGATTTTGATCACTTTCTCAGTTACATCTAATAGTTTACAGACAGAACTTGTTGATGACTTTTTACTTTTCTATTCAGTTTACTTTTCTATTATGACCTTTCCATGGACTTTGTACCTGGATATACCCATGTTGATCTATGAGCAGGTTTTCAGGCTTCAGGTCTCTGTAGATGAGGTCTAAGGAGTGAAGGTACTCAAAGGTGAGTACTATCTGAGCTGCATAAAATCTTGCATGGTGTTCACTGAAAGAAAACGGGGGTGGAAAGTCAGACACTGGTGCAACACATGAACACGAGTCTCTTCTGAGTGATGGAGCAAACTCAATCATTCACTGTATGGCCACCTTAAAATGATGTCAGACCAAAGTGAATGAAGTGAAAACTGTCCAGCTTTGTGCAGCTATTAGTGGCTAATACAGCACTCAGAATAAAAAAATAAAATAAAATAAATGTGCTGTTATGTTATATTTTGTGGAAAGTTATCCATGGAAGATAACATGCAACAAAATTCTGTGAATTCTCCAAAACATTCAATGACTCAATAATTTCAACTTTCCATCATTTCATGAGTTTTCCGTGCCTGGAAGATGAGATTATGAAATTCCATGACTTTTCCAGGTTCTTCATGACTGTGGGAACCTTGATAAATAAAACTATATAACAGATGTAGTGAAAACTTTAAGAGAATTAATAAAAGGTGATAAGTGTATTTTTGGGGGCAAAACATTGATGCTTCACACACTTCACCAATTCAGTATCTGACCAATTGTCTTCTCTTCTGTTCCTGAGATATGACATTGACTAATGGCCTTAAAAGTGTTTTCTAATGTTACAGTTGAGCTTTGACTTTTTGGATGTAAAATGTTATAACTTTATTTATTTTATCATTTTTGACATTTGTTGGAAACTTTGTCATAATCAGCGTGAGAATTATTGATTTATGCACTTTGACCACCAAATTTTGATCAGTTAATTCCTGAGTCCAACTGGATGTTTGTGCCAAATTTGAGGAAATTCCCGAAAGGCGCTCCTGAAATATTGTGATCACGAAATTGGTACGGATGGATGAAAAACCTGGAAGTATTACCCTCTGTCCTCTGCTGTTGTGGGCGCAGAGTCATATTGAAATAATAAAAATGTACACCTTACCTGAACCTTCCAATACGTCTGAGGTGTGAGAACATCTCTCCACCGGGCACATATTCCATCACCATGTAGAGGTTTGAGTTGTCCTGTTAGTCAAAACAAGAAACCTTTAAGCAGAGGCATAACAACTCATCCCGTTAAATGACAAGTGCTCTCAAAGTAGGAAAAATTAAATGACCCAATTAGATTAAATGATGGTACGTTATGGGGTAGAAATCATTGGTTAGACACAAAAACACTGATGTGGTAACCATGTAGTTGGTTGCGAGAGGGGGGTGCGAGCATGTACCTTGAAAGCGTACTCCAATCTGACGAGGAAGGGGAAAGAGACGGCCTGTAGTATTCTCTTCTCATTTAGTGTGTGTTCTATCTGCTTCAACTTCACCACCTGGAAAAAGAAGGCACAATATAAGTACCTTAAGTATATTAAGCGAATCATGCTCTTCATAATTGAGATGAAGCAAAGTTACGAATACCCAACTTTTTTTTGTATCTGATAAAGGCTACATGTAATTCAAAAGTGAAAGTACACAGATATGTTTTGCATGTTTTTGCCCAACTATGAGGCACTTCAGGTACTTCATCCACCACTGCTCTGTTGCTTGGTTACAATCATTTGAAACGTCCGCCAGTCTGGTGCACATGACTTAGTGGGAAGCATGGTCACACTAGATTTAAAAGTCAGGTGTTGAACAGGAATGCATCCACAAGCCATTTTATCAGACAATCAAAGGCAGAAGACTGACAATAAGCAAGTAGCAGACACCATGGAAAAGGTGCGTCCTAAATTGCTATGTCCTTAGTTTAGACATTGACTCATTTCACAATTCCAACTGCTTTACCACACAATGATATAACACCTGGCTATGACAGTTACTGTGATGGATTACCTCCTGTAGCTCAAGCAAGTTTCAGGACCCTGCAAGTTCATTTGCGTACTGTATTGAAATATCTACATGAAAAACAATGACTACCTGTGAGGTAGTAAAAACACATTCACAAACCTGTAAATGCATGGCATGCTTTGGTAAATGTTAAGTAGCAATGTGAAATGTTCTTTATTATGAGTAAAATGTGGGATAAAAAATACAGGAAAGTGTTTCAGACGTGCAGCTGAAACAGAAAGTCAGACAGGTTTACCTCTCCAACTGTGTGAAATTCAAGGGAACAGTGTACTGCTGCATGAGCAACACACCGTGGACCTGCTAACCTCCTCCTACGAGTCTCACATCAGTATTTAAAGATCGAAACTCTCATGTGAAGTGCCTCTGAGGTTTTCAAAGATAACATGCTGGCAGTGCATGAGAGGAAGCGTCCCATTTCCTTTTACGACACGCATAGCACTAACGTAGTTACAGCATTTGTCAAGCTTGCAAGAGTTTGCTTTTCACACACTATCCTGATTTACAACACTAGTTCTTATGAGACGGGTAAACTGTTTTCCTTCAAACTGTACACTTACTTTTTGTTTGTCCAAGATCTTCATGGCGTAGAACTGGTTTGTTTCTTTATGTTTGACAAGCATAACTCGCCCGAATGAGCCAGTGCCCAGAGTCTTGAACCTATCAAAGTCATCCAGGCCAGTTGTGCTCTGAGGAAACATAATCAGCATAAGTGAAGACATCAAACTGATGATTGAAATGCTTCATATCTGCTTGTAAATTTGGTTGTATTGCAGCTTTTTTAGATGCAATTGGTAATATGGCATTTTGTCTCCATGAAGCTCAGAGTAAAAACACATAAGATGGATTGAAATGTTTTCACAATAAATGCCTTAGTGACAGAGTAAAATTGCACAACCAACTAGCAATCAAGTCAACAGCATGTGAGCCAGGAAGTGGCTAGGCGCTATCAAACAAAATGTCTATCATTTCGCCTCATGAAAAACAGCTGAGTCCAGCGAAAGTTTTAGCTCAATAAAGGAAAGTACTCACAGGAAACGACTTACCTGTGGTGGACACTCCCATTTTCTTAAAAAATCTTCTTTGGCTTTAGCTAAGAACTCTTTCACTATAAAAAGAAAGAGAGGTGTGATTTAAAAATTTGCATTTTGGTGCTCACACAAGGTCAGTTAACAGGCTGAGGGAAATAACAAACTGGGGCAGTTGGTTCGGGAAAATAAACAAAGGCAGTTCACATGTTTAGGAAAACAAATGCATTTTAAGGTCAGGCAAGTGCCAACTACTGGGGATGCAGGGATATTCTTGACAAAACAGCAAAAAAATACCTCCTTAACAAAACTCAAAACCACACGTCTAAGCAGGAAATTTTAATTCATAAAGTGATGCAAAGAGCTCTTGTGGACTTTACAGAACTGGCCAATTCAAATAAAAGCTATTCTGCATCTCTTTCAGAGGAAGGTGAGAGTAAAAGGGGGAGGCAGTAATAGTGGGCAGAGAAAAAAGACAAAATGCAGAACATAACTGACACTACAGTGCAAGCATTAGAAAGACAGTGAATTGTGAAAGTCACAGCAGACATGAGATGTCCAAAGTCACAGAGTCATGGCAGTATCTAATGTCTAGTTGGTATGCAGGTGCTGATTTTAATGCATACCAGGCACTGAAGGACTATGTGGGAGCTATATGCCATCAGACTAATTAGCCTCAGTCTTAGTCATGTTTACATGTGGCATAATACGAGCCTGGTAGGCCTCAGCTGCTGAATAAACTTTCTCTCTGTGACTTTGGATGGCTCATGGAAAAATGAGCATACCAAAAGTCTCTACAGTTCACCAAGGGTTTGCAGGAACATTCACCCACATGGATGGAAATGATGGAGAAGAGAAAGAGAGGAAGAAACATTTATGAAGTGCTGAAAACAAGAACATTTGAGATTCAAGTGGTTTAAATGCAACACGTGACAAAATGACACTGAAGAAGACACAATGTAAGGCATCCCTACCACCTGACTGAGGTTAAACCTGATCAAAACGTTCAAGATTATTTTAGTTGGAGGACTTATTTCTTTAATTCTCGATGAAAACTAAAACCATAGCCAATGGTTTTAAGTAGGGGTGTCCTGATCAAGTGTTTTTGCCCCCGATCCCAATTAAGCTGCACAATGCGCATTTCTAGTACTTTTAAGTCATTAAAATCAATTCAGTGTATATGTTTTAACTGATTAATAGTTTTTTTTAATCTTATTTTTACATAAATAACAAAGTAAACAAACATTTTTATATGGCTCTTATCGCAATTCCACTTAGTGCAGCATTTGGGGTTTTTTTTCAACAAAACAAAGTAAACAAACAAAAATGTGTCTTCAGAAATTGTTCTCAAATCCAGTTAGTGTAACATTCAAACTACAGAACTCTATAAATGAGTACAATAATCACAATTCCACTTCAAAGTAGTATTACAGCTAAATTTTACCATTCCTAGTCACACAAAAATATTTAAAATCTGTAACAATTCAACTTCGTCCTTCATCAGAAGGTAGAAGGTAGGTTTAGTAGTCATTTTTTACACAAAGTTTAAAGCTCAATAAAAAAATTGTGTTCATCAGGCCTGATACCAATCCTTCCACTCTGATCAGGACATCCCTAGTATTAAATTCTTTAAAATTAAGCAATAAGTATATATTTCTGTTCACATAGGTTGATTTTTTTTTACTGTGGGTATAGTCTCAAATATGTAAACCTAACTTTCTCTTTCTTTCTTTCTTTTTTTCTTTCTTTCTTACCAGTGTTGGAGTAGGCTTTCTTACACTTAACAATACATTGTTAAACTACAAACATCTGTCATAAAGACTATAAAACAACAGCGACTGAAAAGACATTGTAAAAAGCACACATAAAACACATTTCATACTTGAAAAACAGTAAACACAAATGACAAGACAGAGATATTAAGATGATGCAAGTGACTGAAGCACTGTGTCTCTGGGGAATCTAAAATAGGTGTTTTAACTTATAGGACCTGAAAAACTATTATACAACTGCATACCTGAAAAAAAACATACAGAATCAAACTTAAAGGTCTATCATCCCCATAACAAGCCACGTACAATGCAGACTAACACATCACTTGGTTTATTTTATAAGCTTAATCTAAATCAGTCTCTTCTACAGACAAGAACTCCAAAAGCAAGCTTACACTTGTCCTGTTTTTTTATTTATTAAACCTTTATTCAAACAGGAAGTCCCTTTAGATCAAAATCTTTTTTGTCAAGGACGACCTGGCCAAGATAGCACATCATTACAAGGTTAAAAAAACTATAAAATAAGAGTCCGTTTCAGCGCTGCAAATGGCGGCAGACACATTTTAAGTGTAAAAGCAACAGACTACACTTACTGAACTTATCCCACGAGATGGTGAACTCAGAGATATGAGGCACCTCACTCTCCATTGCTCTCTGTTCTTGGCTACTTTTACGGTGTCTATGGAAAAAGCGGCTGGTGAAGGATTGTTCCTTTCCCTGGGACATTTTGAGACAAATTTTCTTGATGCTTGAGAAGAAAAGGCTCACTGACAAAGTAACTGTTTTCAGACTGAGACCAATGAGTGATATGAACTTCCTGTATGCAGCCAACAGCACTGCAATGCTTGGCTAACCACATAAAGTCAAGCTTCCTGTTCAAGTGCTCTCCTTCAGTTTCAGCGGTCAACTACGTGTCTACTTTTTCTATTTGGTGTAGAAAACACTTGTTGGTCTCCAATGCAAATAATAGTGTTGTTCTGACAGATGTTACACAAAGTAAGCTGAGGACTTAAAAGGGGCAGCCTCTCATGGTTATGTCAAAAACATTGCACAGCTGCAGAGCATTCAGAGTGCTGATAAGGAAACTGTAAGCCTGTACCACCCACTGACTGACTTAGAGAGAAGTTATCTCCACGTTATCATGCTCTCTGGTGGTAAAGTTTAACAATGCAGTTCTTCAGAGAGCTTTCCAATGTGCTTAAAGCCACTTTAATGAACAGAACCTCATGCTGCATACTTCTTTAATGCTAGTGCACTAGAAATGTGGGTTTATTTTGGGGTTACAGCAATCTGGGCTCCTCTCTTTGCTCCTAAAATGCAGAATGAAGGTTTTTTTAACGGCTACCACGGTGCACAGAGAAGGGCCTTAATCGAGGCCACAGGCCAAAACATGTTGGTCTTGCAATTAGTGTTGCAATGGTATGAGATTTTCACGGTACGATAACGTCTCAGAAAATATCGCAGTTTCACGGTATCAAAGAATTATCATTATTATTATCAGTCAGAATGTCATTTAAAGGAATGAAAACAGAGGGTTTGATTTAGTTGAACTACGTTTTATTACTATAACTGAAACTTGAAACCTTTTTTCCACAAGTATATGTAAAAAGAACTAAATTTAAGGTGAGATTCACCATCCAGTTATTTTTTTTCCCCTCAATATCCTAAATAAGCAAATGTGCCCCGTGCAATAACCATCAACTTAAACTATCACAGTCCACCTTAAAACCATAATATCGCTGCATTCCTGCCAGCAAAAACGCTTTTCTTAATAGTACAAGTGTGGCGAGAGCGTCATCCTCTTCTGATTATGCCAACAGAAAGCTAAATGACACCAACAATGTGTTAACACTGTGCCTTTTTAGCTTGCTGTTTTAATCATAGTGTTATTGTACACAACCTTCAGCCCCTCCCAGCAAAAAAACTACAGGTGGCTCGAGTAAAAAGGCTGTGAGACTGTATGGACCACTGCCAATCAGAAAGCAGGTCAAGATCAGTGCTCTCCAGACAGACAGTTTAGTGGATTAGCCTGGTCATCACCTTTATACAGTCTTTGGTCACTACTGACAAATGCACAGTAAACACAACAGAGGACCCTCTGGCTTTCAAGTTATTGATGGAGCACTTCAGATTGCAAAATTGCTATTCAACAGGTGCAATTTGACAAGGAGGAGAGCTACCTCTCCTTGACGTTATAATATCAACACAACAGGTTAACCTCCTGAAACCTGGAGTGACATTCCTTTTCTTGTGCTGCTGCTTGGTTCGATTTCTTTGAAAAACATGGGGAAAAAGCAATAAGCAAAAAAAAAAAAAAAAAAAAGAGAAAAAGCAAGAAACAATATGTTTACAATTGTTATATTTACATATTTAAAATAACTTTACATATTTATTGCAAGTTTTGTTTGCCTTGTTTTTTTTAAACTTTCCTTCCTTTCTTTCCTTTCCTTATATAAAACCTGATTTAAGTAATTTTCATGTACATTTTGCTAATTTCTTGCTATTTTTTTCACTCTTTCTGCCCTCTTCCCATGTTTTCAAATAAATCGAGCCAGTTTGTTCAGGTGTCCAGAGGTTAATGTCACTGTAAGAAGGCAGGGATCAAGGCATGGCATTTTGATTTACAGTAAACTTGTTGATGGCAGACCCGGGCACACCAGTAAACAGAAAATGTTTCTAGCCAATCTGCAGCTCTTGTTTGGAAAACAAAGCAACAACACTTGTTTATTACCACCATTAGCCTGGTTTAACCACATCAAGTAGCCATCTGGTCAACTTGTCTGTTATCAGGTACTTGTTGTTGGCTGTCACTAGGCCTTGTACTGCAGCTTTAGTAGAAACCAGTGTTTGCTGATGTTATCTGGCAGCTGATATTGGCTCTTTGGAAATTAAACACGGTGCCTTTGTAACTCAGTTACAGCGTGAACACTGAGACAATATTTCATTTGCTTGACTCAAGGATTTCTCATTGCATTCACTGCTGTGTGGGAAAACCTTCAACAGGAAATGGTCAGGACCTCACTGTCATCTGCTGAAATGTCACTTTGAATAATTGGCTAGCTGCATCATCTGAAGCACTGTTTCTAAGTGAGATAAGCAAACAGAAACCATTATGAGGGAGCCAACACACCTTGTAAACTGCTCTACCAAAGATGGTTCTTCTCTGCAGCCCATATGACTGTACTGTCTGCTAACAGGGGGCTGCTAAAGGCTGCTCTCCACTGACTTTATGATAAGCAAGCTGCACACTAGCTAACGTTAGCTGGCTAACAGGCTAGCTGGATGGTTTTTAGGTACTCACCGCTTTCTTGCTCATTGCCTTTCTTGGCAGTTGCTGCGTTTCCCATCGTAGGAAGACAGGGCGATGCACAGCTGGCTAGGAGCGATGATGGTGGCGGTTAGCTAACAGGGTCCTCCGTTAGCTAGCTAACAAATTTCAGCTTGTGCTAGCTGGTTGGCTAACAACAACATCAATGTGTTGTCTTTGTACAGAACCTCGACGTGCTCTGCTAACCGCCTCGTTGATCTTTATTTACAATGTCCTTTGTCGTTCAAGTATGCCTCCGCTGGAATGAAAACATGATCCAGACTTTTCACCTCTGCCTGCTGTCGTTTTGTGCTGCGTTCAAGTCATGTAGGAATAACCAGAGAGCAGACCTGATGGGTGAAGTGCTGCGTTCAAGTTCCGGTCGGAAATTATTGTTACTCGTACGTCACGTCCATTTTAATGATTAGGCTGCGTAAATGCTTAACCCTTAATTGATCAGGCAAATATAAATATTTTTGAAAATTAGTTAATTGCTATTTTCTTATGTATCTAGGCTAAAATAGATGATTTTTTTTTTTCAAATACGACCTTTAGTTTCCAAACGAGTTTGTATGTCGTGAGATACATTGCCTATTTACGGTATTGTTAAGCCACAAACTAAAAGACTCTTTCCCCTTTATTGAATATTTATGTGGCACCTTTTAAAATATCTTATAAACAATTAATTAGCTATTAATGCTTTGCATACAAAACATAAAAACTATGTTTCTCATCATTTAAAGTATACCCACTTAATGCACCTCCAACCTACAGTGTGCCAAATGACAAAATCTAATAATAATAACAATAATAATAATAATAATTATTATTATTATTGTTATTATTATATTATCATCATCATTATTGTTGTTGTTGTTTAATAGTTACTGACATGACCCAGTGATTTTAAATCTCCATAAGACAACACTTGTGAGAAAGATTAAGTAAAAGTTTTTTATATTGATTTGAGTATATACAGTCATATTTAGCAATTATTTACGAAATACACTCCATCACTTTGACTAATGATCATTAATCACTCGGGGTAAAAATCGGACACTTAATAAATAAAGAAATGTAATTACTAATACTACTACTACTATTATTACCACTACTAATACTACTACTATAATAATAATAATAATAATAATAATAATAATAATAATAATAATAATAATAATAATAATAATAATGATGATAATAAATGATATTATCAATTGTTAATGTTGTTGTTTTTGTTATTTAATAATAGTTTAAATCTCCATTAAAAGACATCCATGAGTAAGTTTAGGATTGCTGAAAGAAGAAAGAAGAAGGAAATGTCTAAAGGCAGCCTATTCACACCAAACTGACTTGAGGCAAATTCAAATATAATAAGTGATAAGAAAACAGAAAAAGGATCACATCATTAGAAAGTTTTTTTGAAAACTGAAATCTGAGACAGCATGACTAGCTGTAACAGGTGTATATCCTTGTAATATCACATAGTAGCCATTAAAGAGGCACAAAAACAAGATGATGTCTTGATTTTCACAATATTTCTCATGCTGTTTGAAAACATTTATAACAAATGAATCAGAATCAGAATCAGAATCAGAATCAGAATGCTCTTTATTGTCATTATGCAGTGTATAACGAGATTGGAGAGCTTCTCCATTCCTTCAGTGCAAAGTACAAAAGCTTTTTACAGAATTAAGTACGAGATAGAAATAATGGATGACCAGCAGGCCATGAATAAATGCAGCATAAGCAATGGCTTTCAACTTTTTCAAAATACCTTCACTTTGGACATTGTTCATGAGTGTTAATGTATATAATACCAGAGTATCTACCACAGCAAAACTATCCATCCAACTGTCACAGTTAAGAATTCAGATCACAAAATGAAATGATGAACATCTTTCATTTGTGTCAAAAGTGTGAATTATGGTTTCTGTATTTTTCTTGAGTCAGGAATGCAGCATTTTTGACAAAACAGTTGTTAAAAACCATAGACTAGCAAACACCTTTGCAGCTACAGGAAGTGATGTTATTCAAGCCACAAGACTACAGAATTACTAACCCTACAATGATCAAAACTTAACAAAGCCATAGCCTACACCTGAGAGACATTGTGTCAACATTAGTGTGGTTAACACTTTGCATTGAAAGCCAGTTGTTCACAAGTTTCTGTTTACAACTTAATTGTCTTTCAGGTGTTGAAAATAATCAGTAGGCTATGACTGAATAGCTGACTAAAATAAGTGTGAAAAATAAACACATCTAAACAAGCTACTGAAACAAGGAAAAGTGCTTAATGTAAGGCAGTGGAACTCAACTTGCAGGCCCATGGGCCAAATCTGGCCTCAGATGGGGTGTTGTGAATTTTCTAATTCACAACAAAAAATAAAGTGATTCACACTGGGAATTGTTTTGTACTTTTAGTATACACAGGGGGGCAGAGTGCATAAAAAGCATCAAAATAGAGCTGTTTCTCAAAAAAGTACCACTAGAGGATCCCCTGCACCCCTCAGCAGAGCATTTCTAGGATTTTATGTCCTAAAATCCTAGAAATGTCCAAAAATCATTAAAAGGCCTTCAAACCTAGAACGGTTGTAAAATCATCCTAGTAATGTCCTAAAATCCGTGAACACATCCTAAAGCATGCTAAAAACCCGGAAACATCCTAAAGTCCCAGCAACATCCTAAAATCCTAAGAATATCCTAAAATCCTAGAAATGTACTAAAATCCTAAGAGCATCCTTAAATCATAGAAATGTTCTACAATACTAGAAATATATATGAGGTTGCTGTCACTGGCTTCTTGCCTCCTCTCATTTTGCAAAAGTGGCCCCCAAGCAAAGCCCAATGAGTCTCCCTGATCTAAGGAAATGCCTTTGATTGCATAACACTGATGCTGGCAAAGAAGCATTCATGAAGTGGAAGGAAATGTCATAAAATAAATGATGCATTCAATCAAAGACAAACAAATAAAGAAAAAATCTAAACCAATCCTTTAAACTTGTTTAAAACGTTGATTTTAGATCTCAGTTGACTGAAAACTTGAAAAATACCGAAACCTTCGCACGTCACGACAATTTGGCATAAACTGATCTTCGGAAAATTACATAATTCGCTACATATGAGCAGGACAACAACAGCCTTTTTCGTATTTTGACGAATATTTCCACGTTATTGCTGCTATAAATACAAGAAGTGTATGACACGTTAATGACCTCTGAGCGGGACGCACCCATAAATTGGCAGGGTTGTTTTTTAGCACCATGGCCAGCGACACGGTTGCTAGGTAGCTTCCCTGTGTTTGTATCAGCGACTTGTAGAGGAAGCACCGAAACCTCCCTCAAATAACAACCGAAAAGGTGTACGAAACGTAACCCGCAGCTTTGGTAAGACTTTTGTAGTCAATCACAACTAATTGTAAGGTTTAAATAAAATTTGCTGACTTAACATGTACGCCCTACAGTACACCAAACGCCACACTGGTACCAGATTGAGAATGCAAACTTCAGCACTTCATTCAGCCCAACCTCCCCCCTCTCAAAAAGCGAATGGTTTCGCCCATGGACTCGCTCCAGCACTCATAGCACACAAGAGGACTACAAGATACAGATTTTTTTGTCTGTTAACCAACGTCAGATTTCAGTAGTAACGCCGTTACACAACATAAACACTATTATAGTCTTAAAAATACCCTCGGGACCGGACAGTTTCCCTACAGGGACCCTGGTGTCTCACTTAACGGCGGCTGTGTCGGTCGGATGAGACCAGCAAAAGAGCTGCACTGCCAGTGCCTGGAATAAATAAGGTAACGTTAACGGGCTACTTCGCTTCTCCATCCTTTGCTAGGTAGCTAAGATAACTGTAGAGGGTCATTATGTTTCATTTGAATTAATATCCAATTCAGGAATATCTTATTTCATTTTGAAGCTAAAAGGCCTTCATACACAGTACAGTTAAACATTAGCACGTTAACTGGATAGTAACATTGCCAGATTGTTTCCTTGTGTGGTCCTTCCACCTGACCTATACAAGTGGTTAGCAACATACGTTAGCTACCGCTTGTTAGCAACTTGTTCATAGCAATAATGCCCCTGTTGAGACTTTGTAATTGTCTTGTATTAAATTGTAACTTTAATTTGTTAGCCAGTTCCTAGAAATATTCTAGATATCACATGCGACGTTTAAGAAATCCAGTTTGCGCTAATCCTGAGATACAGAGATGTGTTTAAGGGGGTGGCCTACTATCCCCTCAGTGATCTGGAAGATACCATATCGACTGTTACGCTGTGACAAGCACAGGTCCCCTCTTTGTAGCATAGCTTCCTAGCTTAGGCTAGCTTTGCATGCCCCTTAAAGACATCTGCCTTGGCATGCAAGACTATTTAGCTTTTGATGCTCAAAGCCTGATTAAAAACACGAGAAATATGTTGTTAAGGGAGCTATTTGATTTAGTGCGGTCTGTTTGTAGTCCAGTGTGCCACTTAAGAGACCACATGCTGATAGAGCACCCTGGAGATGACCATTCCTAAAAGAGCAGATGGATTACATAATAATAACAGCATAACATATGAGTTCTGGATGGCATCCTGCCTCCTGGACTTATCCCAGAGATAAGGCTATTAAGAAGGATATGATATGTATAATCTTTTATTTTCATGCAGGCTACAGTTGGCATCCTTAAGTTTTTGGATTAATGCAGGATATTTCAGCAGCTGCATTGCAATTGGGCTTAGTTGCAGTTTGATACAGTTAACGTTTTTAACCCTTTGAAACCTGGAACTACATCAATTTTCTTATGCTGTGTTCAGAGGCCTTTCACGTGTATTTAAACATTTGAAAATTTGAGATTTGATTTCTTTTGAAAATATGGCTAAAAAAATGTACTGAGAAACTTGGCAAAAGATGCCCTGCAAATTGTGAGAAATCAGGAAAAGTCAAACTCCTGAAAATTAGTTTAAAAAAGGAGAGAGAGAAAATTATTTGAAGATAATAATAATAATAAAAAATGGGTGAAAATGTCCAGAAAACTATATTTCTTATTATAATTATAGTAATTATTATTAACTAATTTATCTATATTTTCATCTATTATTTTGTTTTGCTTTTAAAATGTATTTATTTATTTAACCTTTTTTGTTGTTTTGAGTTTTCCTTTTCTTTTTTTCCTCTCTAAATTTCAGGTGATTTCTTTTAACATGTAACTTTTCCCCGTGTTTTAGAAAGACATCAAGCCTGATTTTTGAGGTTTCAAAGGGTTAAATCACATGCTATACGCACAACAGACTGTGTATTGTCTATGTCAGCAGCTGCTTTGTTTTTTCCAGATAATTAATTCACCTTGTAGACTTCACTAGGAGTCCTCCCTTTGTCTTTGAGTCCTCTCATATCTAACTGAGTTTTCCGACTGTAGACAGCTTACTGAAACCTGGTCTTTTCTGGCAATAAACAGGCAGGATTGGGTACAAATTTAGAGCAAAGTGTTAAAGTGTTGAAGCCATATTTGTAAGGTGTAAAAAGCCATATTTGTGTTGAATAGATGTAGAGCTTTGTTACAACAGTGCCGTGCTTGTAAACAAACATTTGCTTGCAAATTGTTTCAACCAGACCTTATTTGCTCCACTTTATCTTACAGAAAATAAGGTCATGCAGGCAGACTTGTAGTTAATATCAATGTTTAACAGCAATTCTAAGGCAGTGGCTGAATTTTGCCTGCATCATTGTTGATTCTCTCTGATAAAGTTAAGCTTAGCATTCAGCTGTTTGTTGGTGTATTTCAGTACCCTGTGGGCTGACAGCTCCCACACTTGTTCCTCCTCATATCTGGAAGAAGGCATGAAGCCAGAGTTGGGTCACTGGTTCGGGCTAATTTTAGATCCACCAGCAATTCTAAACCAACTCCTCCTGTGAGAGTAGCCCGAAAACTCAGCTATCATTTCTCCTTGGACGACAATGTGATTTCATCAGCCAAATAAATGGTATAAATTATTTTTACAGATGCGATCTTGCAAATGTACTGTGTTTTTTAGACCTTAAAATGTACACAGTGACACTGGAAATGCGCCTGTAGGTGTCAGAATATGTCCAATGAAAAGGACTTATACTGTTTGTATGACAAAAGGCTCATCTTTACTTAAAAATGATTTAAGTTTACATTTGCTTTTCAGTCGTGAATGTGCAGTAGCACAACATGTCTCCAGTGTCTCTGCCCTTTTGTATGGTTATACATACCCTGAGGTCCCTGCATTGCTGTAATGGCAAGACCGGGGCATACTGCCTGCACAGAAAAGAACTTGTGTCTGCAAATCCTGCTGACATAAGGCTAAGTGGTGTTTCCCCGAGCCTCTCTATTGATTCTGTATTTGACGACTGCTTTCTGTAGTTTCATGTAAGGCAGGGAGAACATAAAACAAACCCTTAAGGGAAGCTGCTGATTGTTGAAGGGACTTGTGTATTACGTGTGACACTGCTTGTCATGAATAAACAGTCTACCACTTCGGTTCAGCTTTTACTTTTGCACGCTTCTTGTAAAGCTATTTGTGCCGTCCTTTTGGATTTGCTTTTGATATAAAGGGGAGCGCTGTGTTTTTGAAGTGCCATTGCCTTTTGATAGTAGGATAATTTCAATGTGAAGATGAATTTCTTAGTAGAGTTTTGAAGACTAGACTTATTTTACCTCCAGATATTACTTCAGTAGATGCTTGTGATGTAGCCTGAATGCTGCAAACAAAATGTATATTCTTGAGAGAGACGACGTATAGTAATGTGACACGTGCATTAACAACTAGTGCTGGATAATTAGGGGAGAATTCTGCATAACAACACCCTGAAGGACAGACATGCTTTTGTCATGCATTGAGGGCCTGTGAGACAGAAAGTCATGCAGATGAGCAGCATGAAGAGCTGACTCTCTACAAAGAGGCCTTTCTGTGTTGTGTATGGCAAAGGGGGAGTGTATGAGATCAGCACCCATACAGCCTCTGCCTTTTCAGCGCTGCTCTACTGTGGTGGCCCTCTGGCTCACTCTGTTGGATAAAATTTGTCACTGCACCACAGGATTAACCGTAGATATCCTGCTTAGTAGAGGGGATTTAGTGAAGATTTAATACTTCACTGACGGATTAATTGTGATGATGCTGGCAGTAAAACATATTAAGTAATTCTCTCATGTTGTATTCCTGACAATCTTACGAAAAGTAACCAGAAGGTTGATAGAAACTGCAAAAATCGGGGAAAAAAGACAGCAATTCACTGATGTTTCAGCATACAGTAATACAAGGCAGCAATATAGTAAACTATATAGGAAAGTGTCATAAAATATGTTATGTAATTCTCATATTAAACCTAATTGTCGATACTGTCTCCATCTGAATATTGCGTCTTTTCTATTTTATTTTGAGGGAAATAAAATAATAATAATAACAATAGAGATAGGAGTTGTGTGGCAGGTGATAACAGTTGCTGAGCCCAATTCAAACCTGTGACATCACAACAGGATGTCCTGCTTGAGTCTCTCTATCAGTCACTGATAACAGTGACCGTAATCTGGTGTCCGATTACACTGAAATCCCACTTCTACCATCATGTGAATGCAAGTAAAACAAGGCCATCTTGTAGCTGATAACCACCACTACCACAAACACAAATGAGCAAAACACAACAGAGCTTCTCTTTGCTGGGTCATCCATCAGTGTGCTACCAAAGCACCTCAACTGTGACTTCATATGATAGTGAGGAAAACAGGCCTAGATTGAAATCTGTGTTGACATTTTACACTAAGAGGAAAGAAATTCAATCAAATAATCAGAGAGGACATTTGAACAATAAATTTCTGTTTGTAATCGTGCCGGTCTTTCAGTTATCGTGTGACTTAACAGTTTTGAGTCAAAGCTTAATGCACAATAGTAGCACATCTGAAACTGTGAGGTTAACACCGTTCATAGTTCTTAATGACATAAATAGAGAAAATGTCCCAAAAAATGAGCAAGAAATTAGTATGTTTAAGAAAATTACCTGACACAGAGTTAACAAAAGATAAAAGACAAAAAAAAAAGAAAAGGACTAAAATTTCTGGAAGACTTCTTACCAAGTTTCTCATTGCCTTTTCCCCCATGTTTTCCAAAGAAAAAATAAACCAATTTGCTCAGGGTTCAAAGGTTTAAATACTTATGAAAGGCATCTGAAAGCAACACAAGAGAAGTGTTGTCCCTCCACGTTTCATGTGATTAATTTAAAAAGTCTGCCGTAGCCTACAACGCTGATATTCAATGTCCATAAAAACCCTCAAAAAGATGATAAATAATTGTTCCTCAAATTATGAGGATTCGTAATCCTGCAATATTGCTCAGAATAATTAGGATTAACATCACAGTCATTTTCTGGGGACTGAGTGTACTTTTCAGAGATTACTTGCATTAAGAGTATGCATGTGTGTTCTAGTTGTATGTATGTTTGTTGGTGTTTGGTTGCATAATATGTGCCTGCCAGACCCCCCCCCCCTTGTTCCTGAGGGATTACATGACACCGGTCCACTGCTCCTATAGAGACAGTGTTTCCTGCCTCCTGTACAGAGAGCCAGTGCACCACTGGGAGGTGGGGGCAGGTTGTCAACAGCACAGCTTGCTTTACTTTATCACCCTGACTCTTTGTTGTTTTTCTCCTCCCTCTGTGCTGATCTCATTCCAGTCTCAGTCCTCTCCAGGATCAATGTCTTGTGCTTACCACAGGCAGACCAAGAGGCTGACAGTGAGGACGACTGAATGATCGAATAATGCGATTGGACTGTTTCCCGTTTCTAATTTGTCAGGAAGATGCTGAAGGAAACGATAGGGTTGCTTTTTAGGTCTCTGTGTGTGCAAATCCTCTGAAGAGCACATAAGTGTAAATGTGAAGAGTAAATGTGAACCTACAGGCGTATCTGTGAGTGCATGGACAGTAAACATTGGTAGGTAGGAAATGGGCTTGTTTGAATATTCTCACCACAAGAGGCTACTGTTGGTCTCTGTATGAAATGAAAAAGAGGCACCATACACCTGTTTGCTGTAGATTTAGCCTAACTGAAGTATATCAACTATGGTTTATATTTAATGAAGTCATATCTATTACTTTACTTCATGGATTGATATGCTGCCTCATTTTTAGTCATATTTTTGATAGTGACTATTTTCCCCATTAAAAACAATAACATCTTCAACTGGGCCAGGGCAATATGGATATATCAAAGATCCTAATCTTTTTTAAGTAAGTAAGACCATTGGCACTTGCACAAAATATTTATGTTGTGAGATTTTATATAAAGTAATCATCAGTCAGGTGAATATAATGACTTAGTGGGTAAAGGCAAATAATAAAACAGAACAGTCTGTTAAGTTCAGGAAATGACACAATTTCACTGTAATTTAGCCTTTAAAACCAGGAAAAGACAACACTTACGATATTATGATTTTCAAAATCTAAGACAATATCTATCAACATCATTGTGCAGCTACATGCACTATATAATTTGCGAGGATCACGTAGATTCATACTGTATGGGCAGTATGGAGTCCAGTCCCCCTATATGCTGCTTTGTCTTACAGAATGTGTGCTATCTAGAGCACCAGGCACCAGGCCCAGTAGTTTAAATGTAATCGGATTGAATTTCAGCTATTGGATTGGATCATATCTTGAAAATGGGTTGTTCAAAGTAAAAGAAAGCAGTCTGAAGTCAGATTAGATCACTTAATCCAGAACCTTGTTTCTGTTGTTCAAAACTTGGACAGGCTTAGGATACCTTTGATATAAAAAAAAAAATCAGGCTGTATTCAGTGTGAATTTCAAGGACAAAATCTGTATATATACATACATATATACACACACACACCCACACATATATATATGCATTTTTATATTTTGTACTTGATTAGTTTAACCTTTGCCATGACCAAGTAGATAAAGTAGACATTAGACTACCTATTAAGCCTTTTAAAAAAATGATTGAATGATTTGATTTGAATTTTGTAGTTTCTCCCTCTAATAATCCCCCCAAAAGTTTAAAATATTATACAAAAAATATTTTAAGTTATAATAGCTAAGATCTCTTTCTCTTTGGCGGCACCCATTGGAATAAGCAGTAACTGCAGTGTGTATACTGGCAGAATAAATTTTGAAACCAGGCTTAAAGTCACCCCATCATGGCTATTCTACCTGTTCTTTACATAGCACGTAGCCTACATTGTGAAATGAAATCTCATTTGGAGCACTGGTAATCTGGATTTGGTCATCTTGAAAAGTTAATATCTGGATCAGGATGATCCCATCGAATGTTGCTTTGAAAAACTGGTACTAAAGTAAGATGGATAAGCTGATCCTGGATAGCAAAACATTGAGTTCCCAAATCCGGATTATTTTGATCCAGATTAAATGTTTTGAACAACTGGGCCCAGGACCTGAGAACCCACAGTGACAAAAGGATCACATGCAAACCCCACTCAAAGAGAACAGAGACTCAAACTCCTCTCTTGCTCTGAGGCAGCAGTGCTGCTGATTCACCACGCTGCCCCAGCCAGCAAAAAATTAAATGTGACAGGGCATCTCAGCACTGCTTGATTACCCCCAAAAGTAGTTTGAAGACAGACACTCTCCGACCACAGCCAAACAATAACAGAATTTGGCTGATGACTGGTGTTAATTTCCCACACCACTCCATAGCCCGAAGCATCCCTTTAACAAACCACTGTAAAGATGCCATCTGTTTGAATGAAGTGACCTCTCAGCCATACGATGAAACCCAGCTGGCACAAACATCAGACACAATGAGATTCTGCAAACCCTTTACTTGACAACCACATTAATATTTCACAGTGGTTCCAAGGAATACCAATTAGTCCAGCGGACGTCACACAGCTTTAGATTATTTCATTAGTAGGACTGCGGTGTCAGAGCTCTACAGAGTTCTTGCTGAACTGATATGCTCGCTGTCAGACTGACTGATGTTGCCTGTGATCGGCCTGTGTGCTGCTGTGTTACATTCAAAGCAAGTCCATTGCATCCTAGTCCAGTGAGAACATACAGATTCACAGTGTTCACTGTACAGTCAAGTCAAGTCAATTTTATTTAAAAATTTTCCAGGGCTGGAAAAGTCATGGAATTATACAATCACATTTTCCAGGGCTGGAAAAGTCATGGAATTTATAAATGTTATTTTAAGTTTTGGAAAAAATCCATGGAATAACATTCCATAAATAACCTTTCATCTAATTTAACATAACGGCAAATTTATTTTCTATAGAGTGTCACTATAGCTCTAACACACAGTGATTTGTTACATGCTGTTTACCACCACTTTTTCTTTTTTCCTCCCTACGTTCCATGTCTACCTTCATATATGCCAGCTACCTGAAATTATGTTTGAATCTGAGATGTTTAAAAAAAAAAAACAACAAGTCTGGCAAGAAACAGAAAAATTATTATGCGCCCCTGAAAAGTCATAGAAACATTTTGGAAATTTTGTCCATGAAAATGTGTGGTAGCCCTGACTGTAGTTACCCTCTGCAAAGTCAGCCTACTACTGCTGTTCTACTGCTGTAAAAAATCTTTTTTCCTCTCTTCCATCCCTCTGTCCACCCACTCCCTCCCTCTCTCCTCTCGGGGCTGTAAATAAGCTGGGGCTGTGTAGACCCTTGAGAGGCCCTCCCCCTCCCACTCTTTCCCCCTTTTCTGCCCACTCAGGCTCTGCTGCTGCTCTTTATGTTGCTGAAAGGCACCAGGGAGATGCTCAGATGATCCACTGGACCATCCTGAACCACATCGTCCATACTGCCCAAGACAGGGAAGACTAACTACTGCGAGTGTAAGAGAGCCCTTGGGGGGTGCTGCGAGTACCCTGTGAGGCCCGCCCTCCCGCCAAGCCTGGCACAAAGCTTGGCTTGCCCCTTCACTCCTCCAGCCCCTGAGATGCCCTCCCCTCCCAATGAAGGAGGTGAGTAAGAGAAGTCCAGCTCTCTTTGACAGGACTGACAGGGTTACTCTGTCCAATGTCTAGTCAGATAAGGCCTGCATATTTCTTTACACACACACACACAGATTATGATAAAAGGATCATGATGCATGCAGCTACAGAAAACTCGACGCCTCATTCATTTACACCCTCGCCCCATAAACAAACCCCACTAAATCCCCTGCAGATGTGAGTAAAATATATTACAATACTCCAGAAACTTCTGCTCCTCTCCCTGTTTAGAGCACAAGCTGTGACTGTATCTCGTGTTTTTGTATGTCATTTCTTCCTCCAGAGGATCAAGGAGCGTCCCCCGTGAACGTGCCATCTGTGGGCTCCTACCAGAGCAGTGGGAAGAGGAAGGTGCGCACCAAAAAGAAAAAAGGCACCATCACCGCCAATGTCGCTGGCACCAAATATGAGATTGGTACGGCAGCCTATTTATTTCTGATGGTTTTAAACTGATTTTGAAATGACAGTAACCACAACAATGCATACAAATATGAAAGACTTTAGATTAGAAGGTTTGAAAAAAGAGAAAAAAAACAGGCACTACAGAAATGCCAGTCTAAGATAAGATACTTTTTTGATCACAGCGTTCATCTTAGTGGATGAGATAGTTTTGAATGAAAAAAGGTTTTCTTTGAGATGGGTGATGAAACCACTATCCTAGTACTGTATTTATGTTTTATGTCAGAAAAAAAGCAAGTTGCCTGAAATGGTTTAGCAACAGTGTTAGTGGTTGTAATTTAAGTCGTCATGTAAGTATAACTTTAGTTATTCTTTTTTCTAAGGTTATTTCTTACATAGACATGTTGGATGCGCTATTAGCCTCACTCACATGATGCAGACTGTGCATATATGCATGGCTGCCTGTTTCGGATGGAATTCTTCCCTTCCTCTATCTGTTAACATTTTGTAAGGGCACCACCGCTGTATAAATTATTGTTTTTTTAAAAAATGCAAACACCCAGATTTTTCCCCATAGTAAGGAATTATGATGATTACAAGCAGACCTATCTTTAGCACTGGCACAGTGCTAAAACAATGTGTGGAAATAGATCTGGCTATTGCAGACAGTTAAAAAAAATCGATTCACCAAAGTGTTTTTTGTTACTGGTGTTGTTTTGTCATTTTTTAAAATGTATTTATTTATGTTTTTTAAATGTGTCAGTGGTAACTTTCATTAAAATAACTTTTTGTCATATTTGCTGAAACTGTCTCTGTATCACACAGCCCAAAATCAGACGTAATCTGCTAAGTTTTAGTGCTTCTAATGACATTACCACATATGAATGAATCTAAAGCAGCTGTCATGTTAATCACCTCTTGTGAACTGTGGTCAAAATGTCATATTAGGCAGTGCTGATCAAATATAAATCAAGACTTTGTTCTTGTATTGCCTAGTTCTTATATCAAATGTGTTTAGAAATATATTGTAGTGTACTGTGGACTATCTGTCTCATTAAAATATCATGACAGTTTCTGCAATAAAACAAAAAGTTATGACATAAAAAGTACCTGCTGTAGCTTTAATGCCTGAATCGGTTTAATTCAAACCTGGAGAGAGGTTGTCACTTTTATTGTGGTCATCTTTGAGTAACATGACGTCATATCTGTTTTAAGAAAAATAAAGCCGATGAAGCAAGAAAGTAGAAAAGGGCAGATAGTACCAAGACATCAACCTTCAGTAGCTGCTGGAGCAACTCCAATTTATTCAGCAACAGTTAACTCCCTGCCAGGAGGCAAACTTTCTGTTGCTGCCATTACACAAGGTTAGAACTAACCCCCTGTGACCCCAGAGCTGAGGTGCAGCTGCAGCCGCGACTAAAGGTTCGTGTACAGAGTGTACGCTCGCTCTACTCCCGGCCGCGGGCCGCACTAACTTGCTAATTCTTTTTTCTCTGGTCTAATAAACAGAGAGGGAGAAAAAGAGCAAGTACAGCTCTACAATTAATTACGATTTTACCCATTTAAATAGTAAAAAAAAAAAAAAAAAAAAAATCAGTATGTGGTGGTCAGGGCTAATATTGTGGCTGCCACCACAAATAAATCCATGTATGGGAAATTCAGCATAAGCTTGATGAGCAGGCCAGCTAAATTATAAGTTTACTCAGATCTAACTACATTGTGTATCCAAAACTACAAAGCCTCAGATTTCAAGCATCTGAATATATATTTTGATTTTCTTTATGAAAATTTCATAAATGAGCAAGACCAACATTTGGGTGGTCCTACAGGTACGATTAATGAACTGTGACACAGCAAATTGTAAATTCATTTTGGAAATAGCTCTCAGTATGGCTCACTGTGTCCCTTAAAACACAAAAATCTAATCACAATGTTGTCTCAACAATAAAACAATACACTGTAGATTTTACTCCCAACAATAAAATCTAATTTGCTGTGGTGGATTGTGTGAAGGAGGCCGCTGTTATTTAATGTCTTAAATTAAACCTAATAGAGTTGCAGTCCAGCAACAGTTCACACAGAGACTGCTCGGCCTTACATATACATAAATCTTTATTGAGGTAATTTAACTTGGCAGTGAGGTTTTTTTTTTTGAGAACGGCAAGCATAGTAAGCACTCCTCACATGGTCAGTATATGCCAGTGTGGCGGCACAGCTCTCAGGGGTGAACTACAACCTATGAAATTAAGGAGTCAGCAGCAGCGAGTAGAAGTTGGGGGCTGCCCGGATCCTGTAGGCAGATGGGAGTCTAGCTGTGAGTCAGTTTGCTTGCTGTGACGAGACCCTCACAGTGGCCATTCGGAGAGCAGTGCAGGGCTATTGTGAAGGAAAATTAACACTAAGGGCCAGATGGATGGCTCATTTTTGCTGTTACCTTTTTTGCAGCTGTCTTTTTTTGTTTCAGAATTGATTGTATTATAGGTAAAGGTTAAAGGTCATGGAATATAGACCTGGAAATTTGCTTTACACCCACTGAGAAGTGCGTACATGCTGACATAAGGATGTCTGTTTTTTGAGATGTGTAGGAAAGGATTGATTATAGCTTTGTACCTAAAGACTCGACCAGTAACTGTGAGAAGAGACCCGCTGTGATATAAACGCTCCCAGTTTCAGTTAGCAAAACACTGTTAGCATCTACTAACGTCTGAAACACCTTTTTCCCATTCAAGTGCCATCATGCAACATTAGGCAAGCCTTCTCCAGGTTTGTGAAGGCTTTCAAGAAATTAATTAATACCTCGTTTCGTTAGGGCATATGAATTTTTCATTACTTAATGAATAATGAATAGTTGTCAGATTAATGTCCAAATGGGCTTGCCTCCTATCTCTCATACTATGGGGTTTCCAGTGGGATTTGAATGCATTACAGACAATTAATTTATCTTTTTGAAGACAGGCATTACGATTGGCTGCTCTGCAACCATTCCATGAATGGTAAATATTGCTGTGAGCTCTATGATCTATAATCTCACAGACTCATTTCTCATGTAATGTCTGCAAAAACAGAATTTAAGCCTGAAATATAGATCTGCACAGTAGAAATAGTTGATTTGTGGTCACATCTTGCTCTCGTTTTGCATCTGTAACGGCAAGTTTCTTTGTGATCATGAATATAAAGTTTATTTAAATGACTGAATAGCAAATTTTGTGAAAGGAATCTAAATTGAGTGTTTGTCCACAGTTCGTATAGTCATCAGCGAGGTGGACTTCATCAAGACCCGGGAAGATGACGACACTGCCAACCTCATCTGGAATGACTCGGCCGTGCAGCATGAGAAAATCGCTGAGCTCAGGAATTATCAGGTACACTGCATGGCTACCATGTCAAGTCAGCACACTTTGCTTGGGGCACCGTAGCCTAAAGGTTACACAAGAGAGCTTAAGAATAAAGGTGTCGGATCCAATTTCTGCACTGAACAGGAAAAAAAAAAAAGACCTTAACCTTTACAGTATGCTCTTATAAAGCTGCTCAGTGGCCAGCGGCCTAAGACCGTGTGATAGTGATCAGCTCTTAGTGGATGTATGTAACTTTAAAAGTTAAAAGTCTTGAGCTGCAGCTCTGAAAAAGACGTTCAGCTGACTTTAAAGGTAAACCAAACGTTAAAAACAAAATAACCTGCCTCTGATGTGTGTATCACTGGTAAGGTGAAGAAGGATTTTGCCCAAGGATTCCTTGCGAAAAAAGAGAAAGACTCTGAAATGAAACAGTGCAGTGCACCAGGAGTAGGGGATAAAAAGCATGAAACAAACATAACAGCTACTGTAACCCTCCCGTGAGAATTGAATCAAAATGATTTTCTTATAAAGAAAAACCAAATCCCTTCCTTCAAAAACTCCTTTGTTTAGAGTTGAATAAACATGACATGATTTTCTGCAGATTTCATCGAATGTATTACAGCACAAAGCATTCCTAGATAAGTTTTTTACACTTTTGTAGCGAGAACAATCCATTGAACCAGTGTGATGCAAGGCCTTCTCCCAAGCCTTTAAATATTTTGCAATAAAATGTGATGAAATCTCAACTTTAACAAAAGATGTAATCACACTTATTGTCAAAACTGAAATTGCATTGAGAGAAAAACAATTACACCTTAAAGTTATCACAGTCATATATTCTGCAAGCATGTGCAATGCTGATAAAGCATACAAATTTTGTTTCATGTCTGCAAAGAGGTTTATCAAGAAATTAAAAAACACATTCTCTTTGTAATCGATACTTGAAGTGTGAAAATTTAATAATTAGCACTGACACTTTTGGCAAGTCATATAACCTTTTACCAAATACCTGACCATGTAAAGTTTAAAGTCGAATGAGACTAATTAAAACAAAAGGTAGATGTTTTAAAGTTCTGCCATAAAAAAAAACCCACCTTGCCTTACACAAAAGTTCAGGAAGTTCTTTATAGAGACATTTGGGACAGATGGAGCTGGGAAAAGAGGATTAGGTTGAAAGAAGTAGTAAATGACAGAATTAAATAAAAAAGAATAAAGATACAGAGATCAACTGTCATTGTTCAAGACAAAGAAATTATAGAGCCCTTCTTGTGCACAGCATATGCAGCAAAATAAACATACAAAATGAATAATAAAATAAGAGTAAATTAATAAATGAATTAAGCAATTAAAAAAAGGCAGGTAAACATCAATTAAAGTTAGAGAGACAAAATGTATTTCAAAAAATTGAATGAAAACATTGAAAGAAATGAAAAATAAAAAGATAATAACTGAAAAAAAGAAATATATATGTATATATCATGAAAAAAATGGAAAGAAATTTAAAAAATAAAGATGGACTGGAGCGGTGAATGTGCCCATCTGCTTTCCATCAGACCCTGAGAGGTAAGAGAAAGACAGCAAATAGGAAAGAGGGGTGAAGTGGGAACAACAGAGCTCACACACAGACAGATATGTGGATTGACAGGTAGACTGACAAGTTGTGAGCTGCAGGGGGTGGGGGGCTGGTTTCAGATGTCACTCGTGATGTGGACAAGACAGGCCTAAACAACAAGGGTTGCTCCGAGTTCTGTATGCCAGTCTGAAAGTGATCTTACCTCTGTTTGACCTCCCTGTCCTGCTGACTGAACTGGCTGCTACTGCTGCTCCCCCTCAGCTCTGAGCGTTAGCCATCCATCTTCCTGAGTGCTTATTTGATTAGACTGGGCACTAATGATCGATTAAATCACAGGCTAGAAAGAGTATGGCTTGTTAGGACAGGGGCGGCAAGAGTTCAACTAAGTAGATTGAATATTCCAAATACTGTAACAGCTTAACTTGTTGCAATGTGGCTAATGTTTTCTCATAGAACGGGTGATTTGCTGTCAATTGTTTTCACTTGCTCTCTCACACTGCTGTCGTGTTTCATGAGATAATTTCTCAGTAGAAAAGTAGAAGTCCCTCAACAATTGGTTTTGATTTCCCCTCACAAGCCACGTCGTCTCGCGGCATTGGCATAATTGTGCAATCTCTTCCGAATCCCTAATTACGTCTGTCTCGTTTGGATAATAATCACGGGATCCTTTTACGCTCTGCGTTCTTGTTTTTTTCCCCCCTCTGATTTCTCTCTCTCCCTCTTTTAATTCTTCCCTTTTTTCCCTTTAGTGATGTACTGTGAGAGTTTGCTGTCAAGTTTCAGTTCATACGAGCCTAATTAACGCCCCTGTTCAGGCTCATTTGGTCAAAGAATACAGAAAACCCAGAGTTTTTCCTTTACCCCCCACCCCCCTTTCAGCGCATTCAAAGCAATTCATTCAACTGTCACTGCAGGAGCTTGCGATGCAGAACCAATTACCTCGGCCCCTCGGAGTTGAGATTGATCGTTTTTTTTTCTCGCCTCTTCCCTCCCCAACCTTTAAAGTATTAAAAAAAAACTCGGAAAACTAAATAAGGGTTGAGAAAGGTCTCAGCGTCACCTTTTTGTTTTGAGTCCGTAATTGGGCATAAATGTCAGAACATTGTAAGCTCACTTCAGGTTGCTGCCTTTAATGTGCTCATTTTTATGTAGGGGTGGGGGTGGATATGAGTGGCGTAATGGCCCTAACAACATTATTATGTCTGCCTGTCCCTCTGCAGAGAATTAACCATTTCCCTGGCATGGGCGAAATCTGCCGGAAAGACTGCCTTGCCAGAAACATGTCCAAGTAAGTTTTCAATGGAGAGCACTTTGGTTCAGTTGCAGATGTTCAAAAACAACAGCATTTCAAAGCTCAGTGTTTATCCAGATGGCACTCTCAGAAGTCACAACCGGGTACTTGTAGCACTCCACCATTACCACTCAAATAAGTAGAAGACACTGATGTAAAAGCACAAAATTCAAATTTACTCTGCAAAAAAAAAAAAAAAGAAAATTGTGTAAAAACAGTTTTTTAAACAGTAGTTTAAAAAGTACAAATACAAGACCACAGATGTTTCTAAAAGTATACAATTGCTTTACGCCCACACACCCCCTTTCTTTCTTTCTTTCTGTCTTTCTCCAGAATGATCAAGTGCCAGCCTCAAGAGTACAGCTTCATACCCAAGACCTGGATCTTTCCCGCCGAGTACACTCAATTCCAGAATTACGTCAAGGAGCTACGCAGGAAACGCAAGCAGAAGACCTTTATCGTCAAACCTGCCAACGGAGCCATGGGTCACGGGTAGGTCAGAGGCCACCAAGTGTCCCAGAGCAATCTAACACATTGACTATGAGACATGACAGAAGGAGCTGGGGCGTGAAAGAGAAGGAGAGAGTGACTGAAGCAGAGGATAGAGAGCAAGACAGTGAGTGAGTGGAGGAAATTAGCAGTAGAGCAAATAGAGGACGAGCACAACAAAACAAGGTAATAAGAGGTTTGTGACCCTGACATGGGTGTCTATGGAAATAGCATTATGGTCGGGACCAGATTGAGTATTTGAGCTGAGAGGGTGTGGTGAATCTCATTGTTGGCCTCATTGTCCTCGATGGTCACACTCTCCATAAATCAGAGGTTATCGCTGCCAGTGGAGGGGACACACAGACACACACACACGGTCCCTGGCAGTTACTGTAGTCCCTTCCCTGAAGGTCTCTGCATGTGATTATTGGATTCCTTTATGAGGCACCATCAGCAGAGACCAGTCAGAGTAGAAAATGGACCAAGATGGCTGCTGCAGGGGACTCTGTCTCACAATGGCATCTCTTTATCAAAAGATGAGCAGGCTGTGGTACCTGAATGCATATTTCATACCTGCAGTCCCATGGGGTGAAAGCCTATCTCAGGTTTTAAAGTCACATTTCTATGGTATGTTTTCACTATACTGACAGTTGAAATCATGAGATATTTAGAGAATCAGCAAAGAGACGTGTTGACATGACCTCTGTGCTTTTACATTGACTAATTTATTAGGTACACCTGTACAATCTGAAGAAATCAGGTGTAAAATTCCAGCAATCAGCACGCTTTTGGCGAAGCTTCTGTCCCCTTAGTATGGGTAAATATGGGTGGACAAAAACGTAACAAAACAAAGCTTTCCAAAGAGGTGGCTTGACTGCCCTCTGACACAGAGTCAACAAAACTGAACATTATAATCCTGGGCGAACATCGGGGCGGTGTTGATTTTAAAGCTCCTTTGCTTCGAGAAGAGCCAGTTGAGCTGGAATGTCCACCTAAAACAGTTGTTGCTTAACTTTTTTTGTGTCAAGAACCCCTAAATGGATACAGATTAGGTCACAGACCCCGATTTGATACATTTTCACTTCAGGGACCGCCATCTGAAAAGATTTTAGTCATTAAGACCAGATTTAAGTTGTCAACTACATTTGAGGAGATAACTTTGGAGGAAGCGAAACCCATGATAAGAAGAGCCACTGTTATGGCTCTTAAGTGACACTGAGCTCATTTCTATAGCAAATTAAATAGCGAAAATAAACTATTCCCCATTCCTTGAACTATCTCAAGGACCCCTTAGAGTCCCTGGACTACTGGTTGAGAACCACAGATCTGGTAAGAAAGCTCTCATGCTTTTGGAGGAGTTTGATGGACTGGGAGGAAAATTGATGAAAATTAGGAAGCTAGCTGGGGAAAGGGACATTTAGGCTTCTCTGCCTACCATTACCACTAAGTAATGGCCATAATAAGTGACTTAAAAGATGAATGGATGGAACAGAAGTGGTCAACACAAGTTTTCTAAATTGTCTCTAAAATAAACCCAGTAACTGTTTCCAGTGTTCTGTTAAAACCATAACCAACTCATTTGACAAAATTTGACAGAAAATGAATTGTCCTGCTTGCATAGACAAGAAACCATGAAATTCCAGGTAGTTTCAGCCTTAACATTTCAAGTGTAGTTAGTTATACAAATTACTCTGCTTTATACAATAAAATATAAACTTAACAACAGGTTTGGCACAGTACAGCACACTTATACCATCATATACAGTATACCCCTGTGAAATTACAGGATCTATTGAAGGTATGAAATACAACATACTGCCCAAGCCCAGTCTATACCCTTACACCTTTGTCTTGGCTGTCTTTTTTAACTATCCATGTTTGGGAACCAAGAAAAGAAGGCTGAATCACATGACTAAGTCTCAGTACAATGTTTTTGTGACATGGCCTTACTCTTTCACACAGAAATAGATACGCATGCACCTCATTTAGCTACTTTAACCTAGAAGGGCTAAAACAATCATGGATTTCCAATACACAGGCCAAATTGTGAATATTATGATTTGTCCAAAATACAGGGTCCTTTGAAAAGGATAAGTTCTCTTCACATTGCACATTCTGTGGCTTTCTTGAGCACTTCAGAGTATGTTAAAACTGGTCAGACTGAGAAGCATTGATTAAGTACTATTTTTGACTTCTTATTCTTTGAAAATGTTATCCTTGAATTGCATGTGTGAAGAAGTGCTTTGGAGTGCATTCATCAGTGGCACCAATAGGTGGGGATATTGAAGTACAAATAGCTCAGCGTGCTTTACCTCTCCCTCTAATTCTCTTTGAATTTGTCCTTTCTGGTATAATGTGAGCATTACTTATAACTCCATGCTGCACTAAGCCCTTATTTATTAAAGAATAAAAGGCAGCAAAGGCTGAATTATTGCAATACATTAAGAATATGAAAGATGATGAGTTTAGCTCGACCACTCAACGGCAGGCGGCTCACAAGATTAGATTTTTCTCTATTTTTTTTGCATGGTGTGACGCGGCAGGAAATTAAGTTATATCTACCCCCTGTAATTTATTTTTCCGTCGGCCGACTAAATGAAGTTATTGTTTGTGTCTGAAGCGCAGCTTGTTATAAGGGAAACAAAATAAAAGCGCGTGCAGGGCTTAAAAAGGCGAGATCCCCTCCGGTGCCAAATTAAATAGGCAGGGGAGAGTGGGCCGTGATTATCTGACACCCCGGCTCATCAATCATGTCGTCTTCTCCTCAGCTACTCCTCCTTGACTAACTAACACCGTTAACCCTGTCCTCATCATTCAGCTTGCTGTCTGCCTGTTAGGAGGGCCCTTCACATCATCGGTCAGCCTCACATCAACTTCTTTTCTTTTCAAGCAGTGTGATAAGCAGGCCAATGAAGTGCACGTCTATAACACGCCACTATTTTAGTTAGCAGGAGCAAGTTGTATTGAGGAGTGATTGATAAATCCGAAAGTAACAACAACATCACACCAACGCAAATCTGCAAGCCGGGAAGGTTTTATCAAACCTTTGAAGGGAGTACTGCTGAACTAAGACCTTATTTCATCATAACATGAAAGGTATTACCCGATCCCTGACTAGACTCACACTTAGAAGCTCATCAACAATACTGAAGTGTTTTTGGGTCATTGGAGTTAACCACGCAGGTGAATTCTTTGCTCAAGTTACAACAACACAGACTGCACTGTTCCCAGGATACTGTATGCTCTGGCTGTGATTACAGAGCAGAACAATGTTTGCCCTCTGGTGGCTCGGTGCCACAATATCTTAATACCTCAAACTGTACTTTTTGAACAATCAAGTCTTTACCTCTTCGCCAAAAATTGTGTGTGTGGCGTGCCCGCTTGCATGTGTATAAAGGAGCCTTCCAGCCTGTGCATGTAACCAATTTAGGCCAAGTTGGCCTTAACCATGAGTGATGGTGATATAGGTCAATCGTGATTCTTGTAAATAGTGGGAGATTGTTTAGAAATGACCCCCCCAACCCCCGACTGCACACATGCATACACCCACAGACATACACACTTTCACACACACAAAGTTTTGAAAACATCGCCCCTCACCCCTGCGTAAGCAGTCATATGGATGCACACAAACGAACACAGCTTATTCTCGAGTCCAGCTAGCAATGGCCTGCGCACTATAAGGCCTGAGTGCCAGTGACATGAGACCAAAGCAAATGAATCAGAGTGAAGTTTGAAACGGAGCGCAGCGTCAGCTCCGATTAACCTGGCCACAGCTAAAAGAACCTGCCACGGCATTTGATGCACTGTGCCGTTCAGACAGAGCGGAGTTTGGCTGCAGAAAATCACAATATTCTCCAGATGCTGGCGGAGTATTTCTCAGACAAACCAGCATTTGTGTTGTTCCTGTCTGCTTTTTGTACATTTATTTTTCAACTGTCTTATTTAGATGGCCAGGTAATGAAGAGAGAAACAAAAGTTTTGGAACGTTCAATGCCCCTCAGAGCCAAACAGCTTGTCCCGCTCAAACTAGACCTGAGGCACGCTGAGCATTTACAGATGTTTTCAGTGAAGGCTCTATAGCAATGGCAGGTCACATCAATACCATCCAGGCACAGCTGCTCTGACCCTTTCACTCCTAAGGACTGAACCTCTTAGGTATGAATATTAAAGCAAAGTTGGGACATTACCTTCTCCGTCTGAATGCATCTATTGCCTCTGTAAAACATTACACGTATTATCCATCGCTTTAAAAAACAGAAGCAGGGCAAAGTTCCTCTTGGGATGTGATTCAAAGTATTACAATAACAGGCACATGTGGCACCCCAGTAATTTGTCCCCAACACTTCTGATGATTTGAAATGAAATATTGTGTTGAACCCTGTTAAAAACTGTATATTGTTTGGCTCAGTTTTTTTCTTTCTACAGATACAGTATATCAGACAGTGCCAATGTCATCAGTCATGTCCACGGTCCCTGCTATGCTGCCATCTATCATTTTTTTAATTATCTTTTTTTGTCTTTACTATGCCATATTTTATTATGCTGCTGACGACACCCCAATTTCCCCCCGAGGATTAATAAAGTTTCTGTCTATCCAGGATCTCGCTTATCCGTAACTGTGAGAAGCTGCCAGCCCAGGAGCACTTTATAGTTCAGGAGTACCTGGACAAGCCCTTCCTGATGGAGGGCTACAAGTTTGACCTGCGCATCTATATCCTCGTCACTTCCTGCGACCCACTTCGCATTTTTCTCTACAACGACGGCCTGGTTCGCATGGGCACAGAGAAATACCACGCACCCAGTGAGGCCAACCTGGTGAGTCACACAAAATAATAGTACTAATTCCAGGTTTATCACAGTAATGAAATTCCTGGAAAAGTTATGACGTTAAAAAAAATGTTTTCCAGGCCTTGAGATGGTTTTGAAAAAACAGAGTATTTTGGAAAAGTTCTGGCTATTGTTTAAAATATGTTCATTAAAATTCCAAAACATGTCCAGCTGCATAGTGTCATGGCCATATTAGATTCAATTAAAATATTTCATCGAATCACCAAGTATTGTAATCCAGAAAACTACATGTCTGAATCACAGCATTTTGGCCAGTGTGTTGGGTCATAGAACCACTGGGACAAGAGAGGAAAGAAGTGACATGACAGCAATCATGATTAAATTATGAGGATATCGCAGTATCATTCAGGCAAGGTGGCAAAAAAATCATTAGACAAATCTGTAGTAGAAACTTTTGTCTAACCAGGAATAAATGCATACCATAACTACCGTATCCTTGGTGTTAAATCTCCCAAAAAGGGGCGAGGCCTTGATGTTTTGCTAAGTACCCATTTTTGCATATTTGCTGGCCTGGTCTATCACCAGGTTTCGCACAGTCATGAAAAACCTGGAAAAGTCATGGAACTTAAAAATTGGCAATTTCCAAGCCTGGAAAAGTTTTAAAAAACTAAATATACCCTAAGGTTTTAAGGAAAGACATGGAATTTTGTTTCACAAACCTATATAATAAGCCGTGACATTTTTTAGAGACTGTTGGAAGTCCAGTGATAATTTCTGTTTGTACAGTTTCTGGCTTTGATAAATGTGATCATTTTTTCTGATGTTTGGGCCTGCGGGTTTGGAAGGCATGTCGTCTTTAGAAATCACCAAAAATTTAAAATAAAAATCTTCAAAAATTTAAAATCAAAAGAAAAATCACTTCACAAAGTTGCAACAAAGTCATGGAAATGGGGTAAAATCTCTTGGAAAAGTTAAGGAAAAAATATTTTCAGAAATATTGGTGGGAACCTATTAAAAATAAAGGCAGTAGCATTTATTTGTGTAGGATTTTTCTAAGTAAAAATACTTGCACAAAGTGTTTCACAGAACTTGCACATAGACTTGGAAATGGACTTATGGTCATAGACACATATCTTATAACAGGACATGCATCTATATTTGTGCACCATCTGTGCACCGGGCCAGTACATACACGCAACTGTTCATGAATTTATATTAGAAAGTACATTCAGTACCTAATGTGTTGCCAATCAGGCGAATCAGAAATGCAGTACAGACAGATAGTAGATTCACATAACAGTGTGTCTGCCATGCACAACGCAGCCGTGGGCTTGTGCAACTCAACATAATCGAATTAGACACACAAACACGCAGGAGGACAGAGGTCGGCAAACGCAGTGCAATCTCGGTATGATCACAGCAATATGCATGTACTGTACTTATACACACAGTCAACAGTGCTCAAATGCAGACAACTGTAAGGTTGATATTGTTCACAGACACAAACACACAGAATGGGCAGACATACTGTATGCACACAGCTGAGCATAAATGTCCACATGCCAGATGTCTTTTGTAATATCAAGCCGCTCATATTTGCCTTGAGGTTCTGCACCTGCTGAAGCACAGTCTGTTGCTGATGATAGGACACACACACACACACACACACACACACACACACACACACACACACACACACACACACACACACACACACACACACAGCTTCCTATCGAGCATGATGCTTATCTACAATATGAACACACGCTCACAGACACGCTGGACCCCTCCTGTGACACAAATGTGTATTGTCTTACCAAGTCTGCGACACATGATGGAGTGAGTCATGTCATGGAGATGGATGTTCAATTCCACAGAGAGTGGCTCCCAGACAGCCATCATGGGCTGGAGGGGCCCCCAGTCACAGTGTTATTAACTTGTAGGCTAAAGACAAGGATGTATTGTCTTCGAATGTGAGGGATAGCGTTTAAAGAGAGGGACACTACAAGGGTTACACGGTGGCTTGTTAATATCAACTACTTAATGACGCTTTTTAGCCATGCTCTGTTGAAACTCTGTGGCTCTGACTCCTCTTATCACTGACTGCTTGAGATTTTGGTGATCTATGATTTCAGCTTGTTCAGTTGTTAGTCTCATTATGTGCCGATCCCATAAGAGTGTATCAAGCATTTTAGAGCACTGATGATTCCCATACAGCACAGCAAGCTCTTTACTTTCTTACTGCACTATTTCTTACCATATTTAGTTGTTGCCAAGGGACGAGTTTGTGATTGTTTAACTTTTTTTCTTTGATCTTGTTTCATATTGCTCTGGAAAAATTGTTTTACATTAAAATGTGGTTATGTGCACTGTGGGGATAAAAGCATCGCTGTTTGCTGTGATGATTATCATCACTGACAAAGCTATAATTACAGTAGAGAACACTGGCACAGGTATCACAACTATTTAATTAAGCATAATAGACAGTATATAACCCATGTATTGAAATAACACATTACTGTATTGCATGTGCTAACATGGAGTTATTTGTAACCATTAGTGTTATAGTTGTCCTGGGCAACTCTCAGCTATGAATGCATCTACCTGGGAGAAGGAAGCAGATGAAAATGAGCTTATTTCTTTATCAGCTCAGTAATAAAATAATACAAGAGAAAGAAGAAGAGAATTATTTTAATGCAATAACAAACAAAACAAGCCATCTGGTGTAAACATGGTCTGCTGTTGCGATGGCATTTGATTTCAATGTAAGCACTGACAGCTATTATATTATATACTATTATATACCACTCTTTGACGATCATGGCTTGATTATTCATAAAGATCATCAGATTTCAAATTCTTAAAAAAAAAAAATAGCCACCATGGTATTAAGTTTAATATAACTGCAAGGTTTTTTTTTTTTTATCTCGCTAAGGCTACATGGTCAAATTTAAATCATTTATTTTTAATGAAATAAAAATACCTCAATTCACTATTCAATTAGGAACAAAGTGTTTAACAAAAACAAAAAACAAAAAAGAAACACAAAACAAAAAGAAGAGCCACTAGGTCAGAGTACTTTACAACAACTTGAGTTTCTTCACCTGCAAAAAGCCTCCAGTTCTTTTCCTAATTGAATCTATTTTGTATGATGCTTGAGAATTAGCCTGCGTTATTTGTTGTATCGCCCCTACAAACTGTAGTTTTTGTGCCGACGATGCATTAATAGTTTATATAATCATTGGGAGGACAAAAAGTCATCCCAGTCCATAGACTTTAATAATACGTAGACAGCAGAAGAACAATGGCACCTATGCATTCCAGTGGAGTTGCTTTCCTGGTGCATATGCCCAGACTGTTTTCAAGCTTCCGGGTTTACATTCACGGTATGCAGCACTGGATATGCACAGTAGTGTTCCTCTCAATGGCCCCGCCCACGAGTTCTCCCTCTGCTTATAGACTTTACATTGTGATGCGCAATTGTGAATTGCTTTTCTCAGCTCCAGGAAAATTTTACACATATAAACCCACAATGGCTTAAAAATTCAGAATACAAAGATTAATAATTGACCTTGTTTGCAGTTCCAGATGTCCTGTCAACAGTTTTACAGATATGTCTTTTACAATGGTGGCTTATGGGGAAAATGCTTTCTCGGCCGCAAGGGATTTTTTTCACTGCAATACCATAAGTGGCAACTGAAAAAAATTGCATGCTTCAAGGATGAACGGCTTTCCAGTGGATGTCTGGAAAAGAGCAGTTGCAGGAAACGTTATGACACCTTTGTAGGATTGTTTTGTTTGTTTTTTCCTTTGGACGGATGCAAGTAGACGATGATGAAAAGAAAAAAATGCTGGTAAAAGTGCTGATACTTCTTTTGTTTACGAAGGTCGAAATCAAAAGCTAATCTGGATGGATTTTGGATTTAAGATTAAAATCGTGACATCCCTATCAGATATGCTGTATTTAATTTCAGCAAAGGACTCAGCTTGTTTTGTGCTATTATTTAGATGATATGTAGTAATATGTGCAAGTATCAGTACATTTAGCCTCTAAAATCACGTTTCTCTCTGCTCTGTGTTCCTGTGTAAGAGCTACTACATGTAGCTGTTGCTCTGCTATCAAATTAAATAAAGCTAGAAATATTTAGCCAGAGAGATGAAAACGTGTTAATGTCAAATGCATAAAGGTCCCCCTGACTCCTCTTTGTCTCCACAGAGCCAGCTCTACATGCATTTGACCAACTACTCAGTCAACAAACACAACGAAAACTTTGAGCGAGACGAGACAGTGGACAAAGGCAGTAAGAGATCCATCAGCTGGTTCACCGAGTTCCTCCGCAGCAACGACTACGATGTGGCCAAGTTCTGGGGAGACGTCTCTGTACGTGGGTAGTCCACCCAAACAGACACAAACACAGTTACATGCAGACACGTCACAGCAGATGTGTACTTCTGCAAAACACAAGGATGTGCAGTATGATAACAAAACACGCCACAAATGCAAACAGCACATGCATGCATCCGTAAGTGTAACCTGTAATCGTACGCTCATATATATATACACACGCTCTTCCTGCTCACCAACACAAGTTGCACACAGAACAAAAGCGGACTGGAAAAAGGTTTGATATGATTTGTTATGACAGTAATTCAGTGAGTTTCTGAGCTTTGTTTAATTCCAGGAAGAGCTCAGTGAAAACATCATTCCTGGAGGGTGAGCTCTCCCGATCTGGCACAGCTCTGAGCTCGTCCAAACACCTTCACATCGTTCATTTTCTTTCATCAAAGTGGTTTTGGAAGATTCTTTTACCTCCTGCTACTGATTCATTCACTGTCCAACTTATACAGATCGATTCTATCAAAAGCGCATGTCTTTCTGTTACTACTCTTTTTCTAACTCCTTTATTCTACCTCCTCCGCCTGATTCATTCACTTTTTATCTTACACAATTGCATTCACTCAATACCACGCCTTTCTGTTACTACTCTTTTTGCAACTGCTTTCTTTTCTATTTTATTCTTATTTTCTATTTCATTCTTCTTTACCTTGACTTTTTGTCCCTGTGTCCAGGGTCATTTGGGTTATCCGGTCCCTCAATGTTCTCGGTTTCCTTGTCTGTTGTCATGCTACAGCCTAAGAATCAAATCCCATCAGTTATTATACTCTCCTCAAGGCAATCTTTTATTCCTTCTTTCTATCCGCTTTCACTTCTCTTCATGTTCAAGTTAAGTTGGCTTTTGATAATATTGTAGGTGTTCTGCTTTACCTTGTGTGCTTGTTTAGTGGTTAATGTTTCCCTTTCTCTATTCTTCTCTCTTATATATCTTGTGTAATCTCTCCATGAGCGCCATGTTGTCAAGGCTTTAAAGTTCTTGATTTTTATTTCACTTTTCTTTGCTTCAGTTTCTTTTTTTCTCATCTTTCTTGTCCCTCAGTGACATGCCAAAGTGTCACCCTCTGACTCAGTCAGACCGTCCTCTTCTCTTGCTCTCTCACCATTTTTGTCTCTGCTCTTTCGTCAGAAGTTGCACCACTTTGGTGTTGGTTCTGTCCATTCGCACTTGCACACTGTGTTTTGTTTCAACTCTGTGTTCATGCTCTCCGCTCACTCTCCCCTCTCCTTCTCTTTTCATCTCTCCTCTTACATTTTGTTCCCGTACAGACCAAGCAGGCTGCCCTGACTCTTCCCGCCAACGGTCACGGTCAGAGTCAGAGAGTCTGTTTGCCAAAAGATTGTCTGTGGGGGTTTAGAATATCTTGTTTGTGTTTTTTTTTTTTATTCCATGTTTCACCGGCATCTCTTTCATATTGAGGCATTATTGATGCGCTGTATGAGGCAGAGTGTCCAAGGTTTGACCAGCAAAGCCGCAGCTTTTTTATGTGGATGTAATTTTGAGATCAGTGTCTGACTACAAATGGGCTAGTTATCAGGGCCACAGCTAGACCACTGCATGGCTCTCCAGCACCCAGCGGTTGTGCTGGACTGGGAAAAATGCAGGCCAGCAGCACTGCATGGAGCCTGACTGGTGAGGGGAAGCGTGGTGCAGATGGTGTGTGTGTGTGTGTGTATGTGTGTGTGTGTGTGTGTGTCTGTGCCAGCACGTCAGAGTGAGCGGATAGTATTCAGTACAGTTAAACAGTTGCACTTTGTCCACTCGGATGGTACTATTAGTGATATTAATGCTCCTTCTCTGATCATGTGAGGTCTATTGATTTTTGGTGCACATTCAGAAACAATAAAGGTTACACTTTTTTATGCCACTTGAAAAAATAAATGCAAGTGATCGTCTTTATCCTATAGTAGACATAAATGATCATTTCAAATGCAAAGTTCCAGAAAATCGTTTTTATGAGTTGTACTGCATAAATGTACATTATCAGTACATCTCACTTTAGTGAATGACAAGAAAATTAGGCACATAAATGCTTATTCCAAACAGCTCATGCTTTCCAGTTAAGTTTGGTTTATACGTTTTAACTCCATTTTTACTTGAGAACAAACTTACTGTAACTGAATTCTTTCTGTAGCCTAAATATCAGACATCCTGCTGTCTCAACTAGGGATATGTGCAAGTTGACTCACCGATTACACGTTGCTACCCTCGCCAGCTGGCAACAGAAACACTAGTTGGTTAAACTTGTGATAATAGATACCTAGAAAAAACAGGATGATCATGGATCATCATACTAGACTAACCAGCAGCTCTGATCATCAACGGCTCGCCATCTCTTTCTCTCTCTCTCTCTCTCTTTTTCTCTCACACACACAAACACACACACACGCAAATTTACACTTAATTGATGGAAACAAGTACACGACTGCATCTGTGTGACAGGTACAGGTCTGCAGCTGTCTGCTGAAGTTCAAAGTATGTCTTAGCCACACGCACACTTGCACCAGCTGGAAGTCTTCACACTAGGCTGAATAAATGTTATTTGTTAACTTTTATGTAATACATTTTTTGTCACGTTTTGTAGGATAATGTGCAATGTAAACAGTGCAAAGTGTCACAGAATTCAACAACATTTAAAATATGATTTGGTTACAAAAAATGTAGCGGTTTTAATGGCTATTACAATATATGAAAAAAAAAATCTTGGTAAATGTTTAACCTTGCAGATTAAAATAGTGCTCAATTTTCACTGATTTCGGAATATTTCCTTACTTCAAGACAAGTAGACTCGACTAAACTTAAACTTGCCTTTTCACATCAGGGAAATTAAATGTTAGGAAGATCCTGGTCTCAACTACACTGAGAGAGAAAGAGAAGTGAAAGTATTAAAACACAAAAAAGATAAACGAATTACACATGCATAAAGAAAATAGCTAAAATAATATACAAATGTATGCAGGTGAAAGGAAAACAATAAAGGCTAAAAAAATTCAAAGAGGCTTATAAAACAATTTCAGCTCAAAGCTAACAAAACACAGGCACACATGCACACAGGCAGTGGCCAGTGCTGGGGGCTCAGGATAAGGAGGGAGGTGATGGGACAAAAAAAAAACCAAAACACACACACACACACACACACACACACACACACACACACACACCAGCCAGTATTGGGGACTTCGGGCATAAACGGCAGTAGGGGAAGCAGGTGTTTGTGCTGGGCAGCCTGTGGGTCAGACGGGTGGATGGATGGACAGATGGATGGAAGTGTGTGAGCGACAGACAGATTGAAAAGAGAGGGGGTCTGTCGCCTTATCAGGCCAGGGCCAGACCACCATACCCCTCTCCCGCACCCAGCAGTCAGACTGGACTGGGCAAACTGCAGGCCAGCAGCACTGCGTGGGGCTTGACTGGTGAGGGGAAGCTTTGTGCCGTGTGTGTGTGTCAGAGTGAGCATGTTTACCCCAGCTGCACAGTGGGAGTAGGCAGTCAGGTAGCAGCCAGCAAACATACGTGCACACGTGAACACAGGTTGGGAGCCACTAGCCGCACAGATGGACCGCCACCAACATCGGTGAAAGTCTGTGTGTGGGTGAAATTCAGAAGCTTCTGTGCCAGCGACACTTTCTGTTTCTCTTCGGCTTTTAAATTGCCACAGTATCTTGAGACACAGGACAACTGGATGCAGTCCTACCTCTTTAAAGCAGCTCTGTAGGCTGCAGGTCTAGCATGTGTCGTGATCGCTCCATTGTCAGAGTTTCATACTGAATTTAGCATTTGTCTGCAGTTGCAACCTGCAATTACAGTGAGACTCCTAATTGCACCATTTTCAGTTTAAGTGGACCTTTAATAAGCTGCTATAAAAAAATGCAGGCGATGGCTTTTTAAGATGAATGCAATAAAAAAGAAAGCAAGATTTATGTTCTCTTTGTCAGCTCAGCTTTGTGATTCTCCCTCTCTTTCTGTTTTGTGTGTGTGTCCTGCCAGGAGCTGGTGGTGAAGACGTTAATAGTGGCTGAACCCCATGTGCTGCACGCTTATCGCATGTGTCGCCCCGGCCAGCCACCAGGGAGCGACAGCGTCTGCTTTGAGGTCCTGGGCTTTGACATCATCCTGGACCGCAAACTCAAACCCTGGCTACTGGAGGTACTACTCCGCACGTGTGTGTGTTTGTGTGTGTGTGTGTGTGTTTCTCACTTTTTTCCTACATTTGTTTTTAGATTTTAAATTAAAGTCATTACAGAAAATAAGTATTTATACAACATCAACAGTTATAATAATTACAAATACAGTTTTATGGACATTTTGTCTTGCCTATTTTCTTTTTTATAAATGATTTTATTATAATTTTCTCTCTCTCTCTCTCTCTCTCTTTTTCCCTTTTTATAAAACAAATTCTCAGGTCTTTTTTTCTTTTCCTAATGTCTTGCAATTTGCAGGACATCTCTTACCAAGATACTCATTGCCTTTTGAGCCATGTTTTCAAAAGAAATCAAACCAATATGCTCAGGTTTCACAGGTTTAAATGCATGTGAAAAGTGTCTAAACGTAGCACAAAAAAACTGTTTCAACCACGTTTCAAGGAGTTAATTTATTCATTTGGGATTTTTAAATTTTAAAGTAATTCTTATGCATTTCCAATTTTTGTAGTATATTATGTCAATCATAATGTGTTTAAATTTCAAAACATATTTAAAAAAAAAAAAAAATGAAAGTGCAGTAGGAGATTTATGGGAGGATGATTTATGAAATTGCGTTTGTGTTTGAGGAGAGCTGCAGACTGCGCAGTCTCACCTGTCTGTGCTGCTACCAAAATGACAGCAGCTCCTAAACCGAAGTAATGTGGCATCAGCAGGAGAGAGGGAGACGTTGCCCCGCACTGACAGAAAGCATAAACACGCGCTGATTTTGCTTACACACTCCCATCTCTGGTGCACAGAAACACACACAAACGCCCACGCACTCTTAAGTATGTATTTATGCACCTCTGAACACAAGCAGGGACACGTCGCCCATGTAAAATGAAAGGAACGTACACAACCACAAACATGCACGCACAATTACATGGATGTGTGCATTCACACACATTCATGCATACAAATAGAAATGCATGCATACGCAGCTGCATATAAGACAAGACAAAGACCTCCTCTTGCTTGTACAAAGGAACACATGCAGGGTAGAAAAATTTAGGTCAGGACGGCAGGTTTACTAGCAAGACACCCGCCCCTTATTCTCTCAGTGTCAGTCTCTAAAGTGTCACTCATTCAGGAGATGGATTCGAGTTCAGACTCCACTCCAGGATTTCTGTCTAACCATTCTGATGTCAGCCAGTCAGTTAAAGCGTGACCTAAATCCTTTAACCCAAAGTGGCTGCACCCCCCCCCCCTTCCCACAAATTGACTCAAGGATGGGAAATGCCTGTGGGATAATTGTTTGTTTTTCCCCATCATGACAACCCAAAATAAATCTTGCGATTTCCAAAAGCCTCTGATTTGGAGAAAAGTGGCATTTGATAGTTGGTGGGTGTCAGAAGAGTCATCGTGGAATTAGGGTGTTATAATTACCTGACTTTTTTTTGTGTGGTTGAACAGTTGTAGCTACTATATGACAAAAGGATGTACAAGAGAGAGCAAGATGATGGTGTTCCTTTTGACTGCTGGTGCACTGTGACAGTATGTGCGTGCACTGTGTGTGTTTTGTGTGTGCGTGTGTATGAGACATGGCAAACAGCCGTGAATGCAGTTGTTCCACTCCAGCAGTAATGATCCCCCCTGTGCTACTAGCAGCTCTCTATAACTCTCATCAATTAACATCCCGCATACACACACACACACACATACACGCACACACGCACTCACAACCCTGCTTCTCTTTCACGCAACATTTACAGCAACAATCATTTATTTCCAAAATTCAACTGATTAGTCAGGGGACAGTTGCAAGCAGAGACCCCTTCTCAAATCCTCACTGCGTACGCTGTCAAGCCTGAAAATAACTTTATTACCACGTTTTAGTCTGTCGACGTTCATTTCTATTCTGCAGGGACACCACAAGCAGCCTGGCCCATAGGCTGGTTGCCACAAACGGTACCCTATGGCAAGCCCTCAGGTCCAAATTTAATTTTTTAGCAGATCATTTTGCAGCATTTTGTGCTAAATTGAATGTATTGCACCACATTTCACCACTTTTTTTTCTGTCACCCCCGAGTCCCAAAATGCAAAAAAGTTGTCAGGAACTGAAACCCAATCTAGGTCTCACAGGTTTGTTTTGAATTTGTGGACTTCAGCTCTCGGGTTTCTTTATTGGTGTCACTGTGAATTATGTGTGCCACGCCTCGTTGGGGCTTTACCCAGACTGCTGTTCCGACAACGTCTTCCTCTCTTAACTCTTTAAAACGTCAGACTTGGTTGTTGGACATGCAAACACGCAGCCAGGAAATGAAGGTTCAACCTGTGTAAACTCAAAGCCAGCCGGATACCTGAAAGCTAGATGGTATCATATATAAGAAGCTGTCAAATGGCATTAATCCTGCCCTTTGTATTTGTATTTTTGTCTGCCATTTCACTGAGTGTGTGTAGGAGGCTGGGGAGGGAAAAGGAACATGATTGCCTCTCACATCCTCCAATTACGCCTCCAGAAAATAGCAACTGTTTGTTTGTTTTTTTCAAGACAAGGTATTCAAAATAGTGCAACTCCAAACTCCCGTGATTGGAGGACACACTCGCCTTTATCTTGCCATTGCAAGAAAACCTCTGAGGAAGATACAGAACACTGGGTCTTTGTAAGCGGACAAAGAGAAATCATTGCAAATATACTGATAACGAATAGGGATGCTCTGAGGAACAACCCGCAGACCAGCGCACACCTGCTAAATAGCTTGTCACAGGGGTGAAAACAGAGAAGACAAGAGTGATGCTTCTCAAACTACGGCCAGGCATCAAACAGGCGCATTGTGCTCAGAGCAACTATAGAAGGGGGAGAAGAGAAAGTAAAAAAGAGAGAGACAGGCTTTTGTGTGATCCTTATCTTAATTCAGCAGGGTTTTCAACACAAGTTTTACCTCCTATTGACATTCAAAACATCACCATGACATAGACGCACACACAGACACACACACTTGCTCAAATGGCGTAACTCGAGATGTTCACTTTCATTAAACCAGCCCAGACAGCATCTGTGTCTCGTATAGGAAAGGCGTTTCATTGAGCCGTGATCTTCGCTTCAGACACACAAACACACGCGCACACGCGCACGCACGCACGCACGCACACACACACACACACACACACACACACGCACACACGCACACACATGCACACACATGGACACACTGTCTGCTTCAACTGTGGTTTGTATTGTCATTGCCAAGGGTTTTGCTTTGAGGACTTCATTGAGTGTTTTCTTTGTCTTTTGAAAGCAAAAAAAGCAAAACACAAATACTGGAAAACATAATCAATGCAGAAAAAAACAGACATTTAGCTTAGCTCAGGTACCACATCATAATACAGGCTCATAAATACTACGTGCACATGTGGTGCCTTAAAAATTGGGGTGCGTGGGTCAAAGAGAACAGCAGCCGTCTCCAAATCCAGCGTGAGTCATAAGGAGTGCATTTACTCAATGGCAAAATATAGCAATGGGACAGCATTATCACCCCTGCATCCCCCTCCTCCCTCAAGTTTATCCAGGGCCCATGTGCTGTAAGCCGGCATGACAAATAACGTCAAATGGAGTGAGGAAAATGGAAAAAAAATTACTAGGGGTTTGGTGGGTGACGGGCGAGGACAAGAGGATTTTAAACACACACACACATAATATATTCCTTTAAATACTCCCTTATATGTGAAACAAAACCCAACAAAGAGCACAATTCATTGTTCTCGTGAGGTCTGATTGGTGTCCATGGACCACAACACAAGGACGGGTGGATTGAAGCCCAACCTCATTACAGGCTCTGGCTCACTTCATTCTTTTTTTTTTTTTTTTTTTTTTTTAGTTGGGGAAAAAAAAGCTCATGCTGGTCAACTCTAAATGAGAAGAAACAAGTGTTTGTAGTGAGCACGAATAATTAGAAACCTTCCTGGTCTGCTCTCTAGTGTCCGGCTCCAAGCAGCTCAAAGGCTGGTCGGCCTGCTCGTTAGGGCCACAGTCATAGTGTGTGTGTGTGTGTGTGTGTGTGTGTGTGTGTGTGTAAATGAATGTGAGTGTCAGTGTGTATAGTGTTTGAATGGGTTAATACTGTACACACTCTATGTATGTTTGCACTATAAACACTCATGCGCTATGTAAACCACCACATGCAACTAAGGGTGTTTCTGTACCGTGTGTGTGTGTGTATATCTGCATGTGTGGTCCTTCTGTAATGTGTATGTATGTGTGTGTGTGTGTGTGTGTATGTAAGTGTGGTTGGCTATTCTTATCTGTCTACCAAACCAACCCCTACCTAAGGTCGGGTAAGAAGCAACAAATCCTGGACCCTATGCATAAGCAGTCTCTGTGGGACCCCCACCTTTTTTCTTCTTCTCCATATCTCTCTTTTGTACCCTTTGACCTTTGAATTTATTTATTTATTTTTTTTACAAATTCAGTATGCTTTCTTTCCCTTTCCTTTCTTTCTTGGAACCCCAATTTATCTTTTTTGGGGAAAGACTTGATAGTAAAATACAGCCCCTTTTCCACTGTAAAAACCCCCACTAACGCCCACCAGCATGCAGCTTTTGTATGTAATGGTAAAGGTTAGAATCTGCATTCACATCCAGGTGAAATGACTCTGCAGTAGTCACAGGTATTCATTAGCTCCAGCTCAGTGACAGAAATTAACAAAAATCAAAAATCATTCCAATTTAGTGTGCATTGAGTTTGAAAGAGAGACTGAATAAATGAGAGATATAACAAAGAAGTAACCGCCATGAAATTTTCACTGTCCTCCATGCTGCCTTCTACTGTTTACTAACCTATGTTTCATCCAGTCTGTGATGTCGACGTTGAAACACCTCTGTAAAAAACAATAACAAATAAACAACAAAACAAAAGGCATCCTCATCTGCTGCAGAGTCTTGTACACAGCGCTAGCCTACTGGCAATGGGAAGTTAGTATTTTTAGCAGGTTTTCCCAAGATTAAAAACCTGCATACACATGCTTATTTTAGTGGAAAAGGCATAAGAGTTGGTGCTCCAGCAGCATAAGCAGCCACACTAGTACACATTTTTTTTTAGCTTTATGAGGTGAGAGAAGACACAGAAAACTTCCACTATTTTTATACAAAGTTCTTTTATACAAAAGTCTTTTAAACTGGATGATTAGGCAATTTTAATTTAGTTCGGGCACTAATTACTCGAGAATAAAAAATTGCAAACAAAGCCCAGACTTTTCATTCCAGGCGTTTCAAGGGCCTTCTTTCTAAAGGGGACCTAGTTAATCAGCCCCACTTCCCCCCGCTAAAACACCCCTGCCCACAGTTTTATTGTCCAGCCAGAGAGGCATTGAGGAAAAACACTGATTCAGTGTGTAACAGGAAAAAAAAAAAAAAAAGCTTGTTTTTCAACTTTTACTGCGTTTTCCATGGTCAGTATTGAGATGCCATCGGACACAGGAGCTTAGGCAGCTTGATTATTGATGGCTGCAACTTAACTACCATCTCCTCATCCATCTCTCTCCTTTTCTACCCCCCTCTGCCCCCCCTTTTGCAGAGTGATTGGCAGCTAATGAGGCGGGCATGGTTAGGTCAACCGTGGCACTGGTTTGTTTGTGTCTCAGGGTGTTTGTGTGTGAGTGAATGGGCATTACGACAACAGACCAACAGACTGCAGCTGGAATGCTCCCCTAAGGGCGGTGATTCTTCACCCCTCCTCTCCTCTCCCTTCACCCCTTCCTGCATCTTTCCTCCTCTTTTTGTGCTCTGTCCCTGATTGCTTCAAGATGAGTTTGGTTTGCCTGTCCATCCCTCAGAGCCAACATAATCCAGACTTCCTTTTCTTTTGAGTACAAGTGTGTATGTGTGTGTGTTTGTGTTGGGGGGCTGTGTTTGTGGGGAGTAATCTGTGCCGGCAAGTGTAAACAGATGCCACGATACACGTAGCAACAAACACATGGATATGTTTTTACTCTGACATGCCCAACACACATAAAGACTACAAATGAATTCCTGAAAATACTGTTAATTTCCTGTGTGGAATAAATAATGCCTCACACTTATGAACGCTTTCAATTTAAATTCTATTTCATCTGCAAAATGCAATGAAAATTTTACGTTCTTATAGCTTTACATAAATTCTAAAGAGTGGCCACTCAAATGTGTTTTCGTAAGGAGTTTTGGTAGAAGGATTTAGAGGTTAGCATGCCTTTCAGCTGTTTCCTCAGGAAATCTGAGAAGTGTTTTCTAACCCCTACAACAGCCGGGGCGAACATTATTGTGTATTCAAGGTGATTAAGGAGGACTTTACTTGCTACCTGTGCTCTCCAAATAATTTTCATCCCCTCATGATTGAATTTTCTATGGTGAAAAATGATCCAGGAGAATACATACAGTTTGATATACTCAATTATCTCTCAGTCTCCCTTGCACCCTTCCACCTTTCATTCTCCTTTTGCCTTTGATTAATCTTTGGCACTTAGTGGGATTCATTCTCATTTGAATGTCCATAGATGTCGTCCTTAGCTCTGAGGGCGCGTCCTTCTCCCTGTGAACTCTAGGTGGCAGTAGTTACCTACAAGCTGCTCTTCGGCTTATAAGAGGTTTATTAAAGAATAATTAGAATGATGTATGGGACTGTCTGTCTCTATCCACATCCATTTTCCCCCAACATGACTATTTCATGGAATAAGTATCAAATTAGGAGCGCACAAGCCTCGTATGTGGGGCAGTTGAAAACACACCCCAACATTTAGTCATTTATCATCAGGCATGTATGGCAGCAGCAGTGACTGTAAGTGTGTGTGTGTGTGTGTGTGTGTGTGTGTGTGCGCAGCATGTGATTGAGGGGAAAGATATATATTGCGTGTTTATGAGTGACATATGGAACTGTAGTGTGTGTGTGGTTGAGTGTGTTAGAGACTGGAAAGGAAGATATAGACTCCTGCATATTTATGACTGACAGTCTCAAACCTGAGGTGGGCTTTGCTGATGTATTCTGGCATATTTGTACGTACTTAAGGTGGGAGTTTGTGTGTGTTTGCGGCTGCATAACTATGTCCACTTTTACCTTTTGGTGCACTTTTGAAGCACCTCTCACTTTTTGTGTCTGTATCTCTTCAAAAAGAAAACCCAACAAAAAAAAAGCAACACTCCCTGCACCCTGCCAGCCAGCCAGTCAGGCAGGTCGGGCTGACTGGTGGCTAAGCTAAGCGCTGGCCCGCTCCCTCCCAGGACCTTTACCAGCAACTCGGCATACTCAGCTAGAGTTTCCCCGTGTCTGACTGGACCACTAAAAATGCCACAAAAAGAACAAAACAGTGATTGATAAGACGGCTGAAACAAGAGAGCGACTTAACATGGCGGCCAGCTGTCTGTCTTTCTGTCGCTCTGCTACTCATGCTCTCCCTCTCTGCCTCCCTCTCTCATTCCACCATTGTGCGGCAACAAACACTCCATTCTGACAGCGGTTGAACTGTGCCGATACCCTCGAGTGTGCGGGGCAGAATGGGAGGCTTGTCAAAGCAGTGGTTGTTTACACTCTGCAAGGAATAATAAGAGGGGGTCGTTTTTCTGAACCGATTAATCACGAGCAGCCCTTGCACTTGTTTGACGAGTATTTCAGACGCAGAATGGATGTTGATGGGGGGAAGCAATTTGTTGCAGAAAAAAGGCAGCTGATTGTTGTTGATCCATTGCTGTTGCTATGTTATTAGGGTCGGTGTGACACAGCAGAGGCCACGGGCGCAAATTGTTTGATGCCCACTACGTTTTCAACAATGAGGGAATCATGCGATTATTGTAAGGATTGTTGTTGTTTTTTTTAAACTGGGTTAATTCATAATTGAAATGAAAGCAATGAATTGTTAGATGGAGTTGGACTCTGAGTCATTGCCATGCTAAAGTGTGAACTGAGATTGAGTTAATTCTCTCTTAGGTGTGCAGAGTGGCCTGTGGCTACAGTAATAATAGTGTTATTGTTGGAGTTTGATTTTGCTGTATGGCCATTACTTACTTATTAACTATCCTTGAGCACTACACCCCCACGGGGGGCCAAAAATTATGAGACTGACCCTGCATCTAAACCAGAGGGTAAAGAGAATTCCCCACTTGGAAATTAATAAACTATATCAAATCAAATAGGGCATGTAAAATGTGCTGGTTGCACTTCTGCCTCTCTGTACTTCAGGGCCTGCAATAAAGATCTGTAGACATTCCTGCAGTTCACAGACAATTCAAACCAAATGGATAGTTGAAAAAAATTTAATAAGCCGCCCCCTGAGCACAAGCTTTATTTGCCTTCATAAACACTGGCGGGTTGTCTGTGTGTTACAGTCACACACCTCCAGGTGCAGAAAATAAAAGACTTACATGTCCTGTGTAGGGTATGCTAATGATTTACAGCTCGGCCTCTGATCTTTGTATGTTTAATTGGGTGATCAGATGATGATAAACCTGTCCTGTGAAAAATTACCTTTCTTCCCCTACATGCTCGTTCTGCTGTTTGACCGAGTGATATTTGGACTACATTGATGCGATGCTGATGCTGAACCGAATCAAAGCATGAGTAAAAAGGAGCTCCTAATCTTTTCATCTGACATTTTTATTGAATGCGTCTTGGAGCAACCGAGGGCTCCTTTAAGACCCTGCCAGAGTCACTTAAGGAAATCAGAGTGGGGGTTTTGGGAGCCTGCAGGGGTTCATTAGGACCAGACTGGTCCAACTTCCTCTGCCAGAGAGGAAAAGGAGAACACAGAAACACGGAGAAAGAAATGAGTAAGAGAGGTAACGACCAAAGAGCGCGGGTGAGCAAGCGTAGGGAGGGGGGTGAGTGACCAGACAGAAAACGGGGTGAGAGACAGGAAGAAACAGAGTGGGAAGAGAAACTAACCAGAAGAAGAGGGCGACAGGCAGAGAGTTGAAGGAGAGAGACGAAAGATTGAGGGAGAGCAAAGAGAGACAGCGAGTGCCGCAATGCCAGTCTACTCTGTGACAGCTTGACACCACAAATCAAACTAAGAAATGAAGACAAGTAACGAGACAACCGTCGCCAGGATCACTGCCAGTCTGGCTGTTACCTATAGGCTACGGCGCTCTAAAGCCATACTCTTTTCATTGTGGCTGTCATATCGGGGAGTGCTCTAAATGAAAACAGACCTCTTTCCTCTTTTTCTTTTGTGTTGTTGTTTTTTTCTTTAGGCAAGGTACTGTAGGTTGAAGAGGAGCTCTGTCCTTCTCGGCACACAGAGGGATGTATTGTAGACTTCTCTCTATTGAGTGAAAGAGTTGGATAGGGTCCTTGGTCCTTTTTTTCGTCTTTACACTGGAGGACATTCATCACCCACACCCCACCTCCTTCTGATAAATGGTTGCCGTGTAGAGAAACGCACATGTGGGTGCGCACACACACTTACGAAGGCAACCCCCTATAAACCCATGTCATGTTGGTGCAGATTTAGCAGCTCACTTGTGGTATTTGTGGATGTATCCTCTGAAGTAGTCGAAGAGACCCGAGCAGTGATGCCCCAACAGGCTGAGAGAAGGTTATTAAGTTGCCTCAAGTTAACACAGACAGCTACAGCTCGGGATTCATATCCTTGGCATGCTCTTGTTCACATATGCTCAGCTTCACGCGGCCACATGCACTTCAACACGGAAGCCTCCTTGTACAATAATATTCATTTCGTGGGAGTTTCAGGTTTACGTGTCTGACTAAAGGACAATTTAGGAGTGGCGGCTGATGCAGGGAACAGCTTTACTGATTCACTAAATCCTGCCCAGATTTTCTTTTACAGCTGGCTCATGATCCAAATGGACAGTCTTTGAGGAGTTACTGCTCTTTTTCGGGCTACGTGCCCCATGGCTGGCAAAACAGTCGATACTCGGCTCTCCCATTTCCTTCAAGCCTGGTTGTGATGTAAATATTATCTTACAGCACTGTTCCCAAATCTGCCACAATGCAGTAAGCACCTTTGTGTCAGGATTAGTAATGGCTAGTTCAGAGGAAGAGAAGAGAAAGAGGGATGGAGTTTGTGAGTGCTACCCCTGCAACCTTTGAGACGCTTCGCACATCTCTGTAAAGGAGCTGTCGGGTTTTTGTTGCTGATTTTTAGCCCAAAAATCCTTACGCTTCCAAATGGCCTGATGTTGAACACCAACCTTTTTTCTCATTGGTCTCTTTTTCACTATTCTTTACCTGAATTTGTGATTGGTGCATTGAATCGACCTCTATTGCGCTCTTAAACCTCCCATAGGCTCAGTGCTACTCTGGTGCTGAAATCCCGATTTGTGATTGGCTGCCGTGCTGCTCTGATGAGTTCAAGTGTATCCAACTGATTTTTTCTAAAGGAAGATAGGAACAGGAAGAATAACGTCTTTGACACAAATACTCACTGCGACTGCAGATTATGGTTACTGGAAAGGATGAATTTCCAGCTGCACTTCCAGCACTATTAGCAGTGATTTTTATCTGATTGAAAATGAATGCTGCTTTTTTCGCCAACACATGCAGCCATGCTGGGTCATAGTGCGGCAGTAATCGATTTCACACTGTGAAGGACGCCATATTTCATTCAATATAGCTTAGTTAACGACAGTTAATTTCCACCTCACAATAACCTCTATTTTTTGTACACTGTACTGTAGTTTTAAAAGAGTACTTTTTAACTATAATACCACAAATGTTCTCAATCAAAAAAAAAGAACACCGTTATCATAACTATTACAAATATAATGATATCAAAAAGTGCTGAGTGTACTTATGTATAGGCGATTTTGGAATTTGAACTTTACTGTAGGAGGAGATATGACTTATCTCAACAATCAAAGTTTATTAACCCGAGCCAGTCTTTCGTCACCCCCCCCTCATAGCAGGACACCTTTCCAAACCGGGTTGCCAGTTCACTCACCCTCCCTTCACATTTCTATCCATTTGCTGGTCCTTTTGTTGTTTCACAAAATCTCTTTTTCACCTTAGCAGAGAGACAGAGGGAACATAGAAAGTAAAAGGGAAGAATTGATTTGTTGTGTCAGGCATAATAACTGATATCTGAATACCTTTGCACCGGTGCTGGAAATTGTTCTGTTAAGAAAGTGAAGCTGCTCTTGAGTTTTTTTCTGGGTAATACTGGCTTTTGTACCTCAAATCACAGTTGGCTTATTGTGTTCTCACTTAGCTGACTCGCTCTGAACACTCTTGATTGTATATGATGGGACTGAACTGAGCGCTGGTAATTCGCTGATGCTCACAAAGAGATTATTGGTGGCATGAGTGTGTTTTGCAGTGCCTGGCATACTTAAGTGTCACAGACTCATGGACTGCTGGCTGTGTTTGGCTGAAACGGGCAGGGTCACTAATCAAGCGACAGTTTAACCTACACAATCTGTTCATATGTGTGCACTCATACACACTGCAGGCTCGTCTTTATGCAAAAGCAGACACATCAGTGTCAGACAGGATTTATGTCCAGGCAAAGGCTAAGAGTTCCAAAGTGTCCTTCAAAGAGGAAAAAAACCCTCCCTTCCCATCTCCGTGTCCCCTCTTCTCTCTCTTTCTTGTGGCAACAGATTCCTTTTTTTTCCCAAAGATGCCCTAAATCCACTCCTGTAATTGCATAGCATTTCTGTCTGATGAATTGAGAAGAAAGAACAAAACTGAGATGAAGTGGGGAAAAAAAACACAGAATATTCTTTGAATGTTTCTCTCCTCTCCTCTCTGGCAGATCAATCGAGCTCCGAGCTTTGGGACCGATCAGAAGATTGATTACGACGTGAAGAAAGGGGTGCTGCTCAATTCTCTTAAACTCCTCAACATTCGGTACTGCTCTCCACCTAGGTCACACACACACACACACACACACACACACAGACACACACAGACACACACAGACACACACACACACACACACACACACACACACACACACACACACACACGCTTAGATGGATAGAACATGAATTGCATCTAAGGGCCCATTAAGTTTCACGTGCAGATGCAGGCAAAGCTCACGTCAAATTTGATTTTACAAGGCTCTGAATGTTTTAAGGTTTAAATCCATTCTTTCCATTTTCTTTATTTGGCAATGCTTAAAATTATATAATTACTTTGGTGTACGGCAAAATTTGTCTTGTTTTGTTTTCGGACTGATGACACAGTAGTGACATGAGTTTGAAACTAAAAGGGGGTTTGAGCTGTGGAGCAAAAAAATCGCTGCACTTCTAAATTTGTGTGTTGGTGCTGCTGTGGTGGATACAAAGACGGATAATGGCCGAGGTACAAAGCTGTGCTTCTACTGTGCGCTTTTGTGCTCCCTTCAATCAGACACACTGTGTGTATATGTGTGTGTGTGTGTGTGTGTGTGTGTGTGTGTGTGTGTGTGTGTGTGTGTGTGTGTGATAAGAACAGGAAAACAGTAAGTTGTGCTATCTGTATTTCAGAGTCTACATTGTTTACCCTGCTCTATATATTTGCATACTGTGTTGCTTTTTTACTTTGCTTTGTGGGCGTGTTTGTTTCCTTGTTTAGGTTACACATACTGCCATTCTTGTTGTGTACTGTATTTATATAGCGTGTGTGTTTGTGTGTGTGTGCTGACATGCTTTTCAGTCCCCTGGCTGCAGCGAGCCTGTCCACTGATTGATCATCGTACACCAGACCTCTGGATCTCTGCTCTCTTTTTCGCTTTCTCTCTTTGTGGTTGTGCTCCTCTTACTGCTCTAAATATAGTCTCAACTCTACTAGTCTCACACACACACACGCACACATGCACGCACGCACACACAAACACACACACACACACACACACACACCAATGGATCAATTACATGCAGCACCGTAGATCTAGTTTGGCCAAGTGTGGTGCACGGTGCAGCCATCCCACATGAAAACTCACTCCATCCTCCTGCTCAGCTTCAGTCGACACAAACAAATCTCTTATCAAAATGATTTGTTTCATGGCTGATGTTTGCCGTGTTCCCACAGATTAAAAGGGGAGATTTGATTATTTCATGACAAATAAATTGTAGGAGGCCTTGAAAGGCGGCGGGGAGTTCTTTCCACTGGACAAACTGCTTATGTTCATGCTGGAGTGAATGAGGGCTTTGTTCTACCTCGCTCGCTTTTTCCTTATATAGTAATGGCTTAGCTTCCCAAAAGGGAGGGCTCAGTGGTGTGTAGAGGTAGGGTCGGTTCTCAACTCGGCTCACAACACCAACTGTATCAACGTGGGATCAATTCAGACCCGGTTGGGCATGGACATTGATAAACCTCAGCCCCCCAACAGCACTCAATATCCAATTTAAAGGGCCAGCGATTGACTAAAATGAATTGCCCTTTCTCCAGACCGCAATGGCCCACTTGTTTAGAATTAGCTGTCTGGTCCTGTTCATCCTGTTGTTGTCACTTTGTTTGTGCTGTGGCTCTGTCTTTATCTCTGTATTGTTGAATGTTTTCTCAGGGATTTTTTTTTTACCACAATAATGTGAAAAGGCAAATTCAGGTCAGTCCATCCGATTGGGATGAGACCCTCATGCCGTCATCATTGTTTACAGCACTCAAGAAAACATTTTTCTGCAGATAACAACTGTTCTTTACTGTGATGTAATGATTAAGTAAGTCTTCTGTATTCTGAAAGCACTATTACGGTTTGTGGGTGCAAAATAGAAATGACAAAGAGAAAGAACATTTAAACGGTAAGTCGACAGGAATTCAACACCAGCGCATTTGTTTTTCAACAACAGCTAAACCTTGACAAGAAAAAAATCGAAGAAACAAAGTATTATTGGAAGACAGAAAGAGATGTCAGAGCTTCAGTGAAAAAACACCCAAAATGCACTGTAACACATGTATTATTTGTAAATCTATTTGAATGGTGCTGCACGAATTCCTCATGCTTGAATTTGTGCATTGTTTTGACTCTGTGCTTGTTTTATGTTGATCCAGAGCCAGTGATAAGAAACGAAACCTGGCTCAGCAAAAGGCCGAGGCCCAGCGACGGCTGTATGGACACGGTTCCATGAAGAAACTCTCAGCTGCTTCCTCAGACTGGGAGAAACAACGTCACACACTGGAGCGTAGGAGAGAAGAGCTAGTAAGGCACTACTTATTATGTGGTTTAAACCTCATTAGAATCAGAAATCAGAAATAGTTTGTTTTTGCCAATGATGCAATAATGATGATGGTAGGATGTGCAATAATGTATTGCTTAAAGGGGACCTATTTTGCTTTCGGGGTTTTTCCCTTTTCTTTATTGTTTTATAGCATTTTTGTGCTTGTAAAAAGTCTCCTATGTAATAAAGCCCCAGTCCAAGCCAAAGGGAGCTCTCTCTCCCTCAGAAGACACTGCTCCGAAGCTGCCTGAAACAGCTCGTTTGAGATTCAGTGTTTACTTCTATAACTTGGTGACATCACAATGTAACAAACAGAATGGACTGTGCATAGATAGAGCCAGCTGACCAATCAGAGCAGACGGGGCTTCTGGGGAGGCGGGACATAAGACTGTTTCAGACAAAGGTGCTGCAGCAAAGGGACACAAAATGTGTTTTTTGAACATAAAAGCATGCAAAGACCCCAAAAATACAAATATAATCCCCAAAATGAGCATAATAGGGCCTCTTTTAATGTCAGGAGTTTGTCAGGATAACAGTGAGGGACCGCAGCCTTGTCGATGAAGCCAGCTACAGTTGGGACAAAACTGTTTTTGTGGCATGATATGGGTTTGCTGAGCAAGATTGTACTTCACCATGATGTAGTTACACAGGTAAATTGCTGCTCACATACTGCTCACAGTCAGGGCTGTCGCCCACTGAGAATTATGTCAGTTGGATCTGATTTGGCAGATCAATACAAACATTCAACAATTTGTTTTTGTTGATGTTGCTTGTTTTTTTACAAACTTTAAAAGTTTGAATAGGGTCAGCGGGACATTCAGTGTGACAGCGGCATTCACGTCAGATGGTAAACGAGCTAACGGCAATAACGACAGGTCATAAATGTGCCGCAACACTATTCGCCGACACAAGATATCAAGTCAGAGACTGTAACGTATTGAGTTGCTCTGGGCTGTAAATTCACCACTTCTAAGAAGACGGTCTCTCCTTTCTCCTCCTCTGTGCCGCTGCTTGCATGCCAGTATCAGCTTGTATCAAAGAGTAGCGTGAGAGAGCATGTACTCCAAAAACTCCCCAGAAGCACACCGCACAGCACACTGACGAGTAAAAAAACAAACAACAAAACCCAGACTGCTCGACTTAAAGCAATCTGAGTCGCGTAAGGGTGTCCAACTGATTATTCGATTATTCTTTCTCTTCTGTGAGAGCTATCAGCTTCTTACTTGGAGATTATAAATTTCTCAAATGTGCAAACATATGAATAGTGCAACAGAACAGAAACAAAAAAGAAGTGCTTGCTTTAAAGCATGAGACACTTCTGTTAACGACCAAACAATATGTTTTCGTTTTTGTTAAGCACTTTTTTCCAGGATTTAAACAAGAAGAAAAGCCAATGCAGAAATTCAGTTTCACTTACTTCCAACTCTACGTCAAAGTTTTCTGAGACAAGCATACCATTTAATTATTTTCTCTTTGAAATGAAGGAGTCAGGGGAGTGCTTCTCATACATATGGGGAAAAGTGGCAGCTACTAGTACTTTACGCCTTCCGCCCTCTTTGATTGGCCTTTTGATCAGCCACGGCAGTAATCAGTGGGAATAAGGAAAGATGGCACAGAGGCACTACTTTGAAAAGGGCACTATCTCATGTTTGAGTGCTGTTATGGCTCAAGTGCGAGACCAGGTTCAGGTCTATTGAAGGCACATATTGCTCAGAGCTCAATGATGCTGCAGTGTGAAAAATTGGCCAACTGAGCTCGACAGTTATACCTTCATAATGATAATAAAAGGGTTGATGGATAAATGCCTCTTAATTATGAGGTATTATTGGGTGAGACGACATGCTTCTAATCTTCTCACCTCTTGCCTTCTTGTTTTTAAGACTTTCTTTTTTCTCTACTCCTAATGAAATGTAAGGTGGGGGTGGCAGTGACTATCACCTGAGATTGAGTCCTTTTTCCTTTGGTTTTTCTCCCATTTCTAGAAAGAGCGACTGGCACAGGTCCGAAAGCAAATCTCAAGGGAGGAGCATGAAAAGCAACATCTGGGGAACTACAGGTAAGGTAGAGAGACTCTTTCTCTCAATGAATGCAACCCACTATACTGCTGCCAGCTTCAATTACATTTATGGGGTCATCTGCAGAGTGCTGAGCTCCCTGGAGAATAAATAATGCTGCTGCAGAAAGAACAAACAAAAAAAACAACACCTAATGTTTTGAGCGGGTGAGGTAGAAGAATTAAGATTGGGAGAAAATGTTAAATATACAGATGTCCTGAGCAAGTTTTTTTGCCCCCGAACCCAATCACAATAATTTGATATTGAGTATCTGCTAATACTCAGTCTCTATCCGATGCTTGTATTTACCTGGATAATACAGCTGTACAATGCACACTGCACATTCATTAAAGTTATTACATTCAATCCAGTGTTTATGCTTGACAGTTTAATAGCTCTGCAATGCAAGACAAAATATTTTTATATGGCTTTTAACACAATGCCACCTCGTGCAGCATTTGTTTTTTCAACAAAATAACAAAGTAAACAAAGTAAAACATGTCTTCATAAATTGGTCTCAAATCCACGTAGTACAGCATTGTAATAAAAGTACAGAACACTATAAATAGGTAATATAGTCACAATTCCATGTCAAAACAAAAATGACCAACAAATATATCGATTCCACTTAAAGTGGTGTAGCAGCTTGAAGTTGAACATGAAAACAATCTGTGTCTACTTATTCAATAAAACCTGAAAGTCTGCAGCAAATTGTGTTCATTGTTTATGCCACCTGTGTGACAGCAGAGTAAACAAAGGATCGGGTGGCACACGTGCTCAAAATAACCAACTAAAAAAATGCGTTGATCGGGCCTGATACCGACCCTTCCCATCAGATCATGGCATCCCTCTTTAAATAGAAGTGGAAATCAGAGGTAGTGTGTAATGACAAGGTTCAAACTGTTACTTCTACATGCACAATGTTTTCAGCATTTCAGAAATTCAGATTAGCATGTTTAAGTTGCCTGACTACTGCCAGCCATTCTCCAGCTCCTCTGCACCTCTACTCTTTTCTCCTCAAAGTCCAGCTGGGACTTTGGAAGACACCAAGTGTGTCAATTTTTAATAGTCACCTCACATATGGAGCAGATCAACCTCAGAGCATGACTCAGCAACACCAAGTTCTGATTTGCTGCTTAGCCTTTGCAAATTGATAACACTCCCTCAGTTTCTCTTCATGCCTCTATGTATTTATCTGATATGTGCGCACGCACACACACGCACACACACACACACGCACGCACACACACGCACACGCACGCACACACACACACACACACATTTCCAGGTCTTGATTTTCTCACACACAGATAGACACACGCCCACACAATTGGCTCACACACACGCCCTTCTTGCTGTCTCCCTGAGTGTGAGTGACTTCTTGACTCATCACTTGACTGAATGGCGAGTCAGAATACTGATCCCAGCCTGCATGAAGTGCTGTCACCTCCTTCCTCTTTTCAGACACGCAGTCAGACAGTCAATCAGACAGGCTGAGGTCTGTCTGGAGCACCCCCTAATAAAGACCTCTTAGCATTCAAATGGTGTCCCGGCGCAGCACTGGAGTCTGATTAACACACTGCTTCTCATTACACGAGTTCGGCTAATGAACTTACTTACATTCGGCTATTAGATGAAACTTGCATCAGTTACAGATGAGCCAGAACCCCGTGGCATCAGAGGGAAACCCAGCTGCTTGATCCCATTGTTGATGTTCATTTAACATCATTTACACAGTTGGAATCAGGAGGCTTTAGAGACACTGTTGACCAAAGCAAAGATACTTTGAAACTGATATAAATGAAATATGAATATTAGCTTTGTCTATAACTCAAATGGGAACACATGGAAGGAAAATGCCCCAGCACGAATATTTTTATATAAAAAACACTGCAGGGTCATCCCCAAATAAAAATGTCCATATGTTCAGAGATGGAGGGTGCCAAAAAGAGGGAGCAGTTAACACCCACTATTAAAGTGTTGACCTTTTGCATTCAGTCAAGTGATTTATGTTGCTCTTTGATGACTGACAAGTTCTGGCTTTTTTCAAATGTTATTATTTAAATTCAGTTAACCCCTCTGTGATGAAGAGTCTTTTTCCATATTTCTCTAAAGAGGAGGGAGAAATCTGGTCCACATACCTTAAAGGTGGTTCAAAAGTATGGCAGTTAAAGAATCTCATATAGGATGGTGCCAAGGGAAGGTGATAAAGTGACTGGTTCATCTCGGGTCTCTCAACATTCAGTAGATGCTTGAGTTGAACAGCAGTAACTAAGGAAATGCATAGAATTGGGTCAACTTCTCAACAATATGGAAATCATGCACCCAGAACAGCATCTCTGCATAAAGTTGTTAAATGGCAGATGGGGTTCAGTAAAAGTTTTAATGGTGAAACTATAAAATGTTAAACTTTATTTAGCACTGCACCTTCACTAAAACCTACAACTCAGGGGCTGGTATGTGTGAAGCTTTATATCAGGGTAAAGCAAATCAGCGATTTCTTTGCAAACGCATAATACATGTTTAAAAATAAAGCTTTAAAAAGTTTGCCATGCTCTATATTAACACATGAATAAACATCTTTGTTAAATTCCACAGTGTCCACTACCTGCCCCACCGGCAGTTACTACTCACTGCTGTGGGTGTGTGCTTTGTGCTAACGTTAGCTGCTATAGCTGTGCAGCCGCTCTCTTGGCTCAGAGTGTGTGTGCTGTGCTATCAGCCCGTTCTCAATCCGAAGTCGTCAAATACCGCTGCTTAGCAGTGTTTTCATTGTAAGATCCCGATGTCAAAAGCCACCTTTGCGTTTGCACAATACACTGCTGGATGTCATCAGCTGAGAACGCGGCCACACAGAACTGTTCATGGTATTTTATGTTACTGGACAGCCATGTGGCGGGACGGCCGGACAGCACCCGCTATGGCTGCATGATACGCGGATGGTCTGTGTCAGTTGAGAATGCAGAGGGATGAAACCTGCTGGTATAAATAAGGATCAAAAAGGTCTCTGTTGGGTGGGTGGGAGGAGCGGTGGATAGATCCAACCTTCATGTGCGAGGCCAGGGTTTGGTTTCCGTCTGAAATTGGTGGGGTTTTTTCTACACCTTACCATGTGCCCTTTTGCCTAAATCTAACCATCAGGGCACTTCTTGCTTAATCCTAACTATCTGTGCCAGCATGTACTTTTGTTGACATCCTGGCGTTGGTTGCCATGTGCTTGTGTTTTCTAAACATAATCATGTGCAACGTCATCCCACCATGTGCATTTTTTGGCATCATGGTAGTGGCATCCTGTAAGGTCAAAAGCAAATGCAGAAGAATCCCGAGCTTACATGTAAATGTGGAATTGGCGAGATGTGCCACCCATGATCCCGTCCTGCCAGCTGTCTTATACAGCTGGTCGTGCGTTATTATACAGAACAGCAAGGCAGCATAAACAGTGCAATATTTCCAACCTGAACAGGCAGTGTAAACAGGGCCTGTGTGTGACAGGCCCCAAGCATCTCAGAGCATTTTTTTTCACAATTTTAAAATCTTATTTCATACCTTGGTAAGTTTTTTTAAATATTAAAATTTGACTGGGTGAACAATATATTTTTCTGTGGTGGGACAAACTCATATCTACTTTTTTCTATACCTGGACTTTATTAGTAATGGCTTAGTAATCTATATTCAGAAGAATGTAGACAATTTTATGTTGCTGCATATAAACATTACATTCAGCCAATACAACTATGTCTTTTTAAAAAGGAGGCCAGTTCTTTAACTCCCTTAAACGCCTTGCTGATTCAAAAGAGGAGTCAGGCTCTAAATATTTCTGTAAAGAAAATATTTCCCTGCTTTTCCTCTTCACGCTGGCCAGTGTTTTTTAAAACTCTGTCATTGTTTTGATTTGATGGCTCTAGCGATGACTTGAGGGGAGTTTGGAGATGTATTATGAGGATAACCAGGCAGTGGTTTATACATTCACCTAATCCCCTCAGGCCTAAGACAAACACTGAGCGCTGTTAAAACTAAGCAGAACTCTGCAGAAGGTGTGAACGGGCAAACTAGCAAAGACTGCAACAAAGTGCACATGTCACTGAGGGTGAGTGTACTGTATGTGTGGGAAGCGGTTGTGCATTAATGCATTATGCCATGTGGAAAGACTGAAGTTTGTACAGTTTCTTGACTCAAGGTCTCCATTAATACTTCTTTCTTTCTCCCTCTGTCTTTTCTCTTTGCTCCCTCAATCCTGCCACTCGCCTTCCATTTGTCTCTCCATCATTTCACACCTCTCATTGAAATACTTATAATTTTCCCCTCCTGCTTGCTCTCTTTTCTGTCCGTCTACCACTCTCACCCGCTGTGCCTCGACCTCTCTGTACCTCACTCCATCCACTCCTCCCTCTTCTTTCATCAAAATCTCCCCCTCTTAATCTTTGTATTCCTTTTCTATTTCTTTACTGCTCCCTCTCTTCATCTCTCTATCTCTTTAACGACCCTCTTTCTCCACTCTTTTCTTACCCTCTTACCCTTTCTTTGTGTCTTTTATCCGTCACGGCTCCCTCCCTCTCAATTCTGTCACCGCCCCTCCTCTCACCTCGTTTCCCTCTTTTGCTGAAACCCCAATCCCCCTCTTCTTTCTTTTTCTTCACCCGATCACTTCCACCCTCTCCTTTGTGAACCCAACCCTGTTTTTTTCTTTATCCTTTTCTCTATTTCATCATTTCTTCCATCACCCTTCTCATCCCCATTTCCCCTCTCACTGATGACCCTCCTTCTTCGCCTTTTCTTTCTCCCTCTTTCTCCACTCCTCCTTCTCTTTCCTTGCTTTCCTCTCTGTGTCTCTGCGGCCTGCAGACGTATTTACCCCCCAGACGACAAGCTGCTGCTGGAGAAGTATGAAAGCCTGCTCTCGGCCGCCTTTCAGACCTTCCTCGCCGGGCGAGCTGCCTCACTTCAAAAGGAAATGAATAATCCTCTGAAACGAATGAAGGCACGTACGTCAGTGGCAGACTGTCAAGCACACACACACACACACACACACAAGCACGCACACACACATCACAGGAACCTGCAGAGACCCACACACAAACATATACACACAATATGCAGACACTTGTGGACAAGCGCATGCCAAAGAAAAGAAACACACAAGCATTTCTATTAAGATTCTGCCCACAGAGACAAGAAAGGATGCGCAAATAATGCGGAAAGTGTGCCGCAGTCCTTCAGATTTGTTAGAACGTCTGACAGAGTGTCCTTCTTCTACTCTATCTGCCTCGCTTTCCCTCTGTCATTCACTCCGTCTCTCCACAAATATTTATTGTGCTGTGTACATGAGCTTTTAAAAGCAAATCAAATCCCACACAACAATGTCATTTTTCTTTCTTTACAGTTAGACACTCATCACTTTCTCTTGTCCTCATTCTGCATCATACTGCTTTATTCTTTCTTTCTGCCAAAGTTAGACGTGGAGAGGCTTCAAAGTTGATTACACGTGCTGCCCACGTATTTCAGTGTACATAGCTATAGGTTAATTATTTATTTCTAAAGACTCAGGGATATACATTGAATATATACATGAGAATGCATGCACACACAAACTTGCGTGGCCGTGTGCTAAGACGTGCTCATGTTTGTACAGGGCTAGAAGTCATTGTATGCATATAAATGCCAATGCCTCTCTGGTACCAGGAGGGATGTAGCTTCAGCTAAACTTTGAAGGTAAAGGTATGAAGAGACTTTGCAAAGGAGAGAAGTCGATTTCCATACCACACAACTTTACTGTAGAGACAGGGAGAGAGGGGGGAATAGAGGGGGATATGAAGTGTTTAAATGGTGGAGAGAGCAGGATGAGTTAAAAAAAAACAAAAAAAAAAACAGTATAAAGTAAAAAGAGTATAAAGATTGTGAGTTGCTAATAGAGATAGTCGTTATGTTTTTTGTAAAATACTTTTAAAAGTATCGTGACAGATTTCTATTATGAACAGACTTTAGGAATGAGGATGATTTCTGTTGAGTACAAAAAACAAGGAAAAGAAAGAGCCAATTTTCCGTTTTCAAGTCTGGTTATGTATTCAGAAAGAACACATCAATTAAACAAAAAGACACAGCGGAAGGCATTGTGGGTTATTAAAACACATGGAGGGAAGAAGCATTAATAAGTAGAAAAAGATGCAGATGAAACAAAAAAAAATCCAATGCATTGGCAACTGAATAGTAATAATGAATACTGAATATATTTGACTGAAGTATTGACATTACAAATTTATATCAAAGCACCGGGGGATGTCATGTGCAACTATTGCAGCTTTCTTAGAAACAATCCTACCTAAACAGCCTCTAGCCGCTCACAGTTTGTTTTCAGAAGGTTATTGTGTGTCCTTTAGAGAGTAGAATCTCTGCAGAGTTTTTATAGAGATGTCAATCAAAGATCAGGCAGAGTCGTACACCAGGCCGAGGTAAGTTTAATTTAGTCAACACAAAGAGATGTGGCTCTTGTTCAAAGTAGGAAGGAAGAAAGATAATAAGAACAAAGGGACGCTCTAGAGTTTTTATCTAATAACACGATCATGAGTGACAACTGGCCTGTCCTTTTTAGTGGGCAGAGTCTGAGAGATACTCATCTTGGCAATTTATGGTAAAGAATGGTTGTTTTTGAATTTGAATATAATATTGAATAGACCAGGGAAGAATAAGAGAGCTTTTCTATTGGCACTTTTGGCCACGTGGAGTCACACAGTGCCGCTTTGAGCTGAGTTTCCGTGACCAGTTGTGGCGAGTTGCAGCAGTAGACTGTATTTAAAGATGGACGACACACCCCCACTTAACCCCGCTGAAGTGAGGTTAATATATCCAGTATACGGGCATTGCCATTTTGCGGCGGTGATGTCATCGAGAGTCGTATCTGCACAGTAGCGATTTCCGTGTTGGGGGAGTTCCCGCCAAAGCACCTGTCTGGCCAATTGTGAGTAGCTCCGTTGAATGCGAGCACACGGATTGGCTGTCACGTCTGTCAATCATGGCAGAAAAGCCCCCTTTTGTTTAATTTAATAACTCATTAAAACTGAACTTATCATAAAAACAACCACCTGAACAAACATCAGACTGATCAGAACTACCTTCAGTGACAGAAACCATCATTGGGAAACATTTATTAGACATGTACTTCGAGTTTTTAGTTTCGGCTATGTCCAATTTGCTAACATGAAGGGGCGGGCCTTATGACCTGTACTGCTGTAAGACACCAGGGGACAACTGAGACTGAATAGCCTCACTTTCGGCAAGCTGCCATGTCTTCCATCTTTATATACAGTCTATGGTTGCACCTAAGATGGACCATGTCAGGAATAGGGTCAACAGTGCACCAACTGCCTCCGAAAGCATTGCTGTGTTTCAATCGTATTTTAATGCCCTGTTTAGCTGTAATAGCGACAGTATGTAAAGAGAAAGTGGGCGCCATACTGTTCCCTGCATAGTGAAAACGGAGGAAGATCAGACAGTAAAACTAGGCAGTACTGATAAACCAAGATTATTTTACTGCGTTACCTATTTCTCACCTCAAAAGTTTTCAGAAATATTTATTTACAATTTTAGCTTACTGTTAAAGTTAATACGAAATTGTTTGTTAGCAGCCGGCTGCCATTGTGTCAAAGGGGCGAGTTTGCATTTTGTCAATTAATAGCAAGAGCATTTATTGCAATGCATTCTGGAAGTTGTAGGTTTTCTACCTCTTAAGTAAAAGCAAATGCCACAGCCCTTTTTCTCTGTTTTGTCTGGTCATGTAGCAAAAAAGGCCATCTTCCCAGCCATGAATTACTTATTTAAGGTTTATACCTAAACAACAATCAATAATCTGATAATAAAGTATAGCCTTTAATTTTGTGCACTAGTCACAGGGCTTTGGTCTATAAACGCGAGTGGGATCCATAAGTCATCATCTGGCATGCAATGCCTGTTTGGCTAGTTTTTCCTCCTGCAAGGGGCCAGAGGCCATTTGCCAGAGTGCCAACAACATATCCGTCAAGCCTGACAGACATTGTACCCGCAAGACTCGTGTTTGCTGCCTTTGTGGGCTTCTCAGGGCCATGAATTGAAAAATGTCATGGATTGTCACACTATCAAAGAAAATAAAACTTGTGCTGTAATCCTAGCGATAACATGCTGATACACTGCAGAGCCTGGCTTCATTGCTACAGAAAACACACCCACGGGTTACACTGGTTTCCACGGAGTTTGCATCACCCTTCTCCCCACTTCTATTACAGTTAGGTTGACAGGTATGCATCAAATTGTTACTTCTGTTGTTCGCTATCTGTGTTTTCCCGCTTGCTCAGCCGATATTTTCCCATTCCTCCATTTTTCTCACATGGATACTGAAAACGAAAAATAAAAATGTTGTTGAGCAGGTGCTTGCTCAGCTGGCCAGTAGCACTCTGCCAATATAATAAAACTGCAGAAATACACAAGTGTGAGGGAGCACTTCACCGTCAGTGCAGATCCTATCAAAGTGGTCTGCAAGCTCTGAAAATGTACAGAGGGATACATTATGGTTCTGTACGGGTCTGTTGGTAGTGTACTTTAAAAATAGTAGATAGCTTTATCTAGAATCTAGCTTAATGTAGAAGTTGTATGTCCTGCTGTAAGAAGACACTGTTCAGTACAGCGTGTGGTTCACAGGGTACTCTTGGTGAGAAGAGCTCGACATTTGCTTCAGTGGTTGACAGTAAAGAGGAAAATAGGGACACGACACCAATGAGCTACTGATTATGTTGCACATCAGGCAGAATTTACAACACATCATTTATGCAAAGTGCCTGAAACCAGCATCAGCCATACCCCTTTCCCACCAAATCAGCTCTGGCTCTTAGACTGGTTCCCTTCGGGACTCTTAGAACCTTAATGCTATCTAGCGAACCAGCCTGCATTTCCACCAGTTTTGAGTGGAGTCATTGTAATTGAGAATGTGTCATCACCGATGGGCGTTGCACAACAGAACTAAACAGTAGTAGAGAGACGATGGATCAACATTGATTACCTGTGAGATTTTGTTCTCGTACAGATATTTGTTTTTATCCAACAATAACCATGGGCCAATAATTATTGACACCACTGCACACAAATTTCTCGATGATTTCCTCGCTTAACTTCTCCATTGTTGCCTCTTCCATCCTCTCTTTCCAACCTGTTGGCTTTGAATCCAATTTTGGTAGTGGCCAAACAGTTGAATTACAGGTCATTTTGCCGTGCATCCCAGTACGAGTTATTACCAAAGACTGACAGGGTGAAGAGATGTCTGTAAATCAGTGGATTCATTTTCCTGATCAACCCCTGTAAAATGACTCATTTTATTTGGTGGAATTACTCTGTTTCAAGGTTTGAAATTGTTGGGGATAGCAAAGATTGAGATTTGAGACTGTTAGGGATAGCAAAGATTGAGATTTGAGACTGTTGGGGATAGCAAAGATTGAGATTTGAGACTGTTGGGGATAGCAAATATTGAGATTTGTGCAATAAGAATTGAACCCATGTCACTTGGATGGAAAAGGGGTATCAGTATCGTCCATTGCACTGCATTTGGCAGCAATGGCACAGGCAAAAAAAAAAAACAGCAGCAGATTACAACTTCAGATGGACGCCATCTACAGGCAACCAAAGGAACAGTTCCTGCTCTTGCAACACATGCCACCTACATAATGCATGTAGGCAATATCTACAGCTGCCGTTTGTTATTTAAAATCTTTTAAAAAACTGGAACATATTTTCTGCTGAACTAGTAAAATGTCACTGTATCCTCTCTACATAAAGCCTATCCTCACTGCTTTGAAGAAAGAAAGGGAGGATTTTTATGTGTCTAAAAGAGCTAGTCCAGTTTTACCTACTGAAGTTTTCTTCTGGCTTAGATGTATGTGGGGGCTTTTTTACGATGAAAGAAAGTAAATTCCTAACCACAGAAATGGACGAGACAGTGTCATCTGTCAAACAGCCAAGAAATATGAAGTCATAGTAGAAGTAGTAGAAGCTGCCAGCAAATATATTACTGCTTTTTCAGCAAAAATGGATAAAAATACAAAAGCTAGCTGGATGGGAATACACACTCAGTCCTCTGGTGCCAAAAAAGTACTTTGTTTAGACAATATAGTTTATGAGGTGACATGTACAGAGACTGTTGGCGATAGCAAAGTACTCTAACAGGCAGCTACATATTATGTGGGCTGACACACACACAGGGTATAAAATGTTTTAATTTGTTAAGTGATCATTAAAAATCATGACCTAACAAAGTTGGGAAGTATTCATTTGTGACAGCCAGCAATTGCTAAAAGGAGCTCTTTCCAACCTATGGAGCAGCACCATTTGATGTTGACTCACTGCGTTATTAACACTTTTAGAGAAATTTAAGTTGCTTTCAATTAATCTGTAATTTCTTCATATGTGTCAAGTTCTTGTTTTCTCCCATGCTGTAAAGCATGTCATAGCATCCATGCTATCTGCTTTGGTGCAATTTAACAAGGTAATGGGCCTCCGGTGGTTCTTAAACTGCGGTGGGTGGTGAAGTTTTCACCTCGTGAAAGGTTACTGAGTTGGCAGACTTTTGCTGAAGTAAAAATGCCGCTATTTTCTAAATAATGTCTTCAACATGAGGCAAAGCACTGTTTTCTCATAGCAAATTGGGGACAAACACTGCAGTAGACAGCTGATACTAATTTTGCCTAAATGTAGGCCACATTACTTAAAACCGCAATTATTAATATACTTAAAAATACACATAGAAAGTTGGATAATTTAAAACCCACTCTAACTCTCATCTACTTTATTATTTCTTCTTCTGATCATCTTAAAATATGAGGTCTTGCATCTAACACTGGCTCGACTGTCTGAACAGGCTGACACATTTACAAGGTCACAACATCAAACACATAAACGCCTGCATAGTCACTTAAACATAGTGAGATATAAATACACTAAATAGGTAGTAAGGTAGCCACTATTTAGATAGAAGGCTAACAAACTCACAAAAATGGTCTGAACCAATAAATGTGTACTTCAATACTTCCAGACATGCAAATATGCCACTGCATACACATGTTCATGCACACCAACGCTCATGCACAAACACACCAGCACAGAGAGCGCCAGGGGCATAGTGACCTTCCCGACCCCAGAAAGCAGCTTGATGGCTAATCTGAGAGAAAACAATCACTTTTCATCTGTGTTTTAGCGTCAATTGGGAGCTTTTTATGTCCCAGCCGTGAAGCAACATTAATCACCTTTGCTTGCATTTTAGCTACGGCCAAATGGCCAAGGCCCCAGCATATTGGCGTTGGCCGTGACGCTGCCTTTTCCAAATTCGGTCTCTATGAGTGCTGCCAAATAGCAATGCATGTTCAGCCAGGGCCTTTTTTTCTAACCTCCAGATAAGGTGCATATGCCTGTGAAGTCAAACTTTTTCATCCCTCCCCTTTTTAAAAAATATTTGAAGTTTATTTTCTCGCACCTAATTTTGACGTCAAAGTAATTAGAGATATGAAACATCAAATCATTTTTAATTATTCCTTATAACTGTATCGTCAAGATTGAACTACTTTGTTGCTGATGTTTGATACTGTTATGTTCCTGATGTAACATAAATCATCACCTTTGGCATTTTCTCATCTACATTGTATTTCTGCTGTGTTGGTGTGTAGGAGGAGGACATCTTGGACCTGCTGGAGCAATGTGAACTGGACGACGAGAAGCTGATGGGCAAATCCTCCAGGCAACGAGGCCCTAAGGTGAGTGAGAGTGAGAGAGACGGTGGGGAGACACAGACACCTAGAGAGCACAGGGAGAATAAGGGCCACATGCCTCAAGGGAGCGAAGAAAAAGTGCAAAATAGAGTGTCAGAGAGAGAGAGAGAGAAAGAGAGGGGGAGGTGGAAGGCAGGTAGGCAGATGCCTGGAGCTAACGCCCACAGAAAGCATATAGGACGTGATTCAGAAAAATAAAGAGAGGGGAGGCGGGTTGGGCGAGAAAGAAAAGAATCAGAAAGAGGCCCAAAGAAAAGACCCAACTCCCCAAGGGGACAGCTGTCAGGCTGTCTCTCTCACTCTCTCTGTGCTATCTTTCTTTCTGTCTATCTCCCTCTCCCTCTGTCACATACACCTATACGCCCCCTCGATTTCCCACGACAGCACATTACTCCCTCCATCACCTTGCTTCACTCCCCTCCCTTCACCTTTCCATCCCTTTTTCTCTCCCTCCGTTCCTGCACACCTACATCCTTCCCTCACTCGAGGGCTAAATTGGCTGGAACACTCAAAGAGTGTGTTAGGGACTCGACAGGGCAGTTCAGCGCCTGCATTAGAGAGGCCTTAGCTGGAATGAGGACTTGTTCAGACACAATCACTGTTGTCCAAATTAATTTGGACCCCGTCAGTTTCGATGTTGCCGAGTGTGCTGAGAGAGACATTGAGAGCAGGGGGAAAGAAAGAGCTGTGACGGATAGATTCTCTCCTTGGGGTGTTGCGCTCGCAAGCCATCTGGTGCAACTGAACCAGCGAGTGTGCACAAGCTACGAGAGAGGAGTGAGGCAAAGGGATTAGAGACAGGATTTTGAGGGAAGGAAGGGCCGCTAAGGTTTGTTATCGCTGAGGAAATGTTCAGACGCAGAGGACGAGAGGTTGAGAGCAAGGAAGGCAGGAAGTGAAATCGTGAAAGTGCCTTTAGATTTTCTTTTTGTTTCTTTTAATGTCTTTTTGACTGCTATCTTTCCAATTATATGTACTATATCACATTTGTTCCCTGTGGACCCCTCAGCTCAACATTTAGCCTGACTTTACCCAATCACTCAAACTCCGTCATCCAGAGTTTCTTTCTCTCTCTCCTCATCTGTTCAGTGTCTGGCCTTCTGTCTTTGTCTTACTCTCTACTGTTTATCCACTGTCTGTTCCTGTCTCCTCGTCTGTCTCCACTCTTACTATGTTCACTGTCCTTTTCTTTCTCTCTCTGCTCATTTCCGTTCTCCTCGTCTATTCAATGCCTTCTCTCTGTCTCTCTCTGCTCCTATACTCAGATTCACCTTATGCTCCTCTTTATTTCTCTCCCCATCAATCTGATGTTCCCATCTTCCCTTTTATTCTCCCCTCATGTATTTAATCTCTCTCTGTCTCTATCCTCCTCGATCACTCACCCACACAGCTACCCAGCGGTGACTGTGTAAGCCCTGTGATCACTTCCTGCCCATTAATTTGGGTGGCCTGACAGCGCTGCCCGAGCTAACCGTTGAATAACAGATGTATAAATGCTTTATTAATGCTATCAGTGCGTCCCCTTCCAGGATGTGAAATAGACAAGACTCTACTTAATGAACTCCTAACTGAGAAAAAAAAGCTTTTGTGGATGTGTTTAAGGGCTGACGCAGATGATGATTTCTAGTGAGCAGAAATCAGCCACGTGTATTTAGCTGTGATTAAAAGTGCTCAGTAAAGTAAACACATGTAAAAGTAATCCCTGTGAGCAGAATCATCAGGCTCCAGACTGTTCTGAATCCTGCTCTACTGTACTTTCAAGACAAGCTGAAGCCAGCTTGTGACAGATTTCTTTATCTGCTCCAGAAGCGCTACTACAATTATCTACATTATCATTATCTGTATACTGCTTCATGTGGCCACAAGTAGCTACATGCTAACATTAGGGAAACACGTATACTTGGTTGCTTGTTTTCTTGGTCAAGGTCCTTTTTGAACAGGTCCAATTAGGTTTAAAAACTTTTATTGGTGATTTTTCACTGTAGAAAGTAGGGATGTGCCCGACTCACAATTATGTCAGTCGATTAAGATTCAGCCGTTCAATATGACTATTTGTCGATTCGTTTTATTTTCCATATGAAGTTTTGAAGTTTCTTAAAGATTTTTTTGGGGCATTTTTGTCTTATTAGATAGTACAGAGTGATAGCCTAAAAGACACAGGACACAGCCTTCATACATGGGGCGCCTGCTCTATCCACTAAGCCACCCAAAGTTTTAAAGTTTAAGCGGGAGGTTCAATGTGACAGTGACATTTGTGTAATACAATAAACAAGCTCTTAGCACGAACAACAGATTGCATATGTGCAACAACATTTTTGCTGACAATAGATATCAAACAAAAGCCAGAGACTGCGTCAGTTTAAGTTGCAGTGAGCTGTAAATTCACCTCTTCTACGCAGAAGAGAGAAGAAAATCTTAATTACAAAACAGAGTCTCTCTTCCTCTGTGCCGCTGCAACCTCTACCAAAGATTATCGTGAAAGTCAAGAGCACTCACTCCATAGCAAAGTCTGGGGACCAAAACATTTCCAGAAGTATGTGAAGTAAGCGTTTCAGACAGAGGGTGAATACAGGTGTTCCAACATAGACAGTATGAGGACAATTAAGTGTTTTTTGACAATTAAAGCATTTCAACATGTTCTCTTTGAAGCTTTAAATACAAGTTTGAGCCTCAACATGAGCATAATAGGTCTTTATGCTAAGCTGTAAATACAAGATGCAACTATGATTTAAAATAAAAGCTTCACAGTATATAAAATATCTAACATTTAAAGAAACTTTGGAACTTCTATTTTAAAATTTTACATATTAACCGATCAGGTCAGATTTGTTCAAGCCATCCATATGCGTGTTTGTGGTTACTGCCAAGCTTATAAAAGAGTGCATGTGTAATTGTGTATCTGTGCATAATGAGCCTGCAAGCAAACATACACTCCTGCGGGCACGTGGGCTAGCCGTGTCACCACCAGGACTCCCAGTGACAGATGGTAATGGGCTGAGGGTGAGGAGAGGCTGAGAGAGGTTGACAACATCTCAGTGTCTTTTATGTTTAAGTGTGTGTGTGTGTGTGTGTGTGTGTGTGTGTGTGTGTGTGTGTGTGTGTGTGTGGGAGGGAGGGAGGGAGGGAGGGAGGGAGCATATGGGCATCTTCATGTATGTTTCATCTGTTTAAATGTGCACAAATCCAGCTTATATTTGGATCTATGTGTTCACATTCTGCTCGTAATTATAGCATGTCTTATGCATATCCGTGTATCTGTGTTTGTCCCCGCCAGCCCATGACCGCCATGCCAGAATGCAGTCAGACACCGAGACGACAACGACCGGACTACTTGGCTGACTTCACCAGCGGCAGCAGCGCCGACAACTCCTGCACTTCCTCAGATGAAGAAGAGGAGGATAGAGGGAAAGCAGGAGGAGGAGGAGGAAGAGGCGGAGAGAAGAGAGAGAAGAAAGTTTCCTATGACCTTGGGGAGAGCAAGGAGAAGAACTTGGCTGAGCGCTCAGGTAAAGCGGCAGGATGTATAAAAATGTCTAAGAATGTCTTCATTAGGAAGCCTGAGCGTGGGGGGTTTCACAGGGACCTTGTTTCCTGCGATCTTTCATTCTTGCTTTGTTTACTTTCTTGTTTCTTTGTGTACTAGTTTTCTCCTCATTTTGCTTGTTCTCTCTTCATCCCGCCCTTTCTTTTTTAGTTGGAACTGCTCATCTGATAACAGCAGTTAGCTTAATTACTAAAACAAACTTGTTTTTCACATGTGCAAATGTGCAGTCACACACTAAAAAGACATTTTTAACATCTCTTGTCTTAGACTTTGTGTCTCCGTTTTCATCTTATCTGACTGTGACAGGGAACAAATTGCAGGAGAGATAAATCGTGAATGTACAGTATATAATGATGCAATAAGGAAATTGGAACTGATCCTGTGATGCTACAGCCATATGTCGTACACTCTAACCTGGTACACCTTCCACGTTTATACAGTTCGAAAAATATTCATAGCTGTACAGAACACATTTCCATATACATGCACACACTTTTTTAAGTACAAATGCTGAGAGTTTTGCTTTGATCAGTGCGAGTGTGTGCGTGCGTGCGTACACACACACACACACACACACACACACACACACACACACATACACACACACACACACACACACTCTCCATCAGCAGCACCAGGCAGGTTGTGATGATGTGAGCCAGCAGGGGCTACATTGCAGATGTTCATCAGCCCGCCATTATTTCTATGCCTAATTGATGTGATAAAGTGGTAGTAGGTCCTTGGATTTAAATTAAAGTGTAAACAGGGTGATCATAGCCTTTGACTTGTGGAAAGTGGGTCTTTGTTGGATTTTCTTAGAAGAGAGTTCTAGCTTCACACACAAACTGGACACACACACACACACACACACACGCACACACAAATGTTAAAGCACTGAAAAGCACTCGAGGAACGAAAAGTACCCTGAGCAGTGCAGTTCCAGTGAATGGAAGGTGACGGCGGAGAAGGAGGAATATAATTTGAAAGAGAAAGGGAGTGGAAAAAAAGGACCCCTTTCGTTGTTTACCTTGAAAACACCTTGACTTTAATGCCGAAATATTCACGGTTTTATAGTGAGAGTGATAAGTCTCAAGTATTCCCACCTATTCGCAGAAGTCACATAACTCAACTCTGTGAAGTGAGGAAGAGGGCACCTATCACAGCAGTCTGTGTGCCGACCTTGAAAAGAAAAAAAAAAAACTCTCCAGTTGCATTGTGGGCCGACGATTTTACTGCTCAATAGAGAGGACCCTTGCATGAGCTCATTCTATTTGTCACAAAATAAGGGACAAAACCATGAAAAAGCTCCACTTTTGGATCTGTGTGTGTGTGTGTGTGTGTGCATGCGTGTGTAAAGACAGACAGCAACCCTGCCAAGCCCTACTCCATACCAAGCCACCAAAAGGCTGCTAGGACTAAGCCCCGTAATGCTCTCATTTGGCAAAATATCCAAACCTCGGAAGGTTCACCAGCCACACACACACACACTGAACAACACAGACACATATAATCACCTGTGTGCGCACTTGGTGTCAGACACACACACTGCACGGATAGAAAACACACACTAATACACTGACTGGTATACAATCTGGAGGAGTTTCAAGGGTAACGGAGAGTGTTAGTGTGGGTTTTCAGGATTTATTTCCTCTGAGTTTGTGTGTGTGTTCACATGTGTTGTTCTTGTTTGTGTGTACATGTGTGTGTCAGAAAGAGAGAGCTGCTCTTTCATCCATCCCCAAACCAGACAGGGCTACTGTTTAGTTTCTGGTTTTGACTACACATGCTGCGGTCGTTAATAACACACACACACTGGGCCACTGGGTCAGTGTGCCAGAGTGCGGTGATGGAAGTTTTTAAAGCCACACTTCATCTCCAAAGCCACCTGGCAACGGCTGGAAAGCAGAGAGGGAAGCTCGACAGTGACTGAGGCACTGAGACAGGATCAGGGAAGAAAAGAAATTCAAGTGTGACAGTGAGTCAGTGCCCCCCCCCCTCTCCCTCATCACTCTCTCTCTCTGTTTCCCCGCAGGTCGCATGCACTGGAAACCTCCACTCAAGTCACTCAAAACCAGCCCTGCCTCCTCTGCTTCCCCAACACTTTCTGGTCCAATCCGGCGCTCTATCTCCTGCCCTCGCTCCATCGCCTCCCTCTCATCGCCCAGTGAGGTGCGGGCTTTGCCCACCAGGCCTTCTCCCACAGTTCCCATGGCCACTCCCCTCGTCAGGCCGAGCTCCGCCACACTTCGCTCTCACTCGCTGAGCCGTAGTGGCTCCACCCACCGCGTTCCTCACAGCAACAGCCTTGGGACCATCCACTCCAACATAGTAAGATACTCAACAAACACACAAAGTCCGGTTTTCCTCTTTATAATTCAGAATGTGCCAGATAGTCAGTTACAGAAAAGGATAAGAAAATTTCTTTTCAAATATTCCAGCTGTTGTATCACTCAAAGGGGAAATCCTCTGTTGATCCACCTCCCCCAAATCAAAAATACATTTTTTACCTGTACCTTTCCTGTAGTGCTCTTTATTAATGTAGATTGTTTCGGTGTGAATTACAGAGTAACGGAGATAACAACCATCTCTTGAATATAATGGAACTAGAAGTCACTCAGCTAGGGATGCTCAAAGCCAAAAATACATTCGAAACTCTCAATAGAAACTACGCATTCATCTACTGCTAGCTCAGCTAACATCGCAGCCGAGGAGGACGGCATTAATGTTTCTGTCTCACGCTATCACGAGCACAAGCCTCTCCTCCATGAGTAGATGAATGCTCTGTTTAATGTGTTGAAAAGGTTGAAAGGTGTAGTTCAGCAGAAGGAAAATAGCTCCTTCTCAAAACTGCTCACAACAGTTTCATGTAGGAATGTGGATTATCTTGAGTAACCGAGTCATGATTTCTGGAAACTGCTGTTGAATTTTTTAAATGTATTTTTTGGTGCTTTGAGCACCACAAGCCCACTGCCATCTAGTACCATTAGATTTAAGAACAGGCAGACATTTCTACAGCAGTATCTCTAACACTCAGCAACTCAAACCAAAACAATCGTGATTGATAAATAGCACTACAGGTAAGAGAAAAAATATGTATTTTCAATTTTTAAGGGTGATCTCTCCCTTTAAAGTAAACAGTCAAGACTTTTCTGTTTCTATTTAACCAATGTCTGTCATTGTAGATTTTTTCCTTCCTGTGGCATATATTGTATTCTGGACCACTAGGAATCTCTTAAGCAGCTCCTTCAATACTGTATAGGCCTACTGTAGTCTTCTATTATGTTGCCATCTGTTGCTTTCTGCCTGCCTCCTCCATTCCCCTTCCTTCTTTACAAGTACGCAGTACAGTGGAGCAAAATGAAATGGTGCAGAATACTTTTTACTGCTGAGAATAGAACTGAGTGGAAAACCTTTGTACCCATAAAGGCCATGGAGTGCACTGGTTATGTCACTGTATCCTGACACACAGGTTTACAAACTGGCAGGGGAATTTCCTTTTTTTTTTTTTTTTTAAACCATCTTGCACACTAAACTTCCCTGTGGGAATCACACACAGAGAAACGTGCATGCTTATACAGGATATCTCAAACTGGATATAGGTCCGCCAGTGAGTGCAATGCCCTAGCAGTAACAAAATAGCATTAAATTAGGCAATTTTATAATTACCTGGATGCACTTTACTGATACGGCTCTGTGCTAACTGCCACGTAAAGAAAATAATGATCTATGACTATAACAGGTGGCTGCAGGATAACAAATGAATGAGCACTCAGGGCAAAAATGCACGTTCATAAAATGCCAGTGAAATTGTAAGTATCCACTGATAATTTGGAATAACAATGATTAACATTCATAATACAGTAATAACACATCACACCCCGCTCATATTGTTTTGATGTGTTAAAAAGCACTTATGTGTGAATTAAACATTATACTTTGTTGAGCCTAGGTGATTTTTAGGAGCCTCCTTTATAAATTAGGACTCACAAAATGTAAAAATATGATGTCAATTTGCCTTCATTGTCTGAAAAAAATACCATTAATTAGTAATGAAAATGAAAATAAATTGCATCCCTTCAAGTAATTACATCTCAATATACTGTGCTCCAAAAACAGAAATTTTCTGATAACTTAATCAGACTCACGGCATCTTTTACCTGATTTAAATAAATTTCTCTTCCATTTCTGTCACTAGCATGGTGTATGTGTTTACAGTCTGTTTGGATCTGACATACGTAGGTGCAAATGACACCTTTCTGCTTTATTAATGTGTAACTGAATACCTAATTAGATTCTCACTACTTTTGTGTGTATGTGTGTGTGTGTGTGCAGGGTGACCCGCTGATAAACCTGAGAAGTAAAGAGCAGGAGGCCGAGCTGGTGCGTCAGACTCTGGCCGCGCTCACCGCCATGAGGATCCGGTTTCCAGGCAAAACTGAGGAGGAAGCCGAGGCTGTGCTGGATGAGGTGTGTGCACTATTTCTTTTTTACTACTACAACTATTCCTACTATTACAATTACTACTACTACTACTACTACTACTACTACTACTAATAATAATAATAATAATAATAATAATAATAATAATAATAATAATAATATGAATAACTCTATTCATACAGCATCTGAGGCCAGACAAATTTTAAAGTAGAATTGAACAAAATATCTGAGGTAAAAACATATTAGAAGGAAGACAAATTCTAATGGAAAATAAGACATAGAAACAATTACAAAACAAACGAAAAGCAACCCCAACAACAACCCATGCCCATATATATATATATATATATATATATATATAAATTACAAGAATATAAACAGTAAACAGGGAAATAAAAGTAACAATAGAATTAAACATGATCGAGACAGAATAAAGAATAAATTAAAAGAAAACTAAAATAGATTAATTAAAATAGACAAAATCACATCAATGCAAAGTGAAGTGGTGATGTTATGTCGTCTGTTAATCAGTTTGTGTGTGTGTGTGTGTGTGTGTGTGTGTGTGTGTGTGTGTGTGTGCGTGTGTATGTGTAGTACGGTGTGTATCAAAATTATTCAGAGGCAGAAAAATAGTGTAAAAAAAATAGAACAAAGTTACACAAGAAAAGGAAAAGAAAAGTAAGAGGGAGTAAACATAGAGTAAAAGTTTTGAACTGAAATTTGGGACCACTGTATTCCCAGAGCCCCCTCTGTGGCCAGGTGCGGTCATTCCACAGCCCAACTAAAAGTGACCCTTTTTGCCTCCCTCCACAATAGCCTGTCCGCTCTGGCTTGGCTCCCATTGTCTTTCAAATGACCCCAGTGACAACCTGTCGCTCAGTTTGCAGTCCCGCACTATTCCCCACTGCTCCTCTGTATTAATCAGTGCCTCCTCTATTTCTGGTCAGATCACTGTGTCCTTGCATTTGGTGTTTTTTTTTTTGTTTTTTTTTTGCAAAAGTTATTGCCTAACTTTATGTTGTTGTACAATTTGTACAAACAGCGAAAACGTGGCTCATATGGTTGACTTATATGGATGTAAATGATGTTTATTACATATATGCTATTGAAGGCAGGCAAAAATTTAACAAGAGCAGTGCAGTTAACTAACAGCTATAACATCACTTTAAGGAACAACACCTATGTGTAACTATATTGTGGGATGTACAGAAACACAGCAGCTGTACTTCAATCAGTCATTATCTCAATGTCTATTCAGAGCATATACATTTTAGAAAATTTAGAAATTCCAATAAAAGAAGCTGAAATGGATATTGTGTTTTGCCAAAGCAATAAAACAGGAAAGAAATCCAAAGATAGGCAGACTCTCACCTTCAACTCACACCAGAAGCAACACATTAGTGGCACAAAAGTACTATGAAAGCATCCATCCGTCCAGTCCACACTGACTCTGACCTCTGTTTGGGCCATCGCTGTCCTCAGAACCAGCTGTCTGTTCAGCACCACAGCTCCCGTGGTGCTGAAAGGACAGCAGCCAGCCAGACTCTCTTCACCTGGCTGACTAATGACAGACACACCAGCAAAACAACATGTTCAATGGCCCAAATAACCAGGGTACTTGAGAAGTACACAACAGAAGCTGTTTACTTAAAGGGGACCCATTATGTTTGCTTTTTTAAATTTTCTGTCGTATAGTATATAATGTTACAATGTCGGATGTTCATGTTAAACGCAGACAAAGTGTTAAAAATGACACAAACTTATGGAGAAGGAATCCCGGTGAGCAGAAACATCAGGATTCAGAACATTCAGAATACTCTGTTTCAATTTTTTTTACTTTCATCCAAAGCTAATGTCAACTCATGACAGATTTGTTTTTATGGTCAAATGCTTTAGGCACGCTGCTGCAAGTGCTTACATTACATACCCTGCTACATACATGCTAACTGGAGAAAAATGTTTTATCTTGGTTGCTGATGTTTGTATTTTCTGCCCAATGTCAGTCAATATTCCTGCTGAAACATGTCAGGTTGTGATGATATTCGTCTAAAAGCTTTTAATGGTGATTTTTCACAGTAGAAAGTGCAGCTAAATTACACTCCCCTGACTGCAATGACAGAACACGGATGCCCAGATACTGAAGATCCACAAATGCTGACCAATCAGAGCAGACTGGGCTTTTTGGAAAGGTTGCCTTTAGAAACAGGCACTAAACTGGAGTGTCTCAGATAGAGGGTGAATACAGTTGTTTCAGCACAAAATAATATAAGGAAAATTAAGTGAACATGTAAACATAAAATAAAATGTAAAAAAAAAAAAAAATTTAATTAATTCATTAAAAAAATAATAGTTTTAAAAAATAATTAAAAAAAATAAAAAAAGGCATGTGAAAAATAATTGAAAAAAATAAAATAAGCAAATAAAAGTAAATTAATAAAATAAATAAATAAATAAAATAAAAAGCAAACAAAAAAACAAACAAATAAAGTGAACCTGTTAACGTGTTCCACTATAAACCAATTAAGTTTATTTATGTGATATACTGTCAGTTGTCCCTCTGTCTGTTAGCCAATTTAAGTAGCTGGGAGCCTTGTAGTCTTGTGCAGCTCTGTGTTCAATGACACATGTAAATTAACAAAATGGGCAGTGATTCAACTGATCATCAGTGTTTTGGGGGCAACCCTAAAATCTTAACATGCAAAATCTTGGAGTCAACCATTATTACATTTCAAACATATATGTAATTTGGTATTGTCATAATGCCACAAGAACTGATAATATGTTATTACATGCATTGTAATGTGCATGGGATCCCTTATATTGATTTAATTATGAACATTTCTTAATAAAATTACAGTAATTTTAAGCCTCTGTAACACTTAGGATAAAGCATGCAATTGCTTTGATTAAGGTTAAGTCAGGGCAAGCCACTAAGTAATTAATGTGAGCCATAATAATGTCCTCACAAGAGCAGCAAAAACCATGCATGTGTGTGTGTGTGACATCTGGGTGTGTCGGGGTCGTGAGAGGCAATTATCACCACACCTGTACTGTTAACAAACCCTAATGAGAGCACCATAGAAACGCAGATGAGCAACTGCACCTGTACGGCTCGCTCTTTGCCTCGGGAGAGGAAGGAGTGTTCACTTGGCATGAAAACAATCTTTGGCAATTTATGTTTTCCACGTTAAAGTTGAGGACTAATTGGGCTAATGGTGCGTTTCTATCTGAGTAATTGCCTCTTTTATCTTTCACTCAAAATGCGCTTTTTTGTCGCAGAGGGAACCATTGAAAGGTGTGATGTATGGAGTGTGTTCTGTTGTGCTTTAATTGAGGGTAATGTGTGTACGTACAAAACAAATATGACAAAAGGGCGTACATCTTACCAGACAACGTTCATAAGGTTCCTGTTGAGAGAGAACACTAAACAAGCAAACAAGCAACTTTCTGGAAAGCGAACAAAAGTGTTCACTGTATACCTTAGCTCTGTATCTGTGTATCCCCGTGGATTGCTATTTGTGTGCACGTGTCTGGGTTTTTGTGTGTGTGAGTACATATAAAGTTTACACTGGAGCTTCCCAATGGGAGCACTGTTTGCAGGGGATCTAACATGATACGTGAGAGGTTTATGTGCACCAGTGGGGAGAAGTAGACTAAGTCAACAGAGCAACAATAACAGTGCCTGTAGGTACACAGTGATGTTGGCACTAGGAGCAACTGCACGGGAATATCCAGCACAGCTTTTGAGCATAACTACACATGCCCCAAGGATTTCTGACACACCCGCAAAACTAAGGGTTTCTCTGCTCAAGAACCAAAGATCACGGCTGGATTTTTCTATTATCCTAGAGTTGTGCTGCAAAAAAATACCACACACGTCTGGTTTAGACAAGCACTGTATTCTATAAAAGCTTACCACATTTCACAAACTTCGAAAATCCTCAAGTCAATTTTCCACAGAAGGTGGACCACCTATGAGCTAATTAACATTTCCATAAATTTGTTATGACATTACAAAAGAAATTAAATCAAAGTGATGTCTCATTATTGACTATGTTTACATCAACAAACATAATGTTTTTATACTGTTTCCCCTTTTTTGAAAAAGTATTCCTACTTAGCTATTTCCACGGCCAATGAAAATGGTGAATGCACTATCACACCTTTCTAGTCTTCTGACCACTAAAGCGCCTTTTACATGACGGTCACATTCACACATTCACACACATATTCATCCACTGATGGCTACCATACAAGGTGCTACCTGCAACTCAGTAACCATTCACACACACTCACAATTTGGTGTTCAGTATCTTGCCCAAGGACACTTGAACAATGTTAGACTTCTTTTTTGTTCTTTTTTTTTATAACTTTTTTTGACTTATTATAACTTTGACTTTTTTCAACATGCTAAACTATGACTTTTATTGGACAGATGGTGCCAGGGATCGAACTTACAATCTTCCAGTTAGTGGACAACCTTCTCTAGCTCCTGAGCCACAGCATACCTCAATTAACATGCTCTAACCTGATGTGTATCAAAATATGGAAAAGTGGAATGGCTGTTGTACTGGGATTTTTAAAAAAGTTTTCCACTGGCGGCAGACTTGTCGAATGTACAAACACAGCCTCCATGTGTCATTACTTCAACCACCTTCTTGAAAAAGTCGGTATTTTGATATTTGCACATATCCAAAACAGTAGTAGCAAACTGTGGAGTTTCAGTCAGGACCAGCAGTAATGACCTGACCTGCGATCCCCGCCCACACCCACAAACAAACACACACACCCCTTCACAGCAGTGACTGCCGACACTGCCAAACACAAAACACAGCATCACGCTATTTGCACCACTGCATCAACACCAACACGAAAACTGATTTTAAAAAACAGCAACACCATTAGCAGTGATTACAGCACCACCCTCACATCATGCCACATGTCTTCAAGCAACCAGATTGCACACCAACACAACATGGCAGAAAAAAAGGTTCCATACAATAAATATTACCATGATATTATCACTGCACGGCCTTCAGTTCAATAAGAAAAATGAAATGTGCAATTTACAACCAACAATACTTATCATATACAATCATAACAATGCACAATGTTGCAAATGTAATGCAATGTTATAAACCACAATACAATAACTTTATGAGAAAAAAAAGTAGCACTCACCCATCAGTTGTAAATAAAAGCCATCTTTCGATCCTTTCTGATGAAACGTTCAATGACCTCCTCATGCAGTTGTTCTTCCTGCTTTAGATGAATGTGCAGCTCCATCTCTACAGAGATAGAAGCCAGTGCAGACAGTCGTGTTTGTATAGTTGTATTCCTTGTGTATGTTTTGATGCGTTTGAGAGCCGAGGAAAATCGCTCATTTGAGGCTGTGGACACTGGGATTGTTACGATCAAGCATATGAGGGCATAAAGCTGTGACATACTGTCTGCAAGCCCCGTGCTCCTCAGAAATGTCAGCAGATCACTTGGGCTCTTCCGCTGAAAGTTTGTCATGTTATACATCACTTTGAGCTCAGCTCGGAGTCTGGGAAGGTCAAACTGTGCTCCGTAGCTCTCATGCAGGCTCCTGAGCTATGACTCGAGAAATGTCTGCTTGAATTGTGGGAACAGTTGCGAATCAAGCAATGCAACAAACAGCAGCCTGTTGTGATCTTCAAAACGATTCTTAATTTGTGCAAGGATGCTGTCCATCACAGCTGTGTGCAGCTCTCTGTAGTGTGCGAGGGTCTGGTCTTCCTCTGGATGCGATTGGCTGTCCCACGGCCTCCGCCGTCATGTCAAAGATGCCATCAAATATTCCTCGCTCACCTTCAGTGCTCTGGCAAAAGTCTGCAAAACAACAGCAGACAGTAGCAACACCAGCAAAATCAAAAATACCAAAGAGGGCAAAAAAAAAAAAATAAATAAATAACAGAAATCAAAGCTTCTCTCTGTGTTAAGTGTCCTGATGCACAGTGTAGGCTACCGTTTCACGGTCAAAACCCTCAGCGTGGTTAAGGATGTGCTGGAACAGCTCAACTCTTTTATCATGTACCGTACACACGAACATGGAGTTAAGGTCCCACCGCACCTGAGAGGCTCCTGGCAGCCTTCTCTCGCAAAATTAATCCAGTAATTTGGTGCGTTTGGATGAACGGGTAAAAATGCAAAAAAAAAAAAAAAAAATCCTACCAGATTTGCAAAAACTCTTACAGTCTTTAATCCTTTATGCTGGGATGTTACTTGTGTGCAAAACGATGCACCAAAGAGCCTCGATTCTTTCACACAGCCTGCACTCCCTTCAGCCCTGATGCCATTAGGGCAGCTTGATCTTAACGCCGAGCTGCTAACTCTGTTTTTGCTGTCCCCAAAAATACTCAATCAATAAGCCGTTTCAAAATGTCAAGATTTATTTTTTTAACCCTCTCCTTGTGCAGGCTTGTCTTACGTCTCCACTGATCATTCAGCTGTAAATCCAGACAAAGTCTTCAGATGTACCACTTTCACAAGACAAAACTCAGAGGCTTGATGTTTGATAGCTGCGCTGCCGCGTCCCCTCAGTGCTGTTCAACAGCTAAATAGCTTGTTCCGCTCCGTGCTAGCTGTTAGCCACTCATAGCTCACAGATGCTGTGGGTGAAATGCCGCACAAAAACTTTGCTTGCCTTGGTAAGTCCGTCCAGTTTAGGTCTCCCTCTTGTAATTAGTTCTTTCTTGTCGGCGTGAAGTAGAACGTCAACGTGAAGTAGGTCGACAACAAAGTCGCTAGCAGCTGTAAATGCAGCGGCCATTGTGTTTCCCCATCGGTATGTACATACCTCGTTGCTAATGTCAAAACCCGCCAGGTGAAGCGCAAAGCTGATGACGACACCAAAGGCTCGCGCAGCCATACACTGCAGGCCCCCAGGGCGCGCTGTCACTAAATATCAAAATCTGATTGGTTGATAATATTGTCACTCAAAGTTGTGATCTATTTGCAGGTCTGGTCTGAGGAGCTGTGATGCATTTAAGTGACATAGGAAACCCTAGGGTGTTTGTGTAACAGCCGGAATGAGCTATAGGTTTTAGTCCATATATTCTTATGGTTTTAAAACGCTAGAAGAAAATAAGAGAGTTTAACTGTACTCTTAGCTTGGCAGGTGTCTTTCTTGCCAGATGTATTGATTTAATTTTTACCATGGCCAGTACTTGAACTTAAAGCGCACTGTAGGAATACTGCAGTAACGCTGGGTTTTGACAGACTGCTGGGAAACAGCAGATGTAATAACATGGTAGTGGAGTAGACCTGCAGTTTTATGTTTGGTTAAAAATGATACTTTAATATAATGCAGGGGTGTTTTTAAACATGTCACTTGATTGTATTTTTACTCAGGTTTCCTACAGCTTAAAACAAGTTCAACTTGAGACTTTTTCATACTACTTGGTTGAAACTGAAAACCAATATTACAATAGCAAAAATGTAAGAGAGGAAACATGAACTCACATCAATCACTTAGGGTTTGCAACAATTTTGTCCAAATGATTATACAGTTTATAAAATGCAACTGTTTTGGTCAACTTAAGAAGTTGAATAAATTACTTAAAATGCTGAAAAAATAAACCCTTTTATAATGGAACAAACCAAATGGATACATTTGTATCCATTCGGTTTGCATTGACAAAAAAAACACAAAATTGTCATTTGACTGGATATGGTGAATGTCTCTATTCTTATCTGTGTGATGATTCTTTTAGTTATTTTCAGGTTTTTTTTGTTTGTTTTTTTTTACAAATTATTCACAAAGCAAACAGAAAAAAAACTATGTTAAATGTTTCTGTGTCTTTAGGACTTTTGACTAATTGATTTAAGACATTCTAATATCAATGAAGGCCTTATTTTTGGATTAATGAATTTAATGCCTTTTAAGACTTAAAGGATCCGTGGGAAGCCTTTCATACTTCTTAAGGAAGTCTGTGTTAAAATAAGTTTCATGCATTTTCAAAAGTTTATTTTTCACATTTTTCACCCCACCTTTTCTTCCACAGATTCTGGACAACTGGAAATACCATAAATCAAAGGTGGCCTCCTATTGGCTAGTGAAGCTGGACTCTACCAAACAACGTAAGGTGAGTCATAAGCTGAAATCAGATCACAAGATATCTGAGCCAGTTCTCCTCTGACTTTCACCTCTATAGAATTGGAGGAACATTTGGGCCTCATGTCTTTGTTAGCTACAGATGCTTGGCAAAATCTCAATCCAAAATTTGCACATCCTGAACTGCTTCAAGATACATTTAGGGCCACCTGATAACGTCAAACCTGTTATTAAGTAGAATCTGGTCAATGCTTCCTAAGCAGACTAGATGGTAACCCCAACAGACAATGAAAGACAATTCTACAAAGAAGAGAAAAATTGGAAGATATTCAAAATAGAAAATGCAAAGTTGTATCCTGGTTTAAAGGAAAGGCTTTTAGAAACGTTACCCTGAGCTGCAGAGATCAACCTGCTCTCAACAGTACCGATAGAAAAGGAAGATCTAGCAGGTACGTGTGTTTGGGAAAAAGAAAGAGCTTACAGGAGTAAGAATTTTCAGCCAACCCCTATTGTTCGGCATTTGATTGACCGTAAATAACCGCTGATCAGCCGGCTCACATCTATGCATCCACATCCATGAGATACTTTGCATTGATCATTTACAGCTGAATGTGGGCGTGTGGAGGGTGGGATATAAGGCTCCATGTGCGAATTGCAAGTTGAATTGGAATTAAAAAAGGATATTACACATTGGCAGGCGTACACATGGTTTTATAAATCAGAATTTTTTTTGGCATAAGCACATTTTGTCAAAAGTACATACACAAACATTTAGTGTTGATTCTCAGCAGGTTTGAAAATAAATACACCACCACACTTTTCAGGGGGGTCACAAGTGATGATCAATGGGCTTTACTTCCTTATGAGTCAACACATTGTTTTTTAGGAAAATCCTTTGTAGTGTATCTTCAACCCTTTGAAACCTAGAGTGACATAACTTTTCTTGTGCTACTTTCAGACGTCTTTCAAGAGTATTTAAACTTCTGAACAGGTTTAAACACTCTTGAGCACATAAGTGCGGTTTCCTTCAAAGACTTGGGGAAAAGGCAATGTGCGACTTGGTGAGAAATGCTGTATGAATTGCTAAAACTTTGTAAGTTTAGAAAATTGTTTTTTTTAAAAGCTGGAGAAAATTGTATCGGAAAAAAAAAGCTAGGGAAAAACTACTATTTACAATTATTATATTTACACATTTTAAATGCATTCGCAGAATAATTATAATTTCTAAGCAGTTTTTCAAGGTCATTTTTTTAAATTCTTATAATTAATTAAAAAAAAAAACTTTTCAGGTAATTTTCTTCTATTTCTTACTGATTTCTTGCAAATTTTTGGATAATGTCATCTTTCCTTGCTCATTGCCTTTTCCCACGTTTTGAAAGAAATCAAACCATATGCTCAGGTCTCAATGGGGTTAACTTATTACAATTCATAATCAGTTAAATTTTCAGAGATTATCGTCTGAGATAATGCTTTACTTTTGGATATGTTTTCCATATGGACCATCTTATCTTTTGACACTTTGTAAAAGTTTCCTGCCTTTGCCCTTACTCCACACTGTTTATATGCTCACCCCACATAAGATGGACGTTGTTAAAACCAGTGAATATGACATTTTGTCACTGCTCCTACCTATTCCTTTCAACAACTTTTAAAATACCAAAATAATCCCCAAATAAAACTTCAGAGAAAAAAAAAGCCAAGCATGAAGATCATTATCATGTCAGACAGTGAGAGGTAGAGACACCAAATAGGATGTAAACAAAACAGAAGAGGGGGACTAGACGTGGAATGGCATCCAGTAGGCGTGTCAGTAATGATGTGATCTCTCAGCCGCTGCTTTCTGCACAACTGTGCTCGGCTGTGTTGTGGGCTGTGGCGGTGCGAGCCGATGTTTTATTTGGAGTGGAGCAGCCTAATGAGCAGCAGGCAGAGGTCAGGAATGTAGCGCCCACCGCTCTGCCATCTGATTACCATACCAAAACATATCTGTGTGTGTGTTTACTCATCTATCAGTTTGTCTGAGCGTGTATGCGTGTGTCTCGCTCGCCTCATATTGCTGTGGGGAAATCTTGCCTCTTCGCATCGCAAACACACATGCACGCACACACAGTCAAGACGGGCATGTCAGTAATGAGGAGCGAGGAATCAAAGTTAAAAGAGCCACAGCGCTGCACTCTGAGCGGGGTGAAAAGAGAAAGAACAAGTGAGGAAGAGAAGGCAGTGAGGTGGGTAGGGATGGGGGAAAACGAATAAGGGGAGATGGAAGGCTGGCGCAGGTGTCCTCAGACCGCCCGGGAACTTCTGACACCTTCTCTCCAAGACTGACGTCGGTGCAGCAATTAGTCCTCTCCCATGCTCTCCACTGTCTGCCCCGGCATTTTTATTTGTCCTGCTTCTACCACAACCCTCCCCACACACACCACATATGTTTCTGCATGCTTTAATGTGAACGCAGAGATAAACCTGCTCAAATCCTCCCTACATTTGTACAAGGTCTAATTAAATTAGTTTTCATATGTGTTAGTGTACTTGTGACTTGTGTGTGCGCATGCATCCGCCTGTTTATGCATGAATGCCAGCTTGCTCTCTGTTGCTGAGTGAATGCATTAGCCTCTTTGATTGCTAATTTTAAGGTGAGATAAAAATAAGAAAAAAAAAATCTTACAGTTGGAACAAATGCCAACTCACGCATATCAATTAGAAATTCTGACACCTTTTGTCATGCAGCATTAATTTTCCTCATTATCACATGCTTGATTTAAACTGTTGTTGCTCTTTCGTTTCTTTCCTCACCATCTCCCTCTCACTTTCTCCGTCGCTCAGGTGTTGGACATTGTACGTACCAATGTACGCTCAGCACTGCAACGGATCTGGAGGGAGCCGGACATAGAGAGTCTCCACCTCTACCGGCTTTTTAACCGCGTCTTCAACCGGCTGCTCTGGAGTCACGGACAGGGCCTGTGGAACTGCTTCTCAAATACTGGGTAGGCCAGTCTGAGCGAGGCTGTCACCAAAATTAGCTTGTATAAGTGGGTTTGAAGACATGAGAAAACCTGCTAAAAATAGGTGATAAACTTATTTGCCATTGCCAGTAGACAGGAGCTGTGTACACAGCTCTGAAGCAGACTATGCCTTTTCATTGTGTTTTTTTTGTTTTTTTTACTGGAGTGTCACTTTCGACATCGCGGACAGGGCGGAAAACAGGCTAGTAAACATTAGAAAGCAGCACTGAGGCCAGTGAAAATGTTATAAATTAAATTAAATTAAATTTGGAACGATGTTCAACCACTGCTTGGGCAGAGAAAAATGGTATTTTGTGGCGATGTGTTATTGCATCACACCAGCAAAAGGCTAAAATTAGCGTGATTGCCTGGGTGTTGTTATTCACCATTTTACAAGCCATCTGACCTATGAGATACCTGAAAATCTGTAGACCCTTCAGTAAAAACATGATAGGTGACAAGAAAAAAAATTATCTTGTACAAGCTAAATTATTTTTGTATCTAATAACTCTCCACCTTTCTTTATCATTCTAAAAAAATAACAACAAATGTTGAGGATGACTAACGTTTTGCTCCTGCCATCTAGAAAGAGTCACTAATTGTGAAACCCGTTTTTGTTAAACCATGCTGGAGAAGAGTTCATGGAATCAGTGTTTAGCTGATACATCTGCTACATTTAAATCCATGCCAGAAAAATTGGGGCTGCTGCAAGTAAATGCTGTCTTTAATACTCAGAGAACAACACAGAATTCTGCCAGTCGAATCAGATTCAGCAGCTCAATAGAAAAACTTGACAATTCATTTGTTTTCCATATAAAGTTCTGAAGTTTTTTATGTGGCTCAGCAGACCGTGACAGTGGCATTCATTGTAATGGCACTAACAACAGATCGCAAACACCCCAAATTTTTCTTCTAACACTAGATATAAAAAAAAAAAACAGAGACTGTATCCTGTTAACTTGCTGTGAGCTGTAAATTCATCGCTGCTTGTACCAGAGAGTAGCACAGAAGTGTAGAGCGCTCACTCTGCAGTAAAATCTGAGGACTGCTAGACTCGAAGCCATCTCAATCGACCGAGGTATCTCCCACCGATGATTCGAATCTCTGACTTTGAAGGGGCAACCCTACGGTCACAATAGCGTTCTCTTAGGAATAGCACAGTATATTGGCATAAATTATTATCTAAATGACATAAAGTTGAAGGTATTTCAAACAGCTTCAATATTAGGGACTTTTGAGAAATCATTCAGGACTGGAGTCCCAAACGCCACCCCCCCCTCCTCCCTCTACTCTGCATCTGCATGTCACAGTCCAAGGTGAAGCATAAGGCCTGCTATCATAGCGCGAGGAAAGGCAAAGAAATGAATGTAAGACTGTAATTGGTGAATTAAACCAAGACCAAACAAGCGAGACAAAAAAATCAAAAGAGACATTGAATATCTGCTTCAGAGTGTCGCAAAGAAAACCACTGAGAGGTTCATGGACACTAATTCTTCAAATCAACACAAACAAGTGATCACACTACAGGCCAATTACCACTCTATTCATTTCATAACGCCACTCTTTCATCTCCATGACTAGAAGTTTATGCACCATGCGCAATTTCCCCATGTCCTTAAGCCCAGTGTTCGTCAATATATCATTTTCACTGACAGCAGAGACAATTTGCCATTTTTATTCACTATTTATTCAGAGGAAAGCAACTGCAGCTGAATGACAACGAATGAGTGACAGACCAACCAGACCCTGCTGCACTTTCCTGAAAGCTTTCGGGGATGAAAGAAACATGTTACTCTGGGGAGACAGGGTGCAAATTAAGGTCACAAATCTGGGCTGTTAATCAGGGCTTTTTCACAGGTGAGAGCAAGAAAAGGAGAGAGGAGGAATGAAAGCAGGAAGAGGGTGAATGGAGGCCTCTTAGTTCTTTTACTATGGTTTGTTATCAGATACTTTGAAGTTTTCATTTGGCTTCTTTTTATTTATTTATTTCTTCCGCCTCCTTTTTTGATGCGACCGTAAGTGGCTTCCTACAAGATGAGTCACTGCAGCTACAGCTAACTTGATCATATTCCTATAGAAACCCCCAAAACTGCAGAAAAACACAAACAAACACCTGCACACGCACGTGCACACACAAATCCGTCCGTCTGTGGTTTACATAGACTTTCGGAAACATGTATTTCACTTCCTGAAAGACAAAGTTGGTTTCCATACATCTATTTCATACACATTAGCACACTCAGGCAAAGCCATACATGCAGCAAAACACACACACACACACACACACACAGACACACAGACACACAGACACACACACACACACACACACACACACACACACATATTTATATACAGTTCTGCGGACAGCTGCTGTGCTGGTAGCTTTCATCTTGTCTGTGATGAAGGTGTGACCTTCTCGCATCTCCTCCTCTCCATATTGTTTACAGTTCAGTTGTTCGGTGGCCGTGTCTCCCTTGACGCAGATGGCTCAAAGGGTGTAACTGAAGTCGCTGCCCACAGCTCTCCTCCTCCCTCACTTCCTTGGCAGCCGTAATTGAGGGAGAGTGAGGGAGGCAGTGAGCGGGCGATACAGATGAAGAGCATAATAAGCAGAAGGCAAGAAGGGGAGGAACCCAGTGACAGAGAAAAAGCGGAGAGGAGAGTGATTGAAAATGAGACATCGGAAAATGGTAGAGAAAAGATTGGGCGGAAGGGTGGAGGCCTGGGAGGATTAGACTAGCCTAGCCTCTGCTACCCCCAGCATGCTGCGCCCCATGCAGCTTTTGTCTGACTACAGCCTGCCCCGGATGATCCAGCTAGCTTGTTAGCCTATCTTCCAGCCCCTCCCTACAACAGGCCGCGGCCCAAACATGGATGAACCCAACAGGGGGCCCCAATGTCACGCAGCGACAGAGAAACGGTGCACCTCAAAAAGCACCCCACCCTCTCCTCCCCGTCTCTTGTTTGATATTTTATCTAAGGGACTTAACAACAATCAAACGGCCTAGCAGCTATTGTGGGCGATGAATTCAACAGGCTTTGAAAACGACTTAGAGAAAGAGAATGGAAACACAGACAGTTTTGAACCCTTTCAGAGGAAGCACCCCCCACCTCCCAAGGAGTAAAAGGGGGTAGACATCAAACGTACCCCCCGGGGTTGTGTGTCTCAGTTGTTGAAGCTCTCTCACAGTGAGGGGTATGTCCGGGGTTGTTAAGGGGGTTAACTGTACTTGGATTTGTTTCATCCATCCTCTCTGTGTGCCTTCCTGCACATCTGCCAGTGTGTGCGTGCGTAAGCAAATCTATATGCACACATGTACAGTAAAGGCCACACATTAGAGAGCATATCTACATACATATGAATAAATCTGACTTAATCTATTTAACTGAATCTGTCTGCGTGAATCGTGCACACACACAATATACTGCTACTGTATACTTGTGCATATTAATGGCGATGCTAATCTGAAACTGCTCACTTTATCTTCCCTCCGTGCCTTCTGGTTTGCACTGCAGTTCATCGTGGGAGACCATCTTCAGTAAGAGCAGCGAGGTGGTTTCGCCCCAGGAGCTGCAGTGCTGCCGACGCCTGGTCCAGCTGTGTCGAGACTGCCTGTTGGTTGTCTACAAGTTTGTCTCAGAGTCCCGTGGCTCTTTGACCGGACTCAGCCCCGAATGGGACGACACCAGGTGAGAAGGACACCCAACTCTTTGATGTCTTCCCACTGAGCTCTTTATTTTTGAAGGATTCTTATAACTTTCCTGCTGCAATAGACAGTTCGTTATACAGTAGGGTGGCTGGATAAGATTCAAGGATACGATGGGATTCAAGAGTCCACTGGTAGGTCCAAGGTTAAAGCTGTACTTGGTGTTCTTGTGCAAGACATTGGGCTCTGGCTCTGGAAATGGCATCAATCTAAATGCCCGAAAAGTCTTCAGACCCATATGAAGATCTTATTTTGTCCTAGTTTACAGATTAAACCCGTGTGCTGTTTATGTGGTCGTAACAGTATCAAGACACTACAACACTACACATACCTGTGGCAAGATACTGAATATTGCATAAGCATTAGCACAAGAAACCCTTGGTGTTTTTATTTTAGTGTCTTCTTCCAGATGAAATTTAAGTCCAGATAGAAACTGGTGAAGACTCTGACTTTGTAACCCACTGAAACCTGAACAAATTGGCTTGATTTTCTTCAAAATATGGGGAGAAGGCAATGAGAAATTACCCAAAATTAGCAAGAACACATTAGAAAGTTGCAAGAAAATTACTTGAAAAATGAGTGAATAAATAAGAAGGAAAAGGCTCAAAAACGAACAAACAAACCTAAAATAAATACTATAAAAAGACTTTTTATTTTTCCCTTAAAAAAAAAAAGTTAATATATAACAGAATTATTATTTTTTAATCGCTCAGCTTTCAAAGATTTAAATGCTCGTGAAAGGTGTCTGAATGCCACTCAAGAAAACTGATGTCGATCCAGGTTTCAAAGGGTTAAAGCTGCATGAACCAGAGGGAGGAATCATAAACTTTGTAAAAACTTCAAACTAAGTTGAGTAAATAAATGAACTAATAAACTTTGACATACAGTCAAGAAAACTTTGATTTCCACAGCCATCATCATTAAACCTCTCTCAGGAAACATTTCCCCTCTCTCCTCCATAGAGACTCGGAGCCATCATCTTCATCACATAACCCTGATAAAACAAACAACAAAAAAATATCAGTCTCATTCTATTTTTAAGGTCGATCCCCGCAGGAGACAGCAGCTCAGGTTTGTAGAGAGTGAACTTTTAAAGCACATATGCTTTGAGCTGGCAGACAGGGAGGGAGGAGGGTGGGGAGCGGGAGAAAGGGAGTGTGCTGTTAACAGGAAATAATGGGCCACAGATTAGCGCTCAGGTTAGCCCGGGGCCCCCCGAGGCCTGCTTAATTCAATTAGAGCCCAGATGAGCCTGTGCAGCAAATGACCTTACGAGAGAGAGAGAGCTCTTTTTTTCCTGGGGCCTCGCTTTACATGATTCATAACTCTTGCGCATATTTTAACAGGCTATCACTTCCAGTATAAAAACCAGAGCTGTTAAAAAAAAGTATGTACAGTTGCAGAGCTACTTCTGTGTTGACTAATCTGACATTGTTGCCACTGACTGTTTTAAGTTTATTGCTATGTGGGGACTTTCAGACAAAACTGTAATTTAATACTCAAGCTTGCACAAAATGACACACTGGTGTATCCATATGTTAGAGTAGGTACCGTTTAGAGTCCATTTAAGCATGCATTGGTCTGTCCTTTCTTACTTCTTCTGTGTCTATATATGTCTGTGTAAAAAAGCTTTCCATTTGCTGCTGGACCAGCCTCTACCCATGGCTCCACCCCTGCTGCTGTCGCTGCCGCTTCTTCTTCCTCTTCCTCCGTCTCTTCGCCCCTCGATGCAGGTCTCTGCTTGGTTTAGTTCTGCTAAACCCCCCATCTTCCAGCACCGTCCCCTGCTTCCTGCTGCTCGCACCACCTCACAGCTAACAAAGGCTTGGTCCCACCTGCCCAATGATGGTTGCTTTGGCTGCAAAACCAACAGTCTAGCATGGCCTCCTCTCCTTTCCCTCACTAATATTTAAATAAGCGATGTTTGGATTGGTGCATAAAATATGTTTCAAACAACCTGATGTCCAAAACTCTAAACAATGTATTTGAAAGGAAAGAGACAGGAGGAGGAAGCGTATTCAGACTGTTTGGAGCACTGTTTGTCCACACCGCAACCATTTGGCCAGCTTGCCGCACATCACCCTGCTGCTTCATGCTTAACTATGCCTTTCACTCAACGCTTTTATCAAGAGCATCTTACCCTGAGTGCATTTTCAGTACGAGTGGCCTCAGTGGGGAGCTGAGCGCCTTACCTGCACCGCATCAGCGCCATGATCAACCTAAGCACCGCTCTCTTCTTGTCACAAGAAGACAAAGAATGGCTCGGCTTGCATCGTGTGGTTTGCAGTTTCACAAACACAAGCAGTTCACATCTGTCCATCAGGCATGCGGGGAACAGTCGCAATCCGCCGCCACTTCAGATAGACGAGAAGCAATTAGGATTATTTTCTCATTGATGCATAAGCTTTCTATGAGAGGGTAAATTGTGTGTGTATGAGAGTGTGTGCATGCACATGTCATGCGACTGTTGTGCAACAATCATCTGTCCAACCTCAACGTCGAATTAACTCGAACTATTTCTGACGAGCTGCGTCCACATCCAACTAAAGGCCGTGACACACCAAGACGTCATCACAGAGCTAGTGGCGTCGAGAGCCCCCTGCTACGTTGCCCTTGTGTCGCCATGTGCCGGCCAAAAAGTTGCACAGGAACACACCAAACCTACTGCCAACATGTATATTCTGCACCTGCATGAGAGGAGATACCCCACCATACCACAGTAAACAGTAACAGTAAATCGGAAGACTGCCATGACGCTAGTTAGCCAGTTGGCACATTAACAACACACTATTGACAGAACAAAGCATATTTACTGTGTACCAGTGAAGAACAACACAAACCATTGGGAAACGATTCAACATGCTGATTCGCCTTCAAATAAGCCAATGAGGGTCCACGTGGGCCAATGGTGTGGGACACACCGCGGCAACGAGGGATGCGGGCGCTCACTGTCCACGTCAGCTGTCTGCCTGGTGTGTCACGGCCTCAATAAGTAGATTTAAGGGATGATCGCACCTGTTTGCTCACATAATCATATGCCCATATGTACACTGAATTTACATTTTAGCTTCACTGCAGCTGAACTTTATAATGCCTTCTTGCATGGAGGGAGGATTGTGGATTTTGTCCCCCATGTCGAGTTTGTCTGTTCACTGCCTTTTTTTGTTGAAGCCTGCACCGATCAGACAGGGCGCTTTTGCAGCTTGAAGCTGAGAAGTAAACTCCCAGATCGGTACCTTAAAATCTGCACAAAAAATGGATAGGTGGAGGGCACTTGCTCTGATTGAGGGTGCGGGCCAAATAGCACATTGGTCATCCATGTTGCTATATGAGACCCTCAGAAAGAGGAGAAATCACAGGGAATAACAACAGGTGGTCCAGGAGCTTCGCCCGAATGACAGTTAGTTCTATTACTTCGTGTTGGGACAATTCGACAATTTGCTGTCAATCGTTGGGCCTAATTACAGTTAGTAAAGCACTGACAACTTTAAGGCAAAAAAAATTTGTTATGTCTTGCAGCTTGCTTAAGTTGGCGCTGAAAGTAAGTTAACGTTACTACTACTTATACATTTATTAGCCGTAACTGTGCAAACCTCTTAATGGTCACGAAGGGCTGGAGCCCATCCCAGCTGACATTGGGTGGGAGGCGGGTTACACCCTGGACAGGTCGCCAGACTATCATAAGGCTGACACATAGTGACAGAAAACCATTCACGCTCTCATTCACATCTACGGTCAATTTAGAGTCACTAATCAAGCAGGCGAACCTGGAGAAAACTCATGCTGAACGTACAAACTCTGTACAGAAATGTCCCCTCACCCAAGATTCGAAGCTGAGGCTCTCTTGCTTTAAAACTACTCCTTTTTTATTTTTTTTGGTCATTGCCACAGCAAAAGGCCCATCTCTCATTTGGAAACAGGAGAAAAGACAGATTACCTCAGGCATTTTTTCAGGGTGTTCCCTGCTGCAAAAACACAAAGTGCATATAGCATAAAAAACATGAGGTGATCAGCAAAACAAAAGCAGTGAGCAAAATGCTTCACTGTCATCGAAAAAACAACTACAAAAAGTCGCCCCATGTTTTGTCGCCAAAACTCTGTCTCTGCCTGATTGGATCTTCACTAAAGACACCAGTAATAATTACTGCAATTAGTAACTTTCAATGCACATATGGGCATGTGAGAAATATGTGAACCTATCCTTTAATCTTGTTAATAAAAGATGGAATAATAAAAGATAATTAGGTTTATTTTATCTGGTCAATGTCACAACTTCACTGAACTAAACTGAATGTCACACAGAAGCCACTGGAGAAAAAGCAGGTCAAGAGGTGATTATGAGATTGTTTTAATATCTTTATGCACGAGCTGTATTCAACGTATAACATTTCTAAAAGGCTGAAGTGGATGGATATTTTTCGGTCTCCAGTATATAATTACACACAAAACACTGCTTGTGTGGAAGACCAGTCTGTAAAACCTCCACCTGCTGACTACTTGAACTATTTCACACATTGAAATCAAAGTTAATATATGCAGGCAAATGTACACACACATGCATAACACATACACTCACAGAGCTCTTGGCACGTGTCAAAGTGGGCCTGTTGGCCTGGGTCTTTGGGGTCTCCATTGTTGACCACACCTGCCCGCTCTTGTTCAAGCATCCTTCCTGTGTCAAGTGCCCTGATCAGGTGTGTCAACAGCCCCATGGGTCTTAGCAAAGTCCTTCAGTCTGTGTGGGCAGATGAGAGGAAGTAGCCAAATAGCTCCACTAATGACTTCCTTGTAAAGCCTGGAATTACTGTCACTACCCAAAGACAATTTTCCCATGATGACAAAAGTTTCAGATTCTATTAACTTTCATCTGTCTGAAAAGTGTGGCAGTAATTAGGGTTAATTGGGGTGTTGAGCTGAATGTGGGTTGCAGATAACCTTCAAGGCTCTTTGTACCTCTTGGTTTATGATTGCGTCAGCTATCGCGGCAGTCTTACCCTCCATCCTTAGTCATGGTATTTCGTCTTGTCGGGCCTCCTCTTAATTTGCTGTGGCAGTTGCATCTCGATGGACGACTTAGGAGTAGCATGGAAGGCCTGTCAGTGGGAACAGTGGTGGATTGTAGCCTTACATGTAAGGAGAGGGGCAGGAGAGTATCTCTCTGTCTCCCCTGTCAGCTGATGGATTGAAGCAAAGCAGAGTGCAAAGTGCATGAACAAGCCTCCCTCTGGCTTTCAAACATGGACGTTGTTGCCAAGACCTTCATGATCAAAAGGAGGACGAACCTGGAAGATACCGAATGAGAGTCCAATTAAATATAGCCTGCAGAGACAGCGGCCGCTTGGACGTGAGAAGCCCTCGTAACCCACCCCTTGCCACTATGAGCACTATGATGCTTTCTAGGAGCAGAATATTCTCAAAGTGAATAGCAGAGGATCTCTGAAGAACACACACTCGGGCCCCCAATGAATGTTCAATATTTGATTATCTTTTTTTTTTTTTTTTGACTGCCATTTCCATGCCTGGGCTAGGGGTTTTCAGTGAAAGACTTATGGAAATGGAGGATAGAAAAAGAAAAAATTACACTACAGATCCATGAACAGAATCCCAATGGATGAACAGAATATAGAAGGAACAAAGTGCTGAGCACTGCTGCTGAGAAACATAAGAAATGATTCAGAGAGTGACACAAAATCATGGTATGGAATCACTAATGTCACCTCAGAGATGTCACTTAGAAGCAAATGTGAGAAGCTTACAGCAAAGCAGATCCTGCCCTCCTGTTCTCCTGGGCTCGTGTGAAAGGAGTTTAAGATGTAGAAGACTGAGCTCTTGTTCACCAAGTCCAGTCAGAGTCGAAGACAATGTGCTGGAGGGATACCTACGGCCCACTTGAAGCTGCTTCAAGGACACTCTCGTCGGACTAAATGAAGCTAATTTGAAACCCTCCTTACTCTCCTGAGTCTGGGGCTGTGTTGAAGCGGACGCCCTCAGCGACATGTGCTTTTTCCGGTCGACTTTAGAAGAAACCGCTTGGCTAATTTATCCAAGAGCTATTTCACAAGGAGAGAGAGCTGTCAGAGGAAAAGTGTGCTATCTCTGCACCAGCTTAAAAGAAGATATTATTTCCTCACTCTGTAATCCTCAGTCCCAGTGGCTCCCTTTTGATTAGATTGTCACATCTTAAACACTTCTACAGGGACTATTTCTTTTGTCCATTGTACTCGTTTAACTAAACGAGCGTTAGATGTATTTTTTATTAGCTAAAGATTCATGCTGCTGATGTGGCATTAAGGTCACATAATGTACAACATCACAATATAACAAATGTGCCACAAAAGCCCATAAATGTGAGTAATTCTTCCAACTGAGCAGTCTGGAAGAATCCAAACTTTCCCCCCCGTCTCATGTCTTCTGAACAGTGCCCCCAACATTTGCATAACCTTCAGTTAACCTTGTACAGGAGTTGATCATCTCATCTGACATTGCTCTGACAACCATATCTGACTCATTTCCAGTAGCTAAGGAAAATGGGAGCAGGGTTCAGCCCCTCCTGACTCTTATCTCAACCTGACGCTGGTCTCATTCTCAGGTACTGGAACGCTGTTAGCAGGAGCTGCCTCACTGCTCTGTCTCGGTGGAAGGTGTCATAGAAAAGTCTTAGAAAGGTACTGACGCCTATGCCTCGGAATGATAGGTGAGGATTTTCTGTTCATGATACCAAAAATATAAAAAGGGTCAAAGTTGAAAAATACAGTTGTCCTGAAAGAAAAAAAAAAAAAGATCTGCGTCTGTCAGTAGAAGTAGGTCCATAATTTATTACTCTACAAGCTCCTACATAAATACTGCATATAACCTAATTAAACTAGACAGTAACTGATAGTGGTATATATGTATATATGTGTAATGATTGAATGATGATTTTATGCTTTTCTTTATCATACATGATAATAAATTAAACAACAGTCCAAAACTAAATACATACTCAAACAATTAAGACATTCGAATGTGTCACATTGGTCTTTGGGGAATTATAATTGTCATTTTACATAATTAATGGAATTATAAAGATGAAACTATTGATTAATCACAGTTGAGCCCCATACAAAATACCCCAGAACAGTGGTTCTCAACCTTTATTGTGTCAAGGAAAACTGAAAATGATGCACATGCACCACAAACCTCCATTTGGTCAGATTTCTCTTCAGAAACCTTCATTTGAAAGGATTTTGTTTGTTAGATATGATTAAGACCAGAATTTAATACTTGATACCTAAGTGATACCTAAGATCAGAGTAATCACTTATGATCAGGATGTACGATAATATCAGCACATTATCGGTAAATTTTGATATCAGCCAACATGACATCATAAAACAATGCTTTTTTTCTGTTGACAAAGTGAACATGTAAAAAACATCAACCCTAAGTTGAAGTTTTTTTGGGGTTTTTTGCACGAAGAATGAATATTACACTGAAAAGCATTGAATTGTATGTGTCTATCTGCTGATGGGCCATCATGACAAGAGTATGCATAATATGATGTTAATTCCACTACAGGAGACTTAAAAAAAAAAGGCAAGGAAAAAAAGCAGATGTATCTATATCAATATCGGCTTAATGATCTGTTAGATATCGGCATATCAGCAATAACTTCAGTATCGTACATCCCTACCTAATGACTTTTACTGACATCAGGCGCACCTCTATGGTGAATCAATTAGTGAAAATAAACTATTCATCATTTTTCTGGGGACCCCTCGACACTCCCTCGAGGAAACCTGAGGGTTCCCAATCCCCTGGTTGAGAACCACTGCCCCAGATCATACAGCTCTCACAATTTAAGCGTCAAATTTTGATAATTTTTTTCCTCATTTACAAGGGGAGGGTGATGTCACCAGACTTTTATTAAAGCTGAAATGTGCAAACGGAGACGGCTATAAAATGGTAGAATCAATATATGAAAAGCGTGCCATGTGTGGTTTCAGTGCCGAGCACTAATGCGCCCTGACCTCTAAATTGTGACCTTTGCATATCTAATCCTCTCATTATGTTCATCCTTTCCCCCTAATCCCTCCGTCCCTCGTTCTTGTCCGTCTGTCCAGGTATCTGCTGCCAGTGACCTCCCAGTTCATCATGAAGTGGCCTTCGTCCAGCTTTGGCCGCATCTCCTCGGCCGTGCCACGCTCACGCAGCCTTTTCGCCGCCAGGATGGGCCACTTCTGAGGTCACCGTGGCAACCCTGGCTTCAGACACCTCGCCTTTTGACCTCGACCGCCCTCCCCTGACTCTCACCCAGCCAAACTCCGATCTCAGCAAGTTGGGTCTGAATTTGAGGCAGCTCTGGACACCAGCTAAAGCCTCAAACCTGGCCAAATCCCTCTGTGGAAGACCAACAAAGAAAGGCCGGATGATCTCGGATTTCTGAAGGGCCTCGTTCAATTTAGTTTAGTTTGGACCTGCCTAGACCAGCAGACCACCTGTACCCTCGACCCCTACCTTTACCCTCAGTAACACCAGACAATGGGTTCACCCGTTGTCTCTCATTGTAATTGCTGTATTATACCTACTTACTGTACAGTTACAAGTCATGGTACTGTAAAAGGGAAAAATAACAAATACTAAACAATGCAAGGATTATTTATTTATGTACTTAATTATTTTGTAAGATATTCCATGAATGCAGATGCAGAATGCAGATATGGAATGATATCAACAAAGCTATCCCTTGTTTGAGAAAATGGATGTAAAAACAACAACAACAACAACAAAAAAAGCATATATTTTGCTGGTTGTAATCAGTTATTTTACGTTGGAATTTTATTTATTTCATAACTTATATCAGAGGCTTTATAAATGCGTCACTTTATGTTCAGTTTTTACAGCAGTGAGGTGGCACCCGGAGAACCATTTAACTTTTGAATGCTAATGCTTCATGTTTTACCTGTGTGATATTAAGTGCAGCGCTACTAAGCAACACAGTGTGTAGAATGTCATTGTAGTAAAGCCAAGCCTCTTCGCCTCTTAGAGAACGAGCTGGCTTTGACGCCACGACGAGCCAAACTTAAGTCTGAGAGAGCACCCAGTTCTTATATGCACTTTGCAGTTTGTCACAGAAAGAGAACGTGGGTGCACATTTCAGTAGTGTTTGCATGCCTAGATTTTAGTCCCTCACCCAGATGTAGTGGTTAGACCGAGGAGCTGCGTTTTGGAATATACTTGAAGTTTTGTGTTGTCATTATTAATTATTGTGTCTTTGTGTCGGCTGCACTCAGAGGGAGACACTTCACTTTTAGATCTGTCGTCTGGATGCGTTGAAGATAATACGGATGTGTTGCATCACTTACAGATTGTGCGGTATGTTGAATGACTCGGCTCATCAGCCTAAATGTTCTGTAATGGCGATGATTTGCCTGGGATAAGCAGCTGCAGCCTTTTTTTCCCCGCCGCACTGTTGGTACAAGTGCCAGGGAGATCATGGATGTGCCAATAATAAGTGCATCTACTTCATGTGTTCAGTTGGGTTTTTATTTAAGGTTACAATGTCATGAAAATACTGTAGGACCTCAGTTAAATACAGTATTAAATGTTGATAGGGAGAAATGCAGTGTTATATGTTTAGTGGTTTACTTGGCTCTGTGTACGACCCCATGAGATGATACTAGACGTTTAAAGATGGTAGCTTGTTGGCAGAGTGTACAGTGCAGTGTGCATTTATAACATCCATCCTGACTAACAGGTGTGGAAACAACGCTGTGCTAAATCTGCTCAAATTTAATCCCCCCATACACTGAACATCACGTCACAATGCCAAATATATTTATTTTGCCTGATTTTATTTGTGTTATTTAAGAGTAGTACTTTTTCATTGGAGGTATGAGATTTTTAATTTTACATAGCAATAAAATGTTTAAACAAATGCATTTATACTTTTTGTCATTTGTTTTCTTGTTGTAAAATCACTGATACTTCTACTATTACTACTACTACTACTACTACTAATAATAATAATAATAATAATAATAGCAACAACAATAACAATGATAAAAAAATACTACTAATAATAATAAAGGAATCACAATATTGGATTTTTGTAGATATTTTATAACTAATTTTGGCTGATTGCCGATGTCACTATCAATATTCACATTTTTTTCCTCCTAAAATATAGTGAACATCAAGTCTCTCTAGTGGAATTAACATATTGTAATTTTGATGGCCCACTGGTGGAAGATGCAGACATAAAATACACTGCTTTTAAAAATGTACACATTCAATTGACAAAACAAGAAATCTAGTTAACTCAGGTTACATATAAAACATGCCATATTTATTCTTATACAACTTTCACTTTAACAGGCTTGGATGATGCTCTGCATAAGACAATAGCCAAAAACCGGGGCAAATCTTTTTTTTTTTTTATCTAATGAAAGTCGCTTAATTAAAGCGTCATCATATTGGTAGGAATGTTCATTTCAGACTGATGTCAATATTTAATTTTAATTCCATTATCTGCCATAACTGATGACATGCCAATATTACCATGCATGCCCAATAATAATAATACATGAGGTCTCAGACGCTCTACATATTGTAATATGTATATATCAAAAACAAAAAATATATTAGATATTAGAATTGCACTGAGGTCACTCAGGCATAAAAACATTGGGCAGGGGCAGGATTTAAGGGAACCATGAAATGTCCTAAAATAATTCATTATTTTAAAATTGAGGCCTTAATTGGTATTAAATTTCTTAAATCAATCTTTCAAAAGTCTTAAAAATGATAAGACATGTGAAGTAGGACTTTATAAGTATTTCCTCTGACGTTTTATTGTGAAATTAAAAAACTCATTTATTTATTTATTTTCTTATTTCATAATTTCCCAAATGCCTCTACTATTAATGTCACCACATCAGGATAGCAGAAACGGCAACACACACGTTTGGTTTGTAGCTGGGATGCTCAGAGCAGACGATCCACAGCTAGCTGTCACTCGACTCTGGACCACACGGGGTAGAGCAAATTTAACAAAACCTGTTTAACCAAGAATTCACGGCAAGGTTGAAACTTGTACAAGGCAATGCATACAAGGCTCGGTACATTTTATGCAAAAAGTTTTCCAAACTTGGTATTATGGGAATTGAGGCATATTGAAAAACACAAAATCGGCAAAAGAAACTCAGCAACAAAAGCCAGGTACTTCACCATGAGACAAAAAAAGGTTGTCTTTTATGTTGCAATAAGCATTTAGGAAAAAAATTTCCCTAATCCAAAATATATTATGTCAGTTAATATTTTTTTGTTTTGTTTTTTCTTTAATTTTATTTTTAGCTTTAAAGTTTATTCTTAGTAGCATTGAAAAATGTTGTAAAAACTCTTAAATCTAATTTTCATTAAGCAGTAGTAACCTCACTATAGTCTGTTTTCAAAACTGACGATTTTCTTGCTCTCTATTTTTCCTCTGACAAACACAAATGAGCCTTAACTCAGTAAGAAACAGAGAAGGGCGAATGTACAGAAAATGACCCAGATATAAAAGCGACACTTTTTTCCTACAATGTACAGCTGAGAGAAAATGAGGACAGACGTGAAGCGGTACGACAAGCAACAAAGGTCCCTGACTGGAAATAAACCAGAGGTGTTGTGGTTGTATAGTATTTGCCTTCACAAGTGTTATTACAATGTAAAGTAATTAATTATTTCGAAATGAACAATTTTTCTCTTTTTTTGTTTCAGGTTCAAGTTCAGGTTATTTTTTTATACACATATGTAGATTTGTTCTGCAGTAAAAAGAGAAGGACAAAATCCAAAATTACAACACACACTGACGAAAGACAAAAAACGATGAACCATGACAACAAGCGCTCAGATGTGTTATCATCGACAGCAGATTGGGATAAGGTCAAAAATCACAAAATGACACTAAATAAATAAAAATGTGCATGATTTGTTCTTAATTTGTCATTTTCCATTGATTCCAGGGATTCACCAATGTTTTATTATTGTTATTAGTTAGTTATATTTTAGTTTTCGTTAGTATTTTTGAAATAAATGTATGTACATTTTTCTGCATTAAGTATTTTTACTTTTAAAACTTAAATACATTCTCCTGATTGTACTTACTTTTACTTGAGGAAATTTTTCAATGCAGGGCTTTTACTTATAACAAAGTATTTTTACATTGTGGTATTACTACTTTTACTGAAGTAAAGGATCTGAACACTTCCTTCACCGCTGCTGCTGACACGGCATGTACGGCATTACAAATGTTTTGTCATTGCTGTTTTTATTTTTTTTTTAATTTATTTTCCTGGAACACAGGAACTGACAGTCAGAAAACTGTGTTTAATTTAAGTTTATTAGCTTTTTTGGTGGCATCTCTCCAATTTTTGAATATTTGCATACAGCACAACACTTGCCCTTATATAGGGGTTACCACACATTTTCATAGACCTGATTTCAAAAGTTTTCCATGACTTTTAAAGGACCCATATTTTTTAACTTACCAAACTCATGTTTTTCAAACATATCAGACTTAAACTCTATTCAAAGATAATATCAAGTAGCTGGCATACACGACGGCAGACGCAGAACGCAGAGGAAAACTGCAGGTGATGGTAATTCAAATGTCACACATCGACACATAGCAGAAAACTGCAGAAAATAAATTTGCTGTTATGTTAGATTACGTGAAAGGTTATCTATGGAAAATTACTGTAGCAATTCTATTACACACAACAAAATTCCATGATTTTTCCTAAATTATCAGTTGTGTTTACTAATTCCATGACTTTTCAATGCCGCAAAATTCAATTTTCTAGGTTTTCCATGACCGTTGGAACCCTGTATGTAGCGTTTAGACGGTGTTACCTAAATTACGTTGGCTTTGTATTTTTTATCTCAGCAGAAAATTAAGTATAAATATGAGATAAATGAAGAGAATTTTGCTGCATGAGGCCCATTATGTTGAGCAAAGTTCAAGATAATGACAGCAAAAAGTCTACAATAGGCCATGGACTTATTCAATTAGTCAGCTTCTTCCACAAAAAGTTTTTCCCTTCACCCATCTGCAAATGTTCTGTAACAATACAGCAAGCAGCACTTTGTCAGGGCAACTTTGATAATCTTCAGTGTTCAATTAATTACCTGAGATAGTATCAATAAAAGTAGGAGCTGTGAAACAAATATATAGAGAAAATCAAGCGGAACTAATTAGAAAAATTAAATCGATGTGCTGTCAATCTCTAATGGGTTTTAAAACTTCCTGTCCACCTGATATTCGTCACTTAAGCGGCTATCAGGCGATCTGGGTCAGCCGCAGAGTGATATCACATTTCACACCAGAGGCCCCTGTGGACAGGTGACACTCCTGAACGGTCACTCGCCTCCGAAATGAGAGTGTGTACCCAGCAGCCCTTTCTTGTTCTAACTTGACCTGAATGCCGCCCTGCACGGATGACCGTGTGTGTGTGTGTGTCTGTGTGTGTGTGAGTGTGCACCTACGCTCAAGAAGAACGAAGTCAGTTTTATTTAGCGCTGTAACAGCACCGCTGTGTCCAAGTTCTTGTGACCTCTCCACCCCTCCATCCCTCTCTCTTTTCCCTCTTTCTGTCAGCAGAAGAAGTGCGGGGCGCGACCTTGAGGCTCTACGGCCTCCGCCTTGGCCGTGGCCCCTGCAACCAGACGAGAGCGGAGGCTGACAGTCTGGCGCTGTGACCCCGGCGTGCTGTCCAAAAATATCCCCCCCAGCAACAGGGCTGCGCTGTTCTGTCCTGACCTTTCCACTCGTCGCTCTCCTCGGCGCCATCCCATCATTTGCTTCATCCCCTCTCTCCCCTACCTGCGCGTGGTCCAGCCAGCTTTGCAGCCAGTGTCCAGGCTTTTCTTTTTTAAATCATCACCCAGATGACCCAGTTTCAGGGCCCTGAGCCGACCTCTCCGGCTTGGAGAGTAAAAAAGCGACTGGGAGCTGTGTGAGAGAGGTGGATGGTTCAGATGAGATAAGGAAGCAGACACACACACACACACACATACACACACACAGACACAGACACACAAGCTCTTGCAGCAAACACAGATGGCCGAGCCTCAAAAATCTGCTTTTTTGTGCTCTTAATCCACTATTTCAAATGACATGGAGGGAAAAGAGCAGTGTGATTTGTTCTGTAATTATGACTGGCTGAGTGAGGTGTCCAGAGATTCGGCTGCCCTCCTTTCCCCTTCTAGCGAGGCTTTAAAAGCGGAGCCTGTAGTGGTTTGTGTGCTTTCAAATGACAAAAGTGACCTTTCTTATCAGACAAATATTGCCTGTGTACAGCCTGTGTTTGAAAAAGTGTGTGTGTGTGTGCAGGATTATATATCTCTCCTACCCACTGTGTGTGTGTGTGATGGCAGCATGTACTGTGCTTGTGTGTGTGTGTGTGTGTGTGTATAGTATGTTCACATATGTTCACTGCTGTGTTTTATTAGTTTTTCAGGCCTCACATCTGCCTCTGTAACCTGACATGTTTGTGTATTTTATGTGTATTCTCAAAGGGACACATTCAATGACACCCGCTGCAATACATTATCTGTGGTGCCTCGTTTACAACATCTTTGCTCTCAGCAGGGGTCCTGCCTGTAACTGACACATAAACCAACACATAAACATATGCACACTGAGGAGCCTGGATGGTCTTCACTCAGCTGGTCCCAGTGGCTCGGGTTATTTACCGCACACACTTTCTGTTTACTCTGCAACACACTGAAAATTCCCAAACAAAGGCTTTTAAGTCAAATTTATTTTGCTTGTGAGCGGATGTTTAAGGCACAGTTTGAGTGTTGGGGTGCCCCCCTGCCCATTTTTATATTTTGACGTTTGGTGTTTTTTTTTCTCTATCTGTATATTTCAATAATTTTGAATTTTTGGGATATTTTATTTTCTTTAAAAAAATAATTTTGAATTTTTGGGATTTTTTTTTTTCTATTTTCTTTTTTTTCTAATAATTTTGAGTTATTTGTATATGTGTTTGTCTTTTAAAGATTTTTCTGCATTGGATACTTTAACTCCACTTTCCTGATTATACTTAAGTATACAAGTACTGTTTTCAATGCAGGCCTTTTACTTGTAACAGAGTTTTTTCACAGGGTGGCACCAGTACTTCTCCTTAAGTACAGGATCTGAATACTTCTTGTGATGTCATGTGAGGCGATACACATAAGGTGTCAGTGGTTAGATTTATGCAACAAAAATACCTGGTTACAGTTAGGAAAAGGTCGTAGTTGATGCCAAAATAAATCCATAAATAAATTTGTCTTTGAGTGCCACAAACACTGCAACCAATGTGTGTTGGTCTCGAAAACCACTCTCCTGAGTCAGAAGCTCAGGACGCTCTTTCAACAACATCCACTGCGCTGAGCCACTAATAATGACGTAGACGGGTTTATGTAGAGCTGGAAGAAAGCCCGGTGTGTCTTACACAAACATAAAACTGAGCTTAAGCGACATATTTTTAAAGAATTATTAGATTACTCATACTCTAAAACAGATCAGTAACAATGAAACTGATAACATTTAATTCAAGTTTAGAAATTATTTTTATATCAAACATGGACACTGTTTGCAGGTTCCAGCTTTTCAAATGTGAGGATTTGAAGATGTTCTTGTTATATATGATAATAAGCTGAATATCTTTGGATTTTGGACCATTTCTAAAAACAAACCAGATATTTGTATCCTTTGGCTCTGGGGAATTACAATGAGCATTTCACTATTATCTGACATGTATAGACTAAATCAATCAATTATTTAATTACATTTATGGTATAAAGTCCAAGAATGACCAAAACAAAAAAGGCACAGCTGAAAAAACGTCTCAACACAACCATGCCGACTACATTCCTGTTGTTGTGTTAATTTCTTTTTTTTTTTTTTTTTTGCTTTGCACGCGCATATAAACACACACACAACACTCACACAGAAACCGCTTGATATGGAGCTAATTCAAGGTGAGATGTGTTTACTCATGCAGAGGTCATCATGATTCTGTCTTTCTTCAACACGCACAAAAGGCAACATTAATCAACAAACTGACGAGGAAATGTTGCATCCTGTGTAATGGAAAAGAATAATCTTTCATTATATTGTTTCATAGCCAAACACACACACAATCACACACACGCCAGTCACTGTGTATCATTCTCCATACCCTTGGTTTGCCCTGCTTGAATTTTAATGGTAAGCCGGCGCTGGTCTGGTCCGAGTGTGAGTCCTCCAGTGTTTCGTCTTTGATCCACCCATCATGATTTTTTTTGTTTTGTTTTTCTACCTCTATTTATCGGGGGAAAGGGTTGTGCTGAGCACACATGCTTTCACAGCTCCGCTTTGTTTCACATTCACATATTAACACACGTTTACACCTGGGAGCTGTGCAGTGACCGCTGGCTGCTGCTGGCTGCAGCGCCGTCACATGACGTCTCACAGTGGTCGCTCGATCAGGGTAGCGAGTTCCTTGTTCACCTTCCCTGCCAGATTTTTTCACACACTCTCACACACACACACACACACACACACACACACACACACACACACACACACACACATAAATTCAAACCGCTGACCTTCTACCTATAAACCCACTTCACTAACCTTTATGGACGTGTCGAACTTCTACGCAGAGCCACCAAATCAGACTGCACTGCACCACTTCCAAATGTTAACCTTGGTTGCAGCACTCAAGGAGTCTACTGTACTTTGTTCCAGCCACAGGGGGTTATAGATGAGCACAGTTCTGCATATGGCCATCATTCACAGCCCCGGGCTCCCCCTGAGTGTGTGTCTTGAGTGTGTGTAACAAATGGAGCCGAGCAGTAAAGGTATTAATGTGAAGGAACGAGCCCTGTGGTGGAAGTACAGCAGGAAGTCACTTTCTCTCCCATCTGGCCTCTAACTAGATGGAGAGGCACAGGCAGGTGCGAGCGATGGTCTGCACCTCCGCTGGCTGGATTAGCACTTCTGATGGGAGAGAAGAGAGGAAGGCGATCCTCGGCGTACGGCTGTCATTCTCACTCCATCCCCTCGCCCGTATATCTCCTCGCCTCCTCTGTGATCACCGCTCTCTGCCCCTCGCTCTGCAGCGAGTGTGAGAGGGGAGACTCAAAATGAGAATAAATGAGGTGTGGGGAAGGTTCGGGCAGTGTGCCTGTTTGTGTGCGCCTCCTATCGTGTTCAGATCTCTTCCTCTATCTGCAATGTCTAGCTGTGGAGCCAAAAGACCGTCCGGGGACTCTTCATCCACTTGCCGCTGAGCGCCCCGGGGGATGGATTGAGCCTTGCAGGCTGGGATATTATCAATACAGCCCCTCCAGGCAGCCTGGGAGACAGGAGACGGAGCCACTGACTCGCTCTGCCTATTAGTCAACTGCTGAGCTTCGGTGTTGGGGGGGACAGCTGGTTTGACTGGAGCCTCTGCCAACCAGACCTCCATCTTTGCTTCATCTTCAGTCTCTCTGCCTCGCCACGTGTCTCTTTTTGTTTGTTTCTTTGTCCATAACAACCAATTTACTATCCCTCCTCTGGCCTTCTCCTCACACATCTCTTTATAATCTTCACACCATCACTCCGCTCTCTTCTTGCTCATTCGCTTGTCTTTGACGGTGCCAAGGTGCGCCCACACTCGCATCGTGCCGCCTGCTCCTGTAATTACATGTGCCCTGCTCTTTTTAAGAGCTTTGTTTCACGGGGAATGCTTTTTGCTCAGTCTCGTGTCAGTGTCACTCCTCTGTACTTTAAATCTCCATCTCCGCTTTGTTTCACAATCGTTTGATATTCCATTTGTGTAATGAGGAGGCTGACCTTGTATTTGCATTTCTGAAAATTGCTAATCGTAGAAGCCATCCACGTGTTGAACGGAAGCCAGAAGAACTCAACGAGAGATTTCTCTGGAAAATGGTTCACTGTGATTGTTTTAATACCGTCATTGTGGATCCATTGTCTGTTCCAAAAATCTTCAACCAAACAGAGACTCATGCATACATATTTCAGCAGGCGGTAATTTATAAAATATGGGCCCAATGAAGATTTGAGGGTAATGGATGCATCACTCACTGAGATACTGTCTAATGTTCAACCTTTGGTCATTTTTTAAATTTCCCCTCTCGTGGCTGCCAACTACACAAATGCCAAATCATTCCCAATCTTCGCGTTAACCTTGATGATTCACAGGGACAGATCTCTGGCGGATCAGCTCTCAGCGCCTGCACGAAGGAAACTGGAGAAACCCTCAACAGAAACCGCAGCTCAGTCTCCGGAGCCAGCAGCCATTTTGATTCCCCCTCAGATGGCTTAAACAGCCATGATGGTGACCTCATCCCTTTTCGAAAACAAGAGGAATTTAAAAAGGGTGACCCTGAGAACCCTATAAAATCTGTGAGCTTTTAACCCCCTCTTATGTCTAAAATCCTTTCGTTGCCTTTCTGAGTCCACTTCACGTGTCTGTCTCTGTTACGGCTCTCGGTTCCATTTGGTCGCAGCCATTATCCTGCAACAATAAGCCGGACACAGGTCACTGCTGTTAATGACCTCTCCGGCGATCCTTTGGCTGTCCTGGTCCACTCTAGTAAAGTGAAAACAAACATGTCTGGTGCGGTACATATCCCAGAGGGCCTCACAAAAAAAGAGTTTTTTTGCTCATAACTGCCAGAGTATGATCTAAAAATCTTGTTTATACGTCTGCAGTCACACTCGAAACCTGATTTGCCAGTTTGTGTAACTCCTTTCACGGAGTGGACATGTTGTGATGTTCTGCCTCACAGCTTTTTGCTCACTTAGACTAAATGCACATTTAAACTGACTTTTTTTTTTTTTTTTTTAAACCTGGAGAGGCTAAATAGCATGGTTTGGTGAGATTCGACTTTCCAGATTTAGTGGAAGATTCGTCTGTCAGATGTAGTGTATGTGCATTTATGTTCTGGAGTGTTTATGTGTGTGTGTGTGAGGTTGCTGTGTGTATTGTGTATTTAGGCAAATCAGTGTTTGTGATTCGTCGGCAGTGTGGTAATATTGCATGAAATCACTTAAGTAAATATAGCTGTTATCTTGCTCCTATTATGTCTCAGAAAGCCAGCCTTTTGAAACTGACATTTTAAATATACGAACCCGCAGGAAGAGGCGCACCACTCAAGGTCCCTCAAACTTCTGTTGCCTTTCAGCGGCGGTGAAACTCGTGTCGCAGCTGCTCGAGATACTTTTGAAGTTAAGGTGGTACATCAAAGTAGCTTACGTAAATGGATGACTAAAAAACAAACTTTCTTTCAAATGTAAGGCTGACGTTAATTAGCCTAGGTACTCAATGGGTGCAAATTGTTCTAGAGTATCTGCAGCTTTTCAGCAACTGAACAAGCTCCGTTTTCGATAATTAGTGGAGCATTCTCACAGCCTCTGAAACTGGAAATAATTGGCTTCTCAGACTGCTGGTGTCTCTGCAGCTCTCAGCTTGTACAGCTTCATCCTTGAACCTGATGCTTTGCCTGCGCTACGTCACGCTGATAATAACTGACATGACCACAGTGTAACAGCATGCGTGTCCAACACCTACAAGTTCAATCCAAATATAGAAAACACTGGAGAAATCGTCCTCACGAAGCCTTCAGTAGCGTCAAACACAAACCTGTAAGATCTAGTTTTGTGTTACATGCATGGAGACTTTCTTTTGATTTTACACACAGTGGTGGTACAATAACCAAGTACATTTACGGAAGCGCTGTACTTAAGTACAAATATGAGGTAATTGTACTTGAGTATTTCCACATTACTTTATACTTCTACTCCAGTACGTTTCTGAGGGATTGTGCTTTTTATTTTACAGCAATACTTACTTCATACACTGATACTTGTAAGCAAAATATATGATCAGTTTATGCTGCATAGTTAAGATTTAAAAACCCAGTAGCCTATATCAACTACTCGATCATCTACAACATTTAAGTTCTGCTTATTTTATTATTAAATAAGTATTTCACCAATATAAAGCGAGTCCTTGCATAAAACTAGGCCATCTCTGCAGCAAAAAGACGCAAATACTTTTGAAATTGGTGCGACGTGACCAGAGGAAAGGGAGTAAAAGGGTAACTTTGCTCAAGAGGTAGAAAACCTACAGCTAGCAGAAAGCAGCTCGCCTGATCAGACCAATAAACGGTCCCACTGGTGGGTGACGTAATGTGTCCTCATCCATTCAACACAACGGCGGCTGGCCGGATCTCGTGTTACTTTAAGCAGTTAGTTCAAACATATTTCTGAAAACATCAGAGGTGAGAAATATGCAACTCAGTAACCGAATCTTGGTGTATAGTTGTTTCTCTCTGTTTTTCCAGCCTCTATTTTCACCGTGCAGAAAGCAGTATGACTTCCTGTTCACAAACTCTCGCCATTACGGTGAGACAGGGTATTAAAGTATGTTTCTGAAAACATTTTAAGTAAAAAATACTTGTAACATAATGTAGTTAAATAATCGTATTATATATTTGATCAGCACTGCAGAGTTTTACTGTTTGAACAGATTTAGGTCCGACTTTGAGAGACAGAGAGAGGCGTGTCTGCCTCTTGATGCAGTCCTGCATGCTTTGTGTGCTCGGTTTGCGACAGCATCGTTGATGGGTAATACAAAAATGCGGAAGTACAGTCTGTAGTTGAAGCAACAACCCCAAGAGCCAGTGCAACACTTCCAAATCACCAGCATCCCAAAAAATAATAAAAACAGATGGCTCTACTTCTCGTTCTAACAGGAACTGTATGTGAAATATACTGTAGATTAGTAAGTATGCTTTTTTTTTCTTAAACTAAACCAACTAAACAAAAACAAAGCCAGAAATGTTTGATCCATGTTGTTGATAACTGGACTTTACACAGTATTAACTTTGTCTGGTGGTTTACAGTACAGCAAAGCAGGAAATAACAACAATAAACACCGATGAAACAGACACAGAAAGAGGCCATTTAAATAAAAAACCTGCTTGCACACTTATAGCAGAGACAGAAATATCAAGGACAAAAAATCAACATGGCTGCATGTTTACAGAACTGGACAGACAAAATGCTCCGTTTCTCAAACACTGCCTGTGTGGTGTGACACATGGCGGATGGAGCAAAATCGGGTTGCAGCCCTGGCAGCCACCGCAGCCAGGCCGCAGCCAGGCCGCAGCCAGGCCGCAGCCAGCTGGGCCCAGCGAGGGTGTCCCTCCCACCTCCCTTACAGTCAAGACAGCGGCGAAGACAATAAAAAATGTGTATTATTCATTTCTTATCATGCCTGACTTCAGTGAATCATAATATAGCAACATATAGTAATGTAGTTAGAGCAAAACAGCTATTTACAGACACGCAATTAAAACTGCTGATGATAATATACCTTATTAGAAAATTAAGTCCTGAATGGTATTTTTGAATATTTATTCCTCCACATTTAAGAGTGCCTAACACAGCTTTCAGTGTAATTACTTATGATCCGATCTTTTAAACAACATCAACAAGCAGCAACACTGGTGTAGTGTTAACTCTGCAAATTACAGACGTAATGGACACAGACTATATTTCAGCTTTCAAACAAACTGCCACACACACACGCTGGAACTTATAATTAAGACGATCAATTAAAAACATTGCTAGTTTGTTTTGGAGGATGCCTAATATTTTACAGCAGTAATCCACTGACACTACAGCATAGTAAGAACAAGTGCAGATGCAACACATGAGAAAGTAATGAAGTATAGGTTTCATTTTATTATTTTTCTTCTAATTCCATAAGAAAACCAAAACCAACAAAGATTTGATCCTACTATGATGTAGCTTATTCCTCTGTGCCGTGGAGCTTAAAAACAAAGACGTCACACTGTTGCACTGGGTAACATGTTGCCTAATTACAATGAACACACTTTTTTTGTGTAAATCATGCATACACTGTCCTGTTACCATAAATGCTACCTTGAGCAGCAAATGTGTATTACTTTTGAATTAGCGGTTAGTTTCACTCTATCTGTGGTGTCACTCTAATAGCCGACGTTTTTGCGGGTCCGTGAATGCAGCGCAGCAGGCGGTGTTATTTTTATCTCCTTCGCAGCTGAACGTCAATCCTGAGGTGGATAATTGATCTGTTGATACGTTCACAGCTGATCAGATCGATAGATGAGAGGAGGTATTTGCAGATTTTTGTATGTGAAAGACAGTTTTAGGCCCAGCAGAATGAACAGTTTCACTTTTAATGTGCCTGCATCTCTGGTGCTACTGCGCTACAAATAACTCAACAGTGTTTTAATACAGCTCTTAATGAACAGTCCAGCTCCACTGAGACCATGGCGGGACAAATTAGACTATGGCGGCCTGCCATAGTCTCTGTAATTAATGGTAAACACTGGTGGGGCTGGAGGGCGGACGGTCTGTGTGCGCTGTAAAATTACACTGTTGATTGGAAAACAGTGGAATTGGGATTTTATCTTCCTGGGCGGGTCTCAATTTACCTGAGCGGCCACCCAGGAAGAGTATATGTATGGGAAACACTGGGTTTTTAATGGGCTCAACAACAGATATTAGCAGTTTCAGGGACAGCGTGAGTTGTGAGCTGGGACTGTTTAAAGTACGGCTGGACGATATGGCTTAAAAAAATCATAATATTTTAGGGCTATATCGGGATACATAATGTATATTTCTATAATGTATACAAAATGATTGAATGAACTGCGGTGACAATAAAGTTAAATAAAGTAGCTACTGTTATATCATAAAGTTGAATATACTACTGTTATAATAGCAGTATCATGTAAGTAAGACCTTTAATGTACAGTGAAGTATTTGACCCCAAAGCTTTTTCAAGCCTTTCTCTTGACAGCCTACCTGACACTGCTGATTTATTGAAAAATAGAAATATTTTTCTAATACTGTGCCTGTAAGTTTTGAGGGACACTGGAGATGAGTAAGTGTTAAAATCCGCTCAGGATTCAGGAATCCACATGGATACGATGCCAGGCTAATGGGTAAGAGTGTCAGAACAACTATAGCCCGAGGCTGCTGAAGCCAACCTCTATCAGCTGTAGGTGCAGATTTCTTGTGAGAGTCTGTCACTGGAGGATGGATGACCAGATTTATAACCTATTTCTGTTCTCTTCTGTCATCGAGGAATATATGCTCTTGGGCTACGGGCTCTGCAGGTATAGGAAGTGATAGTCCTGCTTTGTGGAGTTTGCTGCATGAAATAGACGACAAGTAGCCGCATCTCCGCCGCAGCGCAGAACTACAAATGAAGACGAGTGTGACGATGAGGGGGCGAAGGGGGAAGGATTGCAAAGGGAGAAATTTCAACTTGTTTTTAAAATGAGCATTCCTTTGCTGTGCCATGATTTCAAAGGCATCGCACAGATTTAAACGTTACAGATCACCAGAGGTTTTCTGGGGCTTCAAACTCCCTTGATGGTGGAAGGCAAAGAGAGAGAGCTGCCTTGAACCATGCTCTTCAAATGTATGCAATGATGGATAATTAATCCCAATCCTCTTCTTTTCTTTTTAGCATTATGAATGACCAACTGCAGTCTTTCACTATTTAAACAGAAAAAAAAGCAAAGTCTCGGAGAAAGACACAGAGACAAATAGTTGGCTTCCTCTGACAGACAGACCGTGAGACAGATGGGGAGCAAAAGATTTTTTGGGGGGGAAGTAAGCACGCCAACACACAAGTAATAAGCATGACTAGTACCACCATGACGATGCCAGCAGCAGACTCTGAGCATAAAAACCCCACTTTGGTGTGTCATGTTTAAAAACCAAGTCGTGTGAATTATATCTCCTTCCTAAAAATCAGAGCAGATCTCTATAACCCAAGCAACTTCCACTGACCTAAAGGAGCTCTGACATGCCAAACGTTAGCTGCTGCCGTGGCAACGTCCCACTGCACTGCATCGACTTTCTTCTAGCTGACGGGATTGTCATTTTCCACCAGCTGTAGGACCGCTGCCATGTGTCATGCGGTGTGTTTGTGTGTTTTTGACGTGTAGCATTGTGTGCTGAGCATGTCGCTGACCTTCCAGAGTGTCAGTCAAGCTGGGGAACACGGAGGAAGTGGGAGGGACGGATAGACAAAGAGGGTTAAAGTCATTAGAGGTCATCGAGGAGGTACAGCGGAGTGTTTGTTACAATAATGACAAACTTTGGCCTTGGCACATCTCAAAACCTCCAAAAATTATACAGCTTTTATTGGTCTTTTCTGACCCAGTGTTTGTTTTTTATCTCTCATCTGTTTGTTATTGTCATATTTGCTGTTGGATTTCACTGCTGTAAAGACAATCTTTTTCATAAAACTGGACTCTCTATGTAGTAGAAAAATGCAAATATTTTTGAGACTGGGGCTACATGACCACAGAAAACCGAGCCAAAGGGATGTGGATTTTGCTTTTGCTCAAGAGACAGAAAAAAACTACCAGACTGTGCTGCTCTGCACCAGATCACTAAACGCTCCCGCTGGTCAATCTTGCTGGTAGAAATGATATGATACAAACAATCTCCAATTACAGTTTAACGATAAGCTAAAATATGTTTCTGAAAAATTTAAGGAGAGACATAGGCAACACAGTAACATTAACTTGGTTCAAATTTTATCAGGACTGCCTGGGTTTACTGTTTAATCTCATATTTTCAGCCTCTGGTGTGTCATGTTATTGGCATCACATCTGGATATTTTACAATCATTTGTGAGAAATCATTTTGTGTTTTATCCATCAGTTTTGTAATGGCTCAAAATACTACAATACCCATGAGCCTCAGCTACTGTTACTACAGAGAAGAGGCCAGTCAGAGACAGAGTCAGCCATCCTCATCCAAAACTGATCACTAATCTGAACCAACACTAACACTAATCACTAATCAGACTTTTTAACTTCTTGCATAAGAAAACAGTGTCATTGGACTTCTTTTTGGGGAATTTTACAGCTTTGTATGCCTTTTATTAAACAGACAATATCAAAATATAGGGCTGCCTCTTGAAAGTCAGAGAACCATAAATCAGAGACCACTCAGTTGACTGAGATCTCTTTAAATTGAGCAATAATTGAATTATTTTTTAAGCTGGTCAGTGTGCTGTGCAGCGTACCTTTGGGGACATTTTGGTCTCCAGAGTGAGCGTTGCTGACTTTCCTGCTACTCTTTGGTACAGGGAGCTGTGGACATGCAGGCAGCAGCACAGAGAAAGAAAGAAGCTGTACTGTTAGGCTCCGAAATAACATTATCTTCTATTTTCTGAGTAGAAGTGGTGAATTTACAGCTCACATCAACTTAATACAACACAATCTCTGGCTTTTCTTTGATGTCTAGTTTCAATAAAGAATTTGGTTCCACAAAATTCTTTCATTAGTGCTGTTAGCTTGTTTATAATTCCTTGTGTGCCTTTTCAAACTTTAAAGGGGGAAAAAAAATCTGTAAATATTCGTATGTTACCGATGAATTTGATGAAACTGATGTAATTCAAAGTCAGGTGCAGCCCTATTAAAGTAATCTCAGAAAATGATGGGCAAGAGAGTGAAAACATCCAACAAAGGCCATATGCTGGACTTGAAACAAAGACGTTCTGGTTCATTGTTAGCGCCTTAATCCTAAGCACGCTACTGCTATACCTAAATCCAAGCCTTGAAAGTGCTCCAACTGCCAGTCACCAGACTGCCTGTACACATAATGCAGCCAAAATAATTCCACCCACTTTGCAGCAATGAAGTCTTTTAATGTCACAATCTTAAATCTATAAATGGCTTTTATTACTGCATTCAATTGCAGGAAAATTCTCCATTTTGTCTTTTTCACAGTTTTCAGTGTCACGAGAGACAGAAGTTAAATCCTTTACTACTTTTCAGACAAAACTTTAAACCACCACACAAACCTCTAACAGCTCCGACATGGCGGAGGCATGTGACTACTGTCTTGCCTGTGGCGTCATATTAGATGTGAATGTGTGTCTCGACGAGTGATTTTGCCGGTGTGTGTACCTGAATTTGCATGTACATGTGTGTGTGTGCTGTGTCACTGTATTTCTGTGTGTGTTTCAGTGAGAACAACGTGCCCTCTCAGAGAAACTCAAAGTGGATGAGCCCGAGGGGCCCGTAGGGGTTGGTAAAAATAGCCCCGAGGCTGATTAGGAGCGAGGCGGCGGGGGGATTTTAAAAACCTGCTCATTACAGCACCTGTAAGGCCTCTTTAAGTAGCCCTTCTGCAGAGCCCAGCTGCTCACATCTGCCAAGAGCTGTTCGCCATGCGCCCGTAAACTCCTCTCACGCATCCTCCAGGGGCGGGACATCACAATGCGAGACAACGACAATGGTGGGTAAAAACTCTGGCCTGAATACATCCCCCAGCACAAAAAAGTAACTTCATCTATGCTACTGTGGCATGCTGCTTGAATTTTTAATAACATCCTCATTTGGCTATTACCATTCTCCATATGGAACAGGAAAGTTTCATGTTTAACCTTCAAATTAAAAACTAGCTTGATCTAATTTCCCCCCCATTTCCCGTATGGAGGCCATAAATGGTGCAAAGCTGTGAAAAGTTTTATGACCGACCGCTTTCCCCGCACACCTAAATGAAAAACTGACACAGTCAAGAAAAAAGAAATGACTTACTACTCCTTTAAAACAATAACACAAACAGCTCAACCATGGTTGATTAAAGTTGTCCTCTATAAAGGGTATACGAACTCCCCGAGAGCGATGCTTGCCGCCGTTATTGAACCAGCAATCTGTGGGGTCTGAAGAGGGTACGCCCCTCTGTCAAAGCACTGCTATGAAGTCTCAGCCTGCCCTGACCCCGGTTGACTCCCATCAGCCCTCCTGCTGGGACAGTAAAACAAACGAACCCCCCATAGACAGGCTGTTTAGAAATGCGCTGTACTGAAGCCTGTCCCCGGATGCCTCTTAGAGGGAGAGACACAGGAAAAGACAGATACAGTAAGAAAACAGACAGACACTGTGATAGCTGGGAGAAAATGCAAAACAGTTTTTATCACTGATTACACATGTGATCAAACAATTCGTGTTTCGCTAAATATCAAATGTTTTCGAGTTACGATGCCAGATGAGGAAAACACAGAGCTGTGTTTTTCCTGTGCTTGAATTTGAACCACTTTGTAGCGACAATTCATCAGTGATTTATTTTGTTTCTGATGTTTGGACGTCGGTTGATGTCAGCTCTGTAAGTGAAATAGCTGGATATTTGGTTCCTGGCACGAGTTTTGGCAAACAGCTGGGTTTGGATGGAGTTCAGGATGTGGTGGACTATTTGACGCTGCTGCCATGTTTTCTGCTGTTTGACTGCTTTTTTCCAGGCATTTTAATTTTTCTTTTAATTACTGTGATCCAAGTGCTATCTGCAGACACACACCCTCTGAAAGTAAGTCTGGTATTTCAGCTCGCAGAATGTGCTTGGTCAAAATAGGAAGTTTTGGCAAAATACAACTTATATGAAATATTTAATTGGTATCAACTTTCTTGTGACAACTGTGACACAACTTTGTTTTGACAACACGAGTAGGCACATCTCTGGTTTGATGCAATAATCTTATTTAGGGGGATATATTGGTAGAAATATAAAATGATAAGTATGATTTGTTTAGTGTATAATCACCTGAAAATAAGAATCCCTGGGCTTTTGGGAATGACCTGCTTATATAAACATAGGGTGGAGGTCCTGGTCCACAGAGTCCGCTATGTTGCACCAACATGTTTCTACCTAATCTCAGCAAATGTAGCTAGTAGCCCCTCTGCAATCAGCAGTGTTGAAAAAAACACAATTCTTCAAATTTTAAACTGCTTTATTCAGTATTTTTACTCGTTTTAATCGCCTGGACTACTTGTTTTGGAGAGGAAGAGATCTCTGCGGATAATTCAGCCCCTGGTAAAAATCTCCTGAACATCTGGATCTTATCAGAGAAAGAGGGTGAACACACACTAGCAGGTGCCGGGCTCGCGACCCATCTGCAACAAGCTGAAAAGCAACGGAGAAAAAAAATGATTTGTATCGTGAAACTGCTACTGATTTAAATCACCTGGGCTGTTTATTTTGGAGAGAAAGAGACCTCTGCAGACGATGCTGCGCCTGGTGAAAACCCCCTGAGCAATGGAAACTGAAGCAGTTCTAACTGGGAGAAGTTTCAGCTGGTTGCAATCTGCATTCCTCATCACTAGATGCCACTGAATCTGCATAAATCTTACACAGCGCTCCTTTAAAGTCAAGACACATATTGTCCTTGGGTGAGTTTGCACAGGTACTTGTAAAACCACAAAAATGTGCATATTTCACATTTTCACATGTTTACAAATATCTGTATTCATACACTGAAGGTCACCCGCGCATCATCGACCTCATCCAACACCCAGAGTCACATTCAGACTTCCTCACATTCATGACTGAAACCTGCCCAGTAAATTACAGTCATCTTCTGTTTGCCAGCGACTAACCTGTGGCCCCTCCACATACATGTACACACGCGTATGTGGGGGTACGCATACATATGCGCCTCCTTGCATACAAATGCCAAACACAATCTTTTCCATCCCTCAGTCTACCACCCATCCTTTAATCTTTTGTATCCTTTCTTTCTCCCTCACACACACTCGAGCCACAGCTGTAGGTTTTCACCTAATCCTGCTGTCCTCTTATGTTATAACAGCTCTGAACTCGAGCCCTCGGAGAGAGGGGGCTCGCCCACACCGTGTTTTCACAGACCGCAGCATCTGGGGCCTGTAGACGTCACTCCTACGGTGTCCTGTTTGGGGTCAAGGACACATTGGAGGATCAAAAACGAGTCGACTTATATCACTTGTTAAAGAAAATATACTTTGGGAGAAGTGGATGAATGAGTGATAACGTAATAAGATGCTGTGCCGAGTGTTTTGAGCGCTGTAGGCATCCTGTAGATTTCACAGTTTCAGGAATCACACCTTTGTTTCTACGACCTAATATTAGTTTGTTTTTGTGTTTAGTTGCACAGCAGACATATAAAAACAGGAAGTATACAGTATATTGGAGAAATTACTTTCTGTCTTGTTGATCTTATGCCCTGCTTCAAGTCCCTCTTCTCTTGCCTTTTCCTCCACGTTTATTTTTCTTTTTATCTCCTTATTTCATTGCCTCCTCCATCTCTCTCTCTCCCCCCTGGATCATAGCCCTCCTGACCTGCTTTGTCCAGAGCACACAAACATATTTTCTGTGATGTCTGCCAGCTGCCTGGCTTAGCTTGGCTCACCCCAGCTCAGCCACGGCTCCAGTTTTTCCTGTTGGCCATGCTGAACCGTCCGGCCCTGCTCAAACAATCATATGGTCCCCAGCCTTTTCCAGGCATTTCCTGGGTCACCTGAGCAGCGTACAGCCCTCCCTCCCTCACATCCTCCCGCTCCCTGCCCCTCGCTGGCTCTTCCTGCATGGTTTGGAAGGTCCTGAGAGGGGTCAGAGTAGCCTGGTGCGCAAGTGGGAGCCATACTGCGGATATTTATTATTTCATTTAAGTCCTCTCTTTGCTCTGGAGAGTAGTGGGACCACTGATGTCTAACGGAGGTTGAAGGATAGTTCACAAGGTGACCATGTGAACTGTTGAACCCCAGAAGCAGGGCTGTGTGTTTTTATATTTTGTGCGAGTGTGCGAGAGTACACAGCTCTTAAAAAGGCCCCCTGAAGAGTTCAGCAAGTATGAGATTATGTGACATGATAAATTCAGAGGAGAGCACGTGAATGAGCGGCCACACACAAACACAGACACACACATGGTCACAGCTGTGCAATTTGGGAGAGGGATGTGTAGTACCTTTTAAGTAATTGCATCATTTATTTTATGTTGTTTGGCAACAGTAACATGTACACCTTTCCACCCACTCTGTTCCCACAGTGTTATCAAAGGGAGATTCTAGTTTCATGAAACAGGGTCTTATTTTTGTAATTTGGCCTTTATTCCTTTTTGTATTGACACATTTGTACTCACAGTTAATTGCTGGGATCTGGGAACATGGTGACAAAATTAAAAAACAAGTTTGATAAGGTCAGAAATATGAGCAGGCCGATGATCAGATCATTTAAACAAACTCCCTGAATACACATATTTATTTGGAAGAGAAAATGCAGCTGATACGTAAAGTTAGATCCCCAACCGTCAGGGTTTTCTGGGTAATCGTAGGTCGTTTGACGCCCTCTCTTCATCTGACTGCTCCTGGTTTTAACCCTGCGTTGTAGCGAGGTTGCCACATTCCCAGACCTCAGCAATTATTTTGGTAAGTACAGTGCTGTCATAACCTCTAGAAATGATGGCCACAGAAAGAAAAAAAGTTAAAAACCAAAACGTTGCTTTTCTCCTGCTTTAATCTAAACTCCTAGTTAAAACCCTAACAAGCAAGCAATCTGTCAGTGAATCGGTCACTATAAAGTCATGCTGTGCAGCCAAACATCGCTCAAACCCACAGAACTATCTTGGATTCTAGTTACCAAAGTTTTCAAAGATACCAAATATGTAAGGCTGATTTGCAGGGATGTTTGTATTAAATGTTGCATCAGACATCCAGAAAAATTTGCACATGATGACATGGTGCAGCCATAAAAAGTATGGAGTATTAGGTTTCAAATTTACAGATGTCTTATGCTCATTTTCATGTTCATACGTAAAAAAAAAGGCTACTGTCTGCTGAAAACACTCAGCTTTAGTACCGGCCTCTTTATGCCCCCTTCCCAAAAACTCCAGTCTGCTCTAACTGGACGGCATTTCTGGGTCTCTCCTGCATCTAGGCATCTCCTTGATGTTAGCAAATAGCTACATGCAGCAGTGTACTTGCAGCTGCGCAAATGACTACAACATAGTATAGCAGCACTTTCTACCCCAGCAAAAAAAGCAATAATAATAATAAATGCTTCTAAACCAAAATCTTTCTCTGGGAGAAAATACCCATTAAATACCCATACCCATATTCACAATTGGACATATTATAATATAATACAGTAGAAATGTTATCCGAACTTGAGAAGGATTACATGTTTACATGTATCTACATGTGGAAGTTTACTTTGTGCCAGAGGAATGACTGTAATAGTGTATGATGGCACTTTTTACCCTTAAAACAGTAACCGGTTAAAAGTTCTAAACCACAATCTTAACCGGGCTTGTTCCAGCAGGTATATGATCTGAAACTGGGGAGAAATTAACAAAGTCTGCAACCAAGATTACATGTTTGCCTGATGTTAGCATACAGCAACATGTAGCAGAGTATGCTCTTTAATGTAAACACATGCAGCAACGTGCCTGGAGCAGAAGACCATAGTAATAAATCTGTCACATGCTGACACCAGCTTGTCTTGAGTGTAGAAAAAATAGCTGGTGCGGCGATGGTGCACCGGAAGGAAATATCTATATGGACACTATTACATGGACAATATTGAAACACTCATATACTGGGGACTATGTGTGGACATTTGGCAGCGGTGCCATTGGAATGTGACAATTTCTTTTTTTCATATCATGTCAATACTTCAATCCTGATTTTCCTTTGTTTATTGTTCACAAGTTCTCTTGCCTATTTTTTTGTTCTGCCTTTTGTTGTAATTCAATTTTTATTTCATTTATTTTTTTCTCTCTCTCTCTCTCTTTTGTCTGATGTTCTGACAAAAATCTGAAATTCAGTTAACTTAAAATAAGGAAAGGCATGACAGGTCCTTTTTAAAAGATGTGAATTTAGTAATGCTTTATATATAAATATCTAATTTGTGAATGTGTGGGTGAAAAAAAAGGTTTATCCTGAGTGGACATGTCACAGCGCGTACCTGCATATTTTCATTACGTGTGTCTGCAGGGTAAACTGAGGTTTAACCTGTTAGGTGAAGTTTCAGTGCAGTCTGGCCAATATCTGCTCCTTCCCCAAAGCCAAATGGAGGCTGATTGGGGAGCCGGAGTGCGACAAACCAAAGCAGCCCAGAGTCCTAACATCATTATAGGGCTGAGAGAGGCAATAAAGCCAAGTCTTGGGAGATTACCCTGCTGCAGCCGGCATACAAACCCACTGCTTTCTGGTCTGTTCGTGTGATCTTTTTGTCTGGTCTTGTACGACAACATGATAGATGATTATTTCTTGAGGCTGCAGGTGAACTCATCCTGGGTTTCATCACCTGGAGAACTCTCTGATACATTTATATGTCACTGCTTATTGCAAGTGCGTGCTACAACCGTGGGACAAAGGAGAGGAGTTTTTTTTTTTCCAAGAGTGACTCCAGGCTTTAATTTCAGGTTGTAACTTGTCAGCATGGATGTAAGCTGCCTCGCTACCAAGATGCAACAGATGAAGGTATTGCTTAGCAGAACAAGACAAGGATGGATCCCATCTGCAACCAGTTGCTCTTGGGGAGGAGTGAGATTAATGATTTTATAAACATGATGAATGGCTGAGATCGGTGATGACAGGCTTTGAGTGACGGGTTACAGGTGTACACCCTCCCAATTCCCAAAACTCTTAAACTCAAGCTCTGCAGTCGCTCCCGTCCTTTCTTCTTCTAAGGAAACAAGTGTGACAGCCGCTCTTATCCACCACCGCTTTTTTTCAGTGGCCAGCCGCGACGGCGTGCCCCGCCTGAGGCTATTAAGCAATGCATGACCTCTGACCCTTTGTAATAAACACGGTTAGCCGTGTCTATGAAGTCTGGCTGTCGGTAGTCACCAGCCGAATCCCTGGGACTTTGCTGCTTGTTTGCTGCACTCAGTCTTTGCCAAGCAGAGAAACAGTTAAGCTGTCACACATCAGAGAAGACAAGTAGCAGCCTTTTGTGCAACACAGTACCAGTTGGCCTGATTGTTGGGAAGAAAAAGGAAAATCAAAGCGCTGCGAAAACAGCTGCAGATGGGGTTAGAGTTACAAAATAAAGATGACGAGGACCAGGCCAGACTGTGGTCATTTGCGGGAGACCGACTGTCGAAGTTTTACAGCCATTAGAGAGAAGCTGGTATTCAAGTTTTGACAAGACGTCACCTTTCACTAACTTCTGCCAACAACAGTGCCTCTGATCCGGAGTGGCATCAAAACCGAGGCGACGACTGAGAACACACTGAAAACCTTATTAATGCACCCCGTCGTTTCATTTATAGTCGCTTCTCAATGCAAACACCCCCGCTGTTATGACTCCCTCTTTTGCCACCACGTATAACATTCCTTTATGGTCACTCCTGAGGATTCATTGATTGGCTGTTAAATGGGTTGCTTCTACTTAGAGTTGAAACTAATGATTTTTTAAGCAAGCTTCATTAATTGTGCGGTCAATAATTACATCAGAAGATTATAAAATATAGCAAACACAATCTCTTTAAATCTTGGTTGACATCTTTACATTGATTGCTTGACCATCAGTCCAAACACACACACACACACACACACACACACTCGGTTTAATATCGCCCAAGAAAATATTTAAATCCCTACAACTGAGATGCTGAAACTAGGAAATGTTATTATCAAACTTTCAGATAGTTACAGGGCAATTGTTCCATTGATCAGCTAAATGAATCATTGTTTCAGATCTGATTTTACAGCGACTCATGTCTGTTACATATATCAGATTTGGAGGATTGGTGTAGGTTTCAAGAGCACTTTTTGAAGGTCGCAGTCTCTTCTTGGATTTTACTGCACTTTTATTCAGTCTTGTCTCGGGATTTCACTAAACTGCTCTTTATTGTTAATTTGTTTCCTACATATAAAATCCCCTACTACCCATGCCTTTTAGTCATTTTATCAAGACATTTCTCATGGTACACTTATACATACACACATATATAAAGTATGGCAATAAAAAAGGTGAATGAAGAGGAATCTTTGTTTTCTGCAGGTGTTTTCATGGTAATTTGGGCCTTTAAGATTAGTTTTAGTGTCTGGTTTGAATGTTTTATTGTCCATATATATATATAATTTATGAAGATATTTTTATCACTACCTAAAGCTACGAATTGTGTTTTTATTAACTAAGAATGAACGTTTATATCTACATACAGAGCAGATTCTCCTCCACAGAGTCCCACATGTTGCTCTGTAATAACCCAGAATAGGCAAACCAAACACTGGCTGTAGGTTTTTTTTTTGTTTTTTTTTGTTTTCTTTTTTTTTACATTTGTGTGTTGGCCACAGTAGTTCTTTTAAACGCTCAGTGAACAGGAGACATTTAAGTTCTGCGCCCTCAGCGCTATTTGCCACTGCAACCTATACACAGGACCTTTAACATTTTTTTGCAAATATAATTTGTAAAGGTTTAAAAAATGCCATGGTACTGAGCATTATACCCAATGATAAACACTAAAAAAAAACTGCAGTATAAATCCATCTGAGCTCCTTTTGGCTGTGAACCAATAAATTAACCCATACATCAAACTCAGTTACTGAGTCACTGATTATCATATTTATTTATTAATGAGAAAACACTTCATCCTAATGGCCAGCGGGTGGCTTTTGACAGGTCTTCTACATATGTTTGGTGAATGCTGCAACATATTCATTTGTAAGGACAGGACTCGGGAAGAGCTCAAGGTTAAAAAGTGCAGAGAAAAGTCTGGGGACTGGACAGATGAAGGGATCGGGCAGAAGTGAAAACACTGTTCTTCTCTTATGAGTTCCCCTGCAATGATCCTCTACACATGCTTCACTTTTTTCCCTCTGAGTCAAAATGAAAAGCAGCAGCAGGGAGTGCACAGGCCTGAATCCTAGCACTCTGTAAACGGACCTGACAACTTCTGATATCGCATCCTCTTTTTCCTCTTCCCCGCAAGGTCCTCACTTTCTCCCCGCTCACTCACTCTCCCTCCGCTCTTCTTTCTGGGGCCCTGCAGCGTGCAGAGGCTGCTCAGTAGCAACTCTTTTGGAGAATTTCTGTCTAACAACCAGATAAGCAGGATGTTCATACAACCACAGTAACACTCGCTAGATCACATTTTTTCAACACTAAAGGACAAGTTATGAGCACACCCTATCTATATGGCCAAAAGGTTGTTGAACAAAAAAAGCTCTTCCTTCTTACTTTCTCACCTACTTTTCTCTCTATCTCCCGTTCTGCATTTGTAATGACTCGCAGACAGTGAGTAATATGGCAGGGAATTACACAGAAATGTCCATTTCTCTTACATGAGAGGATAAACTTGTGGAAAGTAGGACGCTGGTGATCAGAAATGCCCCCACCCATTCTTAGAAAGAAAAAAAAAAAAAAGACAGCGGTCACCTTGGATACAGCAAATCTTACCCTCCAATTTTCTTTTGCAATCACACAAACACAGGCACACACACCTGCAAACACACTTGAGCACAAAGACTTGCTCTAACTCAAATATACTTTCTTTCTCTCCCCACAAACACGTACACACACCCACTGGGAGGCTTTACAGAGTGCCCGCCTCGATGTCCAACCTCGCTGTTGCGCAGAGCTCATGAAATCTGGCTGTCATGCGTCCGCTTGACAGGTATCCTTGACAAAGCAAATCCCAATCTATATGCAGCGTGGCAGGCGGGGACCTTGTCAAATGCTAATGCCAGGGACACTTTAGAGGTTGTTGCCCTCTGTGGCTATTTTTACAAACAGTGCATCTCCCTGGTTTTCCTGTTGGTGGAGCAGTACTGGGGCGGGCCAGCTGGTGGCGGTATCTGCACTCGCTTCATCAATCACTCCCTTTCGCTTTCTCTCTCCTCTGCCCTCTCTTCTTGTTATTCATTAAAGCGCCTCGGAATAATAAGTCCCCAAGAAACTGGGAACATGTGATGAAGTCGTAGTTAATAATGTATACACCACCCCCTCCTCCTCCCCCCTCCCTCCCTCCCTCCCTCCATCTTTTTATCCCCACTTCTCCCTCTGCCTCTCTTTCTTAACTCTCTCCCCATTCAGCCCCCTCGCACCACACAACTGCGTGCTCCACCACACTCAATGCGCCCATGCCCTTGCGGTGAATGGGGGTAAACATGCATTAACATATTTATATCTTAAGCCCCCATCTGAAAAAAAATTGTGACAACAACGCTGATGTAAATGGGCTCATTTGGAGGCCTTGAGAACACAACTCCTTTCACACTTCAACGCAGCTCTTTAATTATGCCGTCTTAATGTGTCGGTGAACCTGAACGCGCCAAAAGTCTGCTCCTGGAATGGTCACTTGGATGTTTTGGTTGTTGTGGTCGCCAAAAAGAGAGGTCCTGCTGAAAATGAGCACACACAATCTGTCTCGTGATGTGTGTCTGAGGAGACATTTAGGTGCTGTGATCTGTCTGAGAGGCCCTGCTGCGCTTCTCTGTGATGCTCCCAGTGACGTAGCAAGCGGCGTGTTTGTGAGCTCCATCTCATGTTGACCGCTGCACTCTTTGAGCCTCTTGCATATCGCATCCCACCTCCGAATGCAACTTCAAACACAGGCGGAAAATGTGTTTAAACCATCAAGGCGGTTGTATTTTCTTTTTCACCCCCCTCTTTTCTCCATTTTCTCTGCAAGAAATCGAACCTGAATCCTAAAAAATAGCCAGGTTTTGATCGGCATCCAGGCCGTGTGGTTTGTGGGGGCAGACCCGGGGAATGTCCCCTCCGTCTGAGTCAGAATCCATCCACACTGCGCTGATGCCGTGGTAAACGTCACTAGTTCCCACATGCCTACAGGCCTCTGCTTTTTTTTCCCCGTGACCAGGCCTTAAGGGAGATGCACTTTCAACGGCACAAATGGGAACAATGGGGACGTCATTGTTCTGCATTGGCGGCTCAATTATTGAAGCGCAAGAATCGATAGTGTAGCTCCGGAGCATTTTTATAAGGAGCTGAGTAATGCATACTGCTCATGACACTGTCACAGGAAATAGAGGATAATACTGTGTACACTGTGGAAAAAGCAGGCTCAGGAGAATCCAAATCGATTTAATTCAATTTGGGTCAGCCTGTCTTATTTCAAGGTGGGTTTTTTTCACTCACAGGCAAGAAAAAGAGAATCTGGACAAAGTCTGTCTTAAATTCCCGCCTGCTTCCCCCCTTTTTTCTCGTCTTTCTTCTTTTATTTGTCCTGGGAAAAAATGACTTGGGTTACAGGATAAATTATTTATTTCAAAAATTGACTGTATCCTTCATGCTTCCCTCTCATTCTCTCTCCGTCTTTCTGTCTTTCATAAGCTCCAGATGCAAATGTGACTGTGTCCCTTCCCTATAAATAGCAGCCGCCAGAGGGATTCTTCCAGGAGTCAGCCACAGTTTCTCCACCGTACCAAAATAACCAGGGGAGGGGAGAGTGTGAGAGCAACACTGTGGCAATACAGCCCATTCTCACATTCAGTCAGAATACTCTATCAGCATGGAGATAAGTAAGGAGGGGAGAAGAGAGGAAAAAAAGTTTTGAGTGATTCGTCAGCATGACCTGGAGCAGGCTCCTGATAGGACGGCTGTCTGTCGGTGCTCTGTGGTGATTGGCTGTTGCAACGTGCCCCAGTTTGGTGCGTATCTTTCCCCCCACGGTTTGAGACTGGAGTTTAATGAATCTCACAACTGTCCATGATGTTGATAATAAGAACTTCACAATTAGCCTTTAAATGATGGTCTTGTGTATTGAAGTGTCATAAATGCAGTGCCTCGCAGCGTTATTGGCACCCTGATGATGAGCTAAAGAGAGGCAAATTTAGAAAATTGAGAATATTGCATCTTGTTCAGTTGTGATTGCTCAGTAAATTTATTTTGATTTATTATTATTTGCACAGCAAGAACTTTTTTTTTTCCGCACTGAAAAAGTGTCGATTATTGCCTCAGTGTTCTATGTGTTTGTATCTGCTGAGCCTCTCTGTCATGCCTTCACTGCTGCAGCGTTACTGAATTATTCCAGCGGGTTTTCAGGTATACCGAGCAGGTCTGCTGTTAATGTTTCCGTAGCAGCCACTACATGGCTGAATACATGATGTCAAGATGTCAAGATACGAAGGGGGAATGTGAACCACCAACAGTAACTGATTTACTGACTGTATTAAGACGGAAATACAGACGGTTTGTTTCCTCTAACTGGTTTGCCATTAATCTCAATGACGAAACATTAAAATAATAACTATTTTCTTCTGTATTTTAATAGTACTACAAACAATGTAATAGTTTATCATAAATGGCGATAGATCAAATCAACTGAGCTCACAAAAAGCAGTAAAACCAAATGGTAAGAGTACACCTCAATCTTAAACGCATGAGTACAGAGATCATCTACTCCCCTACTTGTTAAGATAAATTAAAAGTATTTAATTAAAACGTTAATGTGATAACAAAAATATAATAATAGTAATAATAATAATAATAATAACAATAATAATAATAATAATAATAATAATAATAATAATAATAATAATAATAATAATAATAATAGGGCTTTTCTGTTGTTTTTTTGTTTTTGTTTTATACAAAATTCACTGAAAACTCCTCATCAAAATTCAGGATGAAAATATTATAATTACTACTATTATTGTTATTATTTTAAATTTATTATAAAACTGTATTGTTGGATGAAGTCTATTTTGTGACGTTAATTTTTCAATGGCAACGACTGCTCTTGCAATTGTCTTACTTTTGGCAATAATTGACTTTGGATATAATTTCTCCAATTTCCTGAGAGAGGCTTGTTTAAGAAATGTTCTTTATAGTTCGACTTTTTTGGTCGTCTCTAGCAAAAGGCAGCAAAAGTTGTTTAAAATGCCAAATATGTATTATGTATGGTTAAGTGGACATTATTCATGAAAAAATTTGAAATATTAATCGATATTCTAAATTAATAAATTAATTTAAAATTTTGATTTTTTTTTTTTTACAACGAAAATTAGTGTTTCTACAGTGCTATTGCATGCTGTTAGCCTATTTTTTCTTTTAAACTTAAAACTGCATTTTCTGACAACCAAAATGGTTGTGCTCTCTGTGTGAAAAATATCTCACCCAGAAGGGCACCACTTCCACCATCTCTCATCACAAATGCTCACAATAAATAAACTTCTAATCTTTGATGAGACTTGAAAAATTAAATTCAACAGCACTCGAGTGAGAATTTAAAAGGAGATTCATTTGGATCTTTGCCTGGAGGATGGAGGAACGGCGATGCAGACTTTTTGATTTATGAAAACTCTTGTGGAGGATCTGAGCAAATGTGACACAAGCCCTCTCAATACGTACTCTCTCTTTCTGATCCCCTTCACTTTCATTTCAGGGGCACAACACAAGCCGACACACACATAAATATCACGCAGGTACACAGATGCACACACAGTCCCTGCCTCTCTGTCCTCATTAGGGAGCCTGTATTGTTTCACAGCTGATTGTGAGGACTGCACAAAGTGATCCTGATGAAGTCTTTATTTTCCATCCCAGCTAACTAATCAATTTCATATTCCCCCCCCCCACCCCCCTCTCTGTCTATCCCCGCCTCTTTCTCTCTGTCTCTCTTCCTAAAAGCCTGACACAGAGCCAGGAGTGAGACAAACACCCATGGAAATCATTTCAATAAAGACTGCCATCATATATCTGTGCTGCTAACACTGTGATAGCAGGACTCACAGCAATTCAATTAACTAAAAGGAAAAGGGGGATGGAAATATCTCTGCTTGATAATATTCGCTTTATTCGCCAAGCATTGAGTCAAAACACACAAAAAAAAAACAAACAAAAAAAAAAGATAAATGTGTGAGAAAACCCTGCTTTTCAAGCAAAACACAAGTTATTTATGAAAATATGCATGCGGTTCTAGTTTTCGAGATCTCGCAGGCATGTGATTGCACGGGTTTATTCATTCATTCAAATCTGTTTTAGAGTGCTTGAAAAAAAAATGAGGTAGGGTCACTTCCATGGAATGCAATTGGCTGAATGAGGATGAAAAAAGTGTGGATGAGAAAAAAAAAATCCAAATGCACACAAAGCCATTTTGGTCGCGTAACCAGAGCGCAGCCATGCACAGCCTAAACACCGACTATACAGCACAATCTAAATAAATGGCTGCCCCTTGTTACTTAATGTATTCATTCAAAGCAACCTGAATTGAATTCCCTGTGAATGATATCACTGTTGAAAATGCATGAACACTTGTTTGCAGGCCCAACCTCTCAGAGTCTGCAGTGGCTCTTCCCTGAAGAGACTGTACTCTTGAATTGTTTAAATCTCTCTCTCTCTCTCTCTTTCTCTCTCTGTCGACAATTCCCACAACATGACAGAGGCATGAGACCCGTGTCGCCAAGGAGTCAAGCCGCCTGAGTCCTGAGACAACGGGCTCTAATCCAGTGGTGTTTTCAAAGCAAGATGAAGGGGCAATGGAGTGCACACAAGTGCAGATTTTAGTGGAGCAGCTAAGCTATGGTAAAATATTTGGACCCAGCAGAGCACGGATTTAGCTTCAGAAACAGCACGCTCCACACCACTAGACGCCATTTTTAGGGTGTCTGAATATATGGATGACACTGACTTTTATCAAATTGGATTCGTGCTCATTTCAAATATTTTGCCTGTTAGAGGGAGAAAACGCAAGAAAAATCTACACAATGAGAGGCAATTCTGACAGCGAAAGAACAAACAAAATTACTACACACCAAGCACAAGACTGCCTCTTTTTCTAAAAGATAAAATATATTTAATACACACATTGCTGCAAATAACAAATATTATACTATTTATGAAACTATATACAGTATTTTAGAAATACAGATTGTCCAGTCGTCATGTTATGGCTATCTTTGAATTATAATGTTCTATCTGCGTTCTCAAAGGTTTTAAATTATTGAGCCTCAACGTTTTTGCATTCAGAATAGCAAAAATGATATGAAGCTTTTTGTTTTTTAAATATAAAGTCTAAAATGGCATAGATCTTAAACACAAAACTCAAATAATGTTAATAGGTTGTCATAGAATATGAAAACATGAATAACACAATTTTGACAAAAACTGCAAAAAAGAACCTTGTAATTCTAAGGTGACGGTACTTTTAAAAGATTTTATTACTTCTCCTATGTTGCTATTTCAAAAAATACTGTAGCCCGATGATAAAATAATTATAAAATTAGAAGAATAATACTTTTAATAATAATGGCAATAATAATATTATTTTGTGTTTCTGCAATATCGTGCTTGTTTTCTCTTCATTCCATAAGGGAAACTAAACTAAATGGATATCTGAATCCACTCTGCCCACAGAGGCTGCTGTGTGCTCACTGCCTGCCATTTGCAGGCCTCTGTAGCTCCATTAGTTGGCTTGGTGAGCTCCAGCTATGGTACCTCACGGGACAGCAAATAACAGCTCTGCTGAAGGCTCTTTGAGAATGACCGATTGTACATTTGTGGGAGAAAGCCCACCGCCAAAAAAGAATTCCATTGTGGTTGTCCACATTCATTGAAACTGAGGCTTATTCTTTCCCCAGTTTTGACTTCCGCGACATATTTGCAAGTGATGAAAATGAGATTGTGAACTCCAAAGGATATTTCTGTGGAGGGGCAGGCGATATTTATCTCTTTGGGTCTGTTTACCTTTTTCACCGGCAGGAATATTAACAGGAATCCAACATTTAGTGCTGCAGTAATCCCAGTGATTAAGACCTGCTGACAGTTGAAGGTAAAGTTTATTGTTACTCTGGGACCCGGGGTGCGCTGCCATATTAAAAACTGGCTCTGCATGCAGAGTTGGCCGTGAAAGCAGACACAAGAGACGAGGCGAGATCAAAGGGCTGCCCAGTGAGGATCTCACCACTACAGTGGTACTGTTCAGCTGGGGAATGTGTGTTAATGTGTGTGTGTGTGTGTGAGAGAGCTGTGTGAGCGGATCTGTACTGTAATATAGACTCAGTTGGAAACAAAATAGCACTGTGAGAGCAGTAATGCAGAGGGAAATAAAGATGTAGATTAAATATGACCTTGAGTTCATCATATTAATACATGAAAGCGGACAGTATATAGATACTTAAAATAATAAGACTTTAAAAAAATCAAAATTTTCAGAGTCATCAGATTCTTTATGCTCTTTTGACTTCGAATAATTTTCTGCTGCTTAACTGTGAATTGGTGTCACATAAAATTGTTGAGTAAACTACATTCTGTACAGTATAATAAACAAATACATAATTATTTTGGTGTAATTCCAGTACATTTATTGTACAAGAACTGTGTCCAAATACTCACACAAGAAGCACTTGGGACATGACCTTCACATCGCACAAACGTTAAAAAAACAGAAAAACAAAATAAGAAAAGAGAAAAAGAAACGAGTGGTTCGAGGGCACAAAAACAGGACCCACACTGCCACACAGTCCATTCCAATTGCACTAACATTTCAAAAAAAAGCACTGCATCCATTTTTTGGCTCTCCCACCCAATGTCCAATCAGATGCTCAGGTTGGAAGATGAAAATGCCACTTTTCCTGCAGGCAGCCCCAGGCATGTCATTAAGAGAGGAATTTGATGCCCTGTACAAGCGCTTGGAACTATCAAGTGCAGTGAAAGTGAAAACTCATCAGTTTTTCTCCAAATTTCACCATGTCCTTGACTCAAGTGTTCGTGGGAGAGAGAGAGAGAGAGGGAGAGGGGGAGAGACAGAGAGAGGGCCTATAGGATTAGGCCTTTAGGTGTCACTGTACTTTCAAGAATCTGTCCTGCCCCCCTCACGCAAACACATGCACTCACACACTGTAACAAAATGGTGTCACGTTGGGGCATCTATTGTTCAAGAACGCTGGGTTTGGCTTTCAGTGTGTCGTGGCAGCACAGAGAGGGCCCTGTGCTCCACTGAGTTCTCCTCTCCAGGGACGGGTGATTAATGGCCGAAGCAACAACTTTGGAGTTGTTCACAAAATCAAATTTCTCACCGAGACGTCAATACAGACCAACTTTGACTTGAGTTTTGTTGTCCGCAGTGAACACATTTAGATCTTTTATTTTCTCCCTCAAACTTAAGTCTCATTCTTTATTTTTTAAACAGTAAATGTTCGCATTCCCACAACCGCAGGAAATCTGCAAGACTGCCGGACATATCGAGCAACGACTAGGTTTGTAAGGTGTAATTGCAACAAATTATACTGGCGCTTATTTGTAATATACCTTGTAATTCCTTTCTCGCAGAGTAAAAAGCCTTTTTTGAAAACGCAGAGGAAAGTAGGAAAAAAACAAGAGATGAAAAGAGGCTTTTTAAAGTCTCAACATAACACATTCAACACTGCAAGAACAAAGCCCTGCCATAAATACATCCATATGCTCTCTGTTTGTGGCTACGCATATTTCTATTCAAGGAAAAACATGCGGTTTTATGCTGAAAGACTTACTATTCAGAAAATAACCTTTGTAGATGAGAAGATTTGAAACAGTTTTTCCTTCCCTTCCTCCCTCCTTCTCTCTTTTTCTGTGCTTCCTCTCTCTCTCTCTTTCACCCAGCGTGATTTTACTGCTGTATCACCCCAGATAGAGATCTGCCGTCTATGCTGCGTTCAAGACTAATCAGCCCTAGCATTGTTATGTTGTTAATATTCAGACAACCCTCTGCCAAAAAAAAAAAAAAAAAACAACAGGCATAATCACAGGGCCTGAGCAACAGCAACGGCAAACACAGCCCCAATGACTACAAATACCAGCCGTAAACACATGCTAATAAACACAACACAGACTGTTTTGAGTCAGTGATCTGAGGAGGCAGGAAAGGCAGACCTAGTTAAACGAGGTCTCTAAAATACAAATGTGTGTGTTTATTTGCCGAAGCCGCTCATGTCGAGGAAATGTCACCTCGGGCGGCTGCTGTTGTCATGGTGTCCTTCTCACCTCGTTAGGATTCGTACGGGCCACTCTTTGTGTGGCTGAGAGCAGCCCGTGAAAGCTGCAAATGGAGCTAAAGGACCCGTAGGAGTCTCACCGGGGAACATTAAAAATATAACGAGAGGTTAACAGTTCTGGGCAGGATGGACATGCGCTGTCTGACATGCTTGATAAACAAATCTGGTGCATGCGGAACAGTATGCAGCTGGCTATTCCCAACATGTTAATTACATGAATGAAAATTTCCCCAACCTGCTTTTTGCATCACAGCCGCAGTGCTTTCTTTATCACAAGAAAAGCCAATGTTGTTTTGGGACAAACAGCTCTGCCTGCTGAGCTGAGACGAACACTTCTGACAAGATTTGGGTAAAGTGAGGACATTGTGCTCTGCCCAGCTCTGTTTGGGATTTTGGTGCAAGCCTTCAAAAACATTCAGCGAAGATGGTAAGCAGCAAGCAGAAACAGCGGTTTTTCTCCCTTTGCATCCTCTCTCCCTCCCTCGTTATTCCCACTGTTGTTTTTTTTCTTCTTCTTTCTTCTCTTTCTACTTTATGCTTCTGTTGGAAATTAGCTGGAAGACAAAGAAGCCATGTGTTGCAACATGGCATGCTTACTGTACCGGTGTTGGTTGGGATTTCCGGTGCACGACCTTCCAGGCATGGCTGCACAGGTAATTAAAACTCATTTGGATTCTTTCTACATCTCTGCTGACAGGGCTGTTTGGGGCGAGACTTTAGGAGACAAAGGTAGCTTGGCACGTTTTTGCGGGGTACGGGGGCCGATGTGACTCCAGCTGTGCGTGTGTGGGAGAGAAAGGAAGTGCGAAAGATGGGGATGTTCAATGAGGTGGATGTGTGTGTGTGTGTGTGTGTGAATAGAGCAGTCAGGAGAGTTTAGGGGGCAGTGTGTTTAAGCAGAGATAGGCAGCAGTCTGTACAGGAGGCTTTGTGACCTACATTGAGGAGGGAAGGGGCGATAAACAGAGAAAAGGTGTGAGAGACAGGGCAAACAGGAGAGAGGAGAAAGGTTAGGGAAAGAAAAACGAAGAAAGGAGCAAGTGAGAAAGAGGTAATAGAGAGAGGTGAAAGAAAGATTGAAAGATGGAAGGAAGAAAGGTGGGAGGGAGGAGTAATCCTAAAGAAAGAAAAGGGCAAAAAAGTGTTGGGTTTCAAATCCAGCGCTCCCGACAGTGGCATGCCAGATGACCTTGGGCATGTCACGCTGCCATCTGTTCCCTCTGTCTGGCCTGTCAACATACCTCTAACTCCAGTTAAAACATGACATTCCAGCTTCCTTACACACCGAGGGGCAGCCGTCATCACCCCGAGTGAGCGGGATAGAGAGACACAGAGAGAGAGGGTGGGAGTGACGGAGAATCCGGGGAGGAATCAGGAGACGGAGGGAGGGGAGAGAAAGAGAGAGACAGTACGGGTAAGAAAGGGAGTGACCTTTTCTGCAACAGCCCATCTTTATGAGCTGATATTGTTATCAATGTATTACTCCCTGGATGGCCACTAGAGCTACAATAACGCCATTGAACCGACAGTCCATCATCATAGGACAAAGAGGGGCGCTAACACTGACATCCTATGGGGCATTGGGTTGCAACTGATTGCACTCATAAATGAGCGTGGCTCTCATAAAATCATGTGGTAACTGCTTAGCGGTGCACAGGGTGATGTCTTTTGTTATCAACAGCTCGAGTGCCACGCACGCTGCCTGTTTGTTGCAGCGTCCGGGCGGCCGGGTCGTGTTTTCAGATGTGAAGTTAATCATGCATCCATTGAAATGTGTTATTGCAACACGGATGATGGGAGGAAGAAGGGAGCTTTTTTTTTCCTCCCCAATTTTTGTTTGCATTTATTTCATTGTTTTTTGATATGAGAATTTTCACCGACAATATTTTTTCCTCTTATTTTAGTTATTTCGCTCTCTTCTGTAGGATTTTTTTCATAGCTGTGCTCTCATAAAATTTATTCTGGCAGCTGGAGAGGACAGAGCTCTGATGGGTTTCGATCTTAGCAGGGCAGCAGGCTTCTGAGGTGGCGGACCACGTAACTATCCCTAGACACGTGTTTATCGTTTTTTTTTTAATATGTGCCAATAAATACTCCCTAATTGTTAATGACATGGGCTGGGTGTGTGCGTGGCAAAGGTTGGTGCCAGAACATGAAATGCTGTGTATCAAAATTAGAAATAAACAAAAATAAACATGAAGGAATATCAAGGGAGACTCTAGGACTCTGATGTTTCTCTTCTGCCCTTGGATAAGTTTTCTTGCATAAAAATGAGCATTCACTGCTATCCCCTATAGCTTGAGCATGGTTCATGTTCCCAAATATTGATTGAACTGTCTTGGGCCAGAAGTATTAGATACGCAATCGGCTTTTCAGTTAATAATACTCATCACTGGAGGGCCACCAATTATGAGTCAGTTTTGATGAGCCAATATTGGCTGTCTACCTATGCCCTTAAGCAAACATTTTGGGGGCTGTGGAATGACAGTCAGAGTCTAATTTACAAAAAGATGGAGGGATTTAGATTTTAATGGTTAATCATCACAGTGATCTACAGAAATGTATGCCAAGCAGGGAGCTCCTCTACCCCAAAATGCATTTTGAATTTGGCAAGAGACAGAGAAACTCAAGGATCAAGCTACTTTTAATGTATTGGCAGCAGAGTTTATGCTGAGGAGTTTATATCCTGTTCGGATATTCACAGCACCACTGTCTCCGAATACAGAGCGTACTCTGGGCACAGATGGAGCAGTAGAACACCAGGCCGATGCAAGTGAATCTTAACAATTTTTTGCGCTGGGTGTAAAAGTTTGTTTTCACTCACCCCTGCAGCAGATGCTCCTCTCCTCAATCTATCTTACCTGATCAGCTCTCATCAAATGAGTTATTTATAGCTGCGCAGTGGGGTTTTTTGAATTGGTTTTTGGTAAGAAAACTTCAATAAAGTCTGTGGTTAACGCTAGCTTAAGAGACTTTCACAATTTTGTTCTACGACATTTAATACATCAGGAAATACCCCACTAGCAAATATGAAGCTTTGATGGATCTTAAAAAAGACGGTTGCTAACAAGTGGCTAAATGAAACTACAAAGCATCATCAAGTTGAACCACCCCGAGCACAATTTTGCAACATCATTGTGGTGGCATCAAGACCATAGTATAGTTTGTTTTAACCTAGCAATAGCTTTTTACTGCTGGCGGTTTCATTTAGGCTTCAAAAAAATGGTGTTTATTTTATTTTCAAGATTATCTTGCTGAACAAAACGTGGAAGTATCATAAACGTTTGTTTACCACAGAGCTTATTTTCTGCAATGATCCAATGGAAAAATCCCATAGGGTTTTTGACGAGGGGGAACTCAATCCCTGGGGCACTCTGTAGCGCTCCTAATGGTTAGTCCAACTCCAAAAATGTATTTGTGGCCAGAGATGTTTTAGTTGGCCCGCCACAAATAAATAAATGTGTGTGAAACCCTGCGGGATGCCGTTGAAACAGTTGGCATACGCCGATTAAGCTAAACCCTGATTGATGGTATTAGTCCTGAACATGTTAGATTAAGTTCCTGAAAGCCTGAAAGTGCCTGTGGCTGGTTTGGGTGAGTGGCACTGGCTGTCACACAGGTAGGTTTTTTTTGGTATTCAAAGCAACTCATTAAATGACCACACTGCGATGAATATGGAGTATGTTTGGACTGCTACCTTTCTTTGGGATTCAAAAGCCAACCAGATAGACAAAGTAAGCAGAGATGAGCCCATTGGAGGCCTGGTATTTGGGTCAAGGAAAAACCTTTCTGAAAAAAAAGGAAAAAAAATCAGTAAAATAATCCCTTCCACCGCAAGTTCCTTAAATCATTATTGAGCTCTTTTCAGGGCAACGTTTAACTTCCACCCTTAATGTATTCACTTTCAGTTCCCAAGCAAAGCATCTCTGTTCACTTATTGCTGCCAAGTGAGGTGAGGTGACGTGCTGACGTTAGAGAACAACTTAACGAAAGCATTGTGGGACCTTGCCAATAACCAGAAAGATAATGACACCTGTGAGAAAATTCCCCACCAATTATGAATGGAATAATTACATTTTAAGTTGCAGGCTGAAAAATACAGTCTCTGTAGCTTTCACGTTTCCCCTCACATAACCTCACGGCCTGCCAAACAACTGCATACTTTCCTTGCAGCGCTGACACTCTGGGATTAGGGGAGGTAATTCTACAAAAACCATGCTTTGCGCTCTCATCCTCATCCTTCAGTGACTGATACGTAAGGGAAGTGGGACCCTGACCCACTCCTGACTTAGGGAAATTGCTGTGACCTCTTTGCGTTTTTTGGGAGGAAGCGAGACCTGGCACATACACACTGGGGTGCTGTGGCCGCCTCCTCTGACCCCAAGGACCTTTAGCTAGCCTACCCCCTTCGGCCATTTATTCACACACACAGACACACACACACACACAGCTCCTGCTGGACGGATTGGATTACCCTTTAGAAGCGATGTCTGCCTCTGTTTTGCATCCTCTCCCTGTTTTTATCCTGGGAGCCGAGGAATGCTCCAGTCATTAACACCAGCAGCCTGCCCGTACCGGCAGCTAAAAGGTCTGCATTCATCAGAGCCATCCTGGAAACCAGATGTGCTAGTGCTGTGAGAATATGTGTGTATTTGTGTGCATGTGTATATGCCGTGGCTGGAGATATATTCCAGCAGATCCAGGCCGTGTGTGTGCCTGAGCCCCCAGGGCCATAGTGGTGCACAGGTCACCCCAGAAAAAGTGGAGGTGGGGTGGGAGGATCACACACACTCCTGCACACTCTTGGGAAAACAGTTATGTGCATTTAACATTTTATCTACTTAATATGAACCTCCAAAAACGGGTTGCAGACTGGATGACCTTGCTTTGTAATTTTTCCCTTTTTTTAATAGCATTTGCTTCTTCTTTTTAAAATAGATATTTATAAAAAATACAAATTTAATAAACAACAAATTAGGAAAAAAAATAACATATTTTCCCACTTTCCCAAGAGTTATCTAGAGTCGTATTTCTTTTCAGTTTCATTTGCCAAAGTTTTGAGTTGTCATCCACTGAGAAATCCACTAGAAAATAGTTTCTAATGAAAACTGTTGAGAGAAGAGTCTGCGGATTGTATGAAGCAACCAGTTCTGAAAATAGACATTGTTGATCAGATTTTAAAATATAATATTTCAACAGGGTGGCGACAGAAGTGGCAAACAGCTCAAAAACTCAGCAAATAAGCCAACACTGGCTTGTTAGTGGGGAAATATATTTTCACTAATTTTGGTGAACTAACCCCTTGTAATCACAAAACATGCATGCATATATTTTGACTTGGTGTGAGTTGAAAATCTAACGTGCAGGTTTTGGTCTACCCATCAGACTTTATCTATTGGTCTTCACAGGGTGTGCAATATTTATAATTTCCAACCAATATGATTTCCCTAAATTTAGTCTGTGGGAGACAACAGGGCAATCTTCCCGAGCAAAATATCATACCTGGGAAATACAGATGAACGTAAGTTATTAAACACACCGTAGGACGTCGTGAAATACTGTCAACAGCTCTAATTAGGGAGTTTTAATTCTTGTCTTTAATTCACTTTTCCCACACAAATCCATGACTGAAGACACCAAATGCTGCCAACTAATCTTTGCCACCCACAGAAAAACAACACCGCTGCCAGAACTAAGACAAAATGAAAATACATTGAATACGTTTCAGAGTCAATTATTTTCTTCCAGTGAGAGCCTTGCTAACACTGGGCAGAACAGTCCCATTTTGAAGTGGCAATCCATTTTGGCTAAGTGATGTCATGCAGCCTGTCACGTTAGTCTGTGTGAAGCAGTGGGCCTATTCCTCATCTCAGCGGCCGCTCGCTCATGGTGGGGACAAACGACATTTCTTTCTCATTTGGAAGGAAATAACGGGGCCAGAAACTGCGCTGGCAGCCAAACAGAAACTGCGCCCAGAGCTACACTCAACCAAGGACGCCAGCCAGTCTTTGTTTGTTTTTTATTCTTTCCCTCTCTCTCTCTTTTTTTTTTAGTAAGACTAAACAGGCTGTGTCGATGTGCTTGATATTACTGGGGTTATTTCATTTTTTGAGTTGCTCTTAGCAGTTTCAAGCTGGCCTTGTGTTCACAGCGACTGGGCAGTCGTATCCACCGGACACCACAGAAACAGTAGCAGCGACTTTGGTTAGGGAATTGCAAAGCCCTTAGCCCATTTAGGATTGGTACAGTCACATATCTATTCCCTCTGTTCCAATTTTCATGACCTGCACACAGAAATCCTTACGCCAGAGACAGCTTCATTATTGGCGTGCCTTGCACAGAGCTCAATGGCAGGATATTGCATAGAGAAGCATATAACAGCCGAGTAATTTGAGTTGCGCAGCTGGGCATGCAGGTATTGTAATTTTAATTCCCCTCCCAATTCCCACGTCCCTGTACAGTGGGGCTGTTGTTCTTCTCAAACGAGTTTGAGGTAACATTTCTTTGAAAATGCTCTGTGCGCTGAAACTGCGATGGAGATGTGATTTCACAAAGTATTTTGTTCAAATTATAAAACACTTATGGCGTTCCTGATTTCCACTCCACACGCTTTCGTGCAAACGTTCTATAAAAATGTCAAATGTGTCACATACGGGCCGTGAGAATATAAGAAATAACGAAACGAATACCTGCAGAGTGTTTTCTACTGTGGCAGAGTCAACTTTAAAAATAATTACCTGGCAACCAATCCATTTCTGCAAAGGTAGAATTTACAAAACTCACTACGAAGTACGAAGCAAACAAAAAAAACAGCATTTTTTTTTTTTAATCGAGAGTATAATTCAAATACATGATAGCTTCTGCTTCCATCACCACATTTGTGGAGTAAAATGCCTCCCTGTTATCCGCCATCTAAATGGCCATTAGCTGCACTAACCCAATTAGCGGAACAAGATCTAACACAGCCTTCCATTGTCCTTCCATCACAGGAAACAGTAGAGGTTTGCTGCATTCTGATCAAATGTATGGTGATTAATGACTGCGCCCTCACTATGTTGACAGGCTGTAACGGCTCCAAAATCGAGCCCCACGTTGGCGCTACACATATTTGTCTGTATAACTGACACTTGAATGAATAAATTGGGCAATAGCTCCATCACCAACCTGACTACCTATACCCAAATTTTTTCCCCAAATGAACAATAGGAGTGAGATGCTGTCAGGCCCACGTTTCGTCCTTGACATGCCACATCTGTGCATCTGGAATAACGACCAGGCTAAAAATATTAGAAACTCAGCAGCAAATTGCTTAAAGGTCGTTTTAATTATACGGATGGGCTGTCGAGCAGTCACGCTTGACAGGAAATGGAAACAAATGATGTAATGGCTGAATGAGGAAGTGGTATTCGCCAAAGGCTG